>NC_083113.1:25503161-26103161 GCF_949774975.1 Lagenorhynchus albirostris | reverse complement strand
CTGGTTGGTCTCCACATGGTCAACAAGCTGCAGGGTGTCAATATCAGCCTTATAGCTAATATTGCTCAGAAATAGGAGTTTTGGTGAGAAACGTAGTTACTCCTAAAGGTGGGCCTGCTGGATGAACTAGCTAATAGCTTGGCTTCCCCCAGCCTCTTTACTACCTCCACACGGATAACTCCAATGAGATAATTACTTTTCTACTAATATAAATATGACTGCAATCAATATAGTTAGTAAAAAAACAGGATTTTCAGAAGAAAAGAAAATACCAATATTAAATACATTTATATTGACACAAAGGCAGATTTGTCTGGAGCGTGTGTGAGTGCGTGCATGGTCCTTGGGAAAAAACTCAGAGCTGTGCATCTCCCAGTGTCCCAGCATGGCTAAGGACACACCTTCTCCTCTGCCCCAGATGTAGGCTCTGGGGAAAGCAGAGTGTGAATCATGCCAAGGAGAATTAGATTTTTAGAAAAATGTTCTTCAGGGACTCAGATCCCTTTTGGAGGTCTGGGTCCCCTGTTGCTCTTTCCTTGGGCCGTGGAGTCTTTTGCCAACTGTTTTTCTCCTCTGGGTTTCATTTGTGTCATCTAGCAAGAGAGAATAATTTCCCCCGTTGAAATACCCTCTAAGTGATGCTGTAAGGATCTGATGACAAAATTGGAACTGCTTTGGAAATCATAATGTCTTCAACACATGCGAGTTGGTCTTTCCATCCTGATTGCCTCCTTGCCTCCTTCCTTCTCATTTAATAACACCAGTGGGGATGGAAGTTCTCCTCACCTGAAACTTGCCATCAGCTCCTGGGGAGTTAATTTGGCTAAAGTAGAAGCTGTAGAAGCAGGGCAGTTGGAAGGAAAGAGAATAACAACATCCACAATATCAAATATTTATTTATTTATTTTATTTATTTATTTTTTTTGCTGTACACAGGCCTCTCACTGTTGTGGCCTCTCCCGTTGCAGAGCACAGGCTCCGGACGTGCAGGCTCAGTGGCCATGGCTCACGGACCCAGCTGCTCCGCGGCATGTGGGATCTTCCCGGACCGGGGCACGAACCCGTGTCCCCTGCATCGGCAGGCGGACTCTCAACCACTGCGCCACCAGGGAAGCCCTATCAAATATTTATTGAACACCCATTATGGATTGGCCCTGGGTTAAACATTTTAAATCAGTTATTTCATTTAATTCTTGCAACAGTTATGTACTCTTATAATCCCTATTTTACAGATGAGTAAACATAGGTTGGAGTGATTTGTGTGAAAGAGTTGAGAGTGCTCTGTTAGAAAAAATAGACAAGAAATTCATCTCTGAAGAAGTCATATTTGAGCCAAGAAGTGAACCCTGCCACAATCTGAGAGAGAATATTCCAGGCAGAGGTGTTGAATCAGGAACTTGCTCAGGGTGCTAGTGGTGGGCTGGGAGAAGCGTTGTAGGAGATAAGTCAGAGAGGTGGGCAGGGTGAGATGATTGGGGATCTCCAGGATGGTGGCAAGAAGTTTGAGTCTTAGTCTAGCTGTGAATGTGGTGACCATGAGAATTAAACAAAATGATAGGTCTAAAGTGGTTTATGAGCTGCAAAATATTAAATTGATATGATATGCCATTGTAGTCATTCATTCATTCAACACTCTTCCCACCCTCACTCCTGTACTGGTCCATGTACAAGGTGCTTTATTCAAGGAGCTCAGATTCAAAACACTTCTAGTTGTTTCCTGGATTCCAGATGGACAGTTAATGGACCAACCCTGTCCTCTGAGGACTCATGAACTAGGAATTGATCAGGAGGGAGAAGCCCAGAATAAAGCAGTTCCCAGGAATCCCTCCTTTTGATTCCTTCCCAAACTAACAAGACATTAAAAGAAGACCTGCTCCCTGGGTATGGGGAAATGTGTAATGGGCCATTGCAAGATGAGCCAGGACTACTTTGAAGATAGGCTTGGAGCAATTCCAGAGAGAAAGGCTCATTTCTAATCATCCAGATATTTCCTTTTGGGATTTAGTGTAGCCTGGGAAAAAATGACATTAAATACTCTTCCCCAGCACCAAAGGGATAATGAAGAACAGAGAATTTACAAACTTACAGATTTTATAACAGAGGATTTGCACATTGCACATTGGTTTGAAGGCTCAAATCTGGAATCACCCTATGAATATATGCAAGGAATAAAGCAATACCGACATGTCAGAGGCATAAAGTAATTCACAGCTAATGGGTCCAAGCAGTGTCTAAATTAGGACAGAATTATTGGGCAGTGACCCAAACCTGGAATCCTCTCTACTTAAAAAGTAGAATATGTTTTCATTATTCTTGGTCTAAGACTTTGTAATTTTGCCAATTTAATGGCAAATGGCATCTAATAGCAATCTTGCCAATTTAATGGTTGAATATTTTCTCACTGTTGCTTTTAGTTTTCTTGATTACAAATAAAGCGTGTTTTTTAAAAAGGAGGAGAGAGATGTATTTGTAAATGACTTTAAGCACTGATTACAGTAACATAAAGCAGATCATCTTATGTTTGTTCTGTGGTTTGCCTTTGGTATGACATTTTCTACTCTTTCTGGAGATATGTGAGTGGAAGTAAGATATGTTATCAAAAGCAACGCCACTTAGCCAAATACGTGTCCAATATGCCTATTGTTTGTCTCTTGGGCATTCAACAACAGGTGTGAGACACCACCTCTATAAGTAAAGTAGTTGCTGTTGGCTCCTGCAGCAGACACGTCTCACTTCTCAGTGGTCTGAAGCAATAGAGGGTTATTTCTCACTCAGACAAAGTCCTGTGAGGGTTGGGTGGCTCCCCTACACAGTTCTACTCCAGGTGGTGACACCAGGATCCAGGCCACTCCTATCTTGTAGTTATACCATCAGAACAAGGGCTCCCCAGACCATGGCGGTAGGGAAAGAAAGGGCTGAAAGATTGTGTGGACTAATTTTAAGGGCTCATCTTGAGAGTGACTTGCATCACTTTTACCCACATTCTATTGGCCCAAATCCAGTCACATGACCCTACCAAGCTGCAAGGGAATCTGGGAAGTATAGCAGAGCACATGGACAGAGATGAGCACTCATACTCTCTGCCATAAACTTATATGTTAGCCCTGTGCATAATGAGAGGGATACAGAGGGGACTAAGACATGGACCCACCCATCATTTCACAGTCCAATCAGAAAAAAAAGGGATACATAATTATGTCATAAGGCAGGATATGATTGGTACATAATGAGAATTATCAATTAGGTGCTACAAATATCTCAATCTTCTAAATGACAGTATAGGTTGAGAGAACAGCAAGACAAAGTTGTGGAGGCCAGAAAGCATGAGGTGTGTCTTGGTAACAGTGAGAGAACACTTCAGCAAGGACATGTGAGGGGCACAAGTGGCAGGAAATAAGTCTGAAAATTTAAGTTAGGTGCAGATCAGAAGAAAGGTAAGGAGTTTCAGAAGTCATTGACTTTTTTTGAGAAGGAAACAGAAAGATTAAGCAAAGGAACTAATTTAATAAGCACCAGTTTAACTGGAAAATAGGAAAAGTATGTAATCACTTTGTGCCTTGATATCCTTATCTATAAAACAGGGATATTAATCTTTAATTTTTGTGGTTAGATGAATAAATACATGTGAAATGTTTATGTATTTAGATGAATAAATACATGTTAGATGTATTAGATGAATAAATACATCTATTTATTAGAGGGGTTAGATGAATAAATACATGTGAAATGTTTATGTATTTACACTAATACATGTACTAGTGCTTGACAAAATAAGCAGTTCATATTAATATTAGCTGAAGAATATGTAGTCTTGTTTTACTAATGTCTCTAAGGGAGACACTCATAGCTCAAAAGACAATCTTGACCAGGCCATTGAAGAGATTGCCCAAATGTATTAACAATCAGGGTAAGAGGAAATGATTTTCTGGAAACTCCAATATTTCAGGAAGATCACATTCCCTTCCAGGTACCCTCTTGCTTTAAGAGAAAGAAAACATCAAGGCATATTCCAGAGGATATGGGGAACTGTCCAAGGAGCCTTGGGCAAAACCATACAGCTGTTAAGAGAGTGAATGCTGGTCTCAGAATGTCTGTGAGAGAATTCCAACTCTGCCATTTACCAGCTAGCTGTATGACCTTGTACAGCTTATCTAGAACCTCCTTAAGTCCCAGTTTCCATGGGTGTAAAATGAGGGTAATACCTCACGGGTGATTCAAAAAGATAATATGCGTACGGCATTCGGCCTCGTACCTGTATTTCACTAAATGTTCAAAAAATGCTGCTTATTATTTGCTGTTATTAATTAGAGGGCATAAAGCACAAGTAAAAACTAAACTCTGTAGCCAAATCAAGAGTCAATACAAGCTCAAATATTTGGATATTTGAAAACAATTTAAAAAAATTGTGGGATCATTTCTATTTCTTTTTAGACGTTTGAAAATGTTTGGGCATTAACCCGGAGAAGTGACTACATCTGGTCAGTTGTTTGTCTTCCCCAAAGGAGAACCTTTAAGCATATTGCTGATTTCGGGGATAACCGACCTAAATCCAGCTCAGCAAAAATCCTACAGTTGAGTATTGTTCCTGATCAAGTTCCATTGTGACCCAACAAAATCCTGGGTCTTGTGCACTCGGAGGGAATAAAGCCAGCTCTGGTCATCTGGAAAGGGCTTTGTAAGCCATTCAAGGAAAGGGGGGTGATACCTCTACCTCTCCAAAGCCACCCACCCCTGGGGCCCTGAACAAGGCTGGCTTCTGCACCGGGTGTAGACAGTACCCTCTCCTGACCCTACACCTCCTCCAGAGGTGCTGCGCTCAAGCTGTGTCTCTCCCAGTCTCTCCTAAGGTAGAAATTGCAGTCTAGGACTTTACCTGCCGGTGAAACCCCAAGGTGCTGAGTGGGTTACAAGAGCCCCCACTGTCCTCACTGTATCCCACTGAATATTCCAGAATCAGTTTCTCTACTTAAAATAACTTCCTTCTCCTTCAGCCCCCTGCCCCCCAAAAACAGAAACCTCAATTCAAGTCAGGAAAATTAGTTGCATATAATTCCATTAATAGTCAAACTCTGAATCTGGTTTGGACTCAGTGACCCCTGTCCCAACCCATTCTTGATGGTATGAAAGACTAATTCAGAGAGAGTAAAGGAGAAAGAGTGTAGAAAAGTTAAAATCACTGTATACAGTCTAATTCTTCAAACACGTATTGATGCCTATTGCATTCCAGACCCTGTGCTGGGCACTGGGGATGAATAAAACCCTGCCAACGGCTTTGGGACACAAGTAAAGTGAAGGAAACAAAAGTATAACCAGTAAGTATAAGAACCACAGAGCAGGATAAGTACCATAATGAAAGTAATCACCATGTGAGGTGTCTGCACAGTGGAGGGGGTAGAGGTGTCAGAAAAATCTCCTGGGAGATGGGACGTTAAAACCAGGTTTCTGAGATTGAATAGGAGTTCGCCAGGTGGAAAGTGGGGTAGAGAAATGAATCAAATGGGAGAAGTGCTCTAGGATCTTGCTTCTCAAAGTGTCATTCATAGACCAGCATCATCATAATCACCTGCACAATTTCAAGCCCCATCCCAGATCTGCTGAATGAGAATCTGTATTTTAACAAGATCCCAATGTGATTCATGGGCACCTTACCACCTGAGAGCACTGGTCTAGGAGGATGACACGGTCAGAGCAAAAGAAGGAAGGATAGAAATCTGGACCTGCTCAGGGAACTATAAGAAGCTTAGACCAACAAAGGAGCCAGCCAGGGGCGGAAGTAGATAAGGCTAGAGAGGCAGATCCCACACCCACACCACATTTGCAAGGAAGGCAAGACACTTCTTAACCCAAAGCCCTCCGCTTGGAACCCCCAGGCCCGTCCAATAGCAGTGGAGACTCAAACCATGACCAAGTGAGGGGTACTGGAAGTTTGACTCTGGCATCTGTCCCACCTGAGAGAACTGACCTCCGTTTGCATTTCCTCTTCCAGACCCAGGTCCATTAGAGCCGATTCAAGCTGTTTACCTCTGCCCACATCACAGGGCCGCTCTGATGAAAGTTCATATGGACCAATCAGGCCGATTTCAATTAATTCTAATTGTCCTGTTGGGATTCCTTAACAATAACTAAGATGTGGTGAGCCGCTGGCATGACTTCACGGCTTTCAGAATTCCCATGGATACTGCAGGCTTCTGTGCACAATGGTGTGTGGGGTGTGTGTGTGTGTGTGTGTGTGTGTGTGTGCGCGCGCGTGCGTGCGTGCATGCCAGCGCGCATGCGTGTACAGTCATCTCTGCAGCACGCACAGAGAGGAGCTTCTCAGAGCACCCCATCTAAACGTGGAGCCACCGACAGATTGGAGATACAGACACTGGTGTGGCTCCCTAAACTTCTTTCAGAGAATCTATGGACATTTGCTTGAACGTTTGGGTCTCTTTCCTTCACCTCTTGGCACAATCATGAGGCTATTTCCCTTGCCCTTTATTCATTGTCTTTATCCTCAAATACCACATGTTCCGTCACATGGCCTTTGCACATACTGTTCCCTCCCTGTGGACTGCCCTTCCATGTTCTGACTGCCTGAAGAACTCTCTGCTCAAGTGGCGTTCACTTCTCATGCTGAATGGAGGCTGGGGTCTGTGGGACACCTCTAGGGCAGAAATTATATATCTTATCTTTGTTTGCACCTTTGTACCAAGCACATTTCTTAGTGCAGAGAACGTATCCAATAAATGTGTAGGGAAAATTCCACTCTATTGGGACTGAGATAGAACACAATTTTGTGAATAAGTTTCGTCAAGTGACAAGGGTTAATTTTTATTAAATCTACATCATGATTTAAAGAATATATGGCAAATCTAGATACACACTACTATATATAAAATAGATAAACAACAAGGACTTACTATATAGTACAGAGAACTGTATTCAATACCTCATAATAACTTACAATGGAAAAGAATCTGAAAAAGAATATATATATGTATGTATAAATGAACATTTTGCTATACACCTGAAACATTGTAACTCAACTATACTTCGATTAAAAAGTAGGAAAAAATAAAGAATATATGGCAAACCTATAGTGCTGAAATCTTTCCTTAATGTTGCCTGAACATCCACAGAGAAGGATGTAAAGTAAAACAGAGAAAAGATGTGAATTGGAGTACTGGGGGAAGAAAGAAATCTTGACCATTTTGCAAAGTCTGGTCCAACAGGATGAGCAATATCTCTCCCAGGACAAGTCTGAGCCCCATAAAGAGGCCCCAGAGGCAGCCCAATTTTAGGAGCTTTTGCATCCCTTTCCTGACTAGACCACACCCTGTTGGTGTAGGACAAGGAGAACGTGGGACACAAGCAACCAGGAGGGACAGGTTCCGACTCCAGCCACAAGCTCCCATGACCAGCATTGCAGTAACCACTGGATTACAAGGGGAAGAGCCCCATGACTGGAACTCCTTTAATGTCCCTGTACTTGGAGCCAGGTCATCTATATCACATTGTCTGGAGTTGGGGGGTTCAAGTGGCAGGGAGAAAGGCAGATTAAGAAGATGTGTACAGGATCCAAATAAGCTGGGGTCACATCCAGGCTCCACTGCTGACCAGCCAACCACATGACCTTGAGGAAGTTTCTTGACTTGGCCAAGGTTCAATTTTCTCATCTATAAAACTGAGATATTTGCCATAGCTCCCTCACGGGCTCGTTGGGAGGAGAACAGGACGTTACACGTGTGTTCCTTAGCACTGTGCCAGGCACACCATGTGTGCTCAATAAAGGGGGCTCTTACTCTACCTTCCTACCTGATAGTCATTGCTGCACGAGACAGAAGGAGGTGTCCATAAACACCCAGGAGCCCACGTGGTGATGGCCAGATCCCAAGCAGAATAAGGACCACAATCACACTCTAAGTAGACTCTCCCTCTCCCACACTGCTCTCCTTTGTGTCTTCACAGAGGCTTAGAGGGTCAAGAGCCCCAGCTAGGACTTGTGGCCTGATGCCTTGGTTCTAAGTCCTGGCTGTGCCATGGGACACTGAGCGAGATATGAGGCTTCTCTGGGTCCCAGTTTCGTCCTCTGTAAAATGGTGCCATTCACAATTATCCTACAAGGACTGAATAACTTGATGCAATGCTACATGCAAGAGTGTTTCATGAACTGTAGAGTTCAGGATGGTCCTACCACAGTCCTACTTTGTAGAGTGGGCATGTGGCTTTTAGGATTTGTGTTTGACCTGGTCTTTGGGGAAGGCAGAAGCCTCGTGTGTCTTTTCCACTTCTCACTTGGGGACCTTTGAAATTTTGTTAGACTCCTCTTAGATACCAAGTTCATCAGGGCTTCAACAATTCATTCATTCAACACATGTCTATTTTGAGCCTCAAACGCACCAGGTGTTCTAGGTGCTAGGAAGACATCAATGAAAGGATCATAAAACTAGTTTGGGTTATTTTCACTGTCCTGTGGGCCTCCAAGGTCCAGGCAGCTCATGTCATGCTGCTGGAACATGACATCACAGTCTGTGGAAGATCAGACCACTCCAGCCCAGAGATATTAAAAAACTCAGCACATTAAGATAGCACAGCCAAGTGGATAGATGAGTTGTGGCTAGATTCCAAAGGTTCACAGTATTGTAGTAAAATGGTGTATTAACAATTTAATGTAGCATAATGACCTGTTAAGAAATTATCCTGTGCTTGATTTTGGCCATTTTAGATTACTTTGAAAAAAAAAAAAGAGGAAAGAAATGTCCACCTCCTTTAGCACTCTGTGACTGACAGGCCTGATAGGAGAGGAATGGCAAAGGCCTGTGAGTCTCACTTTCCCATAAACCCCACCCAGCTCTTCAAGAGGGCATTAGGGACACGGATGTAGATGTCTTCCAAACTCCTTAGATTGCCTCTTCCCCTATGGGTGCTTGGTGAATAAGCATCAAATAGAATTATTTCTGATAGAGCAGTCATCTGTCTATTGGGTACTAGAAAGGAATTGCATCCTCCTATTGGCGTTCTCTGGGGTTTCCTGGGTTTTGCTACAAACCTGTTCAAGTCACCCTACTGCATAAAGCACTTCCTGGGTAGCTTCCAGTACTTTTCCTGGGAAGTACATGGAGTTCTGGGAAGACTAACCCATGAGAACCAGCGATCAAGGCCAGACACAGGCAGTGTGAAACTCAATGGGCCAGCAGTTTGGAAAGTAATCACCAGCTGAATTGTCAACATCACCTCCTCCCACTCACCCAACTAAGCTGGATGAGAACCCAGGCTTGGGCTCATTTAGCCCTAATCCATTGAACCAGCACAGTGCCCAACACATAATAGCTTCTCAGTATGTCTTTGTCAAATGTTTGAATGACAAGCACATATATTGTTACAAGAGGTGGCACAGTGGTTAAGCAGGGAGGGTGAGCTCTGGAGCCAGGAATTGGTATTCAAATCTAGCTCTACCACTTACTAATTGCATAGCCTTGGATGCTTTACTCTCTTAATTTAACTGTGTCTCAGTTTCCTCATTTGTAGAATCAGGACAATAATAGTACTGACCTCACAGGGTTATTTTGAGATTTCAATGAGCAAATTCATATGAGCACCTAGTACCTAGCACATGCTTAGTGCTTACTACTATTACTACTGCTACTACTACTACTACTACTACTACTATTACTGTTATTTCTATTCCATAAATTATATCTCAAAATGTGTACAAAGCATGACAACAATTAGAAAAGCAAAGGTAAGTGTAGTTCCTAGATGTAAGGGAAGGCTTCCTGGAGGAGGTAGCACCGAGCCAAGCCTTGAAGGATTATCAGCCTGCTAGTTAACAGTAATCTGGGTAGCACACAATCACCAGTCCTCAGTGGTGTGAAACGATAAATGTTTATACAGTTCACATGGCAGCTGGGGTCTATGCTAGCTTGGATAGGTTACTCTAAGCTGTAGGATAGGATAAACAGTTAACCTGGGCATGTGCTTCTTAAAGTGATGGTACAAGTTCAAAAGAACACAAGGAAACTCACTAGGCCTCTTAAGACCTAGGCTTGGAACTGGCACACTGTCACTTATGCCTCATTCCCTAGGCCAAAATAAGTCTCATGGCTGAGCCCAAAGTTAAGGTGGAAGTACACTCTACCCCTTTATTGGCAGGAGCTGGCACCTTCACATGGCAAAGGGAATGGATACAGGGAGGAATGAAGAAATGACAACAATGATTCAGTCTTCCAAAGGGGAGAGACTAGGGAAAGACCCATCCTGTGAGCAAATGTATGAGGGCCACAGTAAGAGTGTAAGGCAGCTGGCTGGATTGAAGAGGAAGGTGCTTGCATAGAGCATCATGAGAAAAAAGAGTCAATGAGATTGTTCACTGAGGGCTTACCATGTAAGGCAGCCAGATGTAGATAGATGGGATAAATCCAATGACTTCCCTTTGCTCTTGGAATAAAGGCTCTAGCCTGGAGCATCCTGTAGTGCCAGAAAGTAAGAAGATACTTTAAAAAACCCACAAGAATGAGAGTATGTCAAACAGTCTCAGGAGCCACCTGAAAGAGCTCCCAATGGCCAAATTTTAGCAACAAAATAAATAAGGTAATACTGGATTATAACTTATAGTATACAGTAAATATCCATAAGTCCATACTGATAAAAATACATACATACATACAGGAGGAAAGAGAAATCTCTCATTTGGAAAAACCCAAAGCTCTTCCCAGATGTATAAGGCCCCATATGATCTAGCCCTTGCCAACCTCTCCAACTTCATCTCCTGCCACTCTTCTGTTTCATCCAGTGTTCTAGCCACACTGTATTTCTTGGGGGCTTTGCATCTGAATTTTCCTTTGCCTGGAACATTTTGCAACTAATTCTTCATTGGTTATTGTCATTTAGGTCTCAGCTCAACTGTCACCTCCACAGAGAAGTCTTTCCTGATTGCCCTGACCATATTCCCTTCCTTTGACCTGCTTATTTCCTTCATAGCACTTAGTATTTTGAACATGATCTTATTTTATTAACTTGTTTATTTGCATTCTCCCCAATTTACAAATGAGCTATGAGGACAGTAACCTTCTTTACCTTCTTTGCCACTGGGTCCCTGATGCCAAGCAAGGTACCTGGCACATAGTAGGTGCTCAGTGAGTATTTATGGAATAAATGAGTGAATAAATGAACACTTATCAATCTCCAGGTTCTTGGGGTCAGAGACAGTGTCTAGCACAGAGTAAGGATCAATATTTGTTTTGTGGTGTGTGCATGGCTTTACATAAAAATAAATTAATAGGTTGATAAATGAGTGAAGAAAACAAGGACTGAGTATGAATAGTGAGTAAAATATGTTTATAAAATCCTGCACTGGCCCCATATAATACTTCGGTATTGAATGCATTAATCCAGATTAATTCTGCAGAGTTCTCCTGAATATAGGGCTACAGAAAGCTACTCTGGTTGGAATTTCTGAATAGTTTGGACCTTAGCTTTTGGGGGTGCCTGTTTGAAGTAAGGAGGAGAGGATGCCTGAGAACTTCTCCTCTCTAAACATTTAATGAGGCTTTTGGAACAGATCATTTGGAGAGGAAGCTACAGAGATAAGGGCCAAGGTATAAAAATAGATGGATTTCCTTATTGAAATGACTCCCAGTCATATTTTCCCTGTGTGGCATAATGATTAAAACTCATAAATTACCATTAACTGTGAAGTAAGCAAACAGTAAACTTGCAAATATCTGCTCTATCTCAGATCTGGGTCCCAGGAGCCCTCGGAGAAGCATTGACGGTTGTAGGAGACACATCAGGGAAAGAACCTCAGAGACCTCAGCGTCCCCAGACACAGAGCAGATGAGCACATAGCTCCTGGAATCTGCTCCCAAAAGGGAAGACCCAGAGGAATGAAGGGCTGAGGATGCCTCAACCTTGGATGAAGTCTTCTCTCAGGCTATGTGGCTACTGTGTGTACACTGTGTTGCTTGTGAAAGGAACACACAGCCACACACACATTTAAAGTAGCAAATCTATAGTGCAATCCTTTTCAGCCCAGTGGAAGGCGTTGAGGATCCTAGAGAGAGGAAAAATGCCTTTCCTGCCCCATGTGACCCCTGGGTCTTAGAGTGGCGAGTCCCAAACTAGGTGTTGAATCAGCATCTTCCTAGGATTTTTAAAATAGAAACCCCCAGGTCCCAACCTGGATCAATGAGTCACAGTCACTCAGGATGGGGCTAAGGGAAGCTGTGTTTGTAAAAACTCCCTGAATACCTTACCAGCCTTCTCTCCATCATCGAAATTGAAATGAACAAAATAAATGAGGCAACTGTTTCCTGGCACCAGACAAAAGTACAGACTTGTGATTCTTGAGAGAAGGGAAACACTCAAGAAGAAGAGACCTGTGCTTGTCCTGGCTTTTGACCTGGAGTGCTTTTCAAAGTGAAACAGAGGGAGGGGAAACGCAAGCAGATCCCAGTGGTCTGATTGAGCTGAGCAGTTTGGAGTTTAGGCTGCTGAAGTGGCTGGAATTTGTTGGGTAGACACTGGAGAGGAGAGCTGTGGTGAGGAAAGACCCCAGAAGTCAGTGTGGGCATGTCCTGTGGGGTCTTGGGTGAAGCCTGGGCTTGGAGAGTCCAGAGCAAGACTTGGTGAAGCCTATTAGAGAGCAGATGCTAAGAGCCTGAGAACTAGGTGGAAATGCCAGAGGCTCTGCAGGGTTGGGAGCTCCAGCTCAGCTAGAATAGAGAAGCCCTAGTGTGCATCTCAGTTAAGACTGCAGAAAGGTCATATACTGAGGTAAGGACCACACCTTAGAGCAGGGTTTCTCAATCTCGGCACTACTGACATTTAGAACAGATAACCCTTCATTGTGGGAGCTATCCCGTGCACTAGGATGTTTAGCAGCAATCCTGACCTCTACCCATTGGATTCCAATGACATCCACCCGGATTTGTGACAACTCAGAATGTCTCTAGACATTGTAAATTGTCCCCTTGGGGAAAAATGACCCTCAATTGAGAACCACTGCCCTAGAGTCAGGGTCACATCTCATGACTAATGATGAAATTGAAATAGACTGATACTGACAAAAAGTAAACAAAGCCAAATAAGATCAAGAGGATTCACCAGTAATTTAAACGTCTTCAATACTTCACAGGCTTTAAAGGAAAACAATGTAATCCAGCCTCCCTAAGTGATATCATCCACAGTATCCAGCATACAATAAAACATTACTAGGCAAGCAAAGCAGGAAAGTGTGACCCATAATCAAGAAATTGGTAGTCAGATAGTTACCAATACTGTACTGTATATTTGAAAGTTGCCAAGAGAACAGATCTCAAAAGTTCTCATCAAAAGAAAAAAAGAATTTGTAACTATGTGAGGTAACGGATGTTAACTAAACTTACTGTGGTAACAATTTTGTAATATATACATATATTAGATCATTATGTTGTACACCTTAAACTTATACAATGTGATATATAAATTATATCTCAATAAAACTGGAAAAAAAGGAAACTGGTAATCAATAGAAACAGACTCTTAAATGGCAGAGGTATTGAAATTAACCAAAGGACTCTAAACCAGTTATCATAAGTATGCTCAAACCCTCAAAAGAATAGATGGATATAATGAGCAAAGAAATGGAGAATTTCAGCAGAGAAATGGAAACTATGAAAAATAATCAAATAGAAATTATAAAACTAAGAGTTACAGTATTTGTCATGAAAAATTCCCTAGATGGGGTTGACGACTACAGAATAAGGGTCGTGAAACATGAAGATAGATCAATAGAAATTATTCCCTGTGAAGAACAGAGAGTGAACTGAGTGTTTTAGAAATGAACAAGCACTACTTAAACAGTTAATTGTCTTGAGACAAATGTATCAAGATTATTCAATGTCTTTGTCAGCAAATGGTATTGAAACAACTGGATTAGAATACGAGGAAAAAAGAACCTTGTACCATATACAAAAATCAACTTGAGATGAACCATATTTAAACATACAATCTAACACCTGAAAGAAGATAGAAAACATTTTGGGTAAGCTAAGGTTTCTTAAGTGGTACATAACAGCAAAGGACAATAATTATAAAATTAAAAATGATGAAGTGGATGTCATCAAAACTAAAACCCTTTGTCCTCAAACAACACCATTAAATAGGTGAATAGGCAAGCCACAGATCTGGAAAAAAGAAATCTGAAAAAATATATTTCACAAAGGACTGGTATCCAAAATATAAAAAGAATGCATATAACTTAATTATTTTTTTAAAAACCCAAAATTAAAAAAATAAGCAAAATATTTGAACAGACATTTCACAAGGAGATATATAACTGGATAATTAGCACATAAAATACTCACCATTGTTGGTCATCAGGGAAATGAAAATTAAAACCAGAATGTCTAAAATACATACAATAAAGAGTGACAGCACGCAGTGTTGGAAACATATGGCACAATCAGGACTCTCATACACTGTTGGTGGGAATATAAAATAGCACAACCACTTGGAAAAATGTTCTAAAATTAAACAAACACTATGACCAAGTAATTCTATTCCTGGTTATTTACCCAAGAGAAAGAAAAACATACATACACACACACACATACACAAAGATTTGTATAAGAAAATTCATAGCAGCTTTATTCATAATATCCAAAAACTGGAAAACAGCTCAGGTGTCCATTAGACACCTGGATAATGGACGGTATTTTTTGTTGTTGTTATATTAATTTTACCATTTTAAATATTTTTTTAAGTTGTACTCACTCTTTTTTTACTTTTTTTATTTTTTAACATCTTTATTAGAGTGTAATTGCTTTATAATGGTGTGTCAGTTTCTGCTTTATAACAAAGTGAATCGGTTATACATATACATACGTCCCCATATCTCTTCCCTCTTGCATCTCCCTCCCTCCCACCCTCTCTATCCCACCCCTCTAGGTGGTCACAAAGCACCGAGCTGATCTCCCTGTGCTGTGCGGCTGCTTCCCACTAGCTATCTATTTTACGTTTGGTAGTGTATATATGTCCATGCCACTCTCTCACTTCGTCCCAGCTTACCCTTCCCCCTCCCCATATCCTCAAGTCCATTCTCTAATAGGTCTGTGTCTTTATTCCTGTCTTACCCCTAGGTTCTTCTTGACATTTTTTTCCTTAAATTCCATATATATGTGTTACCATACGGTATTTGTTTTTCTCTTTCTGACTTACTTCATTCTGTATGACAGACTCTAGGTCCACCCACCTCACTACAAATAACTCAGTTTCTTTCCTTTTTATGGTTGAGTAATATTCCATTGTATAAATATATGTGCCACATCTTCTTTATCCATTCATCTGTTGATGGACACTTAGGTTGCTTCCATGTCCTGGCTATTGTAAATAGAGCTGTAATGAACATTTTGGTACATGACTCTTTTTGAATTATGGTTTTCTCAGGGTATATGTCCAGTAGTGGGATTGCTGGGTCCTATGATAGTTCTATTTTTAGTTTTTTAAGGAACCTCCATACTGTTCTCCATAGTGGCTGTATCAATTTACATTCCCACCAACAGGGCAAGAGGGTTCCCTTTTCTCCACACCCTCTCCAGCATTTATTGTTTGTAGATTTTTTTTTTTTTTGGTGGTACGCGGGCCTCTCACTGCTGCGACCCCTCCCGCTGCAGAGCACAGGCTCTGGATGCGCAGGCCCAGTGGCCATGGCTCACGGGCCCAGCCACCCCGTGGCATGTGGGATCTTCCCGGACCGGGGCACGAACCCGTGTCCCCTGCATCGGCAGGCGGACTCTCAACCACTGCGCCACCAGGGAAGCCCCCGTAGATTTTTTGATGATGGCCATTCCGACCAGTGTGAGATGATATCTCATTGTAGTTTTGACTTGCATTTCTCTAGTGATTAATGATGTTGAGCATTCTTTGAACAGTATTTTTGAATGGCTAAAAATACTGAGGTATCTTCAACAATGGAATAATACACAGCAATAAAAATGAACAAAGTCCTAATACATACAAAAATAAAAAGCTAAGCAAAAAAAAAAGTCTTACATGAAGACTATATACTGTAGATTTTTATTTATATGTAATTCTTCAGATTGAAGGGAAATAGAAAAAAATAGAAAATAGTCTATTGTGATTATTGTACAGTGCAAAGGACCTAAGTACTAAGTCAAATATGAAAAAGAACAAAATTGGAGGACTCACACTACCTGATCTAAAGCATTACTAAAAAGCTACAGAAAAAAACTCAGTGTGATATTGGCATAAGACTAGATAATGGAACAATGAAACAGAATTGAGAGTTTAGAGATAGAGCCATACATCTGTGGTTAATTGATTTTTCATAAAAGTACCAAAACAATTCAATGAGGGAAAGGAAAGACTCCAACAAATGGTACTGGAACAAATAGATAACTGTATGGGAAAATTTTAACTTCAGCCCTATCTCATACCATACAGAAATTCAGTTTATACTCAATCAAAGGCATAAATGTAAATGTCAAAACTCTAAAGCTCTAAGCTTTTAGAAGAAAACATATGAGAAGATCTTCATGGCCTTGAGGTAGGCAAAGATTTCTTAGCAAGGGCCTTAAAAGCACAAACGATAAAAAAAAAGAAAAAAATTGGCAAATTGGATTCAGCAAAATTTAAAATGTCTGCTTATCAACAGTCATCACAAAGAGAAAGAAAAGGCAAAGCACATACGAGGTAAAGTTATTTGTATATCTGACAAAGGACTTGCATTATAAATGTAATTTTTTCCCCTAGAACTCAATAGTTAAAAGAAATATAACACCCTGAGAATGACCAATAAGCTCATAAGCTCATGAAAAGATGTTCAACACCATTTGTCATCAGGGAAATTCAAATTATGATTCTAGTGAGATTCTACTCTATACTCATGATTTTATAACATTAGAAAACCTGTCATCACAAAGTGTTGAAAACAGTACGAGGCAATGGAAACTGTCCTGTTTTGCTGGTGTGTGTGTGCAAAATGGCACAAGATCTTTGGAAAACGTTGGCAGTTTTCTATCAAACTACCTCTACCCTTACTCTGTGACCCAGCAATTCTACTCCAGTGTTAGCCTCATTGTTGTTGGAGGGGACAGTAAGTAAAGAGGTAAACGAACGAGGAGAGAAGGTCATTTCAGATTGTGGGTGTGAACAGATAGTGCTTTAACGGGCTTAGCAAGGTTGCGGTGGGGATAGTGGCTGCTGTTATTTTTATCAATCTACGAGACCCTGGAAGGGAGTGCTGGCTCTGAATCGTTCCTAGTCTTGAGCACAGGGCCTGAAGATATTCAAAATGTGTTTGATTGAAGGGCTGAGTTGGCACGCGTGATTTAACTAAAGCAACAAGTGGAAATTGATGAACCCAGACCCACAATGAAAAGAAAGCCCTGAAGCCCCAAATCATGAGATACTGGTGATGTGAGCCGGCACTTAGAGAAGGGAGATGGGCTGGAGAAGTCTGGGAAGGTTTCTTGGAAGAGGTAAACTCTGAACTGGGTCTCCAAAGAGGTTTGGAAGGCAACAGGTGAATGAGAAGAGAACTGGACTGGGCTGGAGGACCAGACTCACATGAGGAGGAGACTGCGGAGAAGCCTGATGGGAGCCATGTGTGCTTCTGTGTTAGTTTCATCCACGGGGACGGGTGGCGTAGAAGGCTCCGCTGACAACAGCCGTACAACAAGAGGGAGGTCTTCTCAGTCTGCTGCCAGGCACTCAGCCGGGTCACAGCTTAGCAGGGCTCAGCATAGCCGTGCAAGTCTATCTAGGAGGTGGTTTGTTCCTGCTGAGCTCTCCACCTCTGGCCCTGGTGAAGTGTCTGGACTGTATTCTGCAGCTTTCTGAGCACCTTGGCTGACCTTCCAGCAAGCTGCTGATGGGGAGGGGGGGAGGGGGAGGTTATTTCAGAGGTGATTTGTAACTCCAAGAGTGATGGGGAAAGAAGTGCAGCCGGACCAGAGCCAGCCTGAGCACTGACCTCAAATTTAAACTAGCTGCACTGATTTGTTGAATCCTGAACAAAAACCTTCCTTTTTAAACTGAATCCTAAACCCAGGTGATTTTTTAGAAACACTGGGAACCATTTCAAACTAGAAGCCTAGCTTTTTCCAAAATAAATGACCTAGAACAGTGGCCTGCAAACATTAGTGAAGATCAGAGTCACCTGGAGGGCCTGTTAGACCCCCCCCCCCAGGTGGCTGGGTTTCCCCCACAGAGTTTCCCACCCTGTAGATCTGGAGTGAGGCCTAAGAATCTGCATTTCTAAGGAGTTCCCAAGGGCTGCTGACGCTGAGCCAGGCATCGCGCTTGAGAACCACTGGCCCAGAATTAGCTAGGAGCATCAAAATATTCTCCAAACCTAAACTAGAAAACAGCTTTAAAAAAACATTCTTATTAAATCCCTGATTAAGCATGACAACTATAACACTGGCAACTATTAGTTATATTGCCAGCGTGGCTACCTCTAATGCTATGGCTCTCAATCTTCCTAGTTGTTTAAGATTTCCTTTGAAAATCTGGTTTTAAAAGTGATGTGAGCCACTTCCACAGTAAAATGCATGCACAACAGGTCCACACAGAATCGTACCTGTACTTTGCTGGGGTTGAACCCAGACCAGGCTGTTTCAGATGGTTCAAGCTTACCCTGAGCCGTAGTTTAAGAAAATCTGTGGAGAGGCATGGCATATGCTACAAACGTAAGGTAGATAGCTAGTGGGAAGCAGCCGCATAGCTTTGTGACCACCTGGAGAGGTGGGATAGGGAGGGTGGGAGGGAGGGAGACGCAAGAGGGAAGAGATATGGGGACGTATGTATATGTATAACCGATTCACTTTGATATAAAGCAGAAACTGACACACCATTATAAAGCAATTACACTCTAATAAAGATGTTAAAAAAAAAAGAAAAAAAAAGAAAATCTGTGAATGCGACCAGAGGCTGCACCTGTAGTCAGAAGTGGGGTTTCAGCACCCTCGGTCCAGCTGTGTGACTCAAAGCTAACCGCTTACCCTCTCTGGGACTGAGGCTAATCAAACCTCCAGAGAATGGGTCTTTCTTAGGAAGCTGGAGAACAGTCCTCCACTTTTGATTTGACATTCTTTTTTACTGTTTAAACTTTTGGCCATGTGTAAATAAAACACAAACACACCACACACTCTTGCATTTTAATTTTCTGAATATGTGCACACAATCTTTTTCACGAAGTCCAAATCAATAGCCAATTAAAAACCTTTAATACCTTTGTGTGCTACATACAAATAAAATTTTAAAAATCTACAGCCATGTTAGTATTTAGTTGCCACGTTTGTGACCATAAAAATCACACTAAAATGGCAAATAAATCAAGCTATCTGAATGTGATATAAATATTAAAAATGCACCATCCTCCCTGGGTTGTTTGAGACTTCAAGTGGGAAAATATATTAGCAAGAACTTTGGAAATGTGTCGTCTGCATTTAAAGGTTATTTTTATTGTATGGTCATTATCATAATACCTAAGGGATTTGAAACCCTTCCAAGGGGCCCCTAAAGGCTCCTTTCTGCCAGGAACCACACTTGACTCTCCAGGTGGGAGGCTTTTCTTAGAAAGAAGCTCAATTCCTTAACATCCAAATTCCAGTGTGAATGTGTGTGAGTGTGCATGCATGTGTGCGTGTGGTCTTTAATGAATGCTCCCCACTCCCCCTCTTCCTCTCTCTCCGCAAACACACACACCCACAAGGAAAGAAAAATAAATGACACAAATAAATGACAAAAATAAATAAAAGCTGTGAGCTGACCTTTGCTTGGCGAGCAGGCCCTGTACCAGGCCCTAGTTGCCCTACTTTCCCAAAGTCATCAGCAGCTCCGGAGTTTTTGCAGTGAGCTCATCACTGTGGCCCCAACGGTCAGTCAATGACTCCCTGGCAGTGCAATTAGCATCCACCTCCCACAATAAGCAGGTTCTAATGGGCTCCGGGTCCCCTGCCCTGAATGAAGTTCTCATCTCCTGCTGCTGTGATGTCCTCGGCCAAGCTGCCCTCATTAAGGCTTCCGGCTGTCCCCACCTGACACCGCCTAGGCAAGGCTGAGTCTGGGCGGTAGATGGACCCCAGTGCCCCTCTCTGCCTAACTCGCTAGGGCGTGTCCCTTCCCCTCTCTGGGACCCAGTCTCTCCATGTATAATATATGAACAGTTGGATTAGACCAATTGTCCTAAGCCTTTGGGGGAGCTGTGACACCTTTGAGAATCTAATGAAGCAATGGGGTCCTCTCCCCAGAAGAAAACACATAAACATACATGCATAAATAATGCACATTTAATTTTAGGGGTTCATGAAACTTCTAGAGCCCATCCATAAAAACCCCAGGATAGCCCCGAGTTTCCTTCCAGCCCTAACAAGGTGGTGATAAACTCTTTCCTCTCTCCTTCTGTCCGTCTCTCCCTCTCTCTCCTTCTGTCCCTCAATGTGGCCATATGGATCAAAAGAGGCAATGAATGGAGACACTCTTCAAAAACTGTCAAGTATGGGGCACATGTGAGGGGTGGTACTTATTATCAACCTATACTTGCTCTATACCTACTTGTTGATCATACGATGATAATAGCTACCATTTACTAAGCACCTACTTAGTGCCGAGCGATGTCCTGAGAGCTGTCCATGCACTATCTCTTTTAAGCTTCAAAATAATCCTCTGAGGTGGGTGCTACTGTTACCACCATTTTGCAGATGAGAAAACTGATTACAAAAGTTTAATTTGATCACACAGTTGGTATATGGCAAGAAACAGGTTTTGACTGAGATAAAATAGTCAGATAATGGGATGCCCAATTGTCTGTTACAGTAGGGCATCCACTCAAGGACACACAGACAGACACACAGACAGACAGACACACACACACACACTCAGGGACTGAAGAAGCCAAGTTAGACCAGTATAAAGGATGTGGTAGTTGAGCAATCTGGGGTGAGGTGCCCAGAGGGACCAGGCAAAGAAATTAATCAAGGGGCACTTACTGCAGGAGGTGAAACTGGGCTAAGCTTGAAAAAAAAGGACAGATAAAAAATAGTGAAAGAGGAAAAAAGTGACCTTCTAGGCAGGAGGGAGAGCCAGGCAAGTGTAGAGAGGCAGAGGGAGCATGGATCGCTCCAGCCCAGCAGATATTTAATAAGCACCTACTCTGTGCAGTTTGCTGCAGCATGAGAGCTGTGCCTCAGCCAGTGCCTAGTGAGGGCGATAAGAGGGGTGCAGTGATGGCACACACGGGACTCAGGCAGTCAGAGGGTTTGTAGAGAGCCCGTGGTCATGGTATAGGCGTCAAGAGACAGCTTCAGTGTCAATAGGTCCTGAATGTGACTCCCTTCTCTGCCTCTTACTGAACTTGTTGGTTAATCAGTCCCACCTCAGTTTTCTCATCTGTAAAATGGGGATAATCATAGGATCTGCTTGAAAGAGTTGTTGAAAGTATTAAATGAGGTAATGTACAGTGCTGACCAAGAATAAGCCCTAAATGGCGGTGATTATTATTGCTCTCATCATTCCTAACTGTAATAAAGTTATTAGCATGACGCCTGGCACGTACAGTGTACCTGAGTGTTAGTGTCCCTTCCCTTGAGTCTGCTCCTTGTGTCCATTTATTCAAAATAAAAAAATAATATTTTATAACATCAGAGAGGAAAAGGAAAATTTCCCCTTGCTCCCCTGCCCAGTGTCCAGAGAGGGAATCATATACAGTTCTTTAGAAAAGGGGTGACGTGCTAATGGACCACAGGTTCTGAGAGCTGGGCACCCACCAATGACAACCGTAACTCTGACAGGTAAAATTGAACATTTAGAACATTTCACTTGATTCCTTTCAAACACACAGAGAGAGACAGCCCCACATCTCGGCTTTGTCCTTAACTCGTCATGCTTTGAAGCATGTTGCTTCCTTGTGACCCCAGAGTTAATAAACGGTCAGAGCCCTCACTGCACTGAAAAGTAGTTTACAGGAAGGAGATTTGTCGGGTGCCAACAATCATCCCCTGGGGTTTTAGAGCAAATTACCCAACCGTCAATTCTTCTCCCGGGAGGTATTGTTTCAGGCCAAGGGATCCTTGCTAGAAGTGAGATCAATAAAGAGAAATTCAAATTTACCTGGAAGGCGCCTAAAACACAGCATGCCCCCAACTGGTCCCATCTTCTTGCCCTCCCCCCAAAGCCTGTCACCCTCTTGCCTTGGCTCGCAACAAGCTATAGATTCGACATCCTCTTTGCCACTTCTCTCACCCCCACATTTAACCAGTCACCAAATCTGATGATTCCACTTCTGAAGAATCTCTCCACTCCCATTCCCACTGTCCTAGCCCCTCGTCTAATGAAACACCTGCCATTGTTTCCTAACCACTCCCCCTGTCACCGTTCCTACTCCCTATCAAGCTGTTCTCCGCATGGCTGCAAAGGAGATCCTTCGAAAATGCAAATTCAGTCCCATCACAGTCCTGATTAAAACTTTCCAAAGACTCCCTGTTAACTTCAGGATAACATCTCAGCTTCAGATGATGGCAAACAAGGAGCTTCAAGGTCCCAAGGCTGCCTAGCTGCCCCCCTCCATGCTCCCTCCTTCCTGCAAAGATGGTGGTGCTTTCCTTAGCAAGACCAAAGGCCCTAAAAGACTCCCTGTTCTCCCCGGCTATGCACCTGTTGCTTCCAATCCCGGGATGTCCTCCTTTTTTCTGTTGGCCTGGAAACTTCATTCCTTCCCCACCTGTGAAGCAGCTCAACTCCGACATTACTACCTGTGTGAAGCCTTCTCCAACAATCACCCCTTATAGACAGAGTGCATCACCCTCTATTGTAACAATGGGAATATATTTCAATTGTTGAATGCATCTTACTGTATCTGTTTCCCTGTATTGGAGCCTGTTGTCTATTTCAAACTGGAAGCAAGTTGACATCAGCACCCTTGCATCTTTCTATCCCCAGTGCCAAATCCTGTAGGCTTCATAAGGGTCAGTTCATTTCACCATCACAATAGTCATAGGGTTATGTATATTACTGTTTCCATTTTACAGAGAAGGAAACTGAGGTTCAGAGACATTCAGTAGTTTGTCCAAGAGCACACAGGTGGTAAGGATTAGAGACAGACCTCAACTCAGGTCTAAGTAACTTGAAAGGGCTCAAGAAACATTGGTACCTTTATTAAATGTTGATTAGGTGCTCATTGTGTTAAATCACCCCCTTCAACCCTCATCCTGAAAATACATTTAGAACAAGAACCTAAAGGATCCTAATGAAAACGTTCAGGCGTATATTTATTGTATTAAAAGGATTCTGCCTACATGACTGCTTTCAAAACAAAACACTTGAAAATGCAGTCATGGAAAGAGCCTGAATTTAGAGAAACTGAGATTCCTACCAAGCCTGATCATTTACTTGTTGTGTAAATTTCCTCAAGCAGAAAGCTTTAGGTGCCTGCAAGAGGTGTGTATGGGAGGGTGGGTACCAAGGGGCTGTCACTGGGGCAGTGACGGTGTCTGCTACAAATAGTAACAACGATGATAACAAGGGTCTATTCGTTGAAGGTCGATGATGTTCCAGGCACTGTGCTAAGCACTTGGCATGACTTAACTCTCTGATAAGGTGCCTGGGGTGGCACCCTGCCAACAGCAGCACAGCTGGAACTTAATCCCACGTCCACCTGAGGCCGGAACTCATGCTGTGGTCACTAATGTGCCACTACTATCTGTTGCTGCTTTTGTATGACCAGCTGAGATTTAAGCAGGTTCAGTGGCTGGTCCAGACAACCAAGGTGGGGCTGCTGTGGCCTGGATGCTCTGTCCAGGGCTGTGTGATTAATGTGTTTTCTGTCCGTGGGGGCAGTGAAGACCCCTGCAACCAGACAGCAAGGGTCCAACTGCCTAGGTGAGCTTGGGGTCTCTTCTCCCATGCTAAAAACTTCACCCTGAGCCCACCAGGGAGGGCAGAAATTTCCCCGGAGTTCAGGAAGGTATAAGCAACAAAGAGGTCAGGAGAACAGGAAGCCCCTGCATTCTCAACCAAAAACCCCCCAAATTCCTGCCACTTCTCCCTGGCACTGAAAGAGTTAACCTGAAGCTGCCTCCATGATGAATGGCTATAATACTGTCTACGTAATGGGTTTCCTATTTAAATTTTGTGAGGATTTAATCAGCTGGGCGCAGCTGTGCAAGATGCACCATAAACTATGTTGAAAAATATGTAGACATATTCATTTATCTGCTCCAAATTAAGCTCACTTAGAGGTGGTCTTAATGGCCCATGTAGCCATCATTACAAGCATAAATTCTAAACTGTCTGTTTCCAGTGAATTTGCTTTGAGAAAAAATTAATGCTCATCTTTAGCCGAGCACAGTAATAAATGAAAGGACCCTCAATTTGCAAAGCGCTAATAGCCTGGCCATTTTTCATTAGGAACCCTATGCTGGACCACATATGGCAGGGTGGCTACGTGGGGGATTCCGTTGGGAGGCTGGGGAGGGATGGGGCTGGCTTTCTGGAGGCCAACCCTCTGCTTTACCTGATCTGCTCGGGGGAAGGCTGAAAACCTGGTTCAACACAAGGTGCTGAGTCTGCCGGTCCCTCAGTTTTGGCTGCATCCTCTCATCCAGAGATGCTCACTGGGCTTTGCTCTGGCCATGGTACTGAAGCGTACGCAGCACATAGGTGGCCCAACAATGAGCGCACATCTCGGTGCTAATGAGAATACACAGCTAATGGAAGCTTTCCCACTTTCTCCTAGGTCCCAGCCCTGGGAAATAGGACGAGGTGGCTGGACTTGAGTCCCACCTGCTACTTTGGCACAGTCTGATCCTGGCAACTCCCTTCTCATGGTCACCAAGAGCCGCCAGTTCGCGAGACAGGCTCATTTTCCTTGTCTTATCTCAGTTGCTCTTTACCTTATAACAACCCTAGAAGATAGGTGTAATTTCTTCCCCACTTTAAATATGGGGCCAGGGCCAGGACAGGGCTGAGGCAAGAGGGGAACCGAGGCTGCAAAGTTTAAGGAAGCACTGCCCTCAGGGTTGTGCAAGTGACAAGTCTACATTTGCAGGACCTTGACAGCACGTTCCTCCTTAAACTTTGCTCCTTAAGTGTCTCTCTTGCCACACCCTAGTCCCAGCCTTGGACTTGGCACAGAGAAGTTAAGTAACTTGTCCGAAGGCACATAGGTGCTAATTGAGAAAGCTAGAGTCCAATTCAAGCCAACGAATTCCAAATTTCACTGTCTTTTCCATGTGCCACGAGGATGCCCATTTGAATTGAAAAGTTTGATTTCATTCAGCCCAAGCTGGGCAGTTGCTATGAGCCAAACTGTATAGTAGAAGCTTTCACATACTTTGTCTTGTTTCATTTTCTTTACAACACCATTTACTTTCAGAAATAATCTTATCAATTCATTCTTTTTTTAAGTTTGTTTGTGGCCTGTATGCCCCACTAGAATATTCACCACTTTAGTGGTTAGAAATGTCCTTGACACATGTTAGGTGTTCAATAAATATTTGTTGAATAAATTATCTTATTAGACAAACATTTAAATGAGATTGTGTGAAACGTGTGTGTTCTCAGGCCTGGTACCAGGCACCCAAAAGATGGGATAGAACCATCTAAAAGGTTGGATTTACTTCCTCTTCTCTGAGTATCAGGTGTTCCCACACCCAACCATCCTGGAAGAAGGAATTGGTGCTGGAAAATCCAACCAGGCAGAAATTAAAATCTGGGTTGGTTCTCTCCCAGCCATCAGAAATGCAGAAACACTCAACATTCACTAAAGTTTCTGATGGCAAGAGTTGGGGTTTCATTAGAATGTGGTAGGAAAATTAAAATGCTGAAAATCGGAATTAAAAAAAAATTAGCTTATTGAAACCTGACCAGTGGCAAAGGCACCAGCACTGTACGCCCAGGAGTGTCTTGAGGGGTGTGCCAGAGAGCTCCTGTTTAGACCTGAGAGGCAGCTGCCAAGCTCTTTTCTCTCTGCATCTAGCCAGCCGGCCCAGCCTCCCTATTTGAGACAAGTTGTCAGGTGGGGAGACAAGTCATCTCCCCTCCAAACCACCTCTAGGAAAGCTCCCAGCGTGCCCTGCAGCACTGCCATAGAAAGCACCAGAGGAGGAGAATAATCTCTACATATTTGGCCTGCGGGTTCTGCACAATTTAACAATTAACAAGGTTGTGGAAACAGGCAAGTGTAGTTACCATGTTAGCATCATTGCCATCGAAACCGATGATGGAATTAGGAGCGCCAAAGAGAGGAGCTTGCCCCGTGCTGAGTGTCTGGGAGAGGAAGTCAAGGGAAGCTGCATGTCCCAAACTTCCCCTGAGCGGGTTCTACCGGGCGGGGTCTATGCTGGACAGTTTCAGTGGGCACTGGGCAGGTGGGGATCAAGTGGCCAAGTACAGTACTGGGGTTCACACATAGCTGAATTCCTAACAAATTGCAATGATAACATATTGAAAGTCAAATATATGACCAGACACTTCACAGAGATTCAATTCTTTTTTTTTTTTTTTTTTTTTTTTTTTACAGCAAATAAGGGTGGAACTCTGATCTGATTGGAATCCGTGCCCAAGGCCAGTCAAGGCCAGGGGGCTTCTTGTCTGCCCCTAACAGCTTCCAAGCCAGCTCCCCTCTGCTGTAGACCCCCAGTCCCCACTGCCTCACCTGACTCACTTGGCATCACTTCCTCTAGACACTGTCTCTGTTGCCTTATCCTGCCCCAGACTGGTTAGAAGTCACTGGTGCCATTCTCAGAACTCTAGCAGGTACAACCCTGGCTCCCTTTTAGCCCTTCCCATGCAGCCCCAGAAGACCACAGTGCTTCATCTCTCAGCCCAGATATAAGCACCCAGTAGGGCTCATAATAACTGAATCAATAATGGTCTACACCAGAGCATACCAAACTTTAAAGTGCATAGAATCACCAGGGGACCTTGTTCACAGCAGATTCTCAATCAGCAGTTCTGGGAATCCGCATTTCTAATGCAGAGAGGTAGGGCCCTACCCCAGCTCTTATCTAAGAAATGAGTCGGTCAGCCTGCCTGAAACCTTGCTACTCTCTTAATGTTTTCAGAGCAGATAAGAAGTCAGTCCAAACTAGCCCTTAAAATCATGTTACCAGATGCTCTACATGCCTGGTAAATTTCACTCGAAATGAGAGGCTGCTGTGAAAGCCATTGCTAACACACAGGCTGGGTGGTGGTGGCGTGGGTCTGGGCTAGGGGGAGAGTGGGATCACAGTGAACATGGGGCCAGCACAGCCCTGCTGTGACACAACTGGGCCTGGAGGCCTGCTTGCATGGGTTTGTCTCCTGACCCTGCCACTGACAGCCGGTTGGGCCCCAGGCAGGTTACTCAACCTTCCTGTGTCTCAGTCGCCCCATCTTTAACGTGAGATAGTTGTAATACTTAGGGTGGTGAGGGCTGACCAAGAAAACACGTATTCTGGATGAGTAGTGCTGGATCAGTATGAGCTGTTCTTACACACAAGTTGGGGCTCGTCTTAGGCCGGCCTCAACCCAGAAAAATTTCAGGGCGGTGCTCAAACCCAAACTGGAGACACTGGAGGCCAAGCGAGCTGCCACCAGCTGTTAGGATTGAAGTGGCATAGAGTCGTCTGCCTGTAGTAAAGCATATATATGTATATGGAAATGAGCAAAACAGGCAGTAATGTATACTAAAATATGCTAACATCTCAGGTTTCAGTATACTGTCACCTTTTCCTTATAGTTTCGTTTTTAGTGTGTGCAGAGGAGCATGACCTAGGAATCATTAACTTACTGAGCTCACTGGGCAGGATGTGGGTCTCAGTCCACAATTGTTTTATTGTTTGGGGGCATGTGTCATGCTCCTGTTACATGTTTTTGTTGCTAAGCAAGCCTGCTTGGTTTTGTGGTTAAGCAAAACTGCTTTGTTGAGCGGTCATTAACTTACAGGGGTCTCCCATACTTTTTTCTTTACTCGCAATCCCCTAGAGGGATTCGCCATTTAATCACCTATTTTGTCCCTTTACTCTGTCCTTGTAACATATATATATATATAAGCATGTTTTAAACCAGAGGCTTGTTCACATGTTGACACATAGAGACGTAACTTCAAACCGTAAGTGTCCCCCTACAGACCAGTTGCCAGTCGGGCTCAGCAGTGCCTGACTCACTGGGCGGGTCACCTGGCCTGGCCTGGCCTGGCTGTCTGTGTAGCCCCCAGAACCTCGGTCTCCCCAGGGACCATCACTTTTCACGTAGCTCCATCTCTCCCCATGGGGGCTGCTTCCTGACTTTAGCGAAATGGCAGAATTATGAAGCTGAGCCTTGTCAGATGGAAGAAGCTTCTCTCCAGCCTCACACCAGGTAGACAACGACAGGTCACCACAGACCAGAATGAATGAGCTTCCCAAAGAGGTGCAATTATGACACCTCTGAACTAACGTGATTGAGTCAATCCCAGCTAACAATCCCAGCTAATAAGGAGACTCTTGTGTGGCCTTAGAAAATGTCCTGTCCCGCACACTCCAGGGAGAGAGGCCCTGGTACCTACGGCTCATGCACATCACTCTTGCCCTGGTTCTCAGCCCAGGGTCTTCTCACAGGCCGCTCCCTTGGTCTGAATCACTGTTCGTTCCTTTACGTAGCTCATTCAATCTCATCCTTCAGGTCTCACTTAAATAGTCTCTTCCCAGACAGGTTTGACCTGATGCCAAAATCGAAAAGTATAACAGCCCTCAGCATCATGCTCTCTCAGAACACACCCCGTTTGTTCCCTGCACAGCACTTGCCACTATTTCTAACTGCATTTTTTTTCTATTTGTTTTTTGTCCATTTCCCCTGCTAGACAGTAATTGTCATGATGGCAGGGCTGTGTCCTTTTGACTCTCTACTCCATCCTAGCACCAGCCCACGGTCACAATGGCTAGCACGGATTATATCGATTATGCCCTCTGGGATCATACTTTCCTAAGGAACTTTTCATGCTTTTATCTCCTCCTTTCCTCACAACCCCTCTATGAGATGACTATTATTAGACCCATTTTACAGATGAAGAAACTGAAAAACAGAGACATTCAGTAACTTATTCAAGATCACATAGGATGTAGGGGATCCGTGAGCCTTTCTGTCTGGCTGGCATCAGAGCTGGCTCTCTTGCACAGGAAACCATGCCACCTGTCATGTCATAGATGCTGAAAAGGAATCTTCTGAATGGGTGGATGAATAGAATCACTCCGTCCAATACAATCCAATCTGAATTGGACTCGGTTAATTCATTTACCCAGTGCTCACTGGGTACTTTGCTGTGCTGTGATGTGCTGTGGGGACCTTACCCTCAGGGCAGTTAATGGTGGCCACGGCAAAATAAGCCAGTGTGTGAATAACCAGCCAGCTTCCTAGGGTTCTCTCCCACCTGCCTGATTAACTCATCGGGTGCCCTGGGGGCCCTTGAATCCCCTGGGTGAGTCTGAGATGCACACAGCATTCCCTCGTCTTGTCTTCACCTCTCCATCCTTTATTTAGAGATACAGACAACAAGGCCCGGAGAAGCCAGGAAACTTGCCCAAGAGCACATAGCTAAGAAGGCGTAGAAAGAGGATTTGACTGCTTCCAGACTGGCTCTGGAACTCCCATGACAATATCACAGTTACAAACAAACAAAGATATAAAAGATTCATTCAGCCTGAGTTTTCTCACATGCAGTTGAAGACAGAGTCAGCTGCAGGCGGGCAATGGCTTGCATGCGGTAGCACAGCCAGGGAGGGGCTGAGCAAGGCCCTTCAGGCCAGCGCAGTAACCATCAAGCCTCTATTTATGTGCACCTGCAAAGGGCAAGATCCTGCTTCTAGTAGAGCAAACCGTCAGGAATAAGAAGAAAAAATAAGTCCAATAGACTTATGCAGGCAAGAGAAATGAGTTCAAGTTCAGCACCCTTTTCTGGAGATTCTTTCCAGTGGACTTCAGCCCTGAAGCCATTTATAGGAAGTACCAGGTACAAAGTGGCAGTTAGTTTCCAAACTTCCATTCATACTGCTGCCTTTAGGAGCTTTGCCACACCCACGGACCACCTATATTGTTAATTACTTAAATGAACTCACTTTAAAAAACTTAAATAACATTATTTTTTAATTTATGAAAAATAGTTATTTTATTTTATTTATTTTTTAAAAATTATTTATTTATTTTTGGCTGCGTTGGGTCTTCGTTGCTGTTCGCAGGCTTTCTCTAGTTGTGGCGAGTGGGGGCTACTCTTCATCGCGGTGCGTGGGCTTCTCACTGCAGTGGCTTCTCTTGTTGCAGAGCACGGGCTGTAGGCGCGCGGGCTTCAGTAGTTGTGGCTCGTGGGCTCTAGAGTGCAGGCTCGGTAGTTGTGGCACACGGGCTTAGTTGCTCTGTGGCACGTGAGATCTCCCCAGACCAGGGCTCGAGCTCATGTCCTCTGCATTGGCAGGCAGATTCTTAACCACTGCGCCACCAGGGAAGCCCAAAAAATAGTTATTTTAAAACAGTCATTAAAAAACTCTGAGTGGAAAATGAGCAGTGTTAGGTGGTAACATTAAAAGTAAACACAATGAAACAGAACAGTGTTATTAAATACACACTAGATATTGTTACCTAGTCTCAAGCAGAGGTCTGCTCTGTGATTGTTACAAAGAGAGAGAAATCCTGTTACAGAGGTGCCTACGGTACAAAACTAAGCCTTTCTCCCCGCTGTCATCAGGAGTAAAATACAGTTGAAAGGGAATAATTTTCTCTCTAGATAAATCAATACAACTTAATGCCATTCGATGCCGCAGGCCACCTGAAACCACTCTGGGAACCATCAGTAGAACATGTCACAGTCTGGGAGACACTGAGGTTGGAGAGGAAAGTGCAGGGCAAGATCTTTCTCTGCTACCCGCTAGTTTTGTGACTTTAGACTGGTCACTTCTTTTGTCTGGGCCTCAGTTTTCCCAGCTGTAAAATGCAAGGTTCGATTAGAATGTAGTTACTAGGCAATCTCTCTGGCCCTTCTGAGCCTCAGGTTTTATAACTCAATTCAGGGCAAGGGATATTACTTGCAGCAAAGTTCAGCACACGGTAATCGAGGATGTGCCCTAGAAGAGCAGTTCAAAAAGCCCATCGTTTCCACACAGGGCTCATTTCTGGGCTGAAATTAAGTTTCACAACTTTCTGGAAAGGCTTCAGCGAGGGCCATTCAGACCTGTGAAGAAGAGCTGGGGGCCGGGTAGGAGGAGGACTCAGCAAATAAAAGCCCATTTGATTCTAGAAAACCAGCCTTAGTGGGCAGCTGGAGTGGCTCACTTTGTTTAGTACATTTTGTAAGTGGTAGGATTATCTGCAATGATAAAATTCATACCTCCCAGCCTTCAAATAAAGATGTCCCCGGGAGGGTATTGATGGCATCATTGTTGTTGGAAAGAGAAAGCGAGAGCGGCCAGCGATCCATTGTGTGTGGAATAAAAGGGCTGGGAAACAGATCTATTTTCGTATTAGCTAACGGCAGACCACTGCGCCCCCAGGTCGATGCATTCTTGGGCCACAACGGGCTCCCCTCCAGGAAGTCGGGATGCGCCTCTGGCAAACGAGCACAGACCTGGACACCCTCGGGGCAAGGGCCTGATTTAGGGGCACAAGAGAAAGGCAGGCCCTGTGTGCTCCTGCAGCCGGCCCACGCCCCACGGGGGCCCATGGGCCCAGGTGTGTGGAGACAGTATACTGTCACCTTTTCCTTATAGTTTTGTTTTTAGTGTGTGCAGAGGAGCATGTCCTAGGAATCATTAACTTACTGAGCTCACTGGGCAGGATGTGGGTCTCAGTCCACAATTGTTTTATTGTTTGGGGGCATGTGTCATGCTCCTGTTACATGTTTTTGGGGCAATATACAGTATACATGTTTTTGAGACAATATACAGTACACTGTCTCCACACACCTGGGCCCACGGGCCCCTGTCCTCCCGTTCATGGCTTCTCCAGCCGCAGTGGCAAACAGCCCCGCACCACTCTTCTCTGCTTGTGGGATTGTCTCTGGTGATTCCTGGGGACACAGTGAACTAAAGGACAACACTTGGATGTTGTCCTGCCCAAGGATGAAGATGGATTGGGAGCAACAAAGCCAACAACTTCATACCCTGGGACTAAGCATTAATTACTTACATTTTCCCGATTCTGCTTGAAATCCACAGGGTTCCTCCAGGAAGTTCCAGAACCAGAATCTGAGCCCCGGTTGGCTGTCCCCAGTCTGGGCTCTCAACCACTGTGCAAGCCTCTGACCATGGAAGCAGCCACGGTGGGTGCCAAGAGCTTGCCTCTGGAAGGCCAGCCACCTTGAGTTTGAGTCGGAGTTCTGCCACGTAGCCTATCCCCAAGCCTCAGTCTTCTCATCTGTAAAATAGGGATAGTGACATTAAGTACCTCACAGAGTGCAAAGGATAAACGAGGTAAAACCTGTTCTGCCCTCAGCACAGCGCCTGGCACACAGGATGTGCTCAGTAGACCCTATCGATTATTATCGCTGTGAACGATAACAGTGACTGCTTCGCCGTCCTCTGTGCCGAACCCGGCCCTCGGCTGTTCCTACAGGTGCCACCATGGAAATCCCACACTCTCCTCCAGCCTCACCTTGAGCGTTCTAGGAGGTCAGCACTGGGAATGATGGCAGCGTCCCTCTGGTCAGTTTGTGGACAAGGCTGGAAAAGGGCAGAGTCTTACCCAACCTCACAGAGTGAATGGGCAGAACCAGGAATCTCAGGGGACTGACATCAGCTCCGGGCTGGGCTCACCACGCCCACCCAGCTCTCTCTACTGACCTCAGTTCCCACCTCACTCCGAGGCCCTGGGGCGTTCACATTCTTCTCTAAAACTGGCTCCCTGGAAGGACGGGCCAGGCCGGGAAGAGGTATCCTGGCCTGTAACTCAGCCAAGTCGGCTGGCAGCTGCGCCCGCACTTAAGCCATTAAATCCGCCACATCTGCTCTCCGCACCAACAGCCCTTTCCTTCAGAGGCTTGGCTGCTACACTTGCATTAACTCTTGAATTTCAGCCCCATGCTGCCTACCAATCGCCCCTCCCACCTTGTGCCCCGTCCTCCCCCAACCCATGAGCCACCCCTCCCCCCTAGTCCTGGCTACACCCAAACCAGAGACTTAGGCCAGGTATAAAATTCACTAAAGATAATTGACAGATTCATCACCTGCATGGGCACCTGGGTGAGGCAGGGCCTACCCCTGGCTGAGGAAATGAATGCTCCCTCCACCCTTACCCTTCCTTTAGAACAGCAGTCCTCAACCCTGGGGAGACCTTAACAAGTCCAATGGGCAGACCCCACCCCCAACAGTCAGAAGCCCTAAGTTCAGGGCCAGGCTTAGCAAATCTTTGCGGGCTATTCTAACTCCCAGCCACGGCTGAGAACACAGGTGAAAGCTTGGTTTGGAGGGAGGAAAGTCGACGTTCTCCATGAGACTTTGTCAATCACACCTGAGGCTGCAGAGGCCTCCCAGCCGCCAGCCTCTTCGACGGCACAGCCATCCTGTGCCCAGGCTCTGGAGTCAGACCGCATAGGCTCAAGTCCTGTTTTGATCACAGACTAGACAGACATGTGACCTCTAGCTGAGGAATCAGCCATTTCCTCAACTGTACCATGGAGCAGAATGGCATTAACATCACAGTGTTACTGAAGGAATGAGTGGGTGATAATGTAAGAAGCCGCCGGAGTATCACCAGTCACACAGCAGGGCCCAGACGAAGGTGGTCCTCCCATCTCAGGGGACCTCCCCTGCACCAGGCCCGTGGCTTTTGCCCAGCGCGCCATTGGAATCAAACGATATGACGACATCCGAAGGAGCTGACCACGCTTCTGCCTCTGCTTCCTGTCTCCATGGGCACGTGATGTGTCTCTCGGTGAGCTCACTGGATACAGGAAAGAGACAAATGCCAAGAATGGTTCTGAGTATTGCTGCGGAAAACAAGAAGAGCTTCCATCTCTCAGTCCTCAATGATGCCACTTATCATGTATTGGTGACTGTAGGGTTTTTTTTAATGCTCTAGATTAAAAAAAATGCAATTAAAAATAAAAAATAAATAAAAATTAAACATATGCTATGATGTGACTTGTGTACAAGCCATCATTTTAAAACTCCCTCATTATAAACACAGTGATGAACGGTGGGTCCCCCTGCTGCGAGGAGACTGCCTGAGGGACAGGGTGTTCAGCTCCTGAGGGACAGGAGCTGGCACTCAGTACCCTCAGTGGGAGGAATTTTGAGGCAGGCCTGCGAGGGCATCGTTTTTCCTGCTGCAATTCCTCTCTAGCTCTTCACAGAGGCATCAGAAGAGAACCCGGACAAGCTTACCTCAGAGTTTGGGTTTGAGCTTTAGGTCTTTAATTAATCATGGTGACTTTCAGACCCTCAGTTTTCTCATCCATGAAATGGGGATAGTGACATTTTTCTCACTGGGCTATTTGGGGAGTTAAGTGAGATAACATAGGTATGAAAACACCTAATTCGCTGCAGAAAATGGAATAGGCACAGCTTGAATGAGCCTGTTCTTTTCCGAAATCCTTCACCCTGGGAGATGCAAGCCAGCTCCTCCTGCCTCCATGGGGAAGCCCTGGATCTTTGGGAGCCTATTAGCTGAGACAAGTGGAGAGTCAAACATCCAAACTGACAAAGGGCTGTGGAGCTATTCAGAACACCCCGTTGCCCCAGCAGATGGTTCTGGGCCAGATGGTTCAGGAGTGGGGGGGGGGACAGGTGTTTGTGGTGGCAGCAGAGCGCTGTGAGAGGAGTTCACTGGTCCACCTCCCCGCCCTCCCTCGGATTTGTCCTGCGGCGGAGGGGCGCTGCCCAGCCCTGACAGAGGTGCAGACTGGGAAGGTTTCCAGGTACAGTGCTGGGAAAGTGGGTAATTAACCCATGCCAGGACCTCCTCCAGCAAACTGGGAAGTAGGTGAGTGTGCCTTGGTGCTTTTCAGCTTCGCTGCTCCTGTTTTCTCACCTTCAGCCAATGACCTTCTGCAAGGTTGGGGTCCACGTTCCAACCCGCCAGCTCCTGCCTCTCTCTCCCTTCAGCGCCCTCAAAACTCACCCATCTCAGTTCATTTTCCCCAGGACTTTATTCCTGCCTGCTGAGGTGGTTAATCAGTTGCAACCATCCATGCCAAGGGTTTAGACCCTATTCCGTCTCCTCCCAGGACTCTCCAGGTGGTGACTTACTCTTGTAGTATTTTAGTGCCACCACAGATCAGGGAGGGCTTTTCAAATTGTTTGGGAGAGTCCCTGCTCCACCCATGTGAGAGGCCACTGCAGAGGGAGAGAGAGAGAGAGAGAGAGAGCCAAAAAACTTCTACTTGCTCGCTGTGCAACTTTCAGTGAGTCATTAACCTCTCTGGGCCTTGACCCTGAGCATCCACAATTAAATGCAAATATGAGGAAGGGATAACAGAGCAGTGCAAAGATCTGAAGGCATCAGCATGGAAACGAAGGAATGTATTTCAGGCACTTACCACAAAGCCGTTCACCCTTCTAATGGTGAGTTGCATTTGGGGTCCAGAGGCTAACCAAGAGTTCCACTCACGTGGAGATTCAATATTTAAAGTGCTATGGTTTACGGGCTTGTATTAGTTTCCTGAGGCTGCTGTAACAAAAGACTACAGACCAGGTAGCTTAAATAGCAGAAATGTATTTCCTTACAGTTCTAGAGGCTGGAAGTCCAAGATCAAGGTGTCAGCCATCTGCTTCCCTCTGAGGGCTGTGAGGAAGGATCTGCCCAGACCTCTCTGCTTTGCTCGTAGATGGCCATCTTCTCTCTGTGTCTTCACATTGTCTTCCCTCTATGTGTATCTGTCTCTGTGTCCAACTTTCCCCCTTTTATAAGGACACTGGTCATATTGGCTTAGGGGCCCATGTTACTCAGTACAACCTCATCTTAACTGATCACATCTGTAAAGATCCTGTTGCCAATAAGGTACTTATAAGGTACCACATCCTGAGGTAATGGGGTTAGGTCTTCAACATATAACTTGGGGGGAGGGGGCACAATTAAACCCATAACAGGGCTAAACATGGCTCTGCTATCATACAGACCTGAATTCCAATGATATGGGACCTTACTTAGATGAGCCTTTCAATGAGCCTAAGCCTCAGTTTCTTCATCTGTATAATGGGCTCTATCTGGGGAGGAAATTTTCAGGCAGAGCTGAGACAGTATCTGGAAAGCATTCAGCATGTGGGTTGGCACAAGATAAGTTTCAAAAGACATCAGTTGTTATTATGACTATTCCACATGCTGCCATATGGGGAATTGTCCACGGTACTGCCAAATCAGGATACCTTAGTCCGTGTAACTGGGGGATGAGTTACAAACCCTCAGCCAAGTGGGTGTCTAACCAAACCTCCAGTAAGCCAAGGCTTGCTATATTGAAAAGAGTAAAGATTTCATTGCAATTACAATTTCTTAGGTTAAAGAAGCAAAAGATTTGTAGGAGCAAAGGAGTACGGAGCAGAATTAATCATTCAGATAACAGCAATGGATGTTATTTTATGTTTTTAACAGAAGCAAAGTTTTTCTCAAGCAGTCTCTTCTTTGAATCTTGGTTTCTTTTGTATTTGGAGGGAACAGGCAGCTCAGGATTGAAGTTCTAGAAACTTCTGGGAATCCTCCAATTCCTCCCATTTCACGGTCATTTTCAAATATTTTGAGGGCCCAAAGGGAAGATTCCTGCTTAAATGTGTCTCCAGTCCCCCAAACCTAAGGGTCTCCTGTCTGCAACAGAGAAGTACCACATTAGCCATGTTTCTATCCAATTAGGAGTCTGAGCTGATAAAATATTTCCTACCGAGAATAGCAATTCAAGAGAAGGAGAGGGAGAGAGAGAGAGAAAGAGAGAAAGATTTTCTTCTTCAAAAGTATGGAAAAAGGCTTTTAATCAGAGAAGAAGATCTTTCTTTTTATTACTGAGGATAATATGAAATTCTCCTCAAACCTGCACATAATGAAGGTAAAAGGAAGCATGGGAAAATTCTCTCCTGTTACTGTAAAATTCTGAAGAGAATGGGAGAGTTTTATAATATTTTAGTTAGTCTGAATTAGTATCTACTTTTTCTCAAAAGAGGACATTGTCTTTTCTTTCAAAGAAATAGCCCTAGGCTGAATGATGGCCCCTCAAATATGTCCATAACCTAATCCCTGGAACTTTATGTGCTGTGACTATTAATTTTATGTGTCAGCTTGGTTGCTTGGTCAAACACTAGTCTAGACATTGCAGTGAAGATAATTTTTGATGTGATTAACAGTTCAATCAGCAGACTTTGAGTAAGTAGATCTTTGACCCTTCATAGTGTGGGTGGGTCTCATCCAGTCAGGTGCAAGCCTGAGGAAAAAGACTGAGGTCCCTCAAAGAGGAAAAAATTCTACATCCAGGGGCTTCCCTGGTAGCACAGTGGTTGAGAGTCCGCCTGCCGATGCAGGGGACACGGGTTTGTGCCCCGGTCTGGGAAGATCCCACATGCTGGGGAGCGGCTAGGCCCGTGAGCCATGGCCGCTGAGCCTGCGCGTCCGGAGCCTGTGCTCCGCAACGGGAGAGGCCACAACAGTGAGAGGCCCGCGTACCGCAAAAAAAAAAAAAAAAAAAAAAAAAAAAAAAAAAAAATTCTACATCCAGACTGTCTTCAGACTCACGACTGAACATCAGCTCTTTCCTGGGTCTCAAATATCACAGCCTACCAGGCAGAGTTTGGACTTGCCAGCCCCCAAAATCACGAGTCAGTTCTTCTATCTATCTATCAATCTATCTATCTATCATCTATCTATCTATCCAACTATCCATCTACATATCCTATTCATTCTGTTTATCTGGAGAACTCTAAGACATATGGCAAAGAAGACTTTGCAGATGTGATTAAGTTAAAAATCTTGAGTTGGAGAGATTGTCCTGGATTATCTAAGTGGGCCTGATGTAATCACAATGACCCTTATAAAAGGGATGCAGGAGAAGTCAGAAGCAGAGGTGATGTAATGACAGAAGCAGAGATTGGAGTCATGTGCTTTGAGGATGGAAAAGGGGGCCACAAATCAAGGAATACAGGTGTCCATTAGAAGCCAAAATGGCAAGAAGACAGATTCTCCCCTCACAGCCTCACGGAGGAACCAGGCTTGCCAAAACCCTGACTTTAAATCTTTTGACCCCGTAATTCTGAGAGAATACATCTGTGTTGCTTTAAGCCACTAAGTTTGTGGTAATTGTTACTTCAGTAATACAACATGATATAGCGACCAAGAGCTAGCAAAGAGAACCCGTTGGGTATGTGAAATTAGAAGTGCTTTTAGAGCCCTGTATTTTCAAATATTTACAATTATTACCATTAAGGGCTAATAGTCTTACTATTTAAACAGCTCTTATAAATAAATGAAAAGGCAGACATCTCACAGCAAACATCATTGACCAGAAATCCGCCGAAGAAGAAATGGCAACATCAAATAAACACTGTAAGTATTTTGGCCTTTCTGATAATCAGAGCCATGTAAAACAAAACAGTGAGATACTATTTTTTGCCAATTTACTTAACAAATGTCTTGAGTTATAATACTCACTGGGGATAAGGCAGGGGTGAGGCAATACTTTCAAACATGGCTGGTGGAAGTAAAAATGATCCAATCTGTTAAAAAGCAAAATTCAACTGAGTAAAGTTTAAAGATCTTATTGGCTTTATCAGCGATTCATGAATCAGGCAGGGCCTAATCTAGCAGATAGAAAGGAGCTCTGAAGATCCACACAAGACAAGAGATTTTACAGACAGAAGGGAACAGAAGCAGGGAAGTAGTCCTAGGCAAAAAAAGTGAACTGGTTATTGCAAGGTTATTGCCTTAAAAGGGATAGCTGGGGTTTATCAGGTAGATTATCTAATTAATGTTGATCAGGTGATTCCTGATTGACTGGTTTAAGATTCTGTTTCTGAGAGAGCCAAAACTGTAATTAAGTTCAGTCTTGGTTTGGTGACGTGGGGTTTAGCATAAGTGACTCCATTTGGGGCCTGTTGTCTTATTTTTATTTTATTTTATTTTATTTTTTATTAATTTATTTTTAAGTATAGTTGATTTACAATGTTGTGTTAGTTTCTGGTGTACACAAAGTGATTCATATATATATATAAATATGTATATATTATATATATTCTTTTCTATTATGGTTTATTACAGGATATTGACTATAGTTTCCTGTGCTACACAGTAGGACCTTATTGTTTATCTATTTTATGTGTAGTAGTTTGTATCTGCTAATCCCAAACTCCTAATTTATCCCTCCCCCACCCCTTACCCCCTTGGTAACCATAAGTTTGTTTTCTACGTCTGTGAGTCTGTTTCTGTTTTGTAATAAGTTCATTTGTATCCTATTTTAGATTCCACATGTAAGTGATATCATATGGTATTTGTCTTTCTCTCTCTGACTTACTTCACTTAGTATGATAATCTCTAGGTCCATCCATGTTGCTGCAAATGGCAATATTTCATTCTTTTTTATGGCTGGATATTATTCCATTGTATATATGTACCACATCTTCTTTATCCATTCTTCTGTCCATGGACATTAGGCTGCTTCCATGTCTTGGCTATTATAAGTAGTGCTGCTATGAACACTGGGGTGCATGTATCTTTTTGAATTAAAGTTTTCTCCAGATATATGCCCAGAAGTAGGATTGCTGGATAATATGGCAACTCTATATTTAGTTTCTTAAGGGACCTCCATACTCTTCTCCATAGTGGCTGCACCAATTTACAGTCCCACCAACAGTATAGAAGTGTTCCCTTTTCTCCACACCCTGTCCAGCATTTATTGTTTATAGATTTTTTGATTATGGCCATTCTAACCGGTATGAGGTGATACCTCATTGCAGTTTTGATTTGTATTTCTCTAACAATTAGTGATGTTGAGCATCTTTTCATGTACTGTTGTCTTGTTTTTAACAGATCAACTTGGGAATTATTTTCTTAACATATATCATGAGCCTTGACTATATTCTTTCACTTACATCTTCACTTTAGAAATCTAGCCTACAGAAATAGAGATATGAGTGAAGGTGAATGTACAAGTGTTGTAGCACTATATATGTTACAGTGAAAATAATTGGCAAATGCCCATCAATATAACAGGGGTTAAGGAAATCACAGTAAATATTATGCACCCATTAAACACAATGCTTTAAAATCTCTGTCCTGTAGTGATATCAGCAAAAATGATGGAGTAAGTGATTCCAAAATCCACCACTCTACGAAAATAAAGAACTGGCAAAAAATGGTCAAAATCAACTTCTGACAACTGAACTAAAAACCAAAACCTTACAGAAACCAGGTTAATCAAGAGAAGTAGTTGAATCTCCATAAGAAAGGTGAGCTCCATCATGTTTTAACTGACTCTGGTCCATTTTCTGCTCTCCAATACAGTGGTAATCTTGAAAATAACAGCCCATATTACCAATAACAGTCCAGAGGAGCAGAATGAACCTCAAGAATGATAACAATTATAGTAGGACCTTGTTGTATATCCATTCTATATATAATAGTTTGCATCTGCTAATCACAAGCTTGCAATCCTTACCTCCCCCAGCCCCCAACAAGGTCCTACAGGGAACTATATTCAGTATCCTCTGATAAACCATAGTGGAAAAGAATATGAAAAAGAATATATATATATGCATAACTAAATCACTTTGCTGTACAGCAGAAATTAACACAACACTGTAAATCAACTATACCTCATTAAAATTAAAAAAAAAAAAGAAGAATTGTAACAATTAGTTCTGACCAGTCTGGTGGTTCCCTGGAAGACCAGTGTAAAAGGCTTGACTTTACCTTGCCTAACTCAGTATTCTGCTAGTACTAAAGCAGCTACATGGTGGCATTTCTCAAAAACACTTACAGGCAAATGTTTTAGCTGCCGCTGCCTGAGGCATTGAATAACATTTGTGGCAAACAATAGACCAACCATAAAGCTTGAGAGGAAAGGCTGGGGAATGAGATGTTTTGGGGAATAAAGTTTTGAAAAGCTCCAACCTGTTCCTGGGAATCCAGAAAGCCATGTGCATGGCTGTACACATGCTCAGGAAAGAACTAAGAATTAAGAAAGCCCTAAACTCTCACCCCTGGCTGACCTTGAGATTTTGTGCGCACAAGAAGTGAAGGTTACCACAGAGCTTTGAACTGCCTCGATGGTTGCTGAAGGCATGCCCCAACACACTCACAGTCTGTCTTCGAAGACTGGGAGAATTTTAGGTTCTAGGCATTTAAGAAAATCTCTGCCTAATCATTCATAATCTGACCACGAAGTGGTACTGAGACTTCAGTGTCCACATGTGATGAAGAATAAAGACTCTACAAAATTATTTAAGAAAAGTCACTAAACAAACAACAACTACAACAAGCAGCAACAGCAAAGCCATGGAAGTTGGGAGCCTCTGACCTTCAGAGTTGCCATGTTATAATATTCAAAATGTCCAGCTATCAACCTAAAATTGTAAGGCTTGCAAAGAAACAAGGAAGTATGATGCATTCAGAAAAATAAAGGTAATCAAAGAAATTGTCCCCGATAAAGCCCAGACACTGAACTTATTCCAATCAAAAGACAGAAACTGGCAATATGCATTTTAAGAAAGTTATTCAACTACAAGCTGTCTGCAAGAGAATTACTTTAGATTCAAAGAAAAAAAATAGATTGAAAGTAAAAGAACGGAAAAGTGTATACCAGTTTCAAAATGTGTGCATATAACAAATCATCACATGGTACACATTAAATATCTTACTATTTTGTTTGTCAATTATACTTCAGTAAAGCTGGAAAATAAAAAGATATTCCATACAATCAGAAACCAAAAGACAACTGGGTGGCTATGCTATCAGACTTTAAGACAAAAATTGTTACAAGGGACAAAGAAGGACATTATATAATGATAAAAGGGTTAATACAATAAGATAGAATAATTATAAACATATATATCCTTAACAACAGAGACCCAAAATACGTGAAAGGAAAACTGCAGAATTGAGGGGAGAAATAGACAGTTCAATTTTAATAGTCAGAGACAACAATACTCCACTTTCAACAATGGATATAACAAGTAGACAGAGATCAGCAAGAAACTAGAAGACTTGAACAACACTATAAACTAACTAGACCTAATAGGCACCTATAGAACACTCTACCCAACAATAGCAGAATACGCATTCTTCTCACATGCATATGAAACATTCTCCATAGACCAAATGTTAGACCATGAAATGTCTCAATAAATTTAAAAAGATTGAAATCATACAAAATGTCTTCTCTGATCACAGTAAAGTTAAGCTAAAAATCAAAACATAAGGTAAACTGGAAAATTCACAAATATGTAGAAATTAAGCAACACATTTCTAGACAACCAATGGGTCAAAGTTACAAGGGAAATTAAAAAATACTTTGAGACAGACAAACATGAAAACACAACATGCCAAAACTTATGGGATGCAACAAAATCAGTTCCAGAGGGAAATTTGTAACTGTAAATGTGTACATTCAAAAAGAAAATATCTTAAACTTCAACCTTAAGAAATGAGAAAAATAAGGGCAAATTAAGACCAAAAGAAAAAAAAAGATGGAAATAATAAAGATTAGGGCAGAGATTAAAGAAATAGAGTACAGAAAAACAACAGAGAAAATCAATAAAGTGAAAAGTTGAATTTTTGAAAAGATCAACACAATAGACAAAACTTTAGCTAGATTGACCAAGAAAAAAAAAAAAGGAAAAAATTCAAATGACTAAAAGCAGAAATGAAAATGAGAACATTACTTATTGGCTTTACAGGATCAAAAAAGGATTATAAGAGAATACTATGCAACAATTGTATGCCAATGAATTAGATAACTTAGCTGAAATGAACAAATTCCTAGAAACACACAAATTATCAAAATTGATTCAACAAGAAATAAAACGTCTGCGTATATCTAAAACAAGTAAAGAAATTGACTAAGTAATAAAAACCCTCCAAGAAAGAAAAGCCTAGGACCAAATGTTTAAAGAAAAAGCAGCAGCAATCCTTCTCAACTTCTTTCAAAAAATAGAAGAGAAAGGAACACTGTCTAACTTATTCTATGAGACCAGCATCACCCTGATATCAAACCCAGACAAAGACATCACAAGAAAATGGCAGACCAATAGGCCTTATGAACATAGATGCAAAAATCCTCAACAAAATATTAGCAAACTTAATCCAGCAGCATATTAAATGGATTATTCACCATGACTAAGTTGGATTTATACTAGAAATGCAAAGGTGATTCAACATAAGAAAATCAATCAAGGTAGCACGCCACATTAATAAAATGAAGGAAAAAAACCCCACATGATCATCTCAATTTATGCAGAAAAAGCATTTGACCAAATCCAACACTCTCTCATGATAAAAACATTCAACAGGACTTCCCTGGTGGCGCAGTGGTTAAGAATCTGCCTGCCAATGCAGGGGACATGGGTTCAATCCCTGGTCCGGGAAGATCCCACATGCCACGGAGCAACTAAGCCCATGTGTCACAACTACTGAGCCTGCGCTCTAGAGCCCACAAGCCACAACTACTGAGCCTGTGTGCCACAACTACTGAAGTCCGCATGCCTAGAGCCCGTGCTCTGCAACAAGAGAAGCCACGTCAATGAGAAGTCCGGGTACCGCAAGGAAGAGTAGCCCCCCCTCACAGCAACTAGAGAAAGCCCGTGCTCAGCAACGAAGACCCAACACAGCCAAGAATAAATAAATGTATTTTTTAAAAGAAGTTTTTAGTGTCCTCAAGGAGCTCTAGTTCCACATTTTTATCCAGTGCATGGAACTCCATGTTATGGATGTGTTACGTATGTTCGATCATTCTCCTGTTGGATTAAGTGTTGATCGTTTCTGATGTTTTGCTCTACAAACATTCTTTGTTGTACCTCTTTCGGTACCTGGAAAAGGATCTCCCAGGTGAGCTATCTAGAGAAGGCAATTCTAGGTCACGGGTTACTTACTCTTAAAAACTGTAATGGATTTTACCACACTGCCCTCCAGAAAGATGTCCCAACTGGTTCTCCCACCTACAAGGTACGAAATAACCTACTTTGCCATCACTGATGTTATCAATATTATTTTTGCCACATATTCCTTTATAATTAGAGAAGAATCAGGCATCTCCAATGTCTTTTCCTTTAGCTTGGGCATCAGTAGCCACAGCGGACACCACAGGACCGAGGCACTTAAGTTTTTATGTTTTTGTTTTTGTTTTTTTTTGCAGTACGTGGGCCTCTCACTGCTGTGGCCTCTCCCGTTGTGGAGCAAGGCTCCGGACGCGCAGGCTCAGCGGCCATGGCTCACGGGCCCAGCCGCTCCGCGGCAGGTGGGATCCTCCCGGACCGGGGCACGAACCCGTGTCCCCTGCATCGGCAGGCGGACTCCCAACCACTGCGCCACCAGGGAAGCCCGGCACTTAAGTTTTAACCCTTATGCTCAATGACTTCTCACGTGCCCCACTTTGTTGTCCTCTTCTGCAAGTAAGGATATTAGAGTTGTCCACAGGAAAACTATATAGTTATTTGCAGTTTGCAAGATACTTCTGATCCACAAATCACCCTGGGAGCCTCAAGGCAACCAAGTAAAGTGGTGGCGAGGTGAACAGGCTGGGTCCCTTAAGACTAACTGGGTAACCGTGGGTCCCTTGCTCAGCCTCTGAGTCTCCATGTCCTCATATGTGGTAAAGCGGGCAGAGCAGCACTGCCCATGCCACGGCTCGTGTGTCGGAGAACTGAAATGGCATGCCTGGCCTATAGTATGCCTCCATGAAAGTCACTTGTGCTATGATTATGTTAGCAGTACCTGAATATGCAGCTTGTTTTAGTATGAGTTAACACTTTTGTTTTTCTTCCTGCTGCAGCAGAAAAATGAAATGAGGCTTGTCTTCACCCCCAGGCAGATCATGTCCAATTTGCCCTCCATAGAAAGAGGACTATGCCCCTTGATGGGCCACCAAATTGTAATGTGAATGAACCAGGTGAGAGAAGAAGTGTCTTTGAAACCAGCAGGCAAGGAAAGGTAGGGTCTCCCATGAAGGTCTCAGCAAAAACATTTATGCATTCCAGCCTTGGGAGCATAGCAACAGAGCACCGGCTTGGAGGGACAAGGACTGAGATGGTGGGCTTCTCCAGAGGAATCCTTTAGTGCTTGAGATTTAAAGGGCCAGTGATACCTTGAGACATCGTAAGACCCCAGTACTTTTGCACACCCAGGGATGGGGGGAAAGGAGATGCATGTTTGCCACTCTAGCCAGGCAACTGAAAGAAAGGCATGATTATGACAATTTCTTTTTTGGTTTTGCTTTTGTTTAGTCCTCATTTATCACAATGCTTTTTCACTTATGAATTTTTACCAATTCACTTATGAATTTAAGACTGTCATTATCAAGTTATTATTATAAATTTTCAAAATTCTATCAATTCTCTGCAAAGACATTCTGATAGAGTGAATTCTGATGCGTTCCAAACATTGGTTCACAGGCCATCAACAGATTAAGTGTTTCTTGGAGGCCCACAAATACTTCTTAGTAGTTATTAATTGTAACGTGCATGTATATACATATTGTTTACACTGGTTTTCTGCTTATGAGAGTGATACGAAGATTCCTTTGTAAATAAATTTATAAGTAGAATGAATCAATTAAAGGTAAAACTATTAAGTGAACAATAGGACAAGTAGCTCTAGGATGTGGCAAAAATCATGCAATGATTAAGGTTTGGGAAATCTCATTGCAGGCAAGAGCAATCCACCATGCTTAGTGATAAATAAGTGAGTGTCAAAACTTGTTCTCAATCTTCTTTTGGGCCATGGAGGAATAGAATAGCAAACCAAACAATTCTCATTTAAAATACCCTCTACTTTGCAGCCATCTCTTCATAGAGTTTTTTTCTCCTTGCCATGCGGCAGCAAAGTCCTCTCTCACATTCCACACCATCCAAGCACCTGTCTCCTCCAAGTGAATTTCTTATGGAGAAGATGCATGATACCCTAAGGAATGTGCTTACCCATCTCAGCTCCAAAAAGCACTCCCTTAGAGCAGCCCCTGCTTCCTGATCTGAGCGTTGGCTGAGAGCTTTCAACTCATTCCCTTTTATTCCATTTTATAAATACTTAACAGAAGATCTCACTAGGAAAATTAAAATAAATTACCTAGCATGTGCAAATTGGCACCATTTCAGGTATGGAAGAATGTAACTTCTGGAAAATATCTGATTGTTACACATTATGGTTTTGATTAGAAATGTTAATTAAACACATATGCTAACCTGAAGCTGTCAGTGGAAAAAAATGATATTTGTAAAGGATAAGTGATGCAGTGTGTTGTCGTGTGATTTGGCACAGAAGTAAATATCCTGGCAAAAAGCTTATGTTTGGTGGCAAACACGTCAGGCTGAAGTTTGCATATGTGAGTTCTAGTGCCATCTTTGCTCTGACTGTCTAGCTCTAGGCAAGTCAGTCTTGTCTCCAATCCGTGCCTCAATTTCTTCCTTTGTAAAACAGTAGAGCCACGATCTCCTTCATGTGATGGTTGAGAGGTTCAAACGAGAAAGCTTCCATTGTTTTTGCAAAGCCTAGGATATTCTCTGGATGCCGTGTCCCAGGCCGCCCTGGCTCCTGGGACTCAGCTCACAGGTCGCAGAAACAGATGAAGGGTTTGCATCCTCCAGCTCCAAATGGAAAGCAAATAACTCACAGCAGGGCTGAGAATTCCAAATATTAAGAGCCTTCTTGTGTTTGTTGCTCCTCTCCAGTGCTTGGCAAATATCAGGAACCCAGAGGGGAATTAACATTAGAAAAAAAAATCCTGGCGTGCTCTGGTGTAATTAAGCAGTAAAATTAATGTCCTCGCATTGAAATCAGCTGACAGGGAACACAGGCCACCAATTCAGCGACAGCAAAAGTGCCAAAGTTCATTTGTTCCTTCCGAGGTTTATCCATATTTCATGTTTTATGTCATTCTGCTAGAGTCAGAAAAACAGAAAAATGTATGTGTCTCTCTCGTCCTACCAGTCTATAATTTCCTGGAGGGCAGGTGTCGTGTCATGTTCATCTCTGCTTCCCTCTGGGTACCTACCACAATCCTGACATCTGATTTACCCTCCCCAAACTCAGGGAGGCCAAGTGTTTCCCAAGACTTTACTCTGGGAAGTCTTCACCATGAACTGAATTTGCATACTTCTCTCTGATAGAAATGAATCTTATGGTTTTTCTAATTCTGAATGGAATAAATGTTCAATTTATTAATAACCTGCTGAAGTAGTCCCTGGCAATGGGAGCTTTCAGAGTGGTCCATGGGTACCACTGGGCATTCGCTCATTTGATCATTCATTAAACAATTATTTACACAGAATCTTTCATGTGACAGGTAATGTACTGGATTCAGGGGATACAGTGATAAATAAGGGTGTCAGGGCCCCAGCTCCCATGAAGCTTATGTTCTAGAGAATACAGAGAGAAAACAAAGAAGACTCATGGTGATACATATGATAAAGGACTCCAAAGAGAGGCACAGGGTACCTGGGGAAGGCCTGTCTAAGGAAGAGATCTGAATGAAGTGAGAAAGGGGACCACAGAAAGCTCCAGGGGAGAACACTTCCAGTTAAAGGGAGCAGTGTGCTCCGTCTCAGGGGATGAAGACCAGCTTAACAGGGACGAAGAACAGGGAAAGACCAAGTCTGCTAGAACACAAACAAGGGAAGAGTGGCAGAAGATAAGTTCAGAGAGACAGGTGGTATCACATCATAGGGCCGTATGGGCCACGGTACGGAGTATGGAGTCTGGATTGTATCCTAAAAGGAATGGCTGTAGGGAGTGATGCAATGTGATTTGCCTCTTGAGAAGATCTCTGGCTGCTGTGTGGTGAAATGACCATGCGGGGCATGAGTGGAAGCAGGCAGTCGACTTGGGAGGTTGGTGGAGGAGGGAAATGATGGATGGTCTGCTGGACCAGATGGTGGAGGTGAAGACAGAGGTACAAGAATATGGAGCAGATTCCTATCCCAGAGAGACTGGGCCAGATCCCCTCCCCGATCCCTTCCAATCCTAGGTTGTTACGGATTGTATGATTTTGTGACTCCCAAGTTCAGGGTCTCACTCCCCAAGGTTGGGTCCCCTTGTTTGTCTGACCATTTTTCTTAGAGCAGAGTGGTACAAGGATGAAACCTCATGACCCTGCCTCATCTGTAAGCTCAAAACCAGAGTCTCCTCGTCATAGACTCTTCTTGTCATCAGTGTCATGACTGTAATCTCAGGCTACCAACTCGGATAGGAAGAAATGCATATCTACTTATCTATTCACTGAACGTGGCAAGCAGAATAATGGCACCCCCAAGATATCCACATCCTGGTTCCCAGAACCTGTGATTACATAGTAGGGGGACTTAAGGTTGCAGACAGAATTAAGGTTGCTCATCAGCTGACTTTTAAGATTATTCTGGATTATGCAGGTGGGCCCAGTATAATCACAAGCGTCCTTATAAGTGGAAGAGGGAGGCAGAGAGGGAGATGTGACTATGGAAGATCAGAGTCATTCAGTGTGAGAAGGACTTGACCCGCCACTGCTGGCTTTGAAGATGGAGGAAGGGGCCTCAGGTCAAGGATCGTGGGAGGCCTGCAGAAGCTGAAAAAGACAAAGAAACAGATTCACCCTTAGCATCTCCAGAAGGAATGCGGCCCTGCAGACGTCTTGGGTTTTGTCCAGTAAGAAACCATGTTGGACTCATAACCCACAGAACTATAATATAGTAAATTTGTGTTGTTTCAAGCCACTCAGTTTGTGATCTTTGTTACAGCAGCAATAGGAAACCGATAACTCTGAACTTAATCATCATTTTATGCCTCCATGCAAGTAGGTAGTAGAAACTTACACTCAGTCAATGTGATACTTCCCTTTTCCCCTGGACTCTTGCTAAGTTCTAGGGGCAGGGTTTATGGATACCAAGAGATTGGGGTGGGGTCTCTTGTCCTTGGTTGTCATTTATCTGTGCTGATGTCCTTTAAAGAAGTGTATCAAGTTGACTGATTCTCAGTTGTCAAAACACACAGGTTGAACCTGTGACATCCCTCTCTACAGACCTGAGAGCCCCTCCCAGCCTGGCTCCTGCTGTCAGCTGCCTGCATGCTCCTCTCAAGGCGGGGGGGAAATCAGGGGAGGGAGTCAGAACGTCTGCTATCCAACCTAACTCTGAAACCCCCAGAACTGCTGAGAAGCTGCCTCATGCCCTTCTTGCCTAGACAGGCCTATAGTTTTCAACTCAGCTCCCCTTCTCCAGGCTGGGTCCTGAGAACTCTGAATGAGAGGCCCCATCCGAGAAGGAAGGCTGAGTCCCCTCTGGTCTCAGATCTCCTGGGGTGGGAGATTTTTTTCTTAGGAAGACACCAGCTTCTAACCCCTTTTATTCCTGTCCAATTCTCTCTCTCGGACTAGAGAATTTTTACATCCTCTGAGGCAGCAAATCCTGCCTGAAACTACCAGATATTCTTCTACATCTCTGTTTTAAGCCTGAACCTTAGCTATGAATCTGGTTCCTTTCTGCTCTGATTCTGATGAGACACCCCTCTCTTTTTATTTTTAATATTAAAAAAAATTTTTTTGGCTGCACTGTGTGGCATGTGGGATAGTTCCCTGACCAGGGATCAAACCCGCACCCCCTGCAGTGGAAGCATGGAGCCCTCACCACTGGACCGCCCGGGAAGTCCCGAGACACCCCTCTCTTGAAGACTGGAGGGTCCATGGTTTCCTGCCGCAGTGGGGAGGGTCATGAGATAATTGGAAATATTGGTGGGAGCGAGAACACCTTGATGAATACTTCTGGATATTTTCCCTCTATACCAGTAGTGGTGTCTGCCAGTCGCTATCACCTTCAAGAGGAAGCTGGCCTGACCACCATGCCTGTGTCTGGGGTGTTCTCATTTATCAGGGAGATATGGGGTGGCCAAGCTTGAGAAAAAAACTGACATAGTTGTCAGCTGGACCAGACTCTCCCAGTCTGGAATGTGCATCAGGAAATAGTGAGTTGCCCAGTAGGCTGCTAGTGTGTGGAAGGACCAGAGGACCCACAAAGAGAAGGAGGGATGCTGAAGCTCAGAGGCACACTAGTAGTGAAAACCAAGGGGAACGAGCCACAGCTCCTGCTGTGGAAGACCCCAGACGTCGGGTCCCTGAAGCTTGCTGGACCACGGGGCTGACAGCAGCCATTCCTGAATGCCAAGATCTTGCTGTCCTCCTCGGGCTCAGGTGGCTATATAATAGTCTCATTATTTGAAGCAGCCAAATGAGGCTCTGACACATCATTTCATTTCCTTGATTCCAAAGACCATGTTATGGCTGAGTTGTGTCCCCTCAAAACTCATATATTGAAATCTTAACCCCCAGTAATTCAGAATGTGACCTTATTTGGACTTAGGGTCATTAAAGAGGTAACTAAAGTTAAATGAGGTCTTTGGGTTGGGCCCTAACCCCAAATGACTGGTATCTTTATAAGAAGAGGAGATTTGGACACAGACATACCCAGAGGGAAGCCATGTGAGGACACAGGGAGAAGGCAGCCGTCTGCAAGCCAAGGAGAGAGGCCTCAGTCCTAGGAAACCAACCTTGCTGATACCTCAACTCCCAGCCACCAGAACTGTGAGAAAGTAAATTTCTCTTGTTCAAATCCCCCACTCTGTGGTGCTTTGTTATGGCAGCCCTAGCAAACTAATATGTGCCTTCAGACCCTTCATCCTGTGGTCCTGTGGTCAAGAGAGAGTGGCTCAGCAGGGCAGCAGGAACCTGCCTCCTTGCCAGCTCCTGGGGGCCACTTTGTCAAACATGTGCCTCCCTCCTCCCAGAGGAAAACCAGTGCCCCATTTCTCAGCCTACCTACTCTTCCTTATGCTTCACTTTCCTGCCTGGATTTCTGAACCCAAAATGCTTGATATCGTTCACTTGAAAGACAGGTCAAGTCTTTTTTGGGGGAGGAAATGCATCTCCAAACCCCATCCAGGGGGTTGCTTCTTTCACACTCTGGCTTCGAATTCAAATCCTCTCAGCCACCAATCTTGCGCCGCGATTCCTCCAAGTTTTTCTGCCATAGCAAGTTCTTCCTATTGCCTCCAGAGCAGAGTTCCAGAAGTTTCACACCTTCATTACTGGCTGTTCACAAGATAATGTTAGGTGATATGCAAAGAAACCTTTTCTCCGTTGATAGTTATGCATTTATTTGAATGTATAGTAGAAAAAATAAAGCCCATATCTGATTTCACAGATATTATTGCTCGTGCTGAGGCTAACATAGATGCTTGAATGGACTAAGTAAATACTGACAAAGGGATACGGCAAAAATCAGGATGGGGGCATGAGAATGGCTGAAGCTTCGAGGACCAGGATTGTCATGGCCAAGTGTGTAGGGCGGGGTGGTGCGGAAAGTCTTCAAGTCTGCCAGGCCTCCATCATTCGCTCCCTGTAATTGACCCAGGAAAACCCGACCTCTGCTGTCTGTGTCACAGGCTACAGCACACGTGGAAAGCTGTCAACGAACTCTTAGGGGAAGCCAGAAAAGTCCTCAAGAATTCACGCTGCTGTGGGACCTTTTGCTTCCAAATCGGTAGGTGTTTCAGAGACTGGAAGGGGCTTCACTTTTCCCAGACTCCCTGGCATTGTCCAGGGTGAGCAACCTCAACTGTGAAATGAATCTGGTTCCCCCTGTTTGTGCATTAGACAGATGCAAGCCCTGTCCATGAGCCTAGCCACGCAGCAGCACCCTGCAGGGAACACGACTGTCGCAGACAAACGGCAGAACCCACCCTGCTGAGAAGCTGAAGGCAGCATCCCGAGGAGGGCATAGGGGAGAGGCGGCAGGAGACATGGGGGGCATCTCCAGTCAGTCTGCTGGGCACGGACACCCGGACAAGTGTGGAGGCCTGTGTCCCAAACACAGGGTGACACAGCAGCAGCCAGGTAGGACAGGGTTCCGTCTCTCTGTGCAGCCGAAAGACCACTTAGCTGCAAATCGTTATGACTCCCTCATTTGACTGAGTTTTAGCTTGTTAGTTCTAAGGAGCCTTTAAAAAATTGAGTATTATGGGAAAGCACGCAACTGTGTGGGCCCTTTCTGATGTAACTGTGCGTCTCCGGCTATATTCAACCAATGGCATTTAAGGCTCATTAAATTTTGAATCCCATGTCACCTGCCTTGGGCTCAAAATAGTTCTCCATGTGCCTTTTGTCTCCCAACTCCATTTTAATGGAAATTGTTTCCATTCACCTCTCTGTTCCCTTCTTCCTGCTAGCAACACCGATCTTTAATAATCTCCAAGGCAGAATCATTCACTCTGTGAACCTGTCATTTGGAGAATACGCTGGACCTTGACGGATGTAAACCGCTAATGGTAACAGTGTGAGGATCAGGGTTGCAACGCTCCTCCCCTTCTCCTTCCTGCTCTGGCTGTGCCTAAGGATGCCACAGCACCACCTGCCCACCCTCAGTGTTGCCACTGGCTGGCAGCTTCATCAGACCCTGGACCATGTCTTGTGTCTTAGCCCAGGAAAGTTCCAGGGTCTAACACAGGAAAAGTACACACCCTACCTAAGGGCAGCAGCCATTGGTCATAATAAATAAACCTTATATAGTACTTAATAAGTGCAAAGCACTATTTCCCGTGCTTATAACTGGATGATATGAGGATTAGCCCCTTTTTGGTAGATGAAGCGACTGAAGCACAGAGAAGTTAAGTAAATCACCCAAAATCACACAGCAATTAAGCTGTGCAGCTTGGATTTGAGCCAGGCCATCTGAAGCTGGAAGCCATACTTCTATCTGCCCTGTTATACCCACTACCACACCCCTCCAACGGCTGACTTTCCCATAGTAATATCAGACAGGCATTGCCAGGTCTTCAGATTTTTTCCAGAGAAACCAAAAATCTGAACTTTTACATAAAATATCCCAATGTTTAAAAATTGGCAAGTAAAACCTTTTTTTTTTTTGGAACATTGCGAGGGACAAACAAAATGTCCATGTACAGGAACTGGTTTGTATGCAACCTGTGTGAGACCACCAGTTTAAACTAACTCTGTAAAGAGAGCTAAGTGGCCATCAAATTCAAACCCTTCTGTGAAAACAAGAAACTTCCTTTCTTTGGAGCTGTTCCGAGAGCCCTAAGGGCAGGCAGAATTCAGTGCTGGGACCCAGGCTGGATAACCCGAAAGTCACTGTGCTTCATGGAGCAGGCAGCTCCTTGAATCGTGACAGTGACGTTGCTCTAAAGAAGGGTTCAAGGAGGCTGGCTTTGCGATCCGTTGACACCTGCACTGCATTAAATCAATGCAGTCTGTGTAGCAACTGGCACAAGAAATGTCAGCTCTCATTAGCCTGCAGATAAATCTGCCTCCACGAGAAGCGGCATGAGAGAATGACAAGGAAAATGCCAGGAAGCGGGAACATATGCTCTTCACACAAAGAGAACCTCTGACAATGGGTGTCTTCCTTCACAGCCCAGGCACACGGAGCAGGAAGGCTTTGCTTTGCCTCCGTCCCCTCCCCACCTCCCCATAACAGGAGCCTGGGAAATGTGTTTTCTCATCCATGGTAGGAGGTTCTGCTAAGTGTTTGCTGACACAGCTGAACAGTCGTAAAATGTCATAAAGAGTAAATGACTTGATAATGCAAAACAGTAATTAGGATGTGGTACATGTTTATGCTATTTACATATTTGAACACCCTGGTATTAACGAGTCTTCCCTGATAGTACATAAATGCCTTTGTGCAACGCATCCCGGCTGCCACAAGCAGACGTCCCTATGAGCGAGTGCCCCTTCCTCTTCTCTCTCCTCTTCCTCTATGTGCATTCCTGGGAGCCCACCTGGCAGGAAGTGGGCAGTGGATCACCCTCCACAGGACACACGGGCGTGGCCGCCATTGGAGGAAACTTATAAGAGAAGGATGTTCTGCCCTTGGTGAGAAATCCCACAGCCAGCTGTCTAAAGGGTCTGGAGGCGTAGGTGAGCTGATAAATGAGTAACAACGGCTCTCAAAATAAAAACAAAAAACTACAATCCCTGATTTGTAGCATTTGCCAATTTCCATGGAGTAACCACTCCCACCATGGCCAATTTCAAGCTTCCAACATAGAACACAGAGTTGGGAAGAGATGCACTCAGTCGGCTCTCAGAGCCAAGCTGTTTCCAACACGCCATCAGTCGGAGGCCATGAGCCACTATCTAACTGGCCTCAGCCACTGCCTTAACCCCTCTCTGCGCGCAGAGAATTATGAGAGGGCTGTAGCTACAGTACTTTGCTCCATTTCACATGTCTTTCAAGATGCCAGGACCCAGATCTTTTATTGTGCCAAGGAACTTGAGTTGGGAAGCCGGAAGCCGGCAGTAAATCACATTGCTCTTGCTGCACGAAAGGGGAAACATCAGCCCAGAGAGGGGAAGAATTTCTACAAGGACACACAGCAATCTGGCATCAGCATCGGGGGCTGGAGCTCAGGTTTTCTAATTGTCAACCCAATGATCTTTGCACTGTGACCCTTTCCTGTGTGTCCTGATTCCTGTGCAGTAGACACAGCCTTTTTCTGTGCCTCTAGCTTTCTTCCTCTCCAGCCCCTATGTGTTAGTGTGTGCGTGCATGTTGGAAGACCGGCCTGGCAGGCTTACAGAGCCCTGCATGGTGATGATGGTTGCCAGGTAACAGGAAGGCATCATAGCGGGGAGCCTTCCTCGGCATATACCGGTAAATGGGTGCAGCAGGGAATAGAGCCTCCCTGGCAATGTCTGGTGTGAGGGTCCTGATTTAGAAATGGGGTATACCCAAGGAGGGGTGGCCGGGGAGATGTTATGGCTCAATCAGACCCTGAAGAGGGGCTGATCTCTGCCCTCATGTACTCAGTAGGGAAACTGAGACCCAGAGCTAGGAAAGGACTTGCCCAAGGTTATACCATTAGTTGGTGTCAGAACCAGGGCTACTGAAAATGGATGAGGTAAGATCTGGGGCTCCCATTGAACCTCAGTGAATATGAAAGAAGCCTCAGAAGGCAAAAGCTGCCCCAACACCAAGCCAGGAGTTTTTTTTAGATGTTGGGGGTAGGAGTTTATTAATTAATTAATTTATTTTTGCTGTGTTGGGTCTTCATTTCTGTGAGAGGGCTTTCTCTAGCCCCTAGAGGGCTTTCTGTAGGCAAGCGGGGGGCCACTCCTCATCGCGGTGCGCGGGCCTCTCATTGCGGAGCACAGGCTCCAGATGCGCAGGCTCAGTAGTTGTGGCTCACGGGCCTAGTTGTTCCGCGGCATGTGGGATCCTCCCAGACCAGGGCTCGAACCCGTGTCCCCTGCATTAGCAGGAAGATTCTCAACCACTGCTCCACCAGGGAAGCCCCCAAGCCAGGGGTTTTAACAACAACCTCCGTGGCTGCATGTTCAGGATGCAGTCCGAGGAGCTGTCCCTGCCTACGATGGACCCTTCCCTTTCCTTCCCAACCTGGTCTCCCGGGGGAGGGGAGAGAGCCAGGAAGCAATAAGAAGGACAAGAAGGAATGATGCTGATGTCATGGGGGGCCGTGAAGTTCTGAGGGGTCACTCGGCTGAACAGATGGCGGGCAGACATTGGTTTTAACTCACACATGGTTGAGTAAATAATGTTTACTTTTTTCTTGCCAGCCTGGGGAGCCGAGCAGACCGCACTGAGCGGAGGTGCCTCCACCTCCCGCCCGCATCATCTGCTCTTCCCGGGGTTTTCATTTCCTACCCTGTTTGTGCTTTAGGGCATGGCTGGCTGGTCAGGAAGCCGTGCCCTTGGAGGCAGGAGTGTGTGTACGGAAAGAGGGAGGGAGGGGGCGGAATGGGGTGGGGAGGCAGCCTGGCACTTGATCCCAACATGTGCGTGGGTAGGACCTGTCAGGCAAGATCACAGTCAAGGGCATCACAGGCAAATTGCCTGGGGGGACGGGGGTTGGTCGTGTTTTAATTCTTGATAACAGAGAACCTCACAGGACCAAGGGATGCACTTGGTCTGCCTGCCGGTAAGATGGTCTCTCCATCCATCGATCAAAGAGCCAGGTCCGCTGAAACTTCCGGGGGGACGCCTGGGTTCTGACCCTGACTCAGCCACTCACTGGTTTGAGGCATTTCCCTTAATTCCTCTGAGCCCTGGTTTCCCCAGGTGTCCAGTGAGGATGTTGGCTACCCTCAAGGGAAGAAGGGTTTGGATGAATGAAGTGTGCATGAATGGAAGAGGAAGAATGGGGACTTGGGTGGTGGATTAGCCCACGAGTCCCTAGTGCAGCAGAAATGAATTCGCCCCATCATTTTTTTTTTTTTTTTTTTTTTTTTTTTTTTTTTTTTTGCGGTACTCGGGCCTCTCACTGTTGCGCCCTCTCCCGTTGCGGAGCACAGGCTCCGGACGCGCAGGCTCAGCGGCCATGGCTCACGGGCCCAGCGGCTCCGCGGCATGTGGGATCTTCCCGGACTGGGGCACGAACCCACATCCCCTGCATCGGCAGGCGGACTCTCAACCACTGCGCCACCAGGGAAGCCTGCTCCATCATTTTTGAGCGCCTCCTCAATCAAGCCTTGAGACGCAGAAACGAGGGAGGCATGGCCCCCATGCCCAAGGAGCTCATCTCTGAATGGGGAGACAGACAAGAGAACAAAATTACAAGAGTGCTGGTTATGAATGGGCTCTGGGGTCAGACGGCCTGAGCTCACATTCCTGTTTGTTGCCTAAAAGCTGTGAACCCTGCACTGGTCACCTCTGTGCCTCAGCTCCCCCATCGCTAAGATGGGCATCATAAGAGTAGCTACCTCACTGGATGTGTGAGGACAAAAAAGAAGATGCAAGCAAAGCCAGTAACATGGTGCCTGGCAAAGGCTTACAAAGGCTTACAAATGTCAGCTGTTGTTATGAGCAAGTGCTGTGCCAGTGCCAGCCCGGGATGCCAGGAGCACCAGGAGAGAGGCTCACGCCAGCCTGGAAGAGCTGGTCAGGGAGGGCTTCTGAAAGCAGGGACTCAGGTGAATCTTGAGGAACACATTAAGAATCATCCAGGAAAAAGCAAATTCATTCAACAAATACTGTGGAGCAAGGACTTCGGCAAGGGTGGAGAGCAAGACAGACAGGGTCCATGCTTTCTTGCAGCTCATTCTCGACCTGGGGTCAGCAAACTTGTTCTATGAAGGGTCAGGTAGTAAGTATTTTTGGCTTGGTGGTCCATACAGTTTCTATCACAACCACTGAACTCTGCTGTTTTGGTGTGGAAACAACCTAGAGGTGGGATAGGGAGAGTGGGAGGGAGACGCAAGAGGGAAGAGATATGAAGATATATGTATACGTATAGCTGATTCACTTTGTTATACAGCAGAAACTAACACACCATTGTAAAGCAATTATACTCCAATAAAGATGATAAAAAAAACAGGCTCAGGCCATACACGAATAAACAGGTATGCTGTGCTCCCATAAAACTTTGATTCTGAGTATGTTAACTAGACTTACCATTTCACAATATATAAAAATGTGGAATCATTACACTGTACACCTAAACTAAGTTAATGTTATATGTCAATTATATCTCAATTTTTTAAAAAACTTAATTTTGAAAGCTGAAATTTGAATTTCATATAATTTTCACATCATGAAATATCACTTTTCTTTTTTTTCTTTCCCCCTTAAAAATGTAAAAACCATTCTTACCTCCTGAGCTATACTGAAAATAGGCCATGAGCTGGATTTAGCCCATGGGCCATAGTTTTCAGACTCCTGTTTCAGGGTAACAATAGGCATGGAATCAATAGAAACATGAAAATTTTGGATAGTGGCCAGCGCTAAAAAGATAATCACTCTTTATACTCAGGATGGGGAGGGTCCTGATTTAGTTAAAGTGGAAGGTTCTATGAGGAAGTGAAATTTGGGCCGAAGTCAGAATGATGAGATAAAACCAAATAGTCCAAGTTCTGGGCAAAAGGAGGATCCACTCAAAGGCAGGCTCAAAGCCTGGACGTGTTAAGGGCAGAAAGAAGACCAGTGTGTGCCTGGCGCATATGATTCGTAAGGGAATTGGCTGGAGAAGAGAAGACAAGACCCAGAGAAGTAGTGAAAGCTTGAGTTTATAAAGAGACTGCATGTAATTAAGTCAATATCTATGGAAGTGGCCTTGGTTTGATTGAAGGAAAATATTTAAAAAGGGATTCACTATGTAAATAGCTTTTGTGATTTCTTTTTCTATGTACAGACAAAAGGAGGGGAAGTATTAAAGCATGCTGAAATGCTCAATCAGTGTCAGCTGTTATCATCTCCAACTCTGATGAGTCTTTTTCTCCCTCAGAGGATGGGACCAACCTGAGCTCTCCAGGATCTCCAGGCATGGACGGTGTGTGACTTCTTGCATTAGTAGGTGGTTATTAATAGGTCGTTTCCCACGTATCACAGTGGAAACGCTGAACTCTGGAGCCAGAGCCCCCTAGCACCGGGTTTTGCTAATGCCTGCCTTGGTTCTTGGGTGGTGTCACCAAAACAGGGTGATAAGAGAGATTTGAGCAAAATGTCAGCTTCCGAAGTTGTGGGCGGGGGGAGGTATTCTGGCATTTGACGCGCTTAGTGATGACATGGGACCTGATCCCCTTTCCTGTTGATCTCTCTCGCTGATCTTGCTGCTTTGGTGAGAAAGAGAATGAAATGTTTCAGCAAGAAATTATAATCTAAAAAATCTGTTGAAAAAAGCTTTACTACACATCCCTGGGTTGCAGAATAGGGTGGAGGGGATAACTCCAGGCTTGGGCAATTATACCAGCTGAACCTCTAGATTCTGAGAGTTGAAATATCTGGAATCCCACCTCTCCTCACGTTTATACTCACACACGCGCACGTGCACACACGCGTATACACAAACACACACACACACACCTCCCATAATTCTAAACTGAGGGGTTGCCACAGCCATGCCCAGTTTAACTGGAGCTTCATCAATTAAATTAGTACTTCTTTCTTTGCCATTCTGCAGCTGTTGCCATCTGCCTAATTTCCATCAATAAACTTTTACTTAAAAACAGTAAGTTTCTTAATGCTGCAGCATTGGACCAATTGTACAGTAAATTGTGAGTGTGAAGGAGACGAATCACTCTCAATTGCCTTTCTGGGGAGCAAAGCCCCTGTCAGAACCACACCTTCCCAGGAATCTCAGGCACGGAGTGAGGTAAGGATGGCTGAAGGGCCTGGAAGGTGACTTGAGCCCAGGGCTGGGCAACCTAATGATCCCCTGGCTGCGTGGCACCCAACTCGGGAGCCAGGGCAGGAGATTGGAGTGGATTGCTGTGTAGACAGAGTGGGTGTTTCCCTGGAGGAGGGGGACAGCAAGGTTGATTTCCAGACTGAGCACTGGAGAAACAAAGGGAAACGTGGGGGCTTGGGCAGAAGGTGAGGGAGGAGGGGAAGGCCTGCGGGACCACAGAGGGAGGGGTGTTAAAGGCTCAGGGGAAGAATGGGGCACTCCTCCCCAACCCACAGCCTCCAGTCAGTCTGCAGACACGGCCTGGTCCTAACGTTGGCAAAACACAAGGTTTTAGGCTTCAATCTAAACGCCGCCCATGGTCTGTGAGGCCCATGGAGTCCAGCGCTGCCCACCTGCCGGCCTTTCCTCGCATGGCTCTCACGCTCGCTCCGGCTGCTCTGGCCACACTGCCCTTGGAGATGCTCTGCGAACACTCCCAGCAAACCCCACCTCAGGGGATAGCCTTCACTGTGTGATCCCGCCTTAGTGTTCTTCCTCCATGGCTGGCTCTCTCTCTTCACCTGACCCTGCTCAGCCTTCCAGGAGCATTCCCTCAGCACCATGTCTAACTTTGTCTTCTCATGTCTTTATTTGTAACCAAAATATCACTTCCCATCCGATTTGTCTATATGCTTAGTGTGTGAGACGGTGCCCAGCATACAGTAGGTGCTCAATAAATGTTTGTTGTGTGAATAGATGGAACTCCTCAGGCTGGCGTCTGGGCCTTTAGTGGTAACCACCCTCCTGCTTCCTGGCCTCGTCTCCAAGGACTTCACTGTGTGCCTTTGCCCTCTGACTGAAGAGACCTCCTTGCCCTCCTTGCATGTGCTGCCAGGCCTGCTGTCCCTGCACCATCCCTGCGTGAAATACCCACCAATACCCCCACCCCATGTTTGAGCTTCCCCTCCTCCAGGAAGCCTTCCTTGACCACACCAACCTCCAGCAATCGTTTCTTCCTCTGAGTTTGAGCACCATGGACTCTCCATCCCATCAGAATTACTCAGGAACCTTCCAGCAGTCCAAATCCCAGCACCCTGTCCTAGATTTGGATTCAGGGAGCCAGGGTGGGTCTGGGACACATATTTAAAGCTCTCCTGGTCGTTCTGACTGTCCATCAGGTTTGCGACTCTGGTCTGGTGGTTCTACTTGGCTTCCAGCTCATTTGGACTCTCCCAGTGAGACAATAATCAGCTGAAAGGTTGGCAATGTCATTCGTTCCCTCCCCAATATCCGGCACATTCAAGCAAACAGGAAGTGCTCCAATGATGCCACTTAAGGAAACACAGCAGGAGCCTCACTAGTCTGGAGTAGAGTGCTGGGCACAGCATTGTCAGGAGACGAAAATGGTGTTAGGAGCCGAGCAGACTCGGAGCTGAGTCCTGGCCTTGACACTTACCCCAGGGCAACTTCGGGCCCCCGGCTTCACTGCCTGAGCTCCATGTCTTTCATCGTGGAGCGGGCACCTCATGGGCTTGTGGCACAGGCTCTTGGTGCTGTCTCTCAAGAGTAGAGCGTGGCATCGTGCCCGGCATGCAGTAAGTGCCCAATGAATGGCTGCTACTCTTTTGTTACTAAAGCAATTTTTGCAAAGAGGCAGGGGGCTCTGCCCCCCTCCATGCGTGACCAGAGCTGACTCGGCAGCAACACGGGAACTGTGTTGTAATTGCCCAGCCCCTCGTCCTCCCCAGTCCCCTCCCCTCCAATCCCAACTCAAGTCAGGGGGCTACTCAGGCAGCTGCATTCCACCCCAGGCGTCCACTCCCACCCTACCTGTCTGTCATGCCACGTGGCCACACGCCTCTCCAACCCCCGCCCGAGAAGCCTGGCCATGCAGCAGCTTCACAGCACGCGCAGGGTTCACACATGCTCGCCCTGCCGCCCGGCATGCAGGCCCGTGTGCTGCCATGGCGCGGTGCCCACTCCCAGGCACAGTGAGGCCAGTGCACGGCCCGGCAGATGGCAGCAGGGTGGGGGCCAGGAGAGGAGTGAGAGCTCCTGCTGGTGCTTGAGGTGAGGAGTGGGGTGGAGGCATCGGCAGGGGGAGGGAAGGAAGCTTGGCAGGCAGGCCAGAGATGCGGTAATGGCTTGTTTCTGTGGAGCGGACTCCTTCACTGCAGCTCCTGGCTGGGTTTTCCCGGAGTCCTGTCTCAACCCAACCCTGGTCATGACATCAAGGCCATCGGCTGATGAATTGAGGCCTGCAGATAAGGACGATTCTGGGATTGAGAGTCCAGGGATGCTCTGTTCCTCTGCTTCCAGATCTGAAACCCATCCTCATCTCAATTCAATCCAGACGAATTCAACGATGATTTCGGCAGGGTCTGCTCCAGCCCCAGCCCCAAGAACCAACCTGGTGTCCCGGCAGAGGGCTGAACTGAAGTCAGGGCACTCGGGGCCGGTCCCAGCCCTGCCACTGGACTGTCATGTCCTAGCCCCAGAGCCTTAGCTGATGCATCAGCTGATGAGGTGGGGGTCACAGTGACAGTGATGATAGATGTGCATGGCCTTGACAAACTACAGGGTGCTTTAGAGACAGTGGGCTCAGTCACACATCCTTGAGGAGAGAAGCAGGAGAAACAAATGTCTGACTGGCATCTCCGGTTTGAGGAGGAGTGGTGTGCCATGTGGGCAGAGCTTGGGGAAGCTCCAAAAAGGAAGGAGAGAACTTTTACAGAGACTGCTTCACAAGGTGGTCATGAACTTGGACTCCAGAGTCAGACACACCTGTGTCTTCAGTTCTGGCTCTGCCACGTGTCAGCTGTGAGACTCTTAGAAAGTCAACTGACTTCTCTGGATATCACTGCCTTCATCTGAAAAATGGGATCAGAGTAGTTCTTACCCCTGGAGTCCTGAGGATTTCATGAGATTCACAAGCACAGGGTCTGGGACACAGTCAGATGCTGGTTTCTCTACTATCATTCCAAAAGGACAACAGAAATCAAGAACTTACCTCCTTTAAGAAGCCCTCTTAATAGTTAACACAGTCCATTAAGCATAACCAATAACTGTGGCTAATATTTAGGGAGCATTAGTCCACGCTAGGTGTTTTTAGAGCTCACTGAGGCATTTGAGCCCCACGATACTTGGACAGAGTGGGTACACTATTATTCGCCTTTTACGGATGAGAAAAAAATGGAACCCAAGTTATGTAACATACTCAAGACTGTGTCATTAGAATTTTGACCGTGGAGACTTGAGCACAGCCCATCGAAGTTTCTCCATCCTTCACCACCTCATTGCACTGGCCCCAGAGACTGTTCCTAGGCATCCCTCACCTAACCCCCTGAAACTAGCAGTGGAGCAGGTTTCTCTGGGGAACTGGCACTGGGCAGTCCTGGCCCCCAAGGACTTCAGAGGAGACGGAGGAGAGGCCAGTGCTCCCCTCTCCCCGTGGTCTACACGGCCGGCATGGTCTGGCCCTGGCTGACCTCTACAACCTCTGCTCTTCTCCCTGGCTCCCTCCAGCCCCTCTGGCCTCCTTGCTGTCGCCCAAACTCTCCAAGTTCCTTCTTAGCCAGTACCTTCCTGGCAGGGGCCTTTGTCCTTGCTGTCCCTTCTACCTGGGATACTTCCCCTGGTCTTCATGAGGCTGCTCAGCATTTAGTTCTCAATCCAAGTGTAACCCTTCAGAGCTGCCTTCCCCGACCCCGCCCCATGCCACTGTGTCCCTCAGATCTGAAATGATCTTGCTGGCCTGTCTCCTTGGAGAATAAGGTCCTTGACCTGTTGACCTACTATGTGCTCTCCAGCACTGAGGGCAGTGCCCGTCACTAAATAGGTGCTCAATTAAACCTTGTCAGTTGCTATCCTCAACACCAAGGCATGGAGGAAACCAGGGTTGGGGGGATTGCGCCCCGCGCCTGGCCCGGAGCAGGCTCCCCTGGAGGAGCTCTGGGGCTGCCAGAGAAGGGCACCTACGCCGGAGAAGCCTGCTTTCGGGCTTCCATTTCCTCCTCTGATGCTGCAGCACAAAGTCTGGGTCAGGGTGACCTGCTGGAGGGGTATAAGGAACACTTCTGGCAGCCAACTCTCTTCAGATGCCTGAGCCCCCCCATCCTCTTCTCTGGTCTGAGCAGGCACAGCAGGGAGGCTGTTGGGCCCCATCTGATGCTCCAACCTAAGCACCATCTAAAGCCCAGGAAGCTTTCTCCTGTGAGGCCCTTCTGTCAGAATTATGTGCTGGCTATGTTGGAAGCTGAAGAGGAACAAGGGCTCTTTGGAGATGCTAAAGAGTCCTCCAGCCTAAAGACACAACTTGGGAGAGTGGGTGCCTCCTTTGGCACCTCAGTATCCCCGCCCTCACAGCAGGACTCTGCCATGGGCGTAGGCAGCTATCTTACCATTGCATCCTGAGTCTCCAAACACCCCCAGCTCAGATGCAGGCACAGGGAACCACATGTGATTCCAAGTCATTTTACTTTGCTTTTCTGCCTCCTTGAATTCTCCTCCCTCTGTGCTTCTCCTTTGTTCCAGAATAAACCTACTATAAAACACTTTCTAATTAGTAGCTGTGTGATCTTGAACAAGTTACTTAACCTCTCTGTACTTCAATTTCTTCACTGTTAAGTGGAAATATTAATAAAAATACCTATTTCATAGAATTGCAATGATTTAATGTGATAATGTATGTAGAGCACTTAGATCAACGCCTAGCACAGAGTAAGCACTTAATAAATTATTCTTGTTGTTATGGTTGTTACTGTTAGGTAAGGAAATGATAATAAATAAATCCCCAAATCTCAGTGGCTTAACAAAGTAAAGGCTTGTTTCTCGTTCACATCACAGTCTAGTGCAGGTATCCCCCCTACACAGTGACCCAAGGATCTAGGCTCTTTCCATGATACAGCTACAACTTCCGAACCTCATTATTCAGCTGTTGAAAGGGGAAAGAAGACGGAAGCTGTCACTTTAAAGAGTTCGGAGAGTAAGGTTTAGAAGGGCTATTGCTTCCACCCACATTGGCTGGAATTCAGTCACGTGGTCTTCCCTAACTTCAGAGAGTGCTGGGAAATGTAGTCCCGCTGAGAGCCCAGGAGGAAGAGGGGCGGCTTGGTGGACAACTGGTCTCTGCCATCATTACCCTTTTTTCTCATCATGCCATACTCCCACTCAGAGACTATTCCATAACACTTCCACGTCCACAGATAAAGCCCCTACTTACATCAGCCTACCTCAGTTTGACACCACCCAAACTCTTAACCCCACCCTCACTTTTCTTAATATATACCAGCTCCAGACAAAGCAGCAACCTGCATACTTAATGAGGGTGCAAAAACTGTGGATTGAGACCTGAATACAGGAACCATTTCACTGTGGCCACATCTCGTCATGGGCAAAAGCCATGCCAACTTTATCTTTGTACTGCCACCTCCCAACACCGTCCTAGGAGTAGTTGCTAGCAAAGAAATGTTAATTGAATGAATCAATGTCTTTATCTCAAAGACATTCTGAATTATTTGATAATTGATCTGAGCAGCACAGCATGATGGCAAATGGCACTGATCCACATCTTCAGCATCCGGGAGACATTTGGGAATGGTGGGGACTATGGGGAACCCATGACACTCACAATAACTGAAAGTGCAGCTGCTACTTAGTGCTAGCTGATTGTGGCCATTTAGAAGCCACACGCCGCTAAATTGTGTCTTTTTGTTTTTAAGGCAAGAAAGGTGGAATTTTTATGTGAAATCCCTTGGCTTTTAAGATGTAAGTTTAAAAATGCTTAAAACATAATATGCTAAAGAAAACTGCAAAAATACAATGTGGGGAAAAACCCCACAGTGTGGGCCAAACAGAACACATCTTCAGGACGATGCCAGCCTAAAGCTATCACTCTGCAACCTCTGCTGTAGACCATGTCTACGTGTAGTTGAAGAAATGGAGTAGCAATTTCAATGGACCAAAATTGCTGTATATTAAAACAGACAAATAAAACAGGGAGTGCATGGAGAAAACACATATTGGCCCTTTGTGTATGATCCATTTGTGTATTCAAGTAAGGATGCTAAATATTTCTTTTAGCTCTTCCAGATGTCAAGGTTTTTTTTCAGATGCCAAATCATCACTTTTTATTTCTTCCAACTTATACACATTGTATATATATATTGGTTCTGTTTCCCTGGAGAGCCTGACATTTATTTATCTATCTATTTATTTATTTACAGAGACGTTTATTGTAAGGAATTGGCTCACACAATTATGGAGGCTGAGAAGTTCCAAAATCTGCAATTAGCAAGCTAGAGACCCAGAAGATGTACTGGTGTACTTCCGGTCTCAGTCTGAAGGCCTGAGAACCAGGAGAGATGATGGTGTAAGCTCTAGTTCAAATTCCAGCAGGCTGGAGACCCAAGATGAGCCATTGCTTCAGTTAAGTCCAAAGGCGGGAAAAGACCCATGGCCCAGCTCAACAGTCAGGCAGGAGTTCCCTCTTTTCAGCCTTATTGTTCCAGCCAGGTCTTCAAATGATTGGGTGAAGCCCCTCCCATATTAAGGAGGGCAGCTACTTTGCTCAGTCTTCTGATTCAAACGTTAATCTTACCCAGAAACACCTGGACCGATACACCCAGAATAACGTTTGACCAAATGTCTGGGCACCCCGTGGCCCAGTCAAGTTGACACATAAAGGAAACGACCACAGGAAACTATCAAGGCTCCTACCTATCTGCCTTCAAATTTGGAGACAGCGTGACGCAGTCCAGTGCTCTGAGTTCTACTCTCAACTCTGTCACCAACTCGCTCTGTGACCCCAAGCACATCTCCCAGTCGCCCTGCCTCCCATTATTCATACCCATGAAGTGAGGAAGTTGAATTCTGTGGCTCACAAGGTCTCTTCTGCCTTAGCACTTCCTGCTGCAGGCTGCTGTGTGGTCTTGAAATCAAAGCAGACCACATTTACCAGACACATTGCTTGCGACTTTATTGAGTAATTTGTACAAAACCTCCAAGAATAATTTATTCACCCAGTGGTGTGAGACCAGGGAAAGAAAATCAATAGAGCAGTGTTTCAGTCATTTTTTATTTTCTAAACCTTGAAGAGATTTTTATTCCATTTCGGAGTTCTTGCAGGCACCTTACCCTCCAATGTGTCTTTATGGTCAACTATCAAGATGCCTAAAGAGACTCATTCCAGGGACTGAAGGCTTGCCTCTCCTGGAAACCACAGGAGAGAGTCCTCCGGGGATCAGACTTTCCCAAGGCTTATCGCGACACTTGAGAAATTACTGGAGAAGAAGAGGGGAGAGGGTTCAGAGGGAAACCAACATTCCCTGTCTCTCTGCCTCATCTCAAAGTCATTCTGGGAAGAAATTTAAAGTCTACTTGTTTCCATTCAATTACCATCTCTCCAACAAGTTAAATTCTCTTCCATCAAGGTAATGGGCAAACTGACACTTCGCTTAAACAGACTCGCCACTCTGGCTGACTGTGATCTCCACAGATCTTTCGGTTTCTTTTTGGCAGGAAGTGGAGAACATCGCCAGCACGGGAAGATCAGAGCTTCTTTTATTTTCTGGCTCTAGCAGGTCAGGTGAGAAGCAAAATGAGCGGGAAAGGCTTTGGATTAAGGAGACCTGGGTTCTGGTCCTAGCACTGCCACTGACCAGGTTTGAGTAGGAGACTTAATCTCATCCAGACTCAATTTTCTCATCTGTAAAATGTGTATTCCACTTTCTACTGACTTTCTTCATGGAGTTGTATGAGGATCACATAAGCTAACAGCTGTACCTGCTAGGTTTCTTGGTTGTAAGCAACAGAAAACAACTCTGGCTGCCTGAACAGAAATAGATCCACTGGTAGCATCAATGGGGTTCACAGGGTCCATAGAACATTGTAAAATCAGGACTGGATATGGACAGACCCACAGTTCTTATACCACATATCACACCTGCTGAGTCCCAGCTGCAAATCCGTGCTTCTGTACTCTGTTCTGTGATGCTGGAGCTCCGACTTTCCAAACTACACCCTTCCTGTTGAGTTCTGCCAGTAGAGGTCGCTAGAGGGAGAGTCCCCTCTACTCCTTATCTCTTAAATATCCCTCTGCTTTTCTCTTATAAGGATACCTGTCATTGGATTTAGGGCCCATCCTAAACCTAGAATGATATCTCAAGAGCCTTCACTTAATTACTTCTGCAAAGACCCTTTTTTCCAAATAAGATCACATTCACAGGTCCCAGGTGAACCATTCAACCCACTACAAATAGGGACATCTCTTTCCTTTTTCTGCTTAGTTGCCCAATCCTTCACCTTTATGATTAGGAGAACAGTTACAATCTCCCTCTTAAAGCCTCTTCCAATCGTGGCTTTTCCTAAGGTTAATAGATGGTCCACACGGCTCTCCACATGGAAGAAACTCTAGAGGTGGATCGGTCCACTGCTGCTGTGGACCATCCCCCAGTACATTGAGGGCAGCTCACACCCAGGATGCTGGTTAGCTGCTGCAACCCCTCCCTAGTCTATATCCCTGTTGAGGCCCTCTTGTTCTTGGGGGAGGGGCAAAAATGTCACTCCTTTGGTGCCAAGCTTGGCCCAGGGCTCCCTAGAATTGGGCGTGCAAGCGTGCAGCTCCTTTTCCTCCCCAGCCCACCATGTCTGGAGTTTCATGCAGCTCCTGGGACCCTGGGTCAGCCCTGGATCCTTTTGTCACCATCTCTTAGGACCAGAGCCACCAACCCCTACCTCCCAGGGGTCCTCCCCTGTGGAACATGATGTTTCCCTCTTTATCCTCAAAGCACCAAGTGTCTGACTACATTACCCTCCTTCCACAGACCCTGGGCCGTAGCCCTTCCTCTGAGATGAGGCTCCCAAGTGAATCCAAGCTTTCTGCATCTTCTCTTTGGAGGACGGAGGACATGACCTTCAACAGTTCCAAGGTGGTTCGCTGGCTCTGAAGCATGGGAGGAAATCCCACAAGTTTAATCTCTGAGGATTCATGTTATTATGGGAAAAATCAAATTGCAAAACAGCACAAAGAGTGTTGTCCCATTTCAAGTAGATAGATGGAGATCTTAGAACGATATCTGTTGAATTATTTACAGCAGTTCTCTCTAGGTGATGCGATTATGGACTATTTTTATTTTCATCATTTTCTTATCTACATTTTCGAAGTTTCCCCCAATGAACAGATATCATTTTTGTAATAAGATTTTTAAGGTTATATAAGAAATGATACTACTACCTTGCAGTCACATCGTGCTTCGCCGTGTCTCACATCTCTAATCTAATTTTCTATCTGTGAGGTCAGGAAGGCAGGTATTTTTATCCTGGTTTTATAGACGGGCACTCTGAGGAATGAAGAGTGTGAGATGTGACCTGCCCGAGGTCTGAGAGCAGCGCTAGGACCAGGACCCAGGTACGGCTACCGATTCTCAATGCAGGTGACTTCACCTGAGTCTGGGGCAGGACGGCAGTGGGTAGGAATTCTCAAAGAAGCGCTCCAGAAACTGTGAATTTGTAAAGTCAAGACACCGCAGTGCCAAAGGCAACAATGTTCCTGGCTTTGGCCAGTTGGGAAGCTGGTAGGATGGTGTGAGAAGCAAGCCTGATGATTCTGGGTGCCCAGAAAGGGAAGGAGGCCCTGATGCTCAACAGAAAGGAATGGTGGCAGGTGGCTCCCCAGTTGGGACGCTCGTCTCATGTAAAGGTGAGCCCGAGGTGTGAGCCATGAAATGTCCAGGTGCTGTGATGTTCCAGGGAGAAACCGCCAAGTTCTCAAGTAAGTAGGAGACTGCTATGAATCCACTGCCTCCTTGGCCCATCAGGGGTCCCAAGAAAAGGCAGGTAGGAAATGCCCTCCTTCCCCAGACACGCCTCCTGTTTCGTCCTCGTCGGAGCTGGGATGAAGATGGATGAAGGCGTATGTAATTCTCAAAGCGCTCTGCACGAATGCGAAGTGCCAGACTCAGGGCGGCAACTCGACAAGGGATTGTTGAATTCATGAATTCTTCCATCCAAACACAGAGTCCCCGTGAGATATGCATGACATGTGGTATCATCTCCACTTCACCAATGAGGAAACTGAGGCCCGGGCCACGACTTGCCAAGTTCACATTCGTGAACAGCCAGGCAAGGGTTTGAACCTGGGTCCCCTGGCTCCCTATTCAGCACGCCCTCTTCTCCACATGTTGAGCTACCTCTCAGAGGACCACTTCAGAGACACCTGCGCATGCTCTTTTGCTACTAAATTGTCCTGAGGCAACGTTACATAAACATTACAGGAAAGGACTCCAACTGCAATTAACATCCAGGGATTCAGCATTCCACCCAACCCGGAAACCACTCCAGGTTCTGAGCTACCCCACAGCAGATGTGGAAATAGAGGGTAAGGACAAAGTTTAAGGCAAAGGTCTGATGGGATGCAAATGGGCAGGAGAAAGAGAAGGTATTGCATTGATCACTGTTTTAATTAGAATTTGTTTTGTTGCAAGTGAGAGAAACCCAGGCCAGATCGGCTCTGGCAGGAAGGAGAATGTTTGAAAAGGATGAGGAAGTAGCCTCATGTAACCCTGGGAGCACTAAGGCTTCATCCGGATCTCGGGGCCAATTGGAACAGGGTGTGAACATCTCCAGGGCTGGCTTGCTTGCTCTCTCTCTCTCTTTCCCCACTTTTTATGTCCATTTCTCTTTGCATGTGTTGGTTTGATTCTTTCCTGCTGCAGACCAGCTCCCTCCGCCTGGGGGATGGGGGAATCTTGGTGCAGCTAGCTTTGGGCCTCACTTCTCTCAGCTCCCACCACCAGAGAAGGGCTGGCCTGCTCCCTTAGGTCTTGTACTTTTTAAATCTCTTGAAAGAAACATGATTGGCTTATCTGGAATCAGGTGCTCACAGGCTGGCCAATCAACAAGGTTAGAACAACAGAGTCACACCACAGGGGGTACATCTCTCAGGCTAGGAATGTCCAAAGAAGCCTCATCATGGGTTGACCATATTTGGCTTCCAATTGGATTTCTCAGCCTTGAAGACCATTTGTGTCATGGGTTCGTTTCCTGCACGATCTCATCTGTCTTCACAACCACCCAAGTGGCGATCATCACCCCAATTAACAGAAGCGAAAACTGAGAGGTTAAGTAACTTGCTCCTATCTTGCAGCTGGTAAGTGATGGAGCCGAGATTTAAAATCATTTCCACTTGGCTCCAAAGCATGTTCCCTTCCCTCCACCACGTTGTCTCACCTAATGTGTGCAAAATCCTGCCAGGCATACATAAAGTAATCTGAACTGGCGCCTGCCTTTCTAGAGTCTATTTGGATGACCTCACTCATCCCCAAGAAGGTGTAATAGCAGCAGAGGAGTTACACACAAGGTACCAGGGGCCACACAGTGGAGGGAAGGAAAGGAAGTGTGCACTTATTGAGTACTGAATGGGCGCCAGGCTCTGTGCTAAACATTTTCGCATTTATCCTCTAGACCCACACTAATAGATTCGCCACTAGTCATGTATGGCTATTTTAACTTATATCAATTAAAATCAAATACAATTTAATTGAATTTCTGCTTCCTGTCACTAATCACATTTCAAGGGCTCAGTAGCCACATGTGGCTAGTGGCTACCATATTGGGCACACAGATATGGAACATTTCTATCATCATGGAAAGTTCTATCAGACAGCGCTGGTCTGGACTGGAAATTCTATGAGAGCATCTGCTAGGTCTGCTTTTTACTCTCCATTTCATGTCCAGAGTACCTGACCCACAGTAGGCACTCAACAGTTACATGAATGCATGAATACATATATTTTATAGCCAAAGACAATTTCCATTAAAAGACTTACCATATATTTCATTATAACTTTCTGTAAAAAACACAAAGGAAAAGAGGCAGTGGGATACGCCTGGATTCCTTGCGGGCAGCACGTTTTGGGGGCAGGCTGGGTATTGGGGAGGGACAGAGGTATCATAATAACCATTGAGCACCTATCACTTTCACACTCAACTTATTATATTTGTAATTTCATTGACTCCTCTCAACAGCCCTATAAGGTTATATCCCCATTTTACAGATTAGGAAGCTGAGATTCAAAAGGCAAAGTAGCTCACTTACAATCACACACAAAGTAAGTCTCAGAGCCTTCAAAGTCCGTACCGTCACCCATCACAATGTTCCCACTCCATTTCTTCCCTGTACCTCTGGGGTCTTGGGGTGAACCAGCCTCCCCCATGCGCAGGCAGATGTTCAGTTCCCTTTCAGTGCCCCCAAGCCCAGCAGACAAAATCATTGGCCACACCTGGCCCAGAGGTGAGAGGCCCCCCAGGTTTACCGTTCCACGCAGAGAAAAGTGACTCTTCTACGCCCCCTCGTGGCCAGGTGAGGCATAAGCTCAGCGAAATCAGGCAGCCCCTCGTGCTTTAATTGCAGAAAACCACGGCGGTGGTCCACGGCAGCAGAATCAGCAAGGCTCTTCCCCATTCTCAGGGTGTCTGGGTTGGGGGTGGTAAATGATCTTGTCCAAGTGGCCCTGTTTTCTTTCTAAGTGTGCACTTTCACCCAAAAGAAAAAGCAAATCACCTTTCCATCAAGGGCTCTCATCTGGAAGTGTGCAGGGTGTTTCTTTATCTAATAGCTCTTTTCTTGCTTATTTATTTATTGCCTATATTTGATTAAAACGTATTCTATTCTCAGGAGTCTCCCTCCCCCCAAAGTTCACTTTCCACAAGCTCAATTTAATTAAGGAGTGCCGACTTGAGTATGAAAGGTAGGAAACAAAAGGTCTTCCTTATCCAATCTGAGCCCAAATAAAATCATATTAACAGTTCACCTTTTGTTCCTTTGCAAGAAAAAGCCTATGGTGCATTGTACCAACAGTTATTGAAATCATTAGGGAAGAAAGAAAAGTAGTAGATGGCCATGGCAGTGAACTTGGATCTCCCCAAGTCCTAACAGAAAAGAAAAAGGAAGAGAAAGAGAAGGAGGGTGAGGGAGGAAGGGAGAGAAAGAGAGAGATGGAGATAGACACAGAGTGAGAACTCTGTACCCTAAGCCTTGTTTTAAAAATCACATAAGAAAAGACAACCATTTTGCATTATGCATGTGAATATCCTAAATCTGCCTCTATTTTCAGATGGATCCCAAGAATGTCAACCCCAGAGAGCACAACCCCGATCTACTCTGCATCAGCCTCTCACCAGCCCCTGGAAAAGCACCTGGCACATGGTAGCAACTCACTAAATATTTGTCAAACACACTAAAAAACAAAATCCAGGCCAGCTGGATTCTCACTAAGTCTGTCTGTAACTCACTCTGGACCCTGAGGCAAGTCCCTGCTCCTCTTTGAGCCCAAAGAGTTCCATCTGCAAATAGAGGGACAATCCCCCTTGTCGGGCTTTCCTGGCGGGGAAGCTGTGACGATAAAACACGCACGTGGAGGCGCCGGAAAGGTCAGAGCGTCACACAACGTAAGCCACCTCGTTCTTACCATTTCCTCACATGCCGCCCAAGTGAGATCCACAAGCCCACGTGGCTACTCCACCATCACAGATGAAACATCCAAAGAAAGAAAGAAGGGAGAATATAATTACTGCTGCAGAGGGACAGGAGAGGGACAGAGCAAATACCAAACATAAACAAAGTCTTCCTATTGTCCCAAGGGAGACAGTGGCCGGGTGGTGTGCTTTGACATCTCCAGTGCTAATCAAATCGCAGCCAACTCTTGCCTGGATTCTCAAGGCAGTAAAGAAACACCTGGGACACAGGGAGGTCCCCCGCAGAGGGTAAAGGTCCCCAGGTGTGAGCAACTGCAGTGAAGAGTTTATTAGAGGCCTGGCAGATAAAACTTCCCGCAGGCGAAGAGCTTGTCAGCATCACCCAGCATGACCCAGGTGGCTCCACAGCCAGGCCAGGCTTCCAGCCAGTTAGAAGAGGCTCACGCGGCTTTCTTCTCCCCGACAGCAGAGGCTAAATACAGATGCATCTTGTGTCTTCTGCCTGCAAGGGGGAAGTGAAGTGCGCTCCTAAGGTTGCGGGTGACAGTACCTGCAGGATGGGAAAGCTAAACTCGCCGCAGCCAGGAAGCGAGGAGGAAACCTCTACCGGCCTTCCAGGCGGGTCTTCTCCCTCGGGGGCCGTTGAGTCAAGCCCAGTAGCTCCATGTGTCTGACTCCTGTCCAGCCTCTACTTCAATTCTCTGATCCCGATCCACGGGTCAGGACAATTTGTTCTTGCTCAAGACAGCCTCTGCCTTCGCCATTCAGGGAACATGAGAGAGAGCTGGTCCTTTTCTGCCGTTCATGAGTGTCCAGGGAGTGAAAACGCAGCTCCCACCCGCTGGCTGCCAGGTGCGTTCTCCTGCTTCCTCTGGTTTGCCTTGCTCTTCGTGGCAGCCCCCCTGAAATAATGCCCTTCCTCTCTCTGAGCCTCAATTAGTTGTTTTTCTTTCTTTCTTTCTTTCTTTCTTTCTTTCTTTCTTTCTTTCTTTCTTTCTTTCTTTTTTTGCGGTACGCGGGCCTCTCACTGCTGTGGCCTCTCCCGTTGCGTTGCGGAGCACAGGCTCCGGACGCGCAGGCTCAGCGGCCGTAGCTCACGGGCGCAGCCGCTCCGCGGCGTGTGGGATCTTCCCGGACTGGGGCACGAACCCATGTCCCCTGCATCGGCAGGCGGACTCTCAACCACTGCGCCACCAGGGAAGCCCAGTTGTTTTTCTTTATCATTAACATCCTGATAGGCAGAGAAGCTGACCAAGAGATGCCACATTTTTGGAGGAGTTTAGTTCCCCTAAATGATAATGAACATGATAATCCAGACAAGAGGTTTCCGCTCTCTGGGCCACAGACACTGGAAGAACTCAGGCATTACTGGGCAGTCCCTTTGGACCTTTGGCAAATATTTATTGAGCACCTGATACGTGCCAGGCACCATTCTGGACATTAGGAAAACACCAAGGACAAAACAGAGCAAGATCCCTGCCTTGTGGCCTCCATATTTTAGGTGGTGGCGTGAGAGAGCAGGAAATAAACAATCGGCATAAGAAACAGACGATGTGATGTGTCATAGGTGATAAAATGCTATGGGGACAAAAGCAGGAGAGCCGGCTTAGAAGAAGCAGGATGCTGGCAGCCAGGATGCATGTTCTTGGGACAAAGAGGTGCAGAATTGCCTATCCTTGAGGTGAGGTGTGGCCACGTGACCTGCTTTGGCCAGTGGAACAAAAGCAGAAGTGTCACATGTCCCTTCCAGGGGAAGCAATTAAGAGCTGGTGTGCTGTCTCCACCGTGGCCCTGCAGCTATGGGCAAGGCTCCCTCAGCCTGAACTGTGAACTCACAGCACACAGGACGGTTGCCCTGGACAGTTGCCCAAGACTGAATCGGCTTCGTGTGAATAAGAAATAACTTTTGCGGTACTAACTCAGGGACTTTGGGATTGTATTTACTGCAGCATAATTTACCTGCTCATGACTAACATGAGGATTATTTCAGAGAGCCCGTTCCTCAGCAGACCTCAGTCTTATTCCTAGAGGCTGGACAGAATCTTCCCAATCTCACTGCAACTCATGGCTCCTTGCTCTTGCCCAGCCATGTCCTGTGTCCTGTGTCCCATTAATGATTGATGCCAGGAGCCCTGATATGCTCCAGAATGCCTCGAAACTGCTTGAGCCTCCTGTTTTATTTCTTTTATCCAACAGTGCTGTGAGGCAAGACAAGAGTGACCACAATGACAAAATTTTGCAGATCAGAAATGGAGGCACGGGTGAGCTGAATGACACTGCCAAGGTCACAAATCTGAGGAGACACAGGGTTGGGTCTTGAGCCTGGGCCTTCTAAGCCACTGTTACTGAGGGGTGGGGGATCCTCTGAGATGGAGGCCACGCACTTCTAATCATTCTCTGACCATAAGGGTGACCCTCCATCCTCCACACCCAGCTGCAGCTGAATTGGAGGCGAGGAGGCTGGGGTGCATTGATGTACTCTTCGCCAACCCCCTCCCCCATCTGCCACCTACCCTCCATCTGCCCAGACACTGTGGCCACCTGACAGCTTTGCTCACAGCTCAGGCTGCTGCCTGCCTCACAATGTCACACAGGCTGTTTCTCGGCCTCAAAAACTCTGCCCCTCTCCTGGTCACCGATTCCAAATCAACTCTTACTCGTGCTTCTGATCTCGGCTCATATGTCATCTCCTCCAGGTAGGCTTCCCTGATTGCCCAGACAGATGCCATATTACTGACTCACCTGCTCTCATACCCCCGTCCTTCCCCTTATGACGTCCTTCACCAACGCGCTCACTTTGGCTAACATCCTCCTTCCCTTCTAGGCTGTAAGCGCCATGAGGGTAGGGTCCTTTGCTCCTTTTTTGCATCCCAGAGTTTTGAACTTAATAAGCCACACTAAATATTTGCAGGTGGAATGAAAAACTGTCAAAAGCTGTACAAACAGAAGGGATTTTTTTCTGTCTATACTAAATGGAAATTCCACTTTCCCCAGCTTAGGCAGAATTTCACAGATCCTCTCACTGTAGGTGCTTGATTGCGTTTTAAATAAAAAGACCCAGTCCCCAGACACCATAGGCAGCCTCATCAGAGCCTTTCCCCAGTAATGAACTTCCCTGGCATTATTGCCGCATTAAATTGTGTTAATCAAATGGGAAGTGGTAAGAGGTTTTCTCCCTCCATAATCCTTCCTGAGCTGTACATTCTCAGTGGGAAAATAAAAAGGCCGGTGCAGATCAGAGTCCAGAATGGATCAAAGAAGCGCAGTTTTGATTTGTGTTAATTTTGCACGTGCAAAACACCTTCTTGTTTTTCTTTATTAAAAAGAGGCAGAAGCATGACAATAACATGCTGTTTGAAGAGTGATGATCGAAAGCAGAACATTTTGCTCAGACACTCAGAGGCCACTCAAACGTGATGCCACTAGCTTGCTCTGTGCCGAAGAACAAAGTGCCTTAGCCAAACCTCCCTTGGAAGGAGGCGTATCTTCAGGTGTGTGTGTGTGGCTGGGGGCATCGCTTTCCTTTGCACAAAGCAGCTATCAGTTCAGGATTCAAATGACCTCATCCTTCAGTGTTGCTTCCAGTGGCCAATTACTGAGCTCTGAGTTGGGAGGAGAGAGATGGCAGCTCGGTGGTCCTAGTTCTCAGATGCTCCTGGTCGGCCTGGAGGGTGGAAACAAAGCAGACACATGTGCTACAAAGGAGAGAGTGCTGTTGTCATGGACTGAGGCCCCAGATACTGGCCAAGGGAGTGGGGACACCAAAGCATGAGTGGATGTCGGGCAGGAGGGTTGAGTCCCCAAGGTCCACACTGTCCTTCCCCACTAAGCCTGTGGTGGGTATGGACAGTCAGCTTTGGAAAGTCTCCTTCAGGATCAAAGGGTCTCCCAAATTCTGGGCTCCAGAGAAAACTTCACCAAACCTAAGTGTCCTCCCATGACATCCAGTGTCAGCTCACATGGTCAATTCCAAGTTGGGAAAGATTTTGCAAAACAAACCTTGAGAAGGTAAAAAGTCCCACTTATATCTCCCTACACTCTTATCCCAAAAGGAAGCTGGAGAAGCTGCAAGATCTCCCCCCATCAGCAAAGACCACTGAGATGTGCAAGATATTGGAGAAGGAAGAACTGGCGAAAGGGGAACAAGCCAAACAGGTGAGGAAGGTGTGAGTCAGGTAGAGCTCACCTTGATTCCAATGGTGTGCTCTTCCCTTGAAGGTGGGACGTTTAGAAGGTAATTCTGAGCACAGTTGTCAGCGGGATGGATGCACAACAAATCCTCTGTACTGAGCCCTCACTATTTCCCAGACACAAGGTACCCATCCTTTCATCTGTGATACCACATTTAATGCCCACGTGTCCCTATTTCACAGGTGGGGCAGGTGAAGTTCAGAGACTGTCACATGCCTGAGTTCACACAGTGACAAAACCAGACCCCTGATCCGTTCACCCCCAAGCCCATTTTATTTTCACTGAAGCCTGCTGAGGGCCTTTGGGTGTCTCCTGCAGTATTTTGTGTTGTTTTATAAAAGCTAGAGAATGGCAAAGCACAAGTGGCCCGGTTGCCCAATATCTTTTAAAAAGCAATTACGTTTCTCAGACTGTTAGTTGCTATGGCAGACTGTGGCCTTTTGGTATTTGGGAAATGTAAGAACCAGCAAGAGTGCAAGGCCACTGTGGCATTTCATGGGATGCTGACAGCCCAGACACTTCTGATGAGGGGCTCACAGCGTCAAGTGGAATCAGGGGCCCCAGATGCCCCAGAGTCATTATCTTTGAAAGGACAGGGCTGTAGGAGCAAGGCCTTGGAAGGGAAGGTCGCTGGGATGGGAGTAATATACCCTGGCCCGAGATCCCCCTTGGCCATTAACTCACCTTGGGCCTTGAGGAGAAAGTTACATTTGTCCACACTTGTCCTTCAGAAAAATGAGGTGACTTGTGCCTACTAAGTGTGAGGACATCATCATAATTAGTGATCAGAAATGATGACTGTAAACAGCCCCCAAGTAGGGATTGCTCCACAAGCGTGGAAGAGCAGCAGGGTGAAATGGATCTAGAGTGAGTCACAGGGAAAAGGGGGAAAATGCACATAACTTAAAGGCAAAGTAGGAGCAAGAATGCAACTCACATATAAAGAGAGGGACCAGGTTTCACAGATGTGTACATACACACGTATATACATATATACATACACATATGTATAATATATAATAGTTACATAATATGCATATGTATAGAATACTGACATACTAATGATAAAATATACTTTTTCCAATTTATTTACTTAAATATTTCTGAGTATTTACGATGTGAAAATACAGTAAAAATAGCAATAAAGAAGAGAAGCAATGTTTGTTGTCTCATTGAGGTTATATCCCAGTGGGGAGATGACAGACAACAAAGGAATTAATATAGATCATCAGCTCCTTCCCATGGCACTCCACATTCTTCCTCAGAAAAAGTTTTAATGGCTGCATAACATTTCATTGTTTGGATAACCATACTTTAGCTAACCAGTTCCCTATTCCTATTGTTTGGCGTTTAGGTTTTTCCAAATTTGGAGGACTGCACAAATGTATGTGTGCCTTCATGAATAGTTCCTTAGGGTCCAAGCAAACAAGTGAAGCTGTTGGGTCCAAGTATATGAAAATTTCTAAGGCTTTTGCTACACTTATCAAGATACCCTCCCAAAGTATCCACAGTTTCTACCTCCAGCTGTAGGGCATGAGACTCAAATCCTAAACATCTTGGAATTAAACTAGAAATCAATAAGAAAGCTATCTGGATAAAGTCCTCAAATACTTGGAAATTAAGCAACACACTTCTGAATAATTTGTGGGTCAAAAGGAAATCTCAAGGGAAATTAGAAAATGGTTTGAACAAATAACTGAACAAAAATAAAATGCAATATATCAAATGTGTGGGATGCAGGTAAAGCAGTGCTTAGAAATTATAGCATTAAGTGCTTTTATTTTTAAAAAGAAAGATCTCATATTAATAACCTAGTTTTTACCCTAGGAAAAGAGAAAGATAAACCCAAAGCCAATAGAAGGAAAGGGAAAATAATGGTAAGGGTGGAAATTGATGAAACTAAAAACAGAAAAATAGAGAAATCAATGAAAACTGAAGTCTTTTTTTTTTTTGCAAGTATCAGTAAGACTGACCAACTGACAGCCAGACTCTCAAAGACATAGAAGAGACACAAATACCATTATGAGAAGTGAAAGAAAGGCTATCAGTATAGACTCTACAAACATTAAAAGTTTAATGAGAGAATAGTATGTACAGCGCTATACACATGAATTTGACTGCTTAGATGAAATTGCTTAATTCCTAGAAAGACACAAATTACTAAACTTGCCCAAGAAAAAGTAGGTAACCTCAACTGTCCTACCTATAAGAACCTGAAATTATAGTTTAAAACCTTCTGAAAAAGAAAATTCTAGGCCCAGATAGTTTCTCTGTGAATTCTACCAAACATTTAAAGAAGATTTTACACAAATTCCTCCAGAGAATAGGAGGGAACATTTCCCAACTTATCCAACTTATTTTATGAGGCCAACATTACCTTGATGCCAGAACGTAATAAAAGACAATACAAGAAAACTACAGACCAATATCCTTCGTGAATACAGACACAAAATCCTCATCAAAATATTAGCAAATTGAATTCAGCAATATACAAAAAAGTATTAATATTGATACATCACAACTAAATGCAGTTTATCCCAGGAATGCAAAGCTGGTTCAACATTTGAAAATCAGTCATTGCAATCTTCACGTTACCACATTAAAGAAGAAAAATCACATAGTTATATCAATTGACACAGAAAAAGCATTTAAAATTTCAGCATCCAACCATGATGAAAACTTTCAGCAAACCAGGAATAGAAGAGAACTTCTTTAACCTGATAAAGGGCATCCACAAAAACCCTATAGCTAACATCATATTTAATGGTGAAAAAAATGCTTGCTTTCATCCTAAGATTGCAAACAAGGAAAGGGTGTTCACTCACATGACTCCTATTCAGTATCATACTTGATAGCCTATCCCAGGCAATAAGAACAAAAACAAAAAAGGCATAGAGATTGGAAAGGAAGAAATAAAACTGTCTCTATTTACGGACTATATGATTGTCTACTTAGACAATCCCAAGGGAATCTATAAAAAACAAAGACTAGAACTAATAAGTGAGTTTAGCAAGGTCATGAGATAGATTCAAGGGCAACGTAGAAAACATCCACTGTATTTCTATAATCCAGAAATGAGCAATTGGAAACTGAAATATTAAAAAATAGCATCTACAATTGCTCCAAAAATAGAAAGTAGCTAAGTAGATATAAATCTAACAAAGATGTGTGCAGACTATGTGTGCTGAAAACTACAAAATACTAATGAAAGAATTCAAAGAAGATCTAAATGATTGGAGAGAAATACTGTGCTTGTGGAATGCAAGACTCAACGTAGTTAAGAAACCAATAATTCTCTCCCAAACTGATCTAGATATTTGATGCAATTATAATCAAAATCCCAGTAGGACCATAGTTATGATATATTACTTCTAAAATTTATATAGAAAAGCAAAGGAGCTAGAGTAGTCAAATCATTTTGAAAAGAAGAGCAAGTTGGAGAATTCATACTGTACAATTTTAAGACATTATAAAACTACAGTAAACAGGATAGTATGGTATTTATTGACCAATAGACACATAGATCAATGGAACAGAATGGAGAGTTAGTGACAGACCCACACAGGTATAGTCCATTGATTTTTTTTTTGATTATTTGTTCTATATTTATTATGTATCCTTTGAAGAATTTATGTTGCCCCTAAATGGTGGATCCTTGTCAAAGAAGCACAGGGAGATCAGCTCGGTGCTTTGTGACCACCTAGACATGTGGGATAGGGAGGGTGGGAGGGAGGAAGATGCAAGAGGGAAGAGATGTGGGGACATATGTATATGTATAAATGATTCACTTTGTTATAGAGCAGAAACTGACACAGCATTGTAAAGCCATTATACTCTAATAAAGATGTTAAAAAAAAATTCCATATTGGGATTTTTTTCTCTTTTTCATTATGGTTGTTAAAAAATTTTAGCAAGGGGTTTACATAAGAAATCCAGTACCAAAATTTAAAGTAAAACATACCCCTTGACTTTTTTTTTAACATCTTTATTGGAGTATAACTGCTTTACAATGTTGTGTTTAGTCCATTGATTTTTGACAGAGATGCAAAGGCAATTCAACGGAGAAATGGAGAAAATTCAATGGCAATTCAATGTTGTCTTTTCAACAAATGATATAGAACAATTGAACATCCTTATGCCAAAAGAAAGAACAAACAAATGAAAAAAACAAAAAGAAGGAAAGAAAAAGGAAGGAAGAGAAGACCAGAGGGAAGGAGGGAGGGAAGGACATTGGTGTACACCTCACGCCTTACACAAAAATTAACTCAAAATGGACCACAGACCTAAATATAAAATAAAAGACTATACAACTTTTAAAGGAACATATAGGAGAACATTTTTGTGACCTTGGGTTATACAAAGAGATTTATACTAAACACCAAAGCACAAAAGAAAAAAAAACAAATAAATTGGACCTCATTACAATTAAAAGCTTTTGCTCTGCAAAAGACACTGTTAAGAAAATGAAAAGACAAGATACAGACAGACTGAGAGAAAATGTCTACAAATTACATAAGTGCTTGTCCCCAGAATGCATAAAGAACACTCAAACTCAACAATAAGAAAATGAAAGCTCAATTAAAAAGAGGGCAAAATGTTTGAACAGACACTTCACAGAGAAAAGATGTGGATGGCCTAAAAGCACATGAAAAGATAATCAACACCATGAGTTATTGGGAAAGGCAAATTAAAACCACAGGGCAATGCCATCTCACCCCTATTAGAACACCTTAAAAGAAAAACCCAAACCCTGATAATACCAGGTACTGCCAAGGATGCATAGTAACTGGAACTCTTATACATTCTTATGCAAGATGGTACAGCACTGTGGAAAACAAGTTGGCAGTTAAACATAAACCTACCATATGACCCAGCAATCCCACTCCTAGGTATTTACCCAAAGAAGTAAAAGCTTGTCCTCAGACAAAATCCTGTATATGAATGTTTACAGCAACTTTGTTTATAATCACTACGAAACTGGAAACAACCTAAATATTCTTCAATGGATGAATGGATAAAGAAACACTGGTACATCCATACCCTGGAATACTACTCAGCAATAAAAAGGAACAAGCTATTGATGCCTGCAACAATGTTCCTCCCACAGGCGCGATCCTGAGGGAAAGGACTGCACACCGTGATTCCATTTACATGACATATGAAGAGGCAAAATTATAGGCATGGAGAGCAGATCAGCAGTGGCCAGGGATTAGGATAGGGTCAGGGTTTCACCACATAGGGGTAGCATGGTGGAATTTCTGGGGAGAGAGAACTGTTCCGTAACTTGATTGTAACGGTGTCTGTGTGTTCAAACCCACAGAACTGTGCACCCCAAAGGGAGGAGATGGTTTCACTGTTCGTAAATTTTGTTTTTCAAGTTAAGCCTCTTGCTCAGTCTTCTTCCCACCACACTACACCATGTCTCCAAAGAGGACAGGCGTCACTCGGAGCAACTCAGAGCACAGGGTGGGTCCTTCGCAACTTCCCCTTGTAGAGTATAACGCACAGCTGTTCGATTTTGTCTCCTAGAAGCAATTTCCTGCCTTAATGACTAGTGTATTACTAATGGAGAAAATCTTGCTTTGCTATGTCGGTGTTCTGGGTGGAGGGGTAATTAATTCTGGCCATGAGAATGCTGTTTTCTTGTGTCCTGCACCTCGACCTGCCCAAACTTTTAGGCTCCTGCTTGTTTCTAAGCCTTGTCCCGCCCCTTCTTTTCAGTTAGCCCGCTCATGGTTTCAAACGACAGCCTTCAAACAATATGGAAGTTTTATTACCTCACATGACCAGCAGTTGAAAGCTTTAGCGGTTATCAAGGTGGGTTAATTTTGTGAACACACGTCCATAATCAGGGCTCTGTCACCCAGGAGAAAGGCGATGCGGGAGATGATTCTGACATTAGGCAACCAGCAGTGCCTCCCTTCTCTTCTCCCCTCCCTAATAGCCTTCCGATAAATTGCCCTTTGCTGGAGGTAAACTGCATCTGTTCCCGTGGCTTGTAAACAAGGAATCGTAACTGACGTGCAGACCTGATGGGACCCTGCGCTACCGCTGGGATATTAACCCCCGGAGGGCAGGACCACCACTGTATCCCCAGCACTGCCTGGCATAAAGGAGCGATCAGAAATTTGATTGTTAATGACCAGTCAACAAAATGACTAGAATGTAGGCTGCATAAGGGCTCACATTTTTGCTTGTTTTGTTCACTGCTGTATCCCTAATACCCAGAAAAGTGCCTAGCCTCTGGGTGGCACTCAGTAAATATTTGTCGAATAAATGAACACATTTTTGGAGCATCTGCAAGTGGCCCTGGTCCTGCATTGAAGTCTGGAAATACAGCTATAAACAAGTCAAACAAATAAGCTCCAACTCCCCAGAGATATTTGGGACACACAGACACAGAAAATTAGCCTTAGAAGCTTACTTCTAACAACTATCCTCAAGAACAGAGAATAGGAGTCTGAGAATCCAAGGGCAAACCAGACCACTTTCCTTAGCATCGATCTGCCCTTTCTTATTGCCATCTGCTCCCCTCAGGATGTTCCTTGGGAAAAAAAGAAGAAACCAAATAAAATTAAAGATGTTGCCAGATGCTCCCTTCAGAAGTAACATCTTGGGTGAAAATTCCCTAGGCCCACTGATACATTAATTGGTGCTGGGAGGTTGGGGATATCAGGATGAGGCAGATATAAAATATGGGTTTGTCTAGAGACAGTCTCAGGGAGGAAGGATTGAGGACCCCAGTTAGAGGTCACAGCATCACGCCTCAGAATATCGTCACAGCGCATTGCCCGTCTGAGACGGCTTACAGGGCACCATCTGCCCTTCCTCACTCTACACCTTGGGGTCATGAAGGGCAGACCAGTGGTTCTCTTTTCTACACAAGAGATTTCATTCTGTGGCGGGTGATCACCCTGTCTCTGTTCCATCCCATCAACAGTTGTCCCTGGAACATCCCCATCAGAAAGTCCAGAAGGCTGTTCTAAGTCAACAGGTCTGAAATGCAGCTCTTTACTTCTTCCCGTCCACCACCACCCATCACTACTGTCTGCACTACCTCAAAACTGGTGGCGCACCCAGTGTTCCCAATCCTGGTTTCTGCCATCACTAGTCACTCCACCCCCGGGCCCCAAATTGCAGTCTTCCCAAACCTGTCCCTCTTCCCATCCCCTACGTACGGTGGGTCTCCCAGGGTGGCTTCTGAACGCCTCTACAGCCTGCCCTGCCTTTTCATCCTACAGCCACAGCCCTAGCCTGGCTGTCCCCACCTCTCACCTGAACTACCTCAATGATCCCCCATGTGATCACCATGTCCGGCAGCTCTGTTCTCCCCAGTTATTCCTCACGCTTCCGCAGAATCCACCCTGATCTTGTCACTCCCCTGCTCAGAACGCTTCGATGACTGCTCTGCTTTGTTTTCAGGGCATTGAGTGCCCATCCCAACCTGGGGCCACCCTCTCCTTCCAGCTCTGTTGCTCTCCCTCTCTTCCTCTGCCCCACACCCTCCAGAGCCCCTCCCACGCTGAGTCCTGCTAGAGTACAGATCACATTACCTGACAATGGTTCCCATGCCCATTTCCTCCCCCATCTGTGACTCCTGGTGATCCAGAACCATGACTAGTTCATGCATATGTCTCCTTCAATACCTTGCTACTCCCAGCCAAGCAAACCACTCTCAGCCAACTCAGCTGGTCTCACGGTCACCCTCACACACGGAACGTATTCCCACCTCCATTCTAACGCCCCTGCTATTGCTCTACTTCATAGTCCTCTTATCCTTTGTTCCTAATACCCAAACCTTACTCATTTTATAAGCCCCCTTCATCCACACAGCCTGCCCTGATGGCTCCTGCACTTTCTGGTTTGCTCTATTTTCCTGGAATATGAGTTCTATGTGAGCCCATGTTTTGTCTGTCTGGTTTACTGCTCCATCCCCACTGATTAGAACAAAGCATATTTTGTTGAAGCAAAAGAAAGGGAGGGAGGGAGGGAGGGAAAAGGAAGACAGGCCTCCCAGACTGAGACCTTGCTATATCCTACTCTTTGTTCTTCCTTAGTGTTTATGCATTGGTCTGGTCTACACTACATAAGAGGTCAGAGAAAGGAGAAAAATCACTATTACTCAAAGTGATCAGAGGTAGCTTTCTGGCATATGCAGGGCTTACCACGCATATACCAATTCAACTAAAATTTATGGGACACCTACAGGGCAAGACACTATGTCCAGTGGTAACCAAGATGCACACATGGTCCCTGACATGCATGAACCCAGCAATCAAGAGTATTTGGGATAAGGGGAGAAGCAGGACAGACACCCAGTCCATGCACACTGGTGGAGCTGTATCGGTTTTTAAGACCTTAAAATAATTCCATTCTTATTTTTATTTATTTTATTTTTTAATTTTAATTTTTTTTCCATTCTTATTTTTAAATAGCTGTGACCATGCACTTCCCCACAGGCTCTTCTGCAACCCCAGCTGCCTTGGGCCATCTTCTGAGAGTCCCACATCTCTCCACAGCCTAACAACTGAAGGGTTGACACTTGGCAGAGCAGGGCCCTGGTGCTATAGCTGACTGGCATACTATCTGATTAGCTGGTGCCCCTGCCACAGAGGTTGCTAAATATTTTGAATATCATCTCTGGGTGGACGGACAGCTAAGACAGCAGGGCGGATTAGTTAAGTGTGGGCTTAGCACTGTGTGCTGAATGGATGGTCTGCAAGAACCACAAACGGGGGTGATTCAGAATCTGCACCTCCCCAGGAATTGCTCTATGGAAGTGACAGCTCAGTCATTGCCAAGAAGGTGAGGAGAAAGTTCAAGAAACTCAGGGCTTCCTACCTTGAGGAAGGGGTCCAAGCCCTGGTGTTGAGGTTCACTGGAAATTCCTTAGTGTGGCCTCAAATCCTTGATAAGCTGGTTGCATCTTCAAGGTCCCACACCAGGATTCAGCTTGTTTAAAACCTTGGGTCAGGTCTCTCTGGAGCTTGTCTATGCTGGTTACCACTGGGAAGTCTCCTCACTTTCCAGTTCTTGCTCACAGATGGAGAGGAGATTTTAAAAAAAAGGCAAAACAAAACATTTGGGAAAAGCCAAACGTTGGGAGCTTTTATTTCATTTTTGTGTCAATGTCAACATCCCAGTTAGATAACATTACAAGAAGTTACCATTGGGGGAAACAGACAAAGCGTACAAGTGACCTCTGAATGTTTTCTTACAACTGCATGTGAATCTACAATGATCTAAATAACAACGAATATTTTTTTAAAACTTGGACTCAGTAGCTTCCTCTCACACTGAGGACCCAGAAAGTCCCTTGTATATTGAGCTGTAGGCTGGAGAAGGTACGAGGATAGGACAGGCCAGAGGTCCTTCTGCTAAAGAGGCAAAGAGGTCTTTGGCAGCTATCGGAGCAGCCTCAGCCTGAAGGCTCAGACCCCAGCAGTGGGGTCTCATCTACCAGGACCACTAGGTCCGTGGCACCTCCAGAGTCCATAGGGAATATCAGTTGTTTTGCCTGACAGCGACATTTCCATCCTGCAAAAGCCAACTGCTTCTACTGGTGAATTCCCCCTTTCCCACTCCACGTGCTCTTGGAGGGGCTGCCAATCACACTGCCTTACCTCAAGGACCAAAGAATGGGCACACGACACAAGCCTGGCTTATCACAGTCTCCCTCCCCACAGACAGCAATCACTGCCTAGAGGTGGGTCAGTCAGAGGCCAGCGTGGATTTCTTTTTCCTCCAATACTAGCTGGAGAAGTACTCTTTCTTTGGACATTACAGAAATAGATGATATTATACCTAGAGCCGGATAAGGCAATGCCTACTCGCCCTGCACTGCAAGGAGAGAGTCCCTCAGTGGTAGGAGAAATTGAGGCCAACACATGGAAAAAATCTAAGAAGTGAGAGAGGCAGGGAGAGAGACAGAGAGAAAGCAACATCACCCGAGCCTCTAGAGACTGCCCTGTGGCCTCCAGTTATATGAGACAGTTCATCCTTTGTGCTTGAGTCATCTTGAGTTGGGTTTCTGTCATTAACCTACTCCTTAACCCTTCATGAACGGGGCTGTGGATTTGTGACTCTAGGCCCCAGCTTACACCTCTGGGTGGTTGGCTCCAGTGAAAGTCCACCAACTCCTCCCCCAAGACGCTGATACTGAAAGCAGAGACGTGTTTCTAACAGTGACAAACCATTAGTTTCATGGATGATGAATGACACAAAGAGCAAAAGGGCCATGCTGGGCCAAGATGCTGTAGCCAACTCTCCTGTATAGGGAGATCCTGAGCTGAGAGCCTTGCAGTCCCTCTGCCAAGGCAGCTGTCTCTTCCAGAAGATTAATATTGTTTACATGAGCTATTAGTCTCGATGCAGGAAAAGAGGAGCCTGGGAAAGGAGAAGCTTCAATGTAAACAACTGTATTTATATCTCAGGGTGTAGGTTACACATCCAGGCACTTAATTCAGGGATGGTTCTCTCGGTACCAGCTAGGTGCTGAACAGCATCCTGGACATTGTGGGAATGAGAAGATGAGCAAGACCTTGGTCTTTCTTCCAGGAACTTGGGCTGTTGGGGAAGACAAGCACTGACTAGGAGGAGTGCAGTGAGGTTATAAGCAGGGCTCTGGAATCAGAATGTCCGGGTTCAATATCCCAGCTTAGCTCAACCTATGAGTGGCCAGGAGGCAGATGTAGACATCAGCTGCATTTCTTTAGCAACCTTCCTTCCTTTCTTCCTTCCTTCCTTCCTTCCTCTCTCTCTCTCTCCCTTTCTTTCTTTCTTTCTTCTTTCTTTCTTTCTTCCTGTCTTTCTTTCTTTCTTTCCTTCTTTCTTTCTTTCAGATATTGGTTTGTTTGTTTGTTTTGGCCATGCCACTCAGCTTGCAGGATCTCAGATCCCCGACCAGATATTGAACCAGGGCCACAGCAGTGAAAGTGCAGAATCCTAACCACTGGACCACCAGGGAATCCCTGGTGCTACTGTATTCTTCTCAGCGGAATGAGGTAACAACAGTGCTTACCTCAGAGACGTAGTGAGGACTGAATCAGATAATGCATGTAAAATTCTCGGCAGGTAGTATCTGCTTGGTAAATGGTATCTGTATTATCATCATCATCCTCAGTCATTACTGCTATCATTATCACCAATACTACAATGAGGACTTTGGTATTAGCCACGAAAGAGGTCAAAGTTCTGTGGGAAATAGGAGGAAAGAACTTAATTGGGGAGCCAGAGAGGTTTTCTGGAAGAGGTGGCACTAGAGTTGGACCTTGAAGACTAAGTGGGGGTGGTAGGTAGGATGTTCTCAGAGCTACAAAGCCACCAGGAATCGAGAACTAGAGCCAGGTTCATTCCCGCCGCCCTGATCTCCCAGACTTTAGTGCAGACCACCCCGTAGAAGCAAGGGAGATGCCCAAGCATCCAAGAACCCAAAATCTGAGTCACATCATTGCACATGATCTTGTCCTTGCTGCTAGATCTACAATGCAGTCCTGGAGGCTAGGAGATGCTAACAAGCACTCATGTCTCTTCCCAGACTCCTGGGGTAGGCAGTTTGCCATCTCTTCTCTCTGGGTCAGAACTTCAAGCCCCATGGAGCTGTGCTTCCCAAGCCTGTTGTCCAGGGATCCTCAATGCCCAGCCTGGGCAAGCTCACCCAAGCATAGCCCTGAGTGTGGTACCTGGCACGTAGTAAGTTCTCAGCACATAGATTATGAATAAATGAGTTGCCTGAGCAATTTCTTGTCTCATTTAACCCTGAGCTATGGCCTCCATGAGGGGATGAGATAATGAAGGCTTGGCTGACCTATAAAATGTCTGATTCAATCCTATGTGTGGGCAGCCAGGAGCCCAGAAATGGACATCAGTTCCTCCAGGAATATGCTTTCTCCTCTGGGTTGTTTCCCTTCCTTGGGCCCCAGGAGTCTTTACAAAGAGGTCTCACTTGGTCATGTGGTTCTAGAAGTACCTAGGAAGTATTTCTTATTAGAGAAAGTCTTAGGTAATGGTTACCTACCATCACACACACACACACACACACACACACACACACACACACACACACACACACACACAATCTAAGAGCATTCAGTGGCTAACTATTGTTTCTGCCTGCCCAAACTCATTCTCCCCTTGTTCTGGCAATGGTTACTTAACTGTCCTCTAGAGAAGGGTCCATTCCCCACTCCCCATCCATGTGGCTAACACCCCATGCCCACTTATTCCAAATGTCAGCACTTAATCTAGACTTAGCCAACCATCACATTCTATCCTCCTGGCCACAGTCATCTGTTCAAGGTGAGGAGATGATCTCAACTCATCCAGTATGGGTAAAAATTGGAAATTTTGGGACTGTTGGCAAGAGAAGTTCTCTTTTCATAGATGTGGGCCCATGGCCCACTTTGGTACCACTTTGGTACCTCATGAGGAAAACCTATCTGAGGGTGAAGCCCATGCAAGAGAGTGGAGCTGGGATATGGCCAAGAAGCATTTGAGCAGCTGAAGCCAGCCATGCCTGAAGCCAACGTAATCAGGAAAGCCAATCAATTCTTGGTTTTGCTTTAACCAATTTAAGTTGGGTTTTCTGTCACTTGGGACTGAGAGTCCTGGTGGCATGCATGGGACAGCAGGAACAAATGTCCAAGAAAACCCTGCCTTGGACCCTTGGAGATCAAAGAGTTTTTGCCCCTGGGGAACTTGTTGTCTTTTCTGTTCATTCAGCAAATAATGAGCCCCTAAGAAGGGTGCTGAGAAATTTGCTCTAAAATCACAAGTGTGATTGATGCACTGATTGTCAGCGGTAAACAGGGCTGAGTCTCTGGGGAGGTGGGTGGTAAAGGAGACCTAAAGAGGTGGAGAGATTCAGTGTTCAGTAGGACATGAGCATGGGGGTGGGGCACGGGGCTTGGGTTCTGGGTACCAGTTCTGCCATTCACCTGCTGCATGAGTTTCTCAGGCAGGCACCTTGAACTCGCTGGCCGTCAGTTCTTCTACCTTTAAAATAAGTATGTAATATCTGTCCTACTGAAGACACCTGGTTGTTGTAAAAGCAAATAAAAAAGGTACTTCAAATTGTGAAAAGCAATATATATTTGGATGAGAGAAAATCATTTTATAAATTGATATGAGGCGGCACTTTAGCTTCTGGTCAAGATAAAGTAACAGAGACCAGATTTATCCTCCCACCTTCAACAGCTAGAAGTCCAGACAAAATATATGAAACAATGGTTTTCAGACATTGTACTACAGGTGGTGCAGGATTCCTGTGAAAGGGGAAACAAAGTGAGCGTACTGCCTGAATTGAGTTTCCAGGATGTAGCGCAAGGAGGGGCATCCAAAGCAGAGCCTGGTGGTCTCTCTGAGTTGAAGAGATATAATTGGAAGTCTGGAGAAACCAAAGGAGCTAGGGTTTTCAGAGCAGAGTATTACAGAGGAGAGATCTGCACAGAGGGGAATCTGGAGATTTTCCCTCTAGTATTCAGCAGAGTACAGAATTGCACGTACATGTAGGGAAACTATCCAAGGCTGGGGAAAGAACCACTGCAAATGAACATGAAGAATAATTTCTAGAGTCCAAACGGCACTGAGAATAGTTCACATTCCTAGAAGCCAGAATAGAGAAATCTCATAATACACAGGGCATCAGGTAGAGTACTCAGAAGGACATTGCCTCGTTAGTAAGCTTAAATTAGCTAATACTAAAGACTTGTGGAAGCCTAACAAAACTTAAGGTAAGTCTTAAGAGGGCCAAAATGTTTCCACATAAATTAAATAAGTCTCTGAACAAAGCTCAAAAACATTTAAGGAAATAAAAATAATTCAGCACACAGCAAGGTAAAATTCACAATGTCTGACATTCAGTTAAAAATTACCAGACATGCAAAGAATCAGGAAAATACAACAAATAATGAAAAGAAAAATCAACCAACAGAAATAGATCCCAAAATTATATAGATAATATAAATCGTAGACAAGGACACTAAAATATCTAACATAAATATATTCCATAGTTCAAGAAGGTACAAACAAGCGTGAGTATATTCAGGACATACATAGAAAATATAAAAAGACCCAAACTGAGCTTCCAGAGACGAAAAATACAATATTTAAGATAAGAAAAAATAAACACTGGCAGGAATTAAATTGACATGAAGGAGGTGAGGGGCATCCTAGTTTGGGTACTTTGCAAAGGTGGAATGAAAGCAAACTGTTTGGGTATGGAAGGTGGAATTGCAAATTCAGAGCAGCTGCCAGAACATACTGGGTTTTTGTGAAAATTATATAAAGACACCCCAGCTGGGAGGACTAATATAAAAAGAATTATTTTAAAAGGCGCTCCTTTGTTAGGGCTGACACAGCTCTGAGCTAGGGCTACACAGGTGGTGGTAAGCAGAACATCAGCTACATTTTAGTTCCATGTGCCCATCAGCCAGACATTTTCTTTCAGATCATGATCTGTACACTCATCCCACACACAGGGGCTCAGTCTAAATCAAGGCAAATAAAAGAGAAAGAATATCATGGTATCATGGACCAGTGCTTTCTTAAAGACCCATGGACTGCACCACAGTTCCAGCTCTGCCTGAGAGCTCTTTAACTTGCTTTCTAAGAATCAGCAGAAAATCCACCAGCTAACTGCTCCTTCCTCCTTCTCTCCCTCTTTTCCTCCATCACAATCTCTGTTCCCCTCTGCCCCTCACTTTTTTTTTTTGCTAAAGGTAATTACTTTTTAATTTTATATTGGAGTATACTTGATTTACAATGTTATGTTAGTTTCAGGTATACCGCAAAGTGATTCAGTTATACGTATACATATATCTATTCTTTTTCAGTTTCTATTCCCATATAGGTTATTAAAGAACATTAAGTAGAGTTCCCTGTGCTATACAGGGGACTCTAGTTAATACTTGTTGATTATGTATTTTATATATAGTAGTCTGTATGTGTTAATCCCAAACTCCTAATTTATCCCTTCCCCCCACCTTTCCCCTTTGGTAACCATAAGTTGGTTTTCTAAGTCTGTGAGTCTGTTTCTGTTTTGTAAATAAGTTATTTTGTATCATTTTTTTATATTCCACATATAAGTGATATCATATGATACTTGTCTTTGTCTGACGTACTTCACTTAGCATGATAATCTCTAGGTCCATCCATGTTGCTGCAAATGGCATTATTTCGTTCTTTTTTATGGCTGAGTAATATTCCATTGTTTGTATACCACATCTTTATCCATTCATCTGTCGATGGACATTTAGGTTGCTTCCATGTCTTGGCTATTGTGAATAGTGCTGCTATGAACATAAGGGTGCATGTATATTTTCGAATTATGGTTTCCTCTGGATATATGCCCAGGAGTGGGATTGTTAGATCATATGGTAGCTCTATCTTTAGTTTTTTAGGGAACCTCCATACTGCACCAATTTACAACACATTCCCACCAACAGTGTAGGAGGGTTCCCATTTCTCCACACCCTCTCCAGCATTTATTGTTGGTAGAAATTTTTTTTTTTTTTTTTTGGCTGTATGCGGGCCTCTCACTGCTGTGGCCTCTCCCGTTGCAGAGCACAGGCTCCGGACGCACAGGCTCAGCAGCAATGGCTCACGGGCCCAGCCGCTCCATGGCATGTGGGATCCTCCTAGACCGGGGCACAAACCTGTGCCCCCTGCATCGGCAGGCGGACTCTCAACCACTGCGCCATCAGGGAAGCCCTGTTGGTAGACTTTTAGATGATGGCCATTGTGACTGGTGTGAGGTGATACCTCATCGTAGTTTTTGTTTTTTTTAAAAAAAATTTATTAAGTGTTCGGCTGCGTTGGGTCTTTGCTGCTGCACGCAGGCTTTCTCTAGTTGAGGCAAATGGAGGCTACTCTTCATTGCGGTGCATGGGCTTCTCATTGCGGTGGCTTCTCTTGTGGAGCACAGGCTCTAGACACGCGGGCTTCAGTAGCTGTGGCTCGCGGGCTCTAGAACGCAGGCTCAGTAGTTGTGGTTTACGGGCTTGGTTGCTCCATGGCATGTGGGATCTTCCTGGGCCAGGGATCGAACCCATGTCCCCTGCATTGGCAGGTGGATTCTTAACCACTGTGCCACCAGAGAAGTCCCCTGTTTGTAGTTTTGTTGCCCCTCACTCTTCTATCATCTAGGAGTTGATTTTGCACTGGCCAAAGGCAGTTGCATGCACCAGCCCTCTGACACACAGAAGGGATGACTGAAGGGGCTACTCAGCACCGTGGCTAACCAGGGGACAGGATCCCACAGAGGCCACTACCAAGATTTAAATGCTGAAGCAATATATCCAGGAAAAGTCTTGATGTAAATCCCACCCTAAAAAGAGTCAATGGTTAAAAAAGATGTAAGTAGAAAAACCTTTGACCTGCCACTGGGCCCCTGAACGTCAGCACCAAGAGGTTGCACAGAACCTACCCAGAGAATCTACTCACTTCATATTTGCCAAGAAGATACCCTTGTTCTGATTCTATTCAGCCTGGTAACCCCAGGGAATATTCAGAACCCCAGAGACAGAAACAATATCAAGACGGTTACTTCTCTCTGAAATAACAATTTGTATTTTCATATATTTGATACACAGTCTAATACTCAAATCAATAGGCCAATGGAGATTCACCCAGAGCAAGTTTAATAAGAAAAATAGTTTTTTAAAAAAAAGGTTTGGCAAGCTAGAGCTATATTACCTGCAGGTGTGTTAGATTGTGGGTGTGGGGTTAAGTTGGCTCTTTCCTTTTTCCCTAGTGTAATGCAACAGAGAAGCTAAACCTCTGAGTTGATTATAAACAGAAATGGGAGCTTCTGTCTGTCTTCTGCTCCCCGCTTCTCTCCTACCCTTGCCCCCAATCAATACAACAAGTTTTGTCTTGGCTGATGAAAACTCAACTTTCTGGCTGTTTCTGTAATTTAGGGTTCCTCATGTCTGGTCTGGGTTTGCAGGCAGGCAAATCAGTTTCCAAGTTCAATGCATGAATTTTGGAAACCCAAAGCAAAGACCTATTCCAGAAGGAGGGTAGGAAGCTGTGGTAAAAACAAGATCCATAAAATAGAATCTTGACAGGGTTGAGAAGGCCCAGAGAGGCTGGGCAGCAGGTGGCGGCTTGCTCTTACAACCCCTTTCCTTTTCCCATGGCTGTGTCTTTTCCTTGATGGTGCTGTGATTCTCCTGATGTCAAGGTCAAGCTCAGTTCACCAAGGCAACAGCTCCTGTCTCCTTTAGGAATAAGAAATGTGGCCACGAAGCCTCCATGTCAGTGCTTTGATCAGAGAAATTACTTTCTAGGCTCTATCTATTCAATAAATATTCACTGAGTACCTACTGTGTACCAAGCACTGTTCTAGGCCCTGAGGATACAGCAGTCAATGATGTAGACTAGCTTATAGAACTTATATTCTGGTTTAAGAAACCAGAAAATAAACATATATGCAAACAAGTAAATAAGGCAGTATCAGATAGTGAAAGTGCTATAAAGAAAATCTTAAAAGGGCTACTATAGACTGGAATAGCACTTCTGAAAAAAAACGAAGGAAGGGGAGGTGTCATTTGAACTGATACTCTGAATGAAAAGAAGGAGCCAGCCATGCCACGTGAAGAACTGGGAGAAAGCCATTCAGGCAGAGGAAACTGCAAGTGCAAAGGCCCTGGAACAAGCTTAGTTGAAAGAATAAAGAAGTATTTCTGTATGGCCAGAGTGTAGTGAGTCAAGGGAGAGTTGGAAAAGAAAAATTAGTCAAGATAAAGATCATATAAGAACTGGTGGACTTTTATAATATGAAGTTGAAGATGTAATTGGAAAAATTTCTCTGATTTATGTTTTAGGAAGATCTTTCTGGCCGCTGCATGGAATGGACTGTTGGGGAGTGAGGTGGCATGGAAGAGTGGAAGGAGAGAAAACAATTAGAGGCTACTGCTGTAGTCTAGGCAGAGTATGATAGACATTTGAACAAGGATGGAAGCAGAGGGAGAATGCGAAGAGGATGGAATTGGGGTACATTTTGGAGGTATGCATTACATAATGGAGAAATAGAAAGGGAGGACTCAAAGATGACCCTTAGGTTTTGCCTTGAGCTGTCTACCCACTCCTGAGATGAGGAAGACACGAGAGAAATCAAGTCTTGTCTTAGATGTCTGATGTTTGAGATCCTTACTTGACCTCCAAATGGAGCTGTCAGAAAGACATTTGGATATAGGAGGCAAGAACTCAGTTACAGAGGTCTAAATTCTCTGGACCAGCCTTCTACCCATCTAACTCTGAAATTTGCTCTTTCGGTTGGCCCACTGTTCACTTAGCTATCATTCATTGAGTATCTCCTGTGCTCGGGGACCTGAGCTCAGTGTGACTGAGTTACAGTGGAATGAATACGACTTGAGGCAGGACCCTGTCATCAAGGACAGGACCTTCAGCCCTGGATTCTCGGTATATCATGGGGCAATCTAGAGTTTGTTTCCTGCTGAAAGGCCACCTCTGTGAACATCAATGTTCTACTTATTTATTCCAGGAATTTCCCAGTCTGGTATCCCAGAAGCTCATTTAGGAACCTTAAAGAGTTATTACTCATATTTCCTCCAAGTGTTTGCTTAGATCAGACTTGAGTACCCCCAGTGACTCTGTGAAGAGTCTCTGCTAGGTCTTTGGAATTGGGCTTCTTGAGGGCAACAGAAGGCATGGGGTCAAATTGCCAAATTTTGCAGCTAAAGGGGTAAATCTTGGGATTCTAAGAAGCCACAGGGCTGCTGTGAAGGGTCTGCAGGTGGGTTCCAGACTTCACCCAGGGACTTAAATGTAGTATCCCTTCTTATCTCTGGTGAGACCACACTTAGAAGCTGTTGGGTTATGGCCCCAGCTGCAGTGTTTCTGGAAGAAGACAAGGGAAGAATGCATAATTGTGTATTGGAGATAATTTTGCTTATGTTCCCAGGTGTCTGCAGAGATGGGTCTTGGTTAAGATTTATTAGCCTCCCGAGACTGTCAGAGCCACACACAATACCCACAAGCTTTATATACGGACTTTCTTCCCTGGCCAGAAAGAAAACAGTAAAACCCTCACTCCTCCCAAGTGGAGAGCAGGAGCGTCAATCCTTGGCTCCTCCATCTTTGGCACCTAGGAGGTCTGCCCGGGCCTTTCTCCATCTGCCTAGAGATGTTAGCTGTTCCCTCCACCACTCATCCTCCGTTCCCACCTGCTGTCACGTCTCAGCTCTCCTGAGTCACCGAGACTTTAATTTGGACTAATCTCTACTCCTGACTCAGGTAGGTGTGGTGGTGATAAATCAAAACGAGGACACAGCTGTCGGTAATAAAACAGGAGCGACTTGTCAGTCTAATCAACTTCATTAGCCGCGAGTCACAGGAAATTCTCCGGTAGCTTTTCCTCCCCTTTTCCTGATGCCTCCCTTTGGTCTCCATGAAGTTGCCAGCAAATCAGATACAACCGAGCTGGAGCTGAATTGGTGATGGGGAGGTGGGGGTGGGAGGCTCCGTGGGGCACCCCGTGGACGGCCACAAGAACTGCTGTCATCAGGGCGGACAAGGATAGAGGCAGCAGCCCAGCTTTTATAGGTGGGATTCCGAGGGTCTTCTCCCCCTGTGGATGGTGAAAATGTACAGTTTAGAGACCCAGTTTATGCCCTCTAGAATCCTGCAGCTAGGCAGGATGGAAACACCCCATCTAAGCCAACTTTTTGCTTTGGGGCAGGAAAAGGTCTTAAGCTCTCCCCAGACCAGAGGGTGAGTGCATGTGAGAAAGAAAAGTGACCTTGATACCTGGTGATTTTGAAGCTCTTGTCCTAGACTTTGCTGAGGCCATGCTTCTTGCACTGGGGTCTCAGACCTGTGTCCTCAGGATGTAGCTTTTCATTTCTGCTTTAGTAGCTTGAGTAGGTTCTATTTCGTGCAACCACAGCAGCCTTGATTAAGAGAGTATATGAAAGCACAGTGTTTTGCAACATGCACAGACTGAACAGGTCTCCAATCTAGGTTTTCTCTGGGCCTCAGAGCTGTACATCCAGCTGCCTCATGGGCTCAAGACATGGGGTCCTACCGGTCCGTCAACTCAACAGCAATTCTATTGTAAACATTCAAGCTTAGGAGGTAGAGAGAAAGCCCCCTGAACCACATTTTCATTCCCAATCCTTTCCTTGAAGGTCAATACCATTGTCAATTGACTTGTATGCTGCCAGACATTTTTAAATGCACTTACACATGCACACAGATATATAGATACAGATATATAGATATACATATTTTTTTCTACAAAGACAAATATATTCTACATATCATTAGACAACTCACTTTTTTGCTGCTCAATATGTCTTGGCCATCTTTCCACATCAGAATATTTACCTTGATCTTTTTAACTGCTGTGTAGTATTCCACAGACTGGCTACACCATGATTAATTTAGCTATTTGTTACTACAGAACATTTAGGCTGTACCCTCTTTTAGTTTTTTCAATTACAGACAGTTCTGCAGGGAAATTCCTTGTAAATTCTCTTTGGGATACATGCAAGGGCTCCTCTGGGACAGGCACTGAGGGCTGGACCAGCTCCCAGGGAATGAAGCCCCTTCTATCTCTCTGCTCATCATGCAGCCCAAGAAACCCATGAGTCTTCCTTCTGTCTTCCAGCCAATCACCGGCGCTGGCCTGGGTCTGTGACTTGCCTTCCAAATTTGCCTCTTGCTGTCAGCCTCACTGGCCCCTCTCCCCTTCATATCCACTCCCCCCCTGCCTAGACCACCACCAGCACCTCGTCACTGCCTGCTCCCCAAGCCTGGGCGTGGCCCCTTCTGATCCACCTCCACCCTCTGCGGGAGAGACCCACAGAGAATGGAAAGGGTGGTGATGGGTGGTCTGCTGCCTGCCCACAGGCTCCCCAGTGTCCCAAAGGAAAGTCCAAACTCCCCAGAGTGGCATGCGTAGCCTTCTGTGGCCCGAGCTCCCCCATCCAGGTCATTTCTCTGTCACTTCTGCCTTAACTCTCTAGAAACAGGGACTGGCTGTAGTTCTCCACCCACCTCTACTCTGCTATTTCTTGACTCTCACTTTTGCGTATGGTTTGCCTTCTGCTTGGAACACCATCATCCTTTCACCTTCCTGACATTAACCCCTATTCATCCTTTAAGACCCAGCTCAGGTGCCCCTCCTATGTTCTCTGGAAGCACACTCTGCCCCCTCTAGCACTCCTCTGCTCACCTGTACTGTAATTATTTATGTACTTATGTATCTATTCTCCCACCATGCTCAGCTCTGTGAGGGCAGACACTTGGTTTCAGCCACCCCATGCCTGCCGAGCACAGGGACAGCTCTTTCCCAATTTTAATCCATGTCGCTTTGAGGTATCTTGCCCCACTTTCTATCTCCAAGTGGTTGCTGTGGGACCCAGGCTTAAGTCAGTCAGTAGGAAGGGGCATCAGGCCCAGGACTTTTTGTTCAACTTATTGGGGAAGAAAGGCTCTCTTGTCAACTGGACTTGGCATTGAAAGAATATAAAGCTGCAGCCATCTTGCACCTTTAGGAGTTCACCCATGTGAGAATGGAAGCCAAGAGAAGGAAACCTGACAGCATCACTTGAACTCCTAGATCCAGTCATCATCAGCTGTTAAGAGAGGCACCTTGGAAACAGGTCTCCCAGCATCAGTCAAGTCTTCAGAAGATTGCAACCTCAGGAGAGACCCCCCAAGCCAGCACCCCCAAGTAAACCCCTCCCAAATGTCAGACCCACAGAAACTTTGAGAGATCATAAATAATTATTGCTGTTGAAAGTCACTAAGTTTGCTGGTAATTGGTTTCACAGCAATAGATAACTAATTCACCTCCCAAATCTGCTGCCCCAACATGGAACCCCAAACCCCAAAAGCTCCTCAACCTTTAAACAGTACCAGCATTCATCCAGATTTTCAGGTTGCAAAAGACAGTCATCCTGAATCCTCTAATTTCCTCACAACTCACATCCAAGTATTAATCCTGTTGGCTTTGCTCCAATCTATATCTGGAATCCCACCATTTCTCTCCATTTCCACCTCTATAACCTCGGACCATTCACCGTAATCTCTCAGCTTGACTGACACAATGGTCTCCTGATTAAGCCCATATAAAAGATTCTTCCTGGGCAGAAAGCCCAAACAGACATTTCTCCAAGGAAGACATACAGATGGCCAACAGTCACATGAAAAGATGCTCAACTTCTCTAATTACCAATTGTAGTTTTGAATGCAAATCAAAACTACAATGAGGTATCACCTCACACTGGTCAGAATCGCCATCATCAAAAAGTCTACAAATAATAAATGCTGGAAAGGATGTGGAGAAAAAGGAACACTTCTACGCTGTTGGTGGGAATATAAATCGGTACAGCCACTGAGGAGGACAGTATGGAGATTCCTTAAAAAACTAAAAATAGAGCTACCATATGATCCAGCAATTCTACTCCTGGGCATATACTCAAAGATGGAAATTTCCCATCATCCAGGCAGGGTGGCTGTGGCTTAGACAGGGCTAGTGACACAGCCCTGAATGTGACACAGCCAGTCTGTGTCAGGCAGCGAATTTGAGCTTCACTCTGCCAGATATGAGAAGCTGTGAGTTGGAGGAGAGGCAGGAAGAAAGGGCTGGCAGAGTCCGACTGTTAAGGGAAGTGGAATCACCATGAAGACGATGGAGCTCCTGGGTCCTCGCACACACCAGCCTCTTCCGAGGCCCTGGGAGAGGCAATACCAATGGTTTCCTTGCTCAGATATTTTTGTAAGACTTGAAAAAGTAGATATTGGAAAGACACCAGTTACTATTACTGCTTCCTTCCCCTGCAACATGCTCTTATCAGGCAGAGTTGGCGAGCTGCAGGCATTTGGGGATCTGGCTAAGGAGAGTTTGGAGCTACATTTAGCATGAGTATAGTGGGTAGATGTATATTATTTCCCATTAATTTCATTTAACGTTAAGCTATGGTCAGCTGTTCTGGTGTGGGAACGGTGTCCAAGGATACCCTTCCTCTGTCTCTTATTGACTCACCTTGCATCACAATGTGAAAATATGAGGCCAGGGGTCATATCACGAGAAGAATGTGTCCAGAAGAAAGTGAGTCAAAGGGCAGAGCTAGAAGCCAGCCTATGGGACATGGTTCTAAACCTCAGACACGGAACATGGAACACAAAGGCGTTGGTCCTTACCAAACGGACCTTTCCATTCTTCTGATCCTGTCTCTAGAAAAACCATGTTACCTAATCATTGTCATATAAAGAGGCAACCAAAGTATGATGAAGACAAAAAATGTAGAGAATAAAAACATGTTTTAGAGCTTTGCCAGCTGTTAATTCAAGTATGGTTATTTTTGTCATTTCTCTGTTATTTGTGGGGCTTGTCAGTGTTTCAAGTTTTCTTATTCATTTTAATTTATTTTTTTCACTGTAAATCAATATTCACTTTCCTATGTAAATTTGTGTTCCTTTTTTCTTTTTCTAATTTTTCTTTTTTTAATTTTTTTAACATCTTTATTGGAGTATAATTGCTTTGCAATGGTGTGTTAGTTTCTGCTGTATAACAAAGTGAATCAGCTATACCTATGCATATATCCCCATATCCCCTCCCTCTGTGTCTCCCTCCCACCCTCCCTATCCCACCCCTCTAGGTGGTCACAAAGCACCGAGCTGATCTCCCTGTGCTATGCGGCTGCTTCCCACTAGCTATTGGTTTTACATTTGGTAGTGTATATATGTCCAGACCTACTAGAGAATGGACTTGGGGATATGGGGAGGGGCAAGGGTAGGCAAGTGAGAGAGTGGCATGTGTTCCTTTTTTCTTACAGAGGATCCTGAAGTGTACCAGCTTCCCAGAGTTCATCCTCACACCTGATTATCAGCTTCCACGAGTACTTGGATGAGGAGGTAGTAGGGGGCAGCTGCAGCTTGTGAGAGATTCAGGGTGCGGTCCTGGGCCCAGAGGTCTGTTCCGGCCAAAGCCAGTCCCGGTTTGCACGGACTAGAACAGCTGTCTTCCCTCCTTCAGCACTGAAATCCTCATCCCTGCAGCCCTCGTTTTGAGCTGAAGCCAACGGATTTCCTGTGTTTTCTCTGTTTATCAGCTCTCTATTATCACGATGGCCCGAGCCACCCACTCAATAAAACAAGGCAAACAAACTCCCACAAACCCACAAACAGCTCTGAGCCTACAGGCCAGATTTTATTTCCTAATTAACAAGTCATCCTCAGTCAATCGGCTGATTTACTTGTTTTCCCTTTTGGATTTGTGGGCAAGCGAATCACCCCTGGGCCCCAGGCAGTAGCTCCTGGGTTGGGAGGAGGGAGGATTTGGGGGGCCTCATCCCCTGCTCTTGGCTGTGCCTTCCTCCCTCTTCCTGGTCCCTCTTCCTTCTGTCTGCAGAGTTAACAGGCTTGCAGGGCTGCCTGTTTTCGGGCTGCCAAGGCCAAGGCGACTGGACTGGGTCCCCGGGAAACCCCTCTCCCCTTCAGCTTCACAGCTCCGTCCTTTCCTCTTGCTCCACTTCTCAGTTCTGAGTTTCTAAAAGGGGACATGGCCCCACCCCAAGCTCTATTTTTTTTTTTTTTTTTTTTTTTTTTTTGCGGTACGCGGGCCTCTAGCTGTTGTGGCCTCTCCCGCTGCGGAGCACAGGCTCCGGACGCGCAGGCCCAGCGGCCATGGCTCACGGGCCCAGCCACTCCGCGGCACGTGGGATCTTCCCGGACCGGGGCACGAACCCGTGTCCCCTGCATCAGCAGGCAGACTCTCAACCACTGTGCCACCAGGGAAGCCCCCAAGCTCTATTAATGCAGAGAATATGCAGGCAATCTCTTCGCGATAATTAGATCACGGACAGTGGCTGCCCTTTCCAGAGCCTCCTTCATCGGGCTGGATAAGGAAGCTCCGGGACACCTGGGTGAGAAGCAGAGGCATCCCACCTTCCCAGAGGGCGCCTGGGTCCTCCCAAGTGCTTCACTTGCCTCCCTCCCCATCACAGCTCCCTGCTTGTCACCAGCTCTATATCCTCGGGCAAATTGCTCCCAACCCCTGGGCCTTTGTCTCCTCACCTGTGAAAGGAAGAGGTAGGGGAAGTTTGAGGTCCCATAGGGCTAGTTCTCACACCAGACCTGGCCAGCAGATGATTTTTGAGGACTCCATACAATGCTTTGTCTTCTTTTTGTATTTGGATTAGTTGCCAACACTTTAAGAATATACAGTCATCATTTTTTTAATGTAGATTTCAGGCTGCTTTGAAAATACTCAGAATATCTGGCTTCATAGAACCCACATTCCCTCATGGCAACAATTAAGAAGGGGAGAAGTTGCCCCTGAGAGATGAGGCATGTTCCCTCCAGTTCACCACAGTCCCCACCACTCTCTATCATCTACCCAACACACTTTACTCATGAAAGTTAGTTGTGTGGCCCTGGAAGGCATGTAAGTTTGTGAATACAGTCCTTTTCTTGTCTACTATTCTGTACTTTTAATTCTGCATTCCTCTGCCCCTCTCTCATGTTCCTGGTCCTGGGCTAGGAACTGAGGAAGGCATACAGACTAAAAGGTGGCCTCCACCCTGGAGACCCTAGAGTTTAGTGCCAGGGACACAGGGACTGGCTAGATAAGAATCCACACCGTTGGAGGAAGCCTTTCTCCCCAGTGTGGGGAAACACAAGATCAGTTTAAACTCTCTCTCTCTGCTTGTCCTTGTATAACCATACGACTAACATTTATGTGGCCCATGAGAATTTTCAGGACACTTCCCTATCTATTTGATCTTGGAGTCAGTACTACAACCTAGAGAGGTAGATATTATTTCTAGATGCTGACAGATGCTGCTATGGTCTGAATGTTTGTGTGCCTCCAAAATTTATATGTTGAAAATTTAAGGCCTGGGGTGATGGTATTAGGAGGAGCCTTTGTGAGGTGATCAGGTCATGAGGGCAAGCCCTCTTGAATGGGATTAAGGCTCCTATAAAAGCAGCCCCAGATAGCTAGCTCGTCTCTTCCACCACATGGGGATACAATAACCCAGAAGACAGCCCTCACCGGAACGTCATCATGCCAGGACTCTGACCTCAGACTCCCAGCCTCCAGAACTGTGAGAAATAAATGTCCATTGTCGATAAGCCACCCAGTCTCTGGTATTTTGTTGTAGCAAACAGACTAAGACAGAGTCAAGTGACTTGCTGTAGTTCTCCATGGGTTGTGTGCTTAATATTCAGCACAAACACCCCAGACATGATTTTAAAGCTGGGCACCTGCCATTCTGAATGCTTGCGGTGCTGTGCCCATCACACACTTTGTCCTGGTAACTGGTCTCTGTGCTCCAGGAAACAGCCCTGGTCCACAGCCTCAGGAGATACTAGAGAAGTATCTCAGTCAAAGGCAGAACAGAGAGCTAGTTCTCTGCATGGCACCTGCCTCTTAACTCCCTACTTTCTCCCAGGTCTGCTTGTATCACTGACCAGCGTTGCAAAGGGCAGCAGCCAAGTCCTGGTTTCCAACTTCCTGTGGCCCAGCAAGCATCCCACTTGGCCAGTCCTCCCTGATCATGTGTATGTGGAGGGACAGTTGCATTGCATTCCCACTATGGAATGACCAGAGAATAAGGGTCCAGGGTCATTGTGAATGACAGTCTTCCAGTTCTAGAGAAATGATCAAACTGATCCTAACAAACTATAGGAGATGTGGGGTCAGGTCTATAAATGTCCCTCTCCCTCAGAGGACAAAATTCTGAGTTCTCTTTCTAGGCTCCATGCCAAGGGTCTGAAGCCTGCTTGACCCTCAGTGACTGCCACAAAGGGGGTGAGGGGGTGGGAGATGACCCCCTGACAGACTTCTAAGGACACTGTGTGCTGGACCACATCTTCACAGGCATGGACGACTTTCCTCTTGTTACAAGCTTCTCCCTAGTTGAAAGTCATAAATCTCCTCTGATTGAAGTGACAGTCTGCTGGGATCATTTCCTTTGGCATAGAGAGGAAATATGAATCCAGTGGAATCTGGAGTGGGCGGAATCCATCAGACCTGAAGCCTAGGGTTTTTCTAACTGGGAAGGACACGGGAGATAGACCCTGTTAGGGACCCGAGGTTCCTCAGCTAGTGGATGGAATGGTTATGATACAGAGCCAGGCCCTGGACTCCAAATCGGGTATCATTTTTCTCCATCAGTCTCTCATTCTTCACTTCTATCTGCATGTTCTCCTACCTCCCCTTAGATGCCTGAGAGCCCATGACTTAGCATGTTCCCATCACCCAATTGAGCTGCCTCTGTCAGGGCCCCAGACACCAGACCTTTTCTCTCCCATCCTCTTATCCAAACTCATCGGACCCATCGAAGGGACACAAGCTGACTCACTCCCTGGTGTTAATGCCTGAAGTTTACCAGGAATCGTCCACTCATACAGAGAGTCACTTTGTCCCAAATCCTTTCTCACCCTTCCCATATCATATGGGCCTAGAACTGGCCAGACTTGGACACCAGTCAAAGAGATGGACTGAGATAAGGTAAGGAAGGGAGGTTTCACTGAGCCTGGGACTGGAGGGGACCATGGAGGATGCTCAAGTCAAAGGGGGCACGAAGCCCAAGCTCCTACCCTGTGCATGACATTCTTGTTGGATGAGTGAACTAATGAATGAATGAATCGAGACCTGGGGTGAAAACTCAGGAGGATTGCTGGTAAGTGCCAAATCCAGCGAACGGAAGAGTAGAGCAGGGAGGATAGAACAAAGACAGGTATAGAACTTCAGGATCCCTGGTGCAGAGATACTGTGGATGCCCAGTGCCCGTGTCCCTTTCCTCTGGTGACCAACCTTGATTTTCCCTCTGCCTCACTGCATGCCATCTGAGAGATCCTGGCAATGCCAGGCACATCACCCACACCCAGCAAATTAGTCCCTCTCCCTCTTGAGCACCTGAACATTGAGTAAGAGTGACACAAGGACAGAGAATGCTGGTTGCTGACTCATCCCACCAGAGGTGCCTTGAACAGACACCTTGTCCACCAGAACTGTCCTAGTTCTGTCTCCTCCAAGCTCTGTGGTCAAGCTTTTCCTATGAGTAACCCCATATCCTTGTAATGTATTTCTTATCTTTAATTTAGATCAGCCAGAATGATTTCTGTCACTGGCAACCAGAAAATCCTAAATAATACAAGATCAAGTGTCAAGAAGTTTGGAGGTGGCAGGGTCTTGGGCAGTTTTCTAGATATCCCCTCTGGAAACTGTGGCTTGCCGTGTAGTCATTGGTGACCTAATGTGCAGGAGAATCTGCCTGGTGTTTGAGACCCAGAGAAATGACAACAGTATGTCCTTCCCCAAGTGTCCTTCCCCAAGTCCTATACGCTGAGTCAGTAGGGTGGGGGCAATCATTGAGAGCTCTGTCTCGGACATGTGTGTCTCCAGTCTCAAAGCATCAAGCCCACCTTGGACCCACTGGGCTTTGACTCTCTTAAAAGGGGCCCTGGGGTACTCAGAGGGCAGCACTGATGGAACAAAATGCCTTCAACACATTGAGCACAATTAGAGATTTCCCTCTCTGCTTCCGCCAAAGACTGACAGTCCAACCAACAGGACATAAGGTTGGTATAAAAATCTCCTTGACAGGTTTCTCCAGGAAACTCTCTCTCTGACTCTTTATCAAGTAAAATCTTCCCACGCCTTTGTCAGGCAGAGTTTTTAAAGAGCATTGCTGCTTCACTGTCCCACTCTGAGAAGCTCTGAAGTCTCATTTGAGAGAATGAGAGAGACCAAGACAGACAGATGGAGAAAGAGGGAGGGAGGGGGGAGGAAGAGAGAGAGAATGGGGAGGGGCAGGTGATGGGGGAGAGAGTGAGGTTCTGAGAGGCACCTCAGGGCTCCTCTGATGAGGGCTTGGACAGGAAGGGCTCTGGAGAAGTGATTTAGTTGGACAGGGAAGAGTGGCCAGTTCCCTGATGAGCTGATGTTGTTAGCAGGGTCTTAGCATCACCAGGTGCATTCATGCGTGTTTTTGGCTTCTGGGGCCACAGTCGTGTTCCAGTCCCTCACAGAGGTCACATCACATTCACGTTAGGATGCAGAACAGAGTAGGTAATGCTGGACAGCCCCACTCCAGGACCCAAGACAGACAGGGGCTGTTAGGGGGCAACTCCAGCACCTGGACCTCCTGTTCCCCCCTCACCCGACCCATCCTTTACTCCCTCGTCCCAAGTGTTTCTCTCCATTGTGGGGATTCATCCATGCTCATCTCTGCTGCCACCATTTCCATCACCACCACCTCCTGTCTTCCCTTTGTCTTCTGTTCCCCCCTGATTTCCACTCCTTTCTCTCTGTGGCTCTTTCTCAGACCTCACCTCCTTCTACCAAATTCTCAGTCTCTAGAGTCAAGTTCCAAGTCCTCAAAAGGGAGGATATGACAGATCTAGTCAATTGCCATGCAGTATAGGAAGCCCTGGCAGGCAGAGCTTGCACACCAGACTTTTCTCTGGTTTCCTGGACTGCTGCTCTTGCTGAGCCAACCTGCTATGGCCAGAGTGGCAGGGTCATGTGGAGTTGAGCAGATCAGCTCACTGGAGATAACCCACAGAAGGAGGTGAGGTGGGGCTATGTACCTGGAGGACAGTGGGTCCTGCTTGTCTGCTGTTATAGCAGAGACTTCTGAATGTTTCATGCAGTGGGCACCTCTCATTCATACCAGGGATGAGAGGACCATGGTTTTGGAGCAGCAAACAGTGATCATTTAACGAAGAAGACTGAACACAGAGCTGGTCGTCTGAGATCTCAGAAACTTTAAAGCCCAAGAGGACCTATCAGGCAAAACCCCTCCCATGCATCAGTGGGGTGTTTGGACACTGCACGTCAGATGAGAGAGGGAGCCCAGGCTGGAGCTTCTTTCTAAGCAGGCAGACGATGAGAAGAGGCCTCGGATCTTTGGACTCTAGGTTCTTGTCTCTGTGAAGGGATAATTATAGCACTGACAACATGGGGTTGCAGGAAGAGTTGGTAAGATCACACACGGATGGTCTGCTCAAGGGTGTGGTCCACAGCAAAGGCTTCATATGGTTAGCCTTTTAAAAGTGGTTTTGGGCTTCCCTGGTGGCGCAATGGTTGAGAGTCCGCCTGCCGATGCATGGGACGCGAGTTCGCGCCCCGGTCCAGGAGGATCCCACGTGCCGTGGAGCGACTGGGCCCGTGAGCCATGGCCGCTGAGCCTGCGCATCTGGAGCCTGTTGCTCCGCAACGGGAGAGGCCACAGCGGGGAGAGGCCTGCGTACCACAAAATAAATAAATAAAAGTGGTTTTTACCCACAATAAAATGATTTTTATCTAAGATTTAAGATATTTAATAAGATGGTGATTGCAGCCACTGTGGAAAACAGTATGAAGTTTTCTCAAAAAAATAAGAATAAAACTACTACATGATCTATCTATTACACTCTGAGTATTTAGCAGAAGAACACAAAAACACTAATTCAAATAGACGTATGCACCCCTATGTTCATCTCAACATTATGTTCAGTAGCCAAGATATGCGAACAGCCTGTGGTGCCCGTTGATGGGTGAATGGATAAAGATGTGGTATATATACACAATAGAGCACCATTCAGCCATAAAAATGAATGAAATCCTGCCATTGCGACAACATGGATGGACCTTGAAGGTATTATGCTAAGCAAAATAAGTCAGACAGATGAAGACAAATACCATATGATCTCACACATATATGGAATCTAAAAAAACAAAACAAATGAACAAACAAAACAAAACAAAACAAATGCACAGATACAGAGAACAGATTACTTGTTACAAAACAGGAAAGGTGTTGGAGGGTAGATGAAATGGGTGAAGGGGGTCAACTGTAAGGTGATGGATGGTAACTAGACTTGTAGTGGTGGTCACTCTGTAGTGTATACAGATGTCGAATTATAATGCTGTACATCTGAAATGTATATAATAAAATAATAATAAGATGGTGAGGGGCTTCCCTTGTGGTGCAGTGGTTAAGAATCCGCCTGCCAATGCAGGGAACACGGGTTCGAGCCCTGGTCCGGGAAGATCCCACATGCCACGGAGCAACTAAGCCCGTGCGCCACAACTACTGAAGCCCACGTGCCCAGAGCCCGTGCTCCGCAACAAGAGAAGCCATCGCAATGAGAAGCCCGCGTACTGCCATGAAGAGTGGCCCCCGCTCGCTGCAACTAAAGAAACCGCACACGCAGCAACGAAGACCCAATGCAGCTAAAAATAAAATAAAATAAAATAAAATTGAAATAAAGGTATATAAGATGGTGATTATTAGCCAGACCCATTCCCGAAGAACAGATCTGAGCAGAGTGGGAGGAGGCTAAGGAAGTGATTCTGTGAAGAAAACAGTCTGCCCTTTCTTCCTTCCCTTTATTTGCACCCACTGATCCCCTAGTTAAGGGCACATGAAAGACGTCATAACAAGAGTCACACGGAGAATTATTAATCCTCCAGTTTCAACTGTTGCAATGTAATGCTTTGCTCCCGAGTTGTCTGAAGCCAAGTTGGCTGACCTCTGGGGTAGGACTTTTCCACTGCAGTGAAAACAGCATTCTCCTGGGAGAGGAGCAGCCTCAGGCTATGGGAAAGGCGCCATGTGGGGCAGGGGTCCTTTCCACCAGGCTAAGTCGTGCTCTCTACTGGCCTGTGCCCTGACCAGAAGATGACTGTCACTGATGGGTGCTAAGCAGGGGAATGGTGGGTGGGCAGTGGAAACACTGGCAGCAGAACCAGCTCCTTGTGATGCAAGAGGTTTTCAGAAGGTTTGCTGACATCACAGACATGCAGGGTGGATCAGAAGCCCTCCTTTAGGGAGGGTCATCTTTACGTTTTATTTTTTGTTTGTTTTGTTTTGTTTTGTTTTGTTTTTGTGGTACGCAGGCCTCTCACTGCTGTGGCCTCTCCTGCTGTGGAGCACAGGCTCCAGACACGCAGGCTCAGCGGCCATGGCTCACGGGCCCAGCCGCTCCACGGCATGTGGGACCTTCCCGGACCGGGGCACGAACCCGCGTCCCCTGATCGGCAGGAGGACTCTCAACCACTGCGCCACCAGGGAAGCCCTAGGGAGGGTCATCTTTGATTCTTCACTCCTAACCCTCACCATCTCCACACAGAAGCGCCTTCCTCAAGATGGTCTCTCCCGCTCTTTCCCTCTTTCTTTATTTCTTCATATCCCTTGGCTTTTAACTCAGTTGACTAGTCTGCAGGCCTAATAGAGTCACAGAATCCAAGGGCAAGGCCGTTTTGTGCACAGGGAAGTCAGAAAGGGGAAGGAACTTGCCAAAGCCACGTAATAAGCAGTGACAGAGATGGGGAAAACCAAGGTCTCCAGGTAGGGCTCCAATCTCAGGTTCTTTCCCCTGCAGGAGAGTGTACTCTGGCTGGATTCCACCTAACACTCCTGCCCAGTGCTAACAGAGATGAAATCCAAGCACATAGGTCTGTGGTCAATTATCTTGGGTACGACTGAGTTGAAATAGGAACAAGGAACATGCCGGCTGAATGCAGGACTTTCCAAAGCATCTGATAAGTTATGGTCCACAGGAAATCTGCTGATCTGGGGGGTGGGGGAAGGCGCTAGGACATATGGCATTTTCCACACTTATTTGATGCTTCTTTTCCCCAAGGACCATCTTGTGGACTAACACGCAGCAGAGCACATTGGAAAACTCTTTGCCACATGATGCAGCCCCATGACCCAGCCCCAGAACGGACACCCCTTCCAAACTGCGTGCCCAGGGAAGAAGCAGCTGCTCCCACACCAAGAGACCTGTCTGGGTTTTTGGAAAAACGGAACTTTAAAAGCAAAGCTTCAGCATAAAACAAATCCAAACTAACAAATGCTTTTTCTTTCACCTTATCTTAGTTCCAGAACTCCACATTTAATGAAATACTTCAGGATAGAAAAGGCGAGGAGATGGACTGTCTCTCCTGCTGCTGAGACTCTCTGCCACACTTCAGCCCAGAGCAAATTAAATCGGGGGCTCCTTAGACAGAAGTTCTGTGATGAGAGGAGAGAGCAAGCTAGGAGGGTTCGGGGCTGAGCCCTCGCCAACTGTGGTAATAAAACACAGTGCATGGACGTGGAGGCTTTGGAACAAAAATACCTTGTAGCTATTATTTTCATGAGTCTCTGCCCAAGCACACACCCCCTCTCCCATCTTTTAATCTGGAGCCACGGAGAATCGGTATTTTTCTCACTTTTGCAATATGAGAAACAAGTTAATTAAAAATCGCTCCCAACTCCAGTCTCAGAGCGTCCCTGCTTTGGCTGCAGATCTATCAACAGTGTGTTTTGATAGCGGCGCATGAAGCTGGTTATTCGGAGACACTGATAATTGCATTAATTTAGGAGGCATTAGCTACATCCTACGATTAATTACACAGGCAGCAGACAGAGCTGTAACCCACCAGATAGCTGGATGAAAAAGGTAGAAATGCCAGCTCCCTTTTATTCAGATCCAAACACCCAGAAAACTCAAATAACCAGAACTGTTTGCACTGCTCACAGATGTTTATAAAAGTGACCCTGGGAAACACTGAGACCTCGAAGGTCTTTCTTCAAGAATCCTGCAAGAGAGATTAGAAGCCTATTTGCATCATGTTCATTTTAAGGGAATTTTATTGGACTCTAACTCTTTGAAAGTTGGTCATTTATGAGGGGTATTTGTGACATAGCTCATGGAATCAAAATTTCTAGTTAATTAGTTTTGATCCCATTTCTCCACTTATTAACCAACCTGAAATAAATAGAAATTAGAAATTCTTTCTCGCTCTCTCTCTCCCTGTGCGCCCCCCCCCATTTTCCACATCTGTCTCTCTCTCTCTCTCTCACACACACACACACACACACACCTATCTTTCCTGTGAATATAAAGACTACATGCAAGTATATACATAGGTAAATTTTAAATAGAGAAAAGGCAGTGGAATATGTGGGGACGTGGGAGGGAATATTTCTGTTTCTCCTGTTATTGTGCCACAATTCCCCTCTCTCCACCCATTTCTTTTTTTTTTTTCCCACCCATTTCTTAATGCCCAACTCAAGAGCCTGGCTTCTTCTTGAAGAGTTTCACAAATGCCTGATTGGGATGACAGAGTTCTGGGCCAGTGCCCGAAAAGTGCTTCAGGCAGATTTTAGACCTATTTTCTGGCTCATAAGTGAAATTCGAGCTAATACTAACGTAGCTTTTTGGCAAGGGTGCGGTTTCAGAAGGGGCTCCCCGAGATGGGTGTTAACCCAGTCCTGCAGGTGAGGGACCCAGGCTCAGAGACGTAAAAAAATATATGTAGTACTCATGACTGCCTGACTCCAAAGCCCAGGATCTTGGTCATTGTGCTGTCCCCCCACTCCCAGCAGGGACTCCTGGCACCCAGTGGGCAAGGAATGATTCCATCTTGCCTGGGCTCTAAGGCCCACTTTCTCCATGGGGCCATGGAGACCCTTTGGGGACCACCTGGTTTAAGAACCTCATTCTTTGCGTCCAGCTTGGCCACTGGCTGTGGAAAGGAAACAATTTTTATTTGAAATGTGAGTGCATTCTCATGAGAAAAGATTCAGATGATTAGAAGTAAGCCGGAAAACCCCAAACGGCTCTTTATCAACTTCGACTCCCTCTCTTCTCACTAGGGCTTACACTGTCAACAGTTTGGTTCATATATTCGCCTGATCATCTCTAGGTACATTTACATAGATCAGAGTTTTGTTCTGTTTTATGATCATACCACATTTTATAAGATGCTGCTTTATTTAATAATATGCCCTAAAAATCATTTCATAGTGGTACATATAGCTCTACCTCCTTCTTTTTTTTTTTTTTTTTTTTTGCGGTACGCGGGCCTCTCACCGTTGTGACCTCTCCTGTTGCGGAGCACAGGCTCCGGACGTGCAGGCTCAGCGGCCATGGCTCACGGGCCCAGCCGCTCCGCAGCATGTGGGATCCTCCCAGACCGGGGCACGAACCCGTGTCCCCTGCATCGGCAGGCGGACTCTCAACCACTGCGCCACCAGAGAAGCCCTACCTCCTTCTTTTTTAATGCATAACATTCTAATTTAGCTTTCTCCAAACATTTTCTAAAATACCTCTTTGTGAACACATGCAAGTAGATTGCCAGGCTAGATTCCTAGAAGTGAAATTTCCAGGTGTTATGGATTGAACAGTGTTCCCTTCCCCAAACTCCTATGTTGAAGTCCGAACCCACAGTACCTCAGAAAGTGAACTTCCTTGGAAATGAGGTCATTGCAGACATAAGAAAAGGTCATTAATGGGGGCCTGACCCAATATGACTTCATAAAAAAGGGACATTTGGACACAGAGCCAAGCCGACAGCAGCCACGAATGCCAGAGATTGCCAGCAAAGCAACAAAAGCTAGGGGAGAGATTCTCTCTCGTAGCCCTCAGAGGAACTAACCCTGCCCAAACCTTGATCTTGGACTTCCAGCCTCCAGAACTGTGAGACAATACATTTCTATTGTGTAAACCTCCCAGTTGTTGGTTTGTTATTATGGCAGCCCCAGCAAACTAATATGCTGTGTGTGCACTTTTAAGCTTGATGTATAGTGCCAAGTCACTCCCCACCCCCTGCAAAAAAAAAAAGTTTTATCATTTCACAGCTCCAGGTATAGTGTGTAAGAATAGTGAGGGTTTCAGAACCAGCAGGTGTCATATGCATATGCGTTATCAGCAGTAAAGAAAAGGTCTAGGTCATCACCTTTGTGATTCCACTTAGTACTGGAGCTGAGTCTGTCCTGATTTCACATCTACCAACTTGGATTTTATTAGCAATATTATCACAACCTTTTTAGGGTGAGAACGGGGAGAAATGCCTCACTACAAGATAGTATAGGCTAAAGGCCCAAGAAATCCAGGCAGGAAAGTCTCAAGGTTCAGAGAACAGAGAACTTAATTCTAGCTTGCATAACCTATGGAGAAATGGGCCTTAGAGCTTGTGAGGATGGAATCACTGTTTGCCTACTGGGTGCCAGGAGTCTCTGCCCAGAGGAGTGGGCACAATGGCCAAGAGTCCATGCTTTGGGCTCTGGCAGTCACAATGTGTTTGCTTGTCTCTGAGCCTGGGTTTCTCATCTTCCAGTTTGGGTTCTTATCTCAGGGGGCCCCTTCTGAAACCACACCTTGGCCAGAAGCCTACATTAGTATTGGTTTACATATGAATGTAAACCTTCACCATGTCCTTGGGTTTATATTTGCTATTTATCTGACATGACTTTGTTTAAAAAAGAGAGAAAAACAAAAGAAAGCTGGTGATGACACTGATGATGATCAGGGCCGACTGAAACTGCTCTTTCTCCCCTGGCCTATGTTGAGGTTTAGTGTAGGGGGTCACAGGGACTAGTGTGGACACCCTTCTGATGTGTTTGAGAGAATAACAGAAATGGTGATTAGCTCCAGAATTATGTAAAATGTGCTGAAGGTAAAAACCGCCACATGAGCATTAAGTTCTGTGATTATTACACTAAACTGTACCAAGTCCATTCAACAGATGGACTCAAACTTACCCCCATAGGACACCTAGGGCCATAGAAATATTAGTGGAAGTTGATGTGTCTGTAAATATGGCCAATATCAAGGGCAGCATGTGACAAAGTGTCTCATCAGCAAATTGAGATCAGCTTTGTTTTCTGCCAAACTATTGCAAGAGAAGCACCACGTAATCAAGGCTCTCTGGTTGCAGGTATTGAAGATCAATTCACATTAGCTCAAGCAATCGAGGGAATGTATGGTCAGCGTCATTTGGTCCCTGTCCCCTTCCATTGTTCAGCTCTGCTTTCTTCTGTGTCAGTTCTATCAGGCAGGCTCTTCTGTGGTGGAAAGGAGCTCACCAGTGAGTCTTGGTTTATATACTTCTCTGAGTAATTCTAATGGAAATCATAGCTTCTTTTGCAAAAATAATCAGTAACCATCCAGGGATAGCAACTTATTGGGTCAGCTGGGAACATGTGCCCATCCTGAACCAATCAGTGTGGCCAAAGGGATGGGGATATGCTGATGGACCACCTGGACCACATGACACCCAGACTTGGGGAGAGGACTGAGAGCTGGGGAGGGTGTTGTGGTCTGAGGGGCTAATAAATAACACTCCTCCTTTTCTCTGCCTGAGTCCAGATCAATTGAGAGATGGACACAGAGTCAGGCAGACAGAGCTCAAAACACTACAGTTATTACCGGTAAAACGAAGTTTGGAGAATGTAACTTCAGTGTTCAGCAATAGTGAGCTTCTAAATACTAACATCCCCAAAGCAGCAGCCTATCACAGGCAGAACTGGTAACTGCAGGTCTCCCTAACCCTTGGGGCCCTGACCTGTAAAATCATGGCTCAGAAGAGCAGGGGCTCTGTAGTTCCTGAGGGATAAGTGGGAGGAAGGGGTTGAGCAGAGCATGCCCAGTTCCTTCCCTAAAAATTCACCAAACTGACAAGTCACTTCCTCTCCCTGGGGAGAGATAGAGGACAAGTGAGAGGTCAGGAGTGTTACTCTGGTGGAAACAAGCAGAGTAGAAACTAAGAGCCCTGCCCCTTGCCCCATAACTAATGGGGGACGTGCAACAGGAAGTCAGGGTGACATCATACAGGAAGTGGAATGGTCTCAGAGCTGGTGAAAATGGCGGAACTCCACTACAGACATAAATGATGAAATGCCTTCACCCACTCTCTTTCCCAAGTAACAGAAAGATGTACACTCAACACTTTAGCATATGTAAGTAGAGTTACATACTCCAATCTGACTTTGAGATGGTCAAGATCTCAGATTTTTTATAAAGTCCTTTTTAGTGAAAAAATTTAAAGGCAAAGTAGAATGAGCCACCAGTGTGATCTGGGGTCAAGTACTAAAAATCACAGGCACCATCACACAGTCCTGGACATGGACTCAAGAGAACTGAACTCTGGCTCAGCTTGCCCCAGCCAGCAGGGTGCCCTGGACAAGGACCCTCACCCTCCTGACCTTGAGTTGCTTCCTGTGATGAGAATTCTAAGCCGATTGGCCCAGCTGACCTTGTAGTGCTGTGAGGGTCAAATGGGACTGGAGGAAGAGCACTTCGAATGATAATAATAGTTAACATTTGAAGCCTTTCCATATGCCAGGCACTTGCCTAAGAATTTCACATTGTTAACCCCTCCAATCTTTAAAACAACCCCACAAAGTAGGTACCTAGTATAGGTTCCATCTTATAGATGAGGATACTGAGGCACAGAGTGGCCAGGAAGCTTGCCCAAGGCCTTGCACACTGTAAAGGATGCTGCAGCTGCTGTCACAGACAAGGTTGTCACTGCTGACAGGACAGCTCAGGGGAGCAGCCTGAAAGGACAGAAGGATGTTCAGGCAGATGGTGGGAGTGGTGACCTTGCTGGCCCTGTGCCTCCTCACAGAGGGGTTCTGAGCAAAAGAACCTTGACACTTGGTCACAGGACAGAGTATCCAGACCTGGACGGGGGCTTCATCCATATCTGGTCTATGCATGGGACTGGCAGAAGGTGTCAGTTCCAGAAGCTGACATGGGTGCCCAGCACACAGCCTGCCACAGGCAAGATGCTCAGGAAATGTGGTACCAGCATTAGCACCTTGGCATGGACACCAGTAAGCCCACTGCTCACAAGTTAACCCCACCTGGCTACCTCCTCTTCTTAAAGTAGGGAGACTAAGGGGATCCAAGGCAAGGGGACCCTATCTAGGGCTTTCAGGAAGTGAGCAAGGTGACTGAGGATGGGCCCTAGGTCAGTGATACCAGCTCCACCGTGCAAGCCTCATGTACCATTGTATAGAAAACCTGACTCTTCTTCTAACCAAACATATCCCTGAGTTTTCTCAGCAAATTTAATATTAGGGCTGGAACAATTTTTCTCTTGTAGGGTGTCCTTTCTAGAGAGAAGAAAAAACATTCTTTACAAAGGCCTCCTAGCTCCCCAAAGACAGAAGGATATAGATGTTCCCTCTGGCTAAGAGAGAGAGTGAGAAGAAATCATTTTTTAGCACCTGTCCAAATTCTGGTATACTGTATTAGATGATTTAACTTTGCATTTCAACCTACGTTTGATTTTTGCTTGAAGATTTATAGTAAAGCTATATAAAGATTAGTCATGGTGTTTCCTTTACCCAAATAAGGATGGCAAATAGTTACCACACACAGCCCTACCTCTCCCTCCCATGTCAGTGGTAGATGTTGCTAAGCAGTCATGATGCTCTGTCCCACTGACCCCAGACATGGCCTTCAAAGCCTCAATGTAGCTCTCGACGCTATCTGAGCTGGCACATGAGATGAAAACCATTCGCTATTACTGCCAACGAAGGAGGGTAAGCTGGGAAGAACAGAAAACAACGGAAGAGACAGACATAACATCAGGTGGTTGGGAGAAAAAAATACAGAGAGGGAGAGCTGAGAGCTTTGCCAAGTGGATGGTTCTAAGAGACAAGTGATAGAAAACAGGCATGGAGACTTGAAGAGAGCTGTTGATAAGCTGTAACTCTGGTAATCAAAAAGAAAGTGTTGCTGTGACACGTAACACATGGACTGTAACTCTTTAAGGGTTAAAAATAAGCTGGGAAAAAGTCAGAGCTGCAAAGGGAGCCAGAGACAGTCAGCAGTATTTGTAGGATAAACACAGCAATTGCTTAACCCTGAACTTCATGAGTGCCGAATAGCTGTAGAACTAGATACAGATACAGTTCTACCTACACGCAATCCCTTTCTAATAATATTGATAATAGCTGACATCTGAGTGGTTACCATGTGTCAGGCACTGTGCCAACTGTCTTTCATGCAGTTTGACATAGGGATGGAAACTGAGGCTTGGGCAGGCTAAATAACTTATAAGATCAAACGGTTGGAATTTAGTGGAATCAGGATTGACTCTAAGCCATATTACGCCAGCAGCTTCCTAAATAAACAATTAAAAATCATATTTGATTGCAATAAAACCAGTCACATGAATTTTTTGGTTTCCCCGTACATATAAAAGTTATGTCTACTCTATACTGTAGTCTATGAAGTGTGCAACAGAATTATGTCCAAAATGCAATGTACATACCTTAATTTAAAAAATATTTTATTGTTAAAAGTGCTACCCATCATCTGAGCCTTTAGTTAGATGTAATCTTTTTGCCAGTGGAGGGTCTTGCCTCAGTGTTGATGGCTGCTGACTGATCAGGGTGGTAGGTGATGAAAGTTGGGATGGTTGTGGCCATTTCATAAAATAAGACAACAATACATTTTGCCGCATCAATGGACTCTCCCTTTTAAGGAGGATTTCTCTGCAGCATGCAACGCTCTTTGATAGCATTTTGCCCACATTAAAGATTCTTTCGAAATTGCAGTCAATGCTGTCAAACCCTTCCACTGCTTTATCAACTAAATTTATGTAATATTCTAAAAAAATTACCTTTTTTTAGCAACAAAGTATGTTTTAATACTACAAATCTTCAATTCGTAAAAAAACGCAGTACCTGTGAAGCACAAGAAAACAAGGTATGCCTGTATACATTTATCTAAACCCATAGAATATATAGCGCTAACAGTGAACCCTAAGATAAACTATGGCTTTTGAGTGACTATGATGTATCAGTGCAGGTTCATCAGTTGTGACAAAGGCGCCACTCTGGCAGGACATGTTGACAGAGGGGAGGCTGTGCGTGTGTGGGAGCAGGGGGCATATGGGAAACCTCTGCATCTTCCTCTCAATTTTTCTGTGAATTTAAAACTATCCTTAAAAAAAGTCTTTAAAAAGAAACCCAAAAAAAATCTATATTTGTACACTACAATATAGAGTTTTCCTAGGAAAGAAGCTAGCCCAGGTCTTCCCATGTCTGCAGAATTTCTGTTTTATACATGTATTGCTTGCTCATTCATTCATTCACTCATCCACAATATTTACTGAGTGCCACTGTGTGCCAGGCACTGTGCAGACACTGAAGATGCCAGATGAACAAGACAGTTGCAGGCCCTGAACTCACAGAGCTTTACTGCCCTTTCCCTGAAAGTAAAGAATTTTGCAGCAGCTAGGATAACTTATACCAAGCCCTTCACACTGTAACTGGGGAAGTGGAATTGGGATTGAGGGATGAGAAGGGGACCAGAGGGAGCCCAGACTCATCCCGTGCAGTTCTGAGCTTAACAGAATCAGCTCAGCCCATCTCACGCCCAGCACTTGCCTTGGCCCGGTCAGTGGGAGCTGTGGCTTCTTCTGGGTTGAACTAGGAATCAAATCACCTCTTTGGTCAGAAGGGTTCCTTTGCTCCAGATGATTCTGGTGTATAGTTGAGATTGAGAACCACTGAGGAGGAAGTTTCAACAAATGCATCCATCTGAAAACAGAAGACGACACAGCCCCTCCCCTCTGGATGTCCTCCCCCACCTCTAACATGAGTGGCTGGGGCACACGGGTGTCCAAGGTTCTTTGACCTGTGATGTTCCCTGGTAGGGACCACCTTAGAACTGGTGCTATGGTGATTCAGGGTCTCACCACTCCTTGGAAGGTCTTGCAGAGAGGCACATGGGGGCTGCACAGGGTCGACCCCTGGGCAGCAGGCAAAGGGCACAGGATGAGCAGGGGGTCCCAGAAAACCAGCCTGACGACCCAGGGCCAAGAGTTGTTAGGGTTGATTTCAGAGACTATTTTGAGGACCTGGTTCAAAAGCTTCAGACAGTTTTGAAGTTCATTATAAGGTCATACTGGTTCAGTGGATATTAGGGTCTTCTGCTGATGTTTGAAAAATAAAATTACCTTGGCTCAGTTCACAAATCTATAAAGAGAAAAAGAAATCTGACTTGGTTTTGATACAGTTCGGGCTTTTGAAGGTGAATGGATGGTTTTAGTTCATGGTTTCACACATTCAAACCCTGGAGTACAGCCTTAATGGTCAACATCAGTCCAATTGTTCCAGCAACGGTGGGAGGAGGGGCTGTAGCAGCCATTAACCCAGACTCCCAGAGCAAGAAATATTGTTGCGGAAGGTGAGGAAGATTCTGTAAAGGAAAACTCACTTCTCCTGTGTCTCTCCTTTACTACTCACACAGAACACTTCACTTCTTATACTTATGGTCAGCTAAATGTGTATGGAACTTTCCCCTACCAAGCGATTCTCTGAGACATCAGCTAAGTATCCTACACCTCAATTCAATTCTGACACTAACCAGAGTTAGTGCAGACCCCACAGTTTAAGGGCTCAGTCCCAAAGACCATGCCCACTTCAGATGCCAATCCCAAGTAGTGGGTCCTCAGGTTACCCACGACTTCTGTCTGGCTTGGCTACAAATCAGAGATTCCCATGACCCACCCCCCTGGATTTGATGATTTGCTAGAATAGCTCACAGAACTCAGGGAAACACTTATTGTGTTTACCAGTTTATTAGATAATAAAGGATATGATCAAGGATACAGAGGAAAAGCCAGATGAAGAGAGACATAGGGTGAGGTCTGGAAGTATCCTGAGAGGAAGAGTGTCTATCTCTATGGAGCTGGGATGCACCACCCTCCAGGTGTGTAGATGAGTTCACCAACCCAGAAGCTCTCCGAGCCCCATACTACTGGGATTTTTATGCAGAATTCATCACGTAGACATGATTGATCATTAACTCAGTCTCCAGCCCCTTTCCCCTCTCTGGAGAATGTGGGATGGGGCTGAAAGTTCCAAGCTTCTAATCAGGGCTTGGTCTTTCTGGTGACCAGTCCGAATCCAGGAGCCATCCATGAGTCACATTAGGACAAAACACGACTATCACCCAGGAAATTCCAAGGGATTTATGAGCTCTGTGTCAGGAACCAGGGTCAAACACTAAGAATAAAAGATGCCTCTAGCACCCCTATTTACAAGGGTTTTAGGAGCTCTCTGTCAGGAACTGGGGGCAGAGGGCAGTACATATATATATTTCTTATTATGTCACAGGTTCCCAGAGAAAAGAAGCAACTCCCACCCCAGAGAACCCCAGAGAATATCACCCTATGACAGTTACCCCAAATCCCTCTGGATCTCAGGAACCCTGGAAGGTAAATGAAGTGTGATTATAAATAAATGCTAGTGGAAAGTCCAAGGAGACAGTTACAAAGCGAGGCAGTGTAGAAAAACAAAAGTGAAAACCAGGGGAAGGGGAGGCCTGAGGCTGACTCGGACAGGTGTGAAGAGTTGGAGTTGACCTTCTGCTCCGTCGACAAGTAACCTTGCAGGCAGGCGACTCACCAAGACTCCTGGAGGGGAGAGAATGGTCCCCCGGGAGTGAAAGAATGAGCCAGCACTTCTTCCTGGACAGAACAGATGGAGTTAAATTAAGACTCTTCCCTCTCTCACCAGGTTTTATTAAGTCTGGCTCCTAATTCATTCCTTTTGTAAGGATTCCTGGCTGACCTAAGGGAGAAAGAAGTGTCTTTCCAGGGAGGAAGCCCCTAGAAAGTTCATGCCCTGCTCGGGCCCCCTCAGTGTGGCCATGGGAGCGCACTGGGCCCTGGACACTGACTTATGCCACGGAAAGATGCTGCCAATCACCCCATCCCCAGCTCCTCTCCATCTCAACGGGCTGGGTCTGACCTTCAGGACACTTGTCATGGTCTTGCTTATTTATCTTCTTCATTTATTTGCATTCTTGTTCATGGTCTGTTGCCCAGATTTAAACTTAAGAAGACAAAGATCTTTTCTGACTTATTTTCAGTTGAACCCCCAAGATGTAGAAGAAGGCTTGATCCATAAAAGGCGCTCAAAAATTTGTTCAAGGAAATGAATGAATGAGTGAGAGAATGGATGAGTCAAGAATCCAAAACTCCATCCAGAGATGTCACGGAGTGGATGAGAAAGGAGCTGCAATCAATGACTCAAGTAAGAGAGGTGGGATGTGGTAAGTTTGAGGGTCTGAGCTGTTGTGTTCTAGTCTCTCTCCTGGGGCATCCAGTCACAAGGGGGTGGGAGGGAGAGAGAGGGGGCTGGTTTAGGGGACTTGCAGTGGGGTGTAGAAAGGATTGTTAGGGGCATAAGCAGGAGGGGAGAAGGCGAGAGAAGAGGCACGGAGGAAGGGAATCAGTGAACCTGGAAAGGAAAGCAAGACCTCCCAAATGAGGATGGGACAGGGAGACCTGTGGGAGGGCTCCATCTCTCTGGCAACAGGCTCACCATCCCAAGTCCCATCTCTAGCCCTGGGGCAATAAGTCGCCCTACTGAGCCTCAGTTTCCTCATCTGTCAGATGCGGTAACAACAGCCCTCTCTGTTAGGGCTGTGCTGAGGATTTAGAGAGGTGATGTGGGTAAGAACTTGGCACCAGGCCTGGCAGGTAGCTTTTTTCTCATGTCAGAAGCCACAATACTAAGCCAGCTTCTCCAAGGGCCTTCCTGAACCCCTGGCATAAATGTGCCATCTCCATCCTGCACAAGCGTCCTCCCTTGAGAAACTCACCTAAGGAAGGAGCTGGGACAAGAACTCACTCAGTGCTAACAGCCTAGCACTTGGGTGGGCTTGAGGAGGCAGAGCCCATTCTGGTCCACTTGAATAGGTCACAGGGTTGTCCTTGCACAAAGATGACCATTGAGTGCCAGTGGCTTCTGTCTTCTTTACTGGTTTGCAACACTAATGAGCATTTCTGGATGGTACTGACCATAAACCCAGGTAAGTCGCCCTGGCTGTGGGCAAGCTCTAACCCCTCACAGGACACGTTTCTGCCCTTGGAGCCCTCCTTCAGAGGAGCAGGCTATGAGAAATCCTTTGCCCCTGCCTTTCTGAGTCATGGACACTCCCTCCCTCCCAGGGCCAGAAGGATCCTATGCCACAGGTCAGAGGATGAAGTTGTGAGAGAGACACAGAAGTTTTTCTTCTGTTGAACAGAGTGTCCCAGGGAGAGTTGACTGCCCACACTCTCTAACTGTCTTAGGGTGGACGGACAGCCTGGGCAAGCCCACAACAGCTCAAATGAGGACTTGGCTGCCTCCCCAGCAGGTGGTCTGGGAGCTTGCTCTGCATGGAGGTGGGTGGAGGTCTGCGGACCAGGCTTTTGTTACCCAGAGTGTGGGCGGTAGCAAGGTCTTGATTTTTCAAGAATAAGTTAAGTATCCATAAATTTTCACCAAACGAAAATTCCATTGCCAGGCAGGATCTTTTGAGAGCTGTTTCACAGTCAAGGATGCTTAAGACATTCTATGATCCTCTCTTGAGAGTTTCCAGGGTTCTTGGGGTGCTTCGTTCCCCAACCTCTGGTAGGGCTGCCCCAGCCTTGGGTGGAGGGAAGATGCTGTTCACTGGCTCTGGGTGGAGGTGTGCATCGTGGAACAGTCATGAGCAGGGAAAACAGAGGCGAGCAACAGTCTCATCCAAACTAGCTCAGGTAACAAGGACCTTGAAAGGAAGTGAGTGGCCAAGGACAGGAACCCAAGAACAGCTGGACAATATAGGGTCTGGGACTGGACAGCCAGTGTCCCAGACTGTGTCTCCCTGTTATGATGATGCTCACCCCTCCTCTCTACATCTCCCTAAACATCTGCTTCAACCCCTTGATGTTTGCTGCAAACTTCCATTTTCTGCTAGCATGTGACCTCTCTGCTCTTCCCAAACACCAGCTGCAAGGTGGCCTGGCTTACCTTAGTTGAAGTCCCATGTCACCATACTCCAGATGATACAGACTTGGAACCAGGAGGCCTGGATTCAGATTCTGCTCTACCTGTGTAACCTTGGACACATTATGCCTCAGCTTCCTCCTCTGTACAAGTAGAAGAACTAGTGTTTCTGTCTCGTAAAGCTTGTGTGAGTATAAAATGAGTTGATTGATGAAAAACACTCAGCACGGTGCCTGACGAATAAGTGCTTAAAAACAGTAGCTTCTGTCAACTCCACGAGGGATTAAAAACTCAAATGCTCACCCAGCCAAGGAGATTCCTGAAGTCATTTTCATAATGAAATTGGCCCCAGATCACCAAAAAAAGGGAGGCATAGGGCTGGGGAACAAAAATAGCATTTATCCATTCCACAAAGATTATTATTTCTAAAGAACTGCTAGACAGCTCTGTCTGTTAAAAAATATATATACATATACATATATATGTATATATATGTGTGTATATATATATATATGTGTGTGTGTGTGTGTGTGTGTGTGTGTGTGTGTGTATATATATATTTGGATATCCAGCCAAGCCCTGCCTGGTTTTTCTGCCCATTCTCTCCATTGCTCTTAACTCTGTCCTTGAAGAGTCAAGGAGAAAAATTCTGCTGTCAACATGGGTTTGAGAGTCAAACAACCCTGGGTTTGAAGCAGATTTGCCCTTTTGCAAGTGACTTTGTACAAACTACTCAATCTTTCTGATTCTCAGTCCCCTCATCAATAAAATGGGGATAATAACTCTACCCACCTGTTATCATTGTAAAGAATGAGAAAAAATGCAAATAACAGCTCTTTAAGAGTTTAAAGCTGGACCCCAATACCAGGTCTTTTTGCTTCCAGGCGAAAGAGCCCCATTCATTCATTCATTCTTTGGGTGGCATGTGTCCAGATCCCTCGCAGTTGTAGTGGATTTGTGCTGCTCTTTGCCTGCCTACATGAAATGTGTTCCCCCTTCTCTGGACAACGGCATCCTGTTTTGTTTTGGGGAACCACCTTTGGCATTGTATAGTCTGATGGGACTGTCGATCAAAATGCCCTGCTCTCCGCCTACCAGGCTCAGCCAATCAGATATTCTCCCTTCAAGCTTCCATCTTGAGCTGAATGATACAGAGACTGACAATAGCTGGCACTCATTTGCCTTGACTAGGGGGTAAAAGTGGTCCAGCTTTCCTGCCACCTTAGTTCCTCCCTTCTTCAGCCTGGATCTTCAGCCTTCCAATGATAATGTGAACTGCAAACAAATTCCTTTTCTGTTTGTTAGAGTACATTCCTATTGCTTGTACCCAAGGAACACTAACAGACCACAGTTCAGATGGAACTTTGGGGTTCTTGGTGGAGTTGTGAGTATTCCTGTGGGTGAGCTTAGGATGAATTCTCTGGGTCTGGTGATATGGAAAGCATGAGAAGTGAACGCTGGAATGAGAGCATCTGGAAGAAAGACCTCATTAAAGTGGGAGGACCTCATGTCTGTGTGTGGTCTGAGGAAGCACTCGGAGGTGATGGGGTTTTAGGAAAGATCTGTCAGGTGAATTACTTGGGAGACCTTACCAGAGCACTACCCGTCCTTTCTGCCTGCTGCCAACATACCACCATACCTAGAACTGAGGGGACACGGGAAGGTTTCTCTAACTGGCACAACTCCCGGGCTTTGAGGGGGAAAGAGAGAAGTGCTAAAATTTGTTTCCTCCAAATGCTCTGGACCGCAGCCAGGAGCACCCATAAAAGAAAGTTGGCACCCACCTCAGAAGTGAGGCGATATATTTCTCTAAACTGCAGTCATAATTCCTAACTGAATGTCTCTCTCAAAAATTCATGACACGAAAGACTGAATTATTAAGTAAATAAAATCATAAATGAGGATCATAACGGAGCTAATAGCTGCACTGAACAGCTTTCTATCGTGTGGGAGCTCTCAGACAGCTCCCCAATGGTCCAGGGTGGCTGTATCCCTGCAAACTTCCAGAACTATCCCTTCACCCAGCGAAAGAATGGCGCACCCTGCTTTTCAAACCTTGCCGTTGGTGGATTGGGTTTTTCTATCAATGAAGACGACCCAATAGCACAACTTTCTTTTCTCCAAGATGATCTGTACTTGGAGGCAGCCCCAGCTTGCCTGTTTCTCACTGAGCTGTCACTCACATTCTTTCGGCATCAGCTGCTGCAGCCCTGATAGCCTTTGACAGCCACGAGTCTATTACCACTTAGACCACACCCCTCAATCGGATTTTGATTTCTAGCTAGTTTGATCAATTTTTTAGATAGTTCAGCAGTTTTCTTCCATAACCTTTATATTTAAGTCTGAATTCCAGAACTGGTAGTTGAGATGGAGTCTTTTAAATGACTCATGTTCTGCCCATTCTGACTGTCCATCAATTATTCAACAGATATGTAGTGAGCTCAGCTCTGTGTCCAGCACTGTGCTGGGGGAAGGGCATTCTGTGGTGGCCAAAATCTCCACCACCCTGCACTCCATGACCTCATGGCTCAGCAGAGGGGAGGAGTTCAGCAAACAGGCCCAGAGATAATACTAGATTCGCAAACTGAGATATGTGTTATAAAGGAAACAAAATGACATGTTACGAAAAGGCATGATGGAAGAGATCTTGTTTGAGGGGGGGAGGTTAGAAAAGGTTTATTTGAGCAAAACATACCTAAACTGAGGCCTGAGGATGAGCAGGATAGACAGCAAAGGGAGGAAGGTCCAGGATGGAGAGCACTCCAGGGCGGGAGCTGCATGTACGAAGCCTCTGGGGGAGCCCAGAGGTTGTTCTGTTCAAGGCACTGAGAGCCAGCCAGTGTGGCTGGAGGGGAGGTGGCCATGCTGAGTCTGGAAGTAAGGGTGGGCAGCTTCCTCTGATGGGCATGGGATGTTGGCTCAGCTGGGGCTCCCCTGAGAGGACACCCACGCCCTCCAGTAGTGGTTGTTGGCGGAACTCTGAGGTACAGTGTGAACCATGCTGATCTGGAAATCAGAGGTTGTGTGGAAACTTCTAGTGCTTGTGGCGGGGGGTAAATGGGTGAAGTAGGTGGAGCTCTGAAGTAGGTCTTGCGCACAGGAAGCACTCAATAAATGGTGGCCTCAGCTCTGTCTCTTAGCATTGGGGTCATGCTAAGTTCCTTCATTTTCTTGGACTAGATTCCCTTCCTATAGAATGTGGGTAGGGGTAGGTTTGCATATGTGGAGGATGCTGCCCATCTGGATTCCGGGGTCTTTTCCTTGATGGGATGGTACAGGCCTTGGCCTCCCAGCCCCAGGCCCTGGGCTGTCTGTCCCATCTCTTATCCCAGGCACCACAGCCCAGATGTCTGGCTGATGTGCTGGAAGGTGGCTGGGGCTCCACTTGATCCTGGTGTTTTCAGCCGTCAGTGTGTTATTAGTGAGAGGACACTGCTGGATCTGCCCTGGCGCCCCAGTTCCTGGTGTCCACAAAAGCATCCTTAAATTAAGAACAAGTAACGTGTACTCGACTCCTCCCCAGCGCATCCTGACCTAGCCCTTCCTTCTCCATCACTGGAGGGTCCCCAGATTCCTAACCCTAAACAGGTAAGTCTAGTGTCTGAGAGCTGCTAGTGGGGTCAGAGCGACTTGGGTTGGAATCCCATGTGTGACCTGGGAAAAGGTCCCTCTCTGAGCCCATTTCCTCATCTGGAAAATAAGGATTTCAATACCCAGAGTGTTTCTTCGAGCATTAAATGAGAAGGGACACAAAGACTGCATAGCACAATGCCCAACTCACAGTATATTTTCAATACAGGCTAGTTGCTATCATCATTGAATTATTATTTTAAAAATTATTATTGTCACCAGTAACAGAGTAAATTCCTAATAAGAACAGTGAAGCTGAGAGCAAAGTAGGGGCTGAAGCCAGACACCCAGCTCCTCATAGGTCCCGAAGTTTAGATCATCATAGAAAGGTTTCCTGAGTCTCCAGGGGCCTCTGGAGGGAGTAGCAAGGCACCTTGATAGTATCCGGGAAATTTCACAGGGCCCTGCTACAGCTTTGGGGAGTTAGAGCCCCACTGCATCCTCCTCAGCCTCAGGCATTACTGGGGGAGCTTGAGGGCACATTCCAGAAGCCCTGTCTCCTGTGTGAGTTGACCACACGGCAGTGAGGCTTCCGTTTGTAGTCCCCCGTCTCTCCATGTTCCCGGCCTCTCCGAACAAGACAGCCCTTCTACAATCAAGCTGGAGATTTCCGCTAAACATAAGAAAGACCTTTCAGACTGTCCATGGATTGGAAAGCCAGGGAAATCATACATTTCCGTAGGATGAATAATGTTAAGTAAGGTTTATGCACCAGACTTTGTTCTGAGTACGTGACATGAATGAACTGGTTTAATTTTCCCAGGGCCCTACACGTCAGGTGTTCTGTCCTTGTCCCTATTTTTACAGATGAGGGGACTGAGCTTGGAGACACAGCCCCCAGTCACTTAGCTGGCACATGCAAGGCAGTTCTGCTTGACCCCAAACTCATACTCTGAACCACCACACCGGAGAAACCTGTCAGCCCCATGCTTCCGGCATGCCAGCCCCTTTTGGGCTCTGAGCTACCATGCTCAGACCCAAGCGTGCTCCGCTAGCAGGGCCAGGATTTCCACACGAGCAGCTTGTCTCCAGACCCAACACATGGTGCCGTGCTGCTTCTGAAAGAAACTCTCATAACGATAAAAAAATCTTCCTCAAGTTTCCTTCTAATTCACAGAATAAGGGACTCTCAGCCAGGACTGACTTGAGAGCATGGACTTTGGTTTTATGTGTGTGTGTGTTTTATTGAAGTGTAGTTGATTTACAATGTTATGTTAGTTTCAGGTGTACAGCTCAATTTTTTTTATATATATATATATATTCTTTATATAATATATATATATTTCAGATTCTTTTCCCTTATAGGTTATTACAGAATACTGAGCATAGTTCCCTGTACTATACAGTAGGTCCTTGTTGATTATCTATTTTATATATAGTGGGATGTATATGTGAATTCCTACCTCCTAATTTATCTCTTCGCCATCCCTTTCCCTTCCGATAACCATGGACTTTGAATATACACAGATCTGAGTTCCAATTCTGCAACTCCAGTTGTCCATCTCTGGAGACAAATGACTCAGCCCACCTGGCAGTAAGAGTACCTATTTCATTTTACTTAACCAGTGACTGACACATAGTAGGTTCTCAGAGCTCTGCCCATTGCCAACGAAGCCAAGAGTAACAGTACCTCTTCACCCAAGCCTGGGCCACTGGCAACTTTACAAAAGTGATCTCCACGGGTTTCCTGGGCAACGCAGCCACACAATTCCAATTCATAGCCATTCATCACCTTTTGACCTGTGATCATTCAGCTCGGGCCCAGGTCCTGAAGACGTTCACTGTTTTCTCTTTGATGGACTGAAGTGCATATTTGAGCCACATCCCACTCCCTCTACGCAGGTCAGGAGTCTCTTCTGACAACTGAAGGAAACAGAAAGGAAAGATTAACCCAAGAGCCCACAGCCAGGGCCCCAGAGGAAGCAGCTGGACCTCCAAGCAAGGCACGTGGCCTCTCCTGCCCTTCTGTCTGCAGCAGGTGACTAATTGGATCAGTAACTGGAAGAAGGTTGGTCCCTGGCTCAGGTAAAAGCAAGGCCTGAGCAAACCCCTCAGATTATCCAAGTGGCATGGGTGCCCTGCTAGCCCAAGCCATGTGTCCCTTTTGTTCTGGGCTCCATGCTGTCTGTGGATGGAGAACAGGGCGGGCCTGTCCCTCTAAACTTAATTTACACTTGGCATTAGTTTAGCTGCTGAAGAGTCTTCCAGAGTTTCAGGATTGTGAATTCCTAACACTCAAGGAAGAAGGAGAAGCCTCTCCTGATATGAAAAAAAGATTGGAGATTCTCTTCTTAGGATGGTTCACATGGAACAGTGTGAGGGGTAAACAGGAACAATGATAGTGACCGCTCAGAGTTCCTTGAACTCTGAGAATTCTCTCAAATATGAGACAGGGAGAATGTCTCTATTGAGGCCACTTTTTAAAACAGCATTATTTTTTTTAATAAATTTATTTATTTTATTTTATTTTTGGCTGCATTGGGTCTTTGTTACTGCACATGGGCTTTTCTCTGGTTGCGGCGAGCCAGGGCTACTCTTCATTGCGGTGCGCGGGCTTCTCATTGCCGTGGCTTCTCTTGTTGCGGAGCATGGGCTCTAGGCATGTGGACTTCAGTAGTTGTGGCACACGGGTTCAGTAGTTGTGGCACACAGGCTTAGTTGCTCTGTGGCATGTGGGATCTTCCCGGGGCAGGGATCAAAACCGTGTCCCCTGCATTGGCAGGCGGATTCTTAACCACTGCGCCACCAGGGAAGCCCTAAAACAGCATTATTGAGGTATAATTGATATACTAAGAACTGCACATTTAATGTGTACAATTTAATGAGTTTTGAAATATGCAAATATCCATGATACCATCACCACAATCTAGCTAATAGACATAGCCACTTATTTGCCACTTTCATGCACAATAGCTCCACCACACAAGAGGGCTTACATTTGCTACTATTGTTATCTCAGTTCAAGGAAAGCAAATAGGCTGGGAGGCCTAAGTGGCTGGTGCACGGACACAGTACTGAAATGTAAGGTTGGGGCTGGAATGCAGGTATATCTGAGCCTAGGATGCCAATCTCCTTCCCAAAGTGAAGTCAAAGTAAGCCTGCTAGCATCATCTATGTCCATTTTGCAGATGGATAAAGAGAGGCCCAGAGGGGTGTAAATTAATAGCTAGTAAGGAACATGGTCAGGTCATGGCACTCAGGGATAATGATGTCTTCCCCGGCCTGGCAGCATGGCGCTCTACAGGCCTCCCTTTTCTGCCCAAGCCTTGCACCAGCTGCCCCCTCTGCTGGGGCCTCACTTGCTCACACACGTGCACACAACTTTCACCTGGCCCTCGCTGCACCCTAATGACATACTATAGACTGAATGTTTGTGACTTCCTAAAATTCGTATGTTGAAACTCTCAGGTCCAATGTGATGGATTTTGGAGATGAGGCCTTTGGGCAGGAATTGGGTCATGAAGGTGGAGCCATTGTGATGAGATTAGTGCCCTTATAAGAAGACACATGAGATCCCTCTCCCTCCCCCCCCCCCCCTCTCTCTCTCTGTCATGTGAGGACACAAGAAGAAGACAGCCATCTGCAAACCAGGAAGAGGGTCTTCTCCAAGAACCTGGCCATGTTGGGGTCCTGATCTCAGACTTCCAGCCTCCTGACTGTGAGAGAGATGTTTGTGGTTTGAGCCATCCAGTCTGTGTGTTTTATTATAGCAGCCTGCACTAAAGACGTAACCAAGTGTCACCCGAAACCCCACTTCCTGACCCCCTGGTGGGTCCCTGAGCTCACCTAAGTCACATACCTGAATGACTTAAGCCATGTGCTGCAATTCTTGGAGCAGTCCGCCTCCCATCCACCATGAGCTCCTAGAGGGAAGGGCCTACGCCAGGCATGTCTTCAGAGTCCCGTAGGTGGCTGGTCTACAACTGTAGATGACGGACCCACAGCCGGTGTTCCCACCCACCCCCGCAGCTCTGCCTCCTCACTCCCACCCTGACTCTTGGCTGAAGTACATCAGCCGATCCAGCTGAATCACAGGACGATCATTTCCACGGCTCAGCACAACCTCAGGGGAGCTTGGCCGTCCGTACACTGATGGTGGGAATGAGCAGTGGCCCACAATTTCTGAAGGAGAATTCGGTGATTTAGCCTCACGTGTCAAAAGCCTTGGAAACGTGCCTGCCTTTAACTATGATTCCTCTTCTAGAAATGCATCTGCAGCGCTAATCCATGCTGTCCCCCAGGATTTGTGTTTGAGGACATTCAAGGCAGCATAGTTTACAATAGAAAAGAATTAGACTCATCATACTTGTCCAAGGAGAGGGGGATTAGGTCGAGCAATTTTGGTTCATCCAAATAAGAAATATTCTACATGCAGCATTGCACGCTGTGTGACAGAGGGATACGTACGGACACAGGGAAATTCTCACAAAATGGCGTAAACTGTTCTTAAGAGTATATAATAGTGCATTATAGGGATGGTTATTTAAAAAGCAAATATATATGTGCATATTAAAGATTAAATTAGAACATACCACAGGTTTATACCATATACTAAAATATTCCCTAGCTGGTGCTTTACAGAAAAAGTTTGTAAACCTAGATCTTTGCTTTAATTCTTTCCTTGGTTTATTATGTTTAAGCTCAGAATAAATAACTTCTAATGATGCCTTATAGTGGTGTCATGAAACACGAGACTATTTTGTCTTTTTGACTTTACCCTTTCAAAAAAGGAATATGGGGCTTCCCTGGTGGTGCAGTGGTTGAGAGTCCACCTGCTGATGCAGGGGACACGGGTTCGTGCCTCGGTCCGGGACGATCCCACATGCCGCAGAGCGGCTGGGCCCGTGAGCCATGACCGCTGAGCCTGCGCGTCCGGAGACTTGCTCCGCAACGGGAGAGGCCACAACAGTGAGAGGCCCGCATACCGCAAAAAAAAAAAAAAAAAAAAAAAAAAAAGGAATATGACACAGATGGAAAATATGAGTTTTTCAAGCTACCAGGAGGTGGGAGTGCGTTCAAGAGATATTGCAAAGATGCCCAACTATTAAATTCTGACCAGACGACTAACACATGTCCCCTGTGTTCCATTAGGTCTATAACTACCACTTGTACAAAGAAATGATCCCATCCATTGACTCTTTTTTTTCCTTTCTTTTTCTTTTCATTTTTTTGTTGGGGTATACTTGCTTTATAATGCTGTGCAGCAGGGTGAGTCAGCTGTCTGTGTGCATGTGTCCCTTCCCTCTTGGATCTCCCTCCCCCGCCCCTCCTTCCCGCCCATCTGGGTCACCGTGGAGCACCTAGATGAGCTCCCTGTGCTATACAGCATTGATTCTGATACCTGATTTTTTCTGATACCACAAACACACGGTGAAACCTGTTCGCCACAGCAGAGCCTGGTGCCAATTTATATTTATTTTGAAAACTTAAGTCTTGTTAAAAAGATGACAGCAGGCTCCAGATGGAGTCACTTGGGCCAAACCCCACGTCAGCAAACTGAGACTTTATACCTAACCTAACTGCAGTCTCACCCTTCCTCTCCTGCCAGGAATATACCTTTAACCCATCAACCTGGAATTATCTAATCAGCACTGGTGAGGATAGTCTGTTCCCCTTTGGAGGGTGACATTCCCTGAAAGAATGCATTCTTTGATAATAATTTCCCTTTTTCACCCCTTTTCCTTTTCTACAGCTCGACCTCTTCATGACCGTCATAATTCTATCATTGTTTACTTTGTAGCAGACTTTATTGTTATATATCTGTCCGCTGTTGACAAAAAACACAAAACACAAAACAACACACACAAGAAAACCAAACCCTCAAAACTGTAAGCTCCAGGAGGATAGGAAAAATGCCTTATTCATGTTTAACACAGATGCCTGACAAAAAGTTGTGGCTCATAAAGTATCTGTTGAGTGACTAATATCCCTGAACATGGCTCATGTTTTCACTAGAAAGCAATCTTATTTTTTTAAATCTTACTTCTTAATGTATCTTAATAAGAGAGTGAATTTGGCTTGCATATGGAGGAGGTATTAAAAGCACTCATTTTTTTAATGTCTTTATTGGAGTATAATTGCTTTACAACGTTGGGTTAGTTTCTGCTGTATAACAAAGTGAATCAGTTATACATAAACATATATCCCCATATCCCCTCCCTCTTGCGTCTCCCTCCCACCCTCCTTATCCCACCTTTCTAGGTGGTCGCAAAGCACCGAGCTGATCTCCCTGTGCTATGCGGCTGCTTCCCACTAGCTATCTATTTTACATTTGGTAGTGTGTATATATATCCATGCCACTCTCTCTCTTCGTCCCAGCTTCCCCTTCCCCCTCCCCGTGTCCTCAAGTCCATTCTCTATGTCTACATCTTTATTCCTGTCCTGCCCCTACGTTCTTCAGAACCATTTCTGAAAAACACTCATTTTTACAAAGCATGCAAATAAACCACAGTGAAGACAAAAAAAAACCCAACTTACCACACTTTCAGCAATACCTGTCTCTGGGCTGTGGCACTATGGGTGATTATGTTTTCTTTTTCTTTCCACTTTTCTGTACGTTCCAAATTTTCTGCGAGGAAATTTTTTGGGATGAATGGCCAATGACCTTTGTTCTGCTTTGTAACTTAATGAAAGTTTATTTCTTGAGAAATTTTTGGATAATCAGTCTTTATAAAAATATGCAATTGATCCATTTAGCCTAATTAAAAAAAAAAAATACAGACAGAAACAAAAGCAGCCATGATCCTTCTGTCCAGGTAAGCCCTGATGACTATAATAAACTTTTACGCTCAGAAATCAAAAAGTTTACTTTAAAAAAAATCAGTTAACATTGAGGTTGACTGAAAACTTGAATTTGTGCCAAATAACCCCAGGTGGACTTCCCAGAAATTGGGGCCCTGGGGAAAGCATTCTTAGGGAAACACACCCCTAGTTTTAATTCCCAAGGGGAAGGGTGCACCTGGGCCCTGTATTTGCTCATGGCTTCCTGCCTGGCTTCTGCAGATCTTGAGCGTTCCTCAGTTCTGCTGCACCTATATGTCTCCTTCCCTGGGCGGTAGTCGTTAGAGTGGGCCAGGCCCACATTTCCTCTCCTTTCGCAGGCCCTCCCAGAATGAAGCCCCTCACTCCCTCTTCAAGCAGCTCCCCCAACCCTACCCCAAAGAATCCCTAAATCAGGGCAGCTGGGGGAATGCACAATAAAGGGGACAGAGGGGGCCTGGTGCTGGGGGCCTTCTGCACGTTGCCCCACCTTGGTCCACAGATCTGTTCCTCGTCATTAACTGCCGCATCGTGTTCTCCAGCTGGGACACACACGCAGCTCTTCTTTCTAGTTCATCACAGTTATGGACAGGGCTGCGTCCTGCGGGGTCCAGTGCACGGGACACATGTGCAAACACAAGTCACTGTGGTGAAGCTCCTGCTTGCACCTTGTGCCCCAGCGCGCCCAGCCCTGGGCAGGTCCAGCCATCCTCCCGCCTCCACGTGGTTGGCTGATCTGGGTGGGGCAGGCCTGGGTTGTGGCAGACAGCTGGTTGCCCGAGAGGTATCTACCCTCCCTTCTTCCTTAGTAACAAATTCCGATTTTATTCTGGACTCAATGTGTCCAGCCGAGAGGCTGCATTTCCTAGCCCTGTTTGAAGCACGGTATGGCCAGGGGGTTGTACATAGACATGCCAGGTAGGAGGTAGAGGCCCGCCCTCGAGCAGATGGCAGCTGACACGGGCCCTTTGGCCGCCCCTTCCCTCCTGCTTCCTGGCTGGTATGGGGCTGTGACCACAGGAACTCCAGAGGCCCTTCAGAACCAAGGACTTGATGATGAAAGCCACATGGCACAGCATGGTGCAGCAGAAATAAAGGAGCCTGGGACCCTGATGATGGTGTAGCTGCCACACCAGCCCTAGACTGCCCACATCCAGGCTTCCTGCATGGGAGGGAGAAACTCCCACATTGCTTAAGAACTGTAATCCTGGCGCCTGTTACTGTCAGCAGTTCTCGGCAGTCACAAAGGAGTCTCAGAAGGCTCCGCGCAGACCCTAGCCTAGTCAATAACGAAGCAAGACACACCTTCACCTCTACGACTCTTCCTGACGTGCACCGATCCCTCTTGTAGGTACCCCAAGGAGAGGAAGAGCAGGCAGGGAGATAAGGCACCTCCAGCTCTCCACCCATCTTTAAAAAGCATAGTTATGGGTGAGAGAACCTTGTTTACCAGGGGAAACAGAATGAGAAGACAGCCTCAGAGGAGAGTCAGATACACATACACAGCCTCACATTCTTTTGCGATGCTGCTTGCTGTCTTAATAATATTTTCAAATGCTAATGTGGTGTAAGTCTTGCCGGCACACGCAATAAAAATATGCTTGTCCAGCTCACAGCTACTGACCAATTAAATCTAGACAGACAGGAGGTTGAGTATTTAAGAGGGGACTGTCAGACCCTGTGAAAGCAACACCACGGCAACCAGGAAGCACCAAGGCACCCCCTTCCTCATTCACAAAGCCCATCACAGCTGACAGAGCTGCAATTAGCAGCCAGTGGCCTTTTTGAAGCTCTGGAGCTCTGAGCACAGAGCTGGTTTCTGGGAGATCACAGGGCTCTGAAAACTTGCCACCGAAACTTCCTCTCTGAGACCATAATAAATAATAATTTCCAGGATCTTCATAAAATTTCTATTCTCTTTTCCCAAGTATCCCTGTCCCTTTGCTCACTCTGTTCTCTGCCTAAAAATAATCTCTGCTTCGCAAAGTCTTCCTTTCAAGACCCACCTCGAATGCCGCCTCTGAAAACCTTTCTTGACTCCTCCAACCAGAAAGGTGGACTCATCTGAACCCTCCTAAGAACACTGATATCAAGCATTTTACATCAATTATTTCATCTTACCTCACTTGAGTTTTACAGTAATCTAGTAAATAGATAAATATTATATCCCCATTTCCATCAGAGATATCAAGACAGGAGCTCAAGACCACACAGCTTACTAGCTTACTTTTACTTACTAGTAAAAGTCCTAGACTTGAACTAAGTCTTCAGAGTTCAAGTCCTATATCTTTAAGTCCTAGCTCTTCAAAGTCTGTGTTCTCTGTTCCTGTTAGAGCACTTCACATAGCTGTACTTTTATTCATTCCTTCATTCAAAAATACTTCCTGGGGCTTCCCTGGTGGCGCAGTGGTTGAGAGTCCGCCTGCATCGCCCGGTCCGGGAAGATCCCACATGCCGTGGAGCCGCTGGGCCCGTGAGACACGGCCGCTGAGCCTGCGCGTCCGGAGCCTGTGTTCTGCAACGGGAGAAGCCACAACAGTGAGAGGCCCGCGTACCGCAAGAAAAAATAAAAAAATACTTCCTGAGGTCATCCTAGGCACTGTCCTGAGGACTGGAACTTCACCTACAAGAGGACTGAGTAGATATAGCAAGCTGGAGCCCCCTCCTGCACTCTGCACGCCAGACCTGTGGGCAGAGGCTTGTGTCTGATTTGTTTCCGCGTGCCCTGCACCCAGCACAGATTCCAGCACATCATAGGGCTTCAGCAAATGTGGAATGGAATTGAATGAGCTGCAAGGCTGAGCATCCGAGGAGCAGAGACAAAGGAGAGACTGAGTCCTTGAGCTTAAAACAGGCCAGTGGTTGAGTTGTCCGATCCAAGGACTCCTGCTGGTGTAACCTGTGGTTGGAAGTAACTCCAAGTGTTGCTAAAGTGGTGCTGAACACATGCCAGTGCAGGAGACGGCTAGGGGAGCTCCTCCAGACGTGGAAGGGAGGCTCAGTCTCTCGGGGTGTGGATTAACTGCTCAGCTCAGCCTGTGGGGAGCATCAATTCCATCTCAGAATCCCAGGAAGAAAGGTACCCGGGGTGAGGATTGAGGACTTGGAGAGAGTGCAGATGGGCTGTGTTAACCCCTGAAAGGCCACCCCTGGAAGCTGCCGTTGGAGCTGTGGGAGGTGCTAAATCAAAAGAGAAAGGAGGGATCCAGTCTGGGGGAGACCTCAGAGCGTCCGCAGTGGTCCCTGCAAAGGCAAGGGAGGTCTGGGTCCTGTGCGGGCTGGGTGGTGAGCATCCTTCCATCAGCTCCCTTTCCATCCCAGAGGATGTGGGGAGGGGTAGGGAAGAACTGGTCTTCCTTAGCAGCCCTTCTTTACTAGGGAGCGGGGCACAACATGGACCCTCCTCCACAATCCCAGGATTCAGCTCCCAGCAGACTCTGCAGCATCCAGCCAAGGCTCTCCCACCCGCCCACCAGCTCATCACAGACTCCGTGGTGAAGGGATTGTCCTCATTGTTACATGTTTTCTATAAGGACTCAAGGGGAGGTGATGGGGAGCAGAGCACTGCTGCTTTGTTTTTCTTTTTTTTTTAATTTATTTATTTGGCTGGCCAGGTCTTTGTTGTGGCATGCGAGATCTGTAGTTGCAGCATGCGGGATCTAGTTCCCTGACCAGGGATTGAACTCAAGCCCACTGCATTGGGAGCATGGAGTCTTAGCCACTGGACCACTGGGGAAGTCCCCTGCTGCTTTTTAATTCAGCATCGATTGGTGCTCAGGTCTGTGCTGGACCTTCAGTAGACGAACACAAACAGAACATGGACCCCGACTTCAAGGATCTTAAAACCTGGAGGCCCAGAGAGGGTTGGGGCCAGTGTTGAGGCTGGAAAGACCCAAGGTTGTCTTTGAAAGTGTGCCCTACACAGAACACCGGCTGCTTCCTCATCTTCCCCTCTTTGCTCTGCTTAGTCCAACACTGGGTCCTTTAGACCCAGCTCAGGTCACTCCTCCTCCATGAAGCCTTCTCTGACTGCTTCAACCCATGGAGTGCTGGACTTGGAAGTAATTTCAGACCAACAATTTTGTCTTATCTGGGGGAAGCTGTGATCCCCAAAAGGAACATGGCTTGTTCATGGTCACATGGCAGGCCCCTTGTCAGCCGAGAGCAAAAGTCCAAATCCATGAGCTCCAGAGTTCCACATGCTGTAACACACCATAGTGAGCTCTGGATGCCCTGCCCAGATCCCATTGACCCCTGGCTGCTGGCAGTCACCCTCAGCTGCAGAGAGCTGCCTCACCCAGGGTTTGGCCCTTTCCCATGGCCAAAGGCTGGCTGATGCAGGGATACAAAGGCTACCCCCGTCCCTATGTGTGACAGCTCTGATGAGCCACCCCAGCTCCAGAGCTCCCTGTAGGACCGGCTTCACTCCCTGACCACTCCTGCCGCCCTTGCCACCTCACAGGTGTATTTCCTAAGAGCACTTCCCACCACACCTTCCACACACAGTCCCCAACTCAGTCTGCTTTCAGGAGCCCAAGCTAACACACACAGTTATTATTACTAGTAAATATGTAATATGGCAATATGGATAGCAGTTACTGAGCAATACTTTCAAAAGACCTAACATTTGTTGAGTGTATACTATTTGCCAGGACTCACATCAACCTGAAAAAAAGATTTTCTTATTAGGCTTGTTTTCTTGATGGGGAGGTGGAACCTCTTGGTGTAGTTTCCGCGGCTCACAGGTGAGTGGGGATGGGGGTTGGGATTCTGGTTTAGGGCTTTCTGGTCTGGAGCCAAGCTGTCAATCACCTCACTGTCACTTGGTGGTTATTGGATGTACATGGCATCTTTCCTAGTTGACTGTAAGTTCTTTGAAGATACATACCAGGCCTGTGTCACCAGGCAGACAGTAGGTGCTCAATAAGTACGGTTGGTAAGTGTCCATTGACAGAGGAATGGATAAAAAATATGTGGTATATGTATATATGTATATACATATATATAATAGAATATTATTTAGCCTTGAGGAATCTTACCATTTGTGAAAACATGGAGGAATTATGAGGGCATTATGCTAAGTGAAATAAATCAGACAGAGAAAGACAAATACTACATAATCACATTTATATGCGGACTCTAAAAAACAAACAAAAAAATTTTAAAAGAGCATAAAACAAACCAATAGAAAAATAGATCATATTCAGAGGGAGGGGATGGGGGGAGCGGGAGTTGAATGAAGGACATCAAAAGATCCAAACTTCCAGTTACAAGATAAATAACTACTGGGGATGTAATGTCCAACATGATGACTAGAGTTTCTACTGCTGAAGGATATATAGGAAAGTTGTTAAGAGAATAAATCCTAAAAGTTCTCATCACAAGGAAAATGTTTTTTTCTTTTTTTGCTTTTTCTCTTTACTGTATCTATATGATATGATGATGATGGAAGCTAACTAAGCTTATTATGGTAATTATTTCACAATATATGTAAGTCAAACCAGTATCTTAAACTTATACAGTGATGTATGTCAATCACACCTCAAGAAAACTGGAAAAAAATTAAAATTAAAAAATGTATATATAAAAAATTTTAAAATGCTGGCTGGTTGGTTGATACAGAGGAAGGTTTTCTGAACATGCCGAAATCAGGTCAGTAGCACAACCTGCAGGGCCAGTCCTCAGAACTTGGATATTCCAGCTGAAGCTTCCCACTCCCACACCCAGATCTCTGCTATTTACCTGAAGACATTTAAAGGTCAGGGTGGTAATGTTCAGCTGTGAACTTTTCACTTCCACCAGGATCACAAGTATTAAAGAGGCGCGCGCGTGTGTGTGTGTGTGTGTGTGTGTGTGTGTGTGTGTGTGTGTGTGTGTGTGTAGGGGTGGCCCAGCTCCCACGGAGGTAGCTGCTATCACAGTCTTTCTCGAGTTTACCCCAGAGTGTCTGTTTTCTCTCAGCAGGTTTGACAGGACTGCAGTTGATGTGGGAATCTTCTATCAGGGGTGCTGGCTACTGCCATGGTCTGCGGGAGCTCTGAAATCTAGCAGCTCCATTGCTGGCTCTCTGAACTCCTGTAGCCCTCAGCTGATGATAAGCCATCCAATCTAACAGTGAATTTTGATCATGCCTTAAACCACTTACTAATTATTTCAGGCAAGTCTTAACTCCTTAACTAGACCAAGCTCCCTCCAGGAGGTGGACAGAGACCTCAGCATCCACTCCTGGTGCCCACAGCCTCCAGCTCAGTGCCAGACACAAGAGATGCTCAGAAAGACAGCTGATGACCGAGGAGCGAGTGGGATTCCTACATCCTCAGGGCAGCTCATGAGACACAGTCCTGGTCGTGGGCCCATAGTCCTGCCTCTGGGCAGTGGTCTGGGGTGGGGAAGGAAGGAGGGGGCTCAGGAAAGAGGCTGCTCCCAGGACCGCTCTTCATGAGTGGTGCATTTTTGGGGGAAACTTTTAAAAAAAGTTTATTGGAGTATAATTGATTTATTGCGTTGTGTTAGTTTCAGGTTTACAGCAAAGTGATTCCGTTATACATATACATATAGTCATTCTTTTTCAGATTCTTTTTTCATATAGGTTATCACAGAATATTGAGTACATTTTGGAACTTTTTGACTTTTATCACAAAGTCATGTTTTCTGCCGCAAGAACCAGTTGCATGTCTGTGTGGTCACAGTTTAAAAACCATACCAGTATGTATGTATACCATTTGTGAATAAAGAATAACAACTAGGTTCAACAACAACAACAAAATCTCCATGGTTTGAATACTTATTCCATGCAGTATGAACATGGACACACGAGGTTATAGCCAGTCTCATAGAAATATACTGGTGCATTCTGAACAAACTTAGGGTACTGGATTGGCATGACCGATGGTTAAGAATGTGACAAAAGGACATTAGAGGAAGTAACAAGAACATCACAGTCAATCTGGTCTATCAGATATATCACTCTCCTGCCTAAAGTCCATCCAGAGTATTTCTGTGATAGCACTAAAGAGTCTGAACTCCTCACTCTGACCTGCAGTGCATGGGGTTTCTGGGCGCTTTTTCTTCGTCTCTACCTCATTCACTGTACTCCAGCCTCACAAGTTTCTTCCTGCTCCTCCGTTACACCAAGACCACCCCAGGACCTTTGCACGTGTGGATGCAAGGCTCTGCCTCCAGAACTTTGTATGGCTTGTTTTACTTGCCGTTCATATTTTTGCTCCAGTAGCACTTCCCCAGAGAGAGCTTTGCTGACCACCCAACGGAAACCTAAAGAACCTTCCATCCCCAGTCACCCCCTCCCGCATTACAACACTTATCATGTCTGCTCTTTTCCTGCATTTCTGTTTCCTTCGTTGTTCAACTGTTTCCCCTCACTAGCATGTAGGCGCGATCACAGGAGACATCTATTTGTTTTCCTCATGCCAGGTCCCCAGCACCGAGAGATGATCCTGGCTTAGCCCAGGCATGCTGTAGATGCTCACTGAGTGATAATTAGAGCAGCTAAACTTTACTGAGGCCTTTAAGAGCTTTACATGGATGTACTCGTTTAATCCCCACGGCAAGCCAAGAGGTAGGCACTACTATTATCTCCCTTTTACAGATGAGGAAACTGAGGCACAAAGAGGCAGCATCTACAGCTCACAGTCCCATGACCAGTAAGAAGTAGACAGGGCTTTGAATGCACAGTCTGACTCCAGAGTCTATGCTCTTAACCTTGACACTGACTATGATGGAGCGTGCTGGGAACACGAGCAGTCAGACAGTGGAGCTGGAAGGCCTTCTGCAGTCTGCAACCCCTACCTCCAGATCTGGGTGCAGACAGGGGCTGGCGCTAATGGGACATCTCAGGCATCCTTCCCTTTCTTCAGGCATCCATCCTAAGGACGGTCAGGACTCAGTTTCTCCCCTCAGGCCTTTCCCATGTGGGCACACGTGGTCTGCTTCCTCCTGCCCAGCCCACTCTCCACCTCCTCGGGGAGGTCCCCCCTCCCCAGGTTAGGCCCAGCTTCTGTGACACATGTCCTCCAGTAAAGGCCAGAGCTGGGCCTACAGCCTGCACTGCCCAGTCCAGAGCCCAAGCCTGCGGCATCGGCCCTCCGTTCAACAAGTATATCCTGTGCGGCCTTTCCTGGTCTTCTGAGGTAGCTCTTATCACATTGGTTTTCTATTTGTTTATCTTTATTGTAATTATTTGTTTAATGTTTGGGTTTTTCTGCCCATGTTTAAAAATAATCCTATGATCAGTGGTTGGCAGGGGTTAGGAGTGCGGGGAAACTGGTGAACTGGCAGTGCACAGAGGATTTTTAAGGTGTGAAACTATTTTATGTGATACTCTGATGGTGGAGACATGTCACCATACATTTGTCTAAACCCATAGAACGGACAACACCATGAATGAACCTTAATATAAACTGTTGAGTAACAATGATGTATCAATGTAGGTTCTGTCAATTGCAACAGACGTCCCACTCTGGTCGGGGGTGTTGATACTGGGGAGTTTATGCATATGTAGGGGAAGAGGCTATAGGGAAACTCTGTATTTTCTGCCCAGTTTTGCTGTGATCTAAAACTCCTTTTTTAAAAAGTCTACTTTAAAAAAATTGGTTAAAATGGAAATTTCAATGTTATATATATTTTACCACAATTAAAAAAATTAATTCTATGAAAGCAAGGCTCCTAATTCCTGAGAATCCCTCTCAACCTCCAACCCTCTCCTCCCAGAGTGAATCAGTGCTTGATGTTGTGATATTGTCAGAATAACCACAACACCTGTGGTTATTGAACCGCATAAAAGCAAAGGCGCAGATTTTCTCACAAGCAAGAGAGAGGGGACCCTACAGCTGAGTCTCTGAAGGTTCATCTTTTTCTTTTTGGGATGGGCTTAGGTTGAGCCATCTCCATCCTCCCCTCAGTCCCTTCTGTGTTTCCCTGGTGACTGGTGGGATTGAAATTTGATTCAACATCTATAGAGGTCATGTTATCAGTATGTATCAGATGATGCACACTGCTTAACATAAAAATTCCAATCTTAGAAATTTAACCTAAATAAATTATTGAGTATATATTCGAAGATGTATGTGCACATATGTGCATAAGGGTATTTTTTAAATATGAAAAATCAGAAATACCCTAAATATCCAAGAGTAGAAAATTTATTAAATAAGTGACTCAATAAGTCCATATAATTAAACACTTAGGAGCCTCTTTTTCATCAAGGTAACTTTGTTAAGGTTTCATTTACATGCAGTAAAACATACCCATTGATTCTATGAGTTGGCCAATGAATATACCCATGAGACCTTCACCTCGGTCAAGACACATAACATTGCCATCAACTCAAGAAGTTCCTTCATGATCTTGACAATCTCCCCCAACCTCTCAGTTCCAGGCAACCAGTAATCCATTCTCTGTCACTGTAGATTAATGTTGTCTGTTATAGAATTTTTTCTTTGAGGTATGATTGACCTACCAAAATACTATACGTATTTAATATATACTACTTGATGAGTTTGGAGATAATTATACATCCGTGAAAGCATCACCACAATCTATGCCAGAAACCTATCCCTCACCTCCAAAAGTTTCATCCTACCTTCTTTATTTATTATTACTTTTTGTAATAAGAACATATAAGAGCCACCCTCTTAATTGTATTTAGGTGTGCACTACAGCATTGTTAACTATAGGCTCTGTGCTGTACAGTAAATCTCTAGGATTTTTCCATCTTCCATAACTAAAACTTTGTGCCCTTTGACTAATACCTTCCCATATTCTGTTCCTGCCCTCCAGGCTCTAGCAGCCACCATTCTACTCTCCCCTTCTATGAGTTTGGCTATTTTAGATTCCTCATATAAATGGTATCATGCAGTGTTTGTTCTTCTGTGTCTGGTTTATTTCACTTAGCATAATGTCCTCCAGATTCATCCACACTGCTGCAAGTGGCAGGATTTCTTTCTTTTTCAAGGCTGAATAGAGTTCCATTGCATGTATATTCCACATTTTCTTTAGCCATTCATCAGTCAGTAGATGTTTAAGTTGCTTCCATGTCTTGGCTCCTATGAATAATTCTGCAATGAATATAGCAGTGCAGAATTTTATCTAAATTGAGTCATATACTATGTAGTCTTCTGTGTTTTGTTGCTTTAGCCAAGCATAATGTTTTAGAGATTCATCCATGTTGTCGTCTGTATTAGTAGTACATTGTTTATTGTTGAGCAGTATTCCATTGTACGAATACTGTATAACTGTTAGTGCACGTTTGGGTCATTTCAAGTTGGGACTATCCTGAGTAAAACTTCTATAAATATTCCTTTTTAGGTTTTTTTGTGGACATATGTTTTAATTACCTTAGGTAAATACTTAGCAGTGAAATGGTTGGGTCGTGTGGCAAGTATATGTTAAATTATTTTAAAAACTGCTTAAATGTTTTCCAAATGTACCATTTTACATCCCTACTAACAATGCATGGGAGTTCCAGGTGTGCCACAACTTTGCCAACACTTGGTATTGTCATTCTTTTTCATTTTGGCCACTCTAATGGGTGTGTAGTTGTATCTCACTGTGGTTTTAATATATATATATATGTATATATATTTCTTTTTCAGGTTCTTTCCATTATAGGTCATTATAAGATATTGAGTATAGTTACCTGTACTATACAGTAAATTCTTATTATTTTTCTATTTTCTATATATTGGCAAGTATCTGTTAATCTCATATGCCTAATTTATCCCTCCCCCTCTTTCCCCTTTGGTAACCATAAGTTTGTTTTCCATGTCTATGAGTCTGTTTCTGTTTTGTAAATAAGTTCACTTGTATTATTTTTTAGATTCCACAAATAAGTGATCTCATATAATATTTGTCTTTCTCTGACTTACTTCACTTAGTATGATAATCTCTAGGTCCATCCATGTTGTTGCTGCAAATAGCATTATTTCATTCTTTTTATGGCTGTGTAATATTCCATTGTACATATATATCACATCTTTATCCATTCATCTGTCGATGGACATTTAGGTTGCTTCCATGTCTTGGCTATTGTAAATAGTGCTGCTATGAACATTGGGGTGCATGTATCTTTTCGAATTAGAGTTTTCTCTGGATATATGCCCAGGAATGGGGTTCCTGGATCATATGGTAACTCTATTTTTAGTTTTTTAAGGAACCTCCATACCGTTCTTCATAGTGGCTATACCAATTTACATTCCCACCAACAGTGTAGGAGGGTTCCCTTTTCTCTGAACCCTCTCCAGCATTGATTGCTTGTAGACTTTTGGATAATGGCCATTCTAACTGGTGTGAGGTGATACCTCACTGTAGTTTTGATTTCCATTTCTCTAATACTTAGTGATGTTGAATGTCTTTTCATGTGCTTGTTGGTCATCTGTATGTCTTCTTTGGAGAAATGTCTATATTTTGTCTATTTGAAAATTAGAATATCTGTCTTTTTAATATCATATTGTTAGAGTGCTTTAAAGACTTCATATACAAGTCCCTTGCTGGATGGAGGTATTGTGAATTAGTTCCCAGTTTTGCCTTACCTTTCCTTTTTTAAAGAGTGTTTTTCAAAAGAGTACCTTTTGGATTTTTATGAAGTCTGACTTATCCAATTTTTATCGTTTGTGCTTTTTATATCCTGTCTAATACAGTATTGCCTAACAAAGTTGCAAAGAGTTTTCTCCTATATTTTCTTCTAGAAACATCATAGTTTTCATTTCTATGTTTGTCTATGATAATTTCTAGTTTTATGTTTTATATTTTATGTGTAATGGTAGAGGTTTATTTTTTCAACACTTATATCCAATTTTTCTACATCATTTATCACATCAGGCCTACAATTTTGTTGAAAAGACTAACATTTCCTCACTGAATTACTTTGGCGCTTTTGTCAAGAATCAGTTGGCCTTATATGTGCAAGTTTATTTCTGTAATCTCCCTTCTGTTCCTCTGATCTATATGTTAATTTCTTATGCAACGCCATACTGCCTTGATAAATGCAGTTTTATAGTAAGTCTTGAAATCAGGTAGTATATGTCCTCCAATGTCCTTCCTATTTTTCAAAATTATTTTGGCTATTCTAAATTCTTTGCATTTTCATATATATTTTAGAATCAGCTTGTCAAATTAAAAAAATCCTGCTAAGATTTATATTGGGATCGCAATGAATCTATAGATTGCTTTAGGGAGAACTGACATCTTAACAATAACAAGCCTCTGATCTATAAATGTGGTTATCCCATTTACTCTGGTGTTCTTTAGTTTCTCTCAGGAATATTTTTAGTATACAGATTGTGCACATATTTTATTAGATTTATACCCAAGTATTTTGTTTTTTATATTATTGTAAGTGGTATTTATTTTTATTTCAATTTTTCACTGCTAGTAAATAGAAAAACAATTGGTTTTTTGACTTTCTATCCTGTACTAAGATTCACTTATTTTTTTTTCCAATAACAATTTTTAGGATTTTCTTGGGATTTCTTGGGATTTTTCTATATCAATGATCATGTCATCTGTAAACAAAGAAGTTTTACTCCTTCCTTTCCAATCTGCATGCCTTTTATTTCTTTTCATTTTTTTATGTTATTGACTTGTTGTACAGGAGTATTGCTATGACATTCTTGCCAAGAGTTCCGTCTTTCACCATTATGTATGATGTTAACTCTAGGTTTTAGGTCTATGAGGTTGAGGATGTTCCCTTCTATTTTTGATTTGCTGAAAAACTATGGTACATGAATGTTGAAATTTTTTTTTGCATCTATTGAGGTGATCATATGGTTTTCTCTTTTATTCTGTTAATATAGTGAATTGCATTGATTGATTTTCAAATGTTAAATTAATCATGCATGCCTGGAATAAACCCCATTTGGTCTGTGCCATGAAATTTTGGTTCTTAGATATTCCTTTAAGAAAGGAGTTGCGATTCGGATATGAGGAATATATTTAGCTGACAGCCTTTAGCTACAGCACCTATGGGATCAGCCATAGCACTTGAACCAAGACCTTGCTCTTCCCAGACAGCTCCTGGACAATGAAAGAGCATAGTATTGGTCCTGGGACCTGACCAGTCCTGGCAAATACAGGAGTTCTCTAATGAGCAGTCTTTTCTACAGAGCTCCCAGTGGGTAGTCAAGGCTTTGTTAGGGCTGCGCCATAGTCTGAGGTTCTTCCTGCCCAATCCTACTTCCTCTCTTTCCTTTCACAGGTGTCAGAGCTACATCATAGCTTGAGAGCTTTCCCTGAATAATTGTGCTCTCACCCCTTATCCTTCACAGGCGTTACCCCCAAATAAATTTCTTGCAATCCTGGCTCTATTCAGCATCTGCTTCTTAGAGGACTCAAACTGACATAATGTATTGTGCTTTTTACATATTGCTGGATTCAATTTGTCAGTATTTCTTGGGGATGCTCTTGTCTATGTGCATGAGGGATATTGTTCTATAGTTTTATCTTGTAATGTTTTGATCTGGTTTTAGTATCAAGGTAATGCCAGCCCCTGAATACCTGAATACTGAATTGGAAAGTGTTCTTGATTCTTCTGTATTGAAAGACATGAAGAGGGCCATTTCATAAAGATAAAAGGGTCAATTCATCAAGAATACAAAGCCATCCTAAATGTGAATGCATCTAATAACGAACCTTCAAAATACATGGGTAAAAACTGACAGAAATAAAAGGAGAAAAAGACAAATTCACAGTTATTGTTGGAAATTTTAGCACACCTTTTTCAGTAATCGATAGAATAAGTAGACAGAAAATCTGTAAAGATACAAAACACTTGAAGAACAGTCTCAAGCAGCTCAACTGACTGGTATTTATAGAATGCAGTAGCTAAAATCAGTAGAATACACATTATATTTTTTAAAACATTTACCAAGATAGACCATATGCTGGGCCATAAAAAGCAAACAAAAAAGCTTCAGTAAATTTAAATGGATTGAAATCACGTTGCGTCTGTAGTCTGATCAAATTGATCAAACGAAATCAAATTTAAAAACATTAACAACAAATAAACAATTGGAAAATGAAAAAATATTTGGACACTAAATAACACATTTCTAAAGAGCCTATGAGTCAAATAAAAAACCACAAGAGAAAACAGAAAATATATTTTAAATGAATTATGTTGAAAATACAACCTATTGAAATTTGTGTGATGTAGCTAAAGTAGTGCTTAGAAGGAAATTTATGCCTTTAAATGCTTATATTCGAAATAAAATGAAAGGTTTAAAATCAATGAAACCAACAGCCAGTTATTTGAAAATATAAATAAAATTGAGAAATCTCTAGCCATACTGATAGAAAGAAAGGGTAGGGGAAAGAAAGAAAGAGAGGGAGAGAGATGTTACCAATATCAGAAATGACAGAAGAAACATCACTATAGATCCTATAGAAATTAAAAGGAAATGAGAGAATATTATGAACAACTTTATGCCAATAAATTGAAAAGCACAGATGAAATGGGCAAATTTTTTGAAAGCAAAAATTATCAAATAGAAAAATCTGAATAGCCTTATATCTATTAAAGAAATTGAATGTTTGATTTAAAACTTTCCCCCAGAGAAAACTCCAGGCCCAGAAAGCTTTGCTTGTGAATTTTATCAAACTTTTAAGGAAGAAATTATACTAATTCTACAAAAATTTTCAGAAGAAAGAGGAGGAGAAACTACCTCCCAATTCATTTTGTGAGGCTGGTTTAACTCTAAAACCAAAACTTGACAACTATATTACAAGAAAAGAAAACTATAGAACATCTGTTGCAACTACCCAGTTCTGTCCTTGTAATGTAAAGCCGCCATAGACAAAATGCAAGCAGGTGAAGGTGGTCAGAGGATACAAACTTCTAGTTATAAGATGAATAAGTTCTGGAGAGGTGATGTAGTGCATGGTGATTATAGCTACCAGTATTGTATTAGAAACTTGGAAGTTGCTAACAGGGTAGGTTTTAAAAGCTCTCACCACACACCCAGAAATTGTAGCTATGTGAGGCGCTGGAGGTGGTAACTAACATTGTTGTGGTGATCATTTTGCAATATATACATATATAAAATCACTGTGCTGTACAGCTTAAACTTACACTGTGGTCTATGTCAATTTCATCTCAATAAACCTGGGGAAAAAAAAAGAAAACTATAGAACAATATTCCTAATAGACTGAGGGAGACACTTAAAAGGAGGACATAATGTTATACTTATTTATATGATAGGTCATTCAGATTTCAGAACATTTTATAATTGAGTCCATTTTTATGTACGTATATATAAATATTGATACATAGACGCATATATGTAGGCACACACATATACCTGTGCGTATGTGGAAAGAGAGAGAAGGGGAGTAAGGGAAGAGAAGAGAAGAAGGAAACAGAAGGTTATATATCACAATGTTCCCAAGTGGAAAGTGAGATTTAGAGTGATTTTTTGTTTTGTTTTTTGCTAACCTGATTTTTCTTAATTTATTTCTGAGATAAACATTGTATACTGTACATACCCTTTAATTTTTTAATAAAAGGGAGAAATAAAATTATTTTTAAAAATTCTTTAAAAAAGCAAGCCAAGCGTTAACCCAGACAGAGGGGCCACCAGTCCCAGACCCCGCTGAACTGCTGAAGATGCCATCATCAGATGTAGTCTCGGCCAACACTTGCCTCTCTGGGGAAGAAGGCAACCTGCTCCACTCAGAACAATTTCCCCTGGGGTAGGTCAACAGCTGTTGACTTGACTTGTAGTTATTTAGGAAGCCTCCCCATGCCTTCCCATCCCTAAATGATTTGCAGATGTAAAGAACAGTCCAGATATGCTGTCCCCTCTCCTGTTTGTATCTCTAATGCATCTACACCTTTTCAGAAACAGGGAAAGAACATCTCCATCCAAACAGCAGTTCCTAAGAAAGGCCCTTCACAACTCCACAAACCCCGTGAGGTTCCTCTGTGTAGTGGACATTGTCTGTGTAATTCTCTTCCCACCTTTAACCTCCATACCTTTGGGGAGTTGTTCTTTCCCCATTCCCTGGGGTTCATGTGGTCCCCATAGTTACAGAACTGAGCAAGTGATTGCTGAACGGCCGAAGTCCTCTCTCAGGAGTTTTACAAAGGGCACTGAGAGCTAAGTTCTGTTTCTTCTTGGATTACAAGCTGTGCAAACGTATCCACAGGGCTGCTGGAAAGCAGGACCCTTAGCAGGGGGGGAAAGCCCAAGAGAAGAAGGCTAACGGAGGAAAGGCAGTGAGATAAAGGCCCAGTTACCTGAGCCAATTCATCTTTCTGCTTGGGCCATTTTGAGTCGGGTTTCTACTGTTGCAAATGAAAGAATCCTGATAAGACCCTCATAGCATCTTTTCCATTATAGCACTTAACCAATCAGTATTATGTATTTATTTGGTTCCTTCTTTAATGTTTTTCTCCACCAGTTTGTGAGCTCCATCTGGCCAAGGTCCATGTCTATTTAATTCATTACTGTTTACCCAGCACCTGACACAATGCTTCCCTGGAGCATAATAAGATATCAATAAACATAAAGTGAATGAACAGATGCATATATGAACCCAGTGGCTGAGCTATATCAAATTCTTCTGTGACTTCCTATAAACTTAGACTCAACTATTAATAGAGATCTTGAAAGAGAGGTCTCCTGTTCCTCACTTGGCCCTGCCAGGCAAGGTAACTTTTGAACTTCAAGAGAAAGTCCAGACCCCAAACTGAGTCATCTCTCACACTTCCCCACTCCACCCTCATCCTCCCATGAGGCTCCTCCGAGGTTCCTGCTCAGTGGGACTCTGTGACTTAACCTTCCAGAGTTTATCAAATGGAGAACAAGCTTGTGAACGTTCCAGTGCTCTCGGCCCGGACCTTTAGAACCAAGTGCTGATGGAACTGGTGAGCCCTGACCCACATTATAGGTGCAGGAAGGCAAAAGAGATCATGCAAGGGCAGTGGAACATCGTATTTCCTACCCTTCCCTGGATTCCCAGGTTGAACAGGCCTCCCTGTCAACATTAAGACTGCAGGGAGAGGCTTTGGAAATCATGGCTGCATATCACCCAAGTGAGAACCACCTGGGCCTGTTAAAATGCAGATTCCTAGGCACCACCCCAGACCTTCTGAATCTCTTGTGTGTAAAGCACATTTTTAACAAGTGTTTCGGGTGATGCTGATGCACTTAAGAGTTCAGAATCAGGCACCCTTTATTCTAAGCCCCATTCACCCTGTTGCTGAGGCAGGGATTCACACCCTAGGGTTATGGGGATAGATGAACACATGACACCTGACCCAGGATGCATGAGATCAACACGGCAGATTGTTATACTCATAGCCCAGGGAAGGAGGACACTGAATACCAGGCAGGGCCACACAGGAAGAGTGAAAAACCAGGGGCTGTGAGAGGCAGGCTTTCTAGTATTAAGAGGTGTTCCTTGTTTCCATGGGAGCATGTGGTTTTTGTTTGAATAATTCCATGGACTGGGAGGGAACTGAAACCCACTACCCAGTGTTAAGCAGGAACTAACTGTACCTAGTCCCTTGAAAAGGAGGGTTGTTGAGCTGGGGACCTTGTCCTTGGAAACAGTCTTAGAAGAAGAATTTGCAGTTAAACCATTGGAGGCCCTCCCAATTTTACGAGATGCCAACGCAACACGTAATATTGAGTCTTAATTTTAGTTCTTACGCCACACCCTTCTGTCACCTCTTCCAGAAAGCACAGCCTCCTTCAAGCTGCCTGGATACCTGTCTGTTTCAAAGTGGGGGCAGGTGTGTGTGGAGGACAAAACTCAGGCCAATAGGCTCTAAGGAGGAAACCATAGTGCACACGGCTTCCCCTAAACTATTAGCTTTAGCACAGAAAGAAAGTGGGGGAAGGAGTCCCCATTTCCAGGAGTCTCCATCCTCCTGGAAAACCTAAAGGTGTCCCTGTGTGTGAGGCCAGCTGGCATGTCCCACATCATCACCCAGACAGCCTGCAGTTGACCATGGTGGTGCTGAGCTATAAACCAGGCTGCACAGGGCTAGCAGTCAGCCACAGATGACAGTCAAAGAGAGCTTTCACACTGTCCCTGCCCATAAAGAAAACAAACACATAAAGAAAACAAACAAAAACAGAGGGAACAAATCCAGACCCATATCAAAAATACCGGCCCCAAAATGAACAGGATTCACAGAACACCAGCCGAGAGACCACCTGTGCATCAAATAAATAAAAGTCCCAGCAAGCTGGGCTCTTATGTCTAATTCCACTTGGAATACCTTTGGTCTCTTTTTCCTTTCCTCTTCCCACAGAAGGTCCACTGGCACTACCCCACTCCCCACCCCCATATGTCTTACTCTGGGGGAAAAAAATGTTTCCATGTAGTTGAACTTTTCATATTCCTGAGGCTCTAATTAAGATCTCTCAACACAGAGAGTTTTCATTCATTCGTCTATTTGACGAATGCTCATCGACCATCTACTATGGGCTGGATCTGTACTAGGAGCCTTTGGAAATCCTAGATGAGTGAGAAAAGAGGCAGACTCATACAGTGGAATGCTACACTGCAATTTTTTAAAAGTTCTATACATACTTATATAAAGAAGATCTTCAAGATAGATGACTTATTTTAAAAAATGTAATAAGCAGAATAGTGTGGATTGTATCATTTGGGTAAAAGAGAGACAGGGAGCAAGATAAAGGATGAAGGAGGAATAGAGAGGGAGGCAGACGAACACGCTCATTTCTGCATCCACTCTCTAGAAGAACACACAAGAAGTGGAAACGATGGCTGCCCAGAGGGTGTGGGGCAAGAATGGGGGCTCCAGCCAGAGGAGGCTTTTCATCATAGACAATTTTGTACTGATCTAATTGTCTAACCACCTTTATGTGTTACCTACTCTCCCTCCCAAAATAAAACATTTTTAAAAAAGAAATAAAAATGAGAAAACTCAAAACCAGGCAGAAAGATTAATAATCATACAATTAGTGAACAATGTAGTAAATGCAATGATAAAATTTTCAATGATAAAATGTAGTTCCTGGGGTTCTTGAAGAAGGGCACCTAACTTAGGTGGAGAAGTCAAGACAAACGTATTGGAAGGACAGGTATCTTGACTGACTCTCAAAAGTTGAGTAGAATTGAGGGCCACTGTCCTCCACATCATTTAACTGTCAAAAAAATCTAGAGGCTCTCAGGAGAGACTTCATAGGTCTATGTGGCCTCTTGGGACTGTTAAAGGCTGATGCCAGATGCTCCCAGCGGAAGTGGCAAATTCCCATATTCCCCAAGGGTGCTTAGTTATCCAGGGAAAAGAGCAGGCCAGGTACTGAGCTAGCCCAAGCTGGGTGCAGTTAAAGTAAACATTTGCAGAAATCATTTCTTAATTAGCATCACAGCCTTCCTGCCAATTCCAGATTTCCAGCAATGTGCAAAGCTGGGTAAGGCCTCCCTGGCTTTGATTCCTCAAGGTTATCTTTTAAGTGCTTCATTTCTATCCAGTGAAATGAAATTTCTAAATTCCAACTTCATGAGAACTACCCATTTCTTCCCCACCCCCATTCTTGAGCAACCTCTCAGAACGAGTGTTCTTTTAAAAGAGACAAGGTCTGTGCTGACATCTCTCTTTAGAGAGCTCCATCAAAATCCTGCACTTGCCCAGTGTCCTTTCCTTGGCCACCGGTAACCAAGGAAACGAGATACTATGGTAACACAGGGAGGAGAGGAAAGGACGCATCCACATCCAGAGCCCTTCCTCTCTCTCTCTCTCCTTTCTCCTGGAATCAAGACAGCTACTAGGGCAGAGAGAACATCTGTTCTCAGCTTCCAGGGGGAGGGGACGAGGACACCGATGGGCGGCTTAATGGCTGACATCCAGGCCTTCGGATTCCATAACCTGAAGTCTGGTGCCCACCAAAAATATGCCCTTTCCCAGCCCAAGGGCGCAGCGCACTCTAGAACCTGTAACATAATGCCCAAAATTCCAGATGTAAAGCATGTTTATTCAAATGAGTTCAGTAATACAGATTGGGATAATGTCTAAGTAAAGCCCTAAACATACTGAAATTATGACGTACGGAAACTTACCACGTGTTTGAACAACTTTAGCAAGCGTTGAATTTTTCTCGTGGTTTCATCCCTCCTTTCTGCCTCCGCCCTCAGCCCTCTGACCATCTCTATCTCTGCTTCTCAGATGCCCTCCTCCTGTATTTTTCTCTGTTTACCTACCTCTTCCTCTGAGGCTTGCCTTCCTGCTTCTCTCTGTCTCACTCTCCTCTCTCTCCTCCTCCTGACCCACAGTTCACCTGTCACTCTCAGGATGGAGGGGCTTAAAGAGAAAGATTCCCCATGTGCTGGTGCTGGCTCGGGCCCTGCCATCTCCTCTCCACCTAGAGCACTGTTAATCACCCCCTGGGACCACACTGTGGACATGCATGATGTCGGGCTCAGAGGACCTCAGGGTGAGACAAATGACACCTCGGCTTGAAGGAGGTCAAAATATTACAAATTGTGAGACGTATGACGACGTCATGAGTAATCCAAGTGTGGTGCTCCAGGGCAGTGGGAAAACCTACTACTTGTCTCCAATCTTTTGTTTGTTGAATCTTCTTTTACAACCTTAAGAATTCTCTTTAGAACTCTAAAATCTTTTCTTCTGACTCTTACATGAAATCCTCCTGAACAGGAGCTCTCTGGTCTAATTTTTTCAGCACTGAAACCATCGGTTGAGGGAAGACCTGGCTGATTTGATGAGGGGTGAAATGGGAGTTGTAGTCCAATCGGACTGGGCTGGGCGGCACCACACCTGTTGGTGTTTAGTTGGAGCAGCGTTCTAGTCATCCTACTAACAGAAGAGCCAAAGAGGAAGGTAATGCTGTGCCTCTTTGTCGAGCCAAACCCTCCCCCAGCTTTATTAAACTTCAAGCAAGTTCCCCACCAGCCACTTCCCTGAAAATCCTGGCAACAAAGCTGCCCTCAGGAATTGAGCACAAGCCCAAGGAATGCCTAGGACTCCTAGAATGTATGTGTGCCAATCTCCAGCTTCAGACCCAGCTTGCCCAACAACAGATGGCTATTTTGGAAAATCTACAAGCATCCATGACACAACTGGCTCCTGGGAGAGAAAGCAAGAACTCTTCTCTCCCAGCCTTATCTCGCAATCTGTTGTTAAATCTCCTGCCCCAATTCAGTAAATGAATTGTGGAACAACAACAACAACAACAACATTTTTATCACTGACTCCCCACCTTGGAAGAGTGGTCTCCAAGTTGTGTGATCACACAGCTCTATCAGTCAAAACATTTTGAACATGGACCCCTCCCTACCCTGATATAAGTGCACGTTTACTTATAAAGCATATACATCTACTACTGTATTAATATTGTACATGATAAAATATACACAAAGATGTGATTTAAGATGAAATGATAATATGTTATATCTGTTTCCATCACCCTAATAGACTGTCGTGTGCATCTCATGTTAGTCTACTCAGTCCCTTTAAATGACTGAGGACCTGGCTTTGTCCCCCAGGTCTGTGGGTTAGAACCCAGTGAGGATTGGCTGGAGCATCAGATTGTGATAGAATTTCTTTGCCAGAGGGTGTATTCATTTCCTGGGGCTGCTGTAGCAAAGTATCACAGACTGGGGGGCTTAAACAACAGAAATGTGTGGTCTCCAGTTCTGGGGGCTAGAAGTCTGAGATCAAGGTGTCAGCAGGGTTGGTACTCTTTGCGGGCTGTGAAGGAGACCTTGTCCCATCCTTTCCCCTGGCTTCTGGTGGTCTTCTGGCCATCTTCGGCCTCCTGGCTTGTAGGTGCATCCCCCAGAGCTCCGCCTTCATCCTAATGTGGCATTCTCTCTGTGTACATGTCTGTCTCTTTGTCCAAATTTCCTTATTTTGTAAAGATACAGTTATATTGCATGAGGACCCATCCTAATAGGAATCCTGATCTTAATGATCGTAACTCGACATCCTATTTCCAGATAAGGTCACTGTTTCAGACACCATTGTGTCCCCCCCAAATTTCATATGTTGAAACCCTAATCCCCAGTGTGACTGTATTTGGAGATTGGGTCTTTAAAGAGGAATTAAGGTTAAATGAAGTCATAAGCGTGGCCCTGATCCAATAGTATTGGTGCCTTTATAAGAAGAGGAAGAGAGGTCAGCAATATGTGTGCACAGAGAAAAGGCCAGGTGAGGACACAGGGAGAAGGCATCATCTACAAGCCAAGGAGAGAGGCCTCGGGAAAGACCAGTCCTGCCAACACCTCGATCTTGGACTTCCAGCCGCTGTGAGAGTCAATTTCTGTTGTTTAAACATCCAGGCTGTGGTACTTTGTTATGTCAGCTCTAGCAAATTAATTCAGTCATATTCACAGGTACTGGGGGTTAGAACTTTAGCATCTTTCTGGGGACACAGCTGAACCCACAATAAGGGGCTCATGGTAAACGAGACAACAAGCTAGGGTCCTTAGCCCGAGAGGCGAGCATGATGCTTCTCCAGGGTGGGCAGCTTGGGGCAGCCAGGAGAAGTGGGAAAGGGACCTTGCCAGGCTGCCTGCTACCAGGGGATGGGATGGCCTCTCTCTGAGGGCTGCCATCCCCAGACACAGGTCTACTCCCAGACGTGGGGCTCTGGTCAGCCACTAGTTCTAGAAAAGTCTACATTCACCAAAGCAGTTTCACACTGTCTTTTATTTTAAGGTTTCCCAAACACTTTGTAGCTGTTATTTCTAGAAGAAACTTCTGATGCTCTGAAAAAAGTGTCCGTGTTTGAAACAGCGACACAGCCAGGCTGCTCCTGGAAAAACAAAGACACACCTTCCCAATTCCTGATAGAAAAGAAGCCAGATCGGGGCATTTGTTTCCTAAACAAGAACTGAACTTTTATTACTTGCGTTATTTAATTATGACCCAAGAGGTTTTCTAACCTTGCACATTTTGTCTGCAGTGCCTGTTTAATTTTGGTATTAAAGAGACACGGTCACTCTATAGTTACCAAGTAACAAGTGCTTAAACCTCAATAAATAACAGTTTTAATAATAACGTTCTGAAATGCATAGATCACATCTCCCTGTTCATTCTCTAAGAAAAACATTTTAATTATCTATTGACACATATTGCACATGGAACAACAGTCTTTTTAAAAGATAAATGGTTTTATAGGCGAGTCGGGTTAATTAAAAGCCAGTGAAATATTACAAGCGTATTTACTGGGGAATATTCACTGTAGGAGAGGAAAGGTTCTTACACAGTTGTCAGAATTCTGTAAATATATTGTTTAATAACCACTTGGCACTTAATTATAGTGAGATAGTGAGAGCTTAAATCTAAACAGAGTGCACTCCAGTTATCTCTTCTACATACATGGCTTCTCTTCAGCCACACAGATTTTCCAGTTCAGACCACACCAAGGCAGGATATGATGGTCTGGACAATTGCTGACCAGAAGCTTCCTAGGTCCCTGGGACTGTCATGAGCAAATACTTGTTCAGATCCTGGAAACCAAGAAGGAAAGTTCAGATTCATCTCCAGAGGTGAGGCCAATTCTGAGGAAGGGCTACAAGATGAAATAAAAACTCCTTATCATGGTGCTCAAGGGCCGTCACCACTGCCCATTTTTCTAGATGTTTCACTCCTCACCCCACTCGCCTCTAATTCTAAAACGCTGTGCGTGTCTCACCAGCACCATACCCCCCGCCACAAGGAAAGCTGTGTTCCAGAGAACAGCTGCTCCATCAGTTTGATTCCATATGAAGGATGGACAATAAACCCCCAGCCAACCTACGATGACAATCCAGCATGAGCAAGAAATAAACCTTCATTGTTTAAGTCACGGAGATGTGGGGAGGGTTTGTTATGCCAGCAAACTTAGCCTGTCCTGACTCATATGCTCCGCCAGTCCCAAAGCCTGACATGGAGAAGATGCACTGTGAATGCTTGCCAATGGATAAATACATGAGTCCACCGATGGATCTGCCCTTACTTCTCCTCTGGAATGTTATCTGATCCTGGGAATCACTGCCAGGCTTCTGAGGAACTTTGACGATCTCTACCTGTGTATGTAAGCAAGAAGATCCACCAGTGAGCTGAGAAGCTTGAGTTCTGGGTTCTACTCAGAACCTATTAAGGCACAATGATCCATGGTTATTATTATGAGCAACTTGGTTTTTGTGAAGGGTTTGGGAAAATAATCAGAGGAGCAATGAGCCACTGAAATAACTCTGTGTGTGTGTGTGTGTGTGTGTGTGTGTGTGTGTGTGTGTGCACGCGCTTGCATGTATATGTGTGTGGGTTGGCCTTCCCATCATCCATTCTCTGGTTCCCTGTAGTCGCTCCCTAAGTTTTTTCTTTGGGGACCAACTCCCATCCTCATCTCAGGTCTTGTGGTTTGGGTGGCACTGACCATACCCCAAGTTCTAGGAGTGGATGTAACTTGTTGAGGTCACAGAACAAGGTAATGATAGAGCCACAACAAGAACCAAAGTCTCCCAATCTTGGATCTGATCCATCCTTTCACATCGATTTGGTGAGCTCCTGCTCTGAGCCACTCCCAGGATCTAGAACTATTGTGGTGAGTAAACCAGATGGAGAGTCTTCTGTCAGAGTCCTCAGACTCAATTCAATGCACTCTCCACCCAGAAACCAGCCCTATCCTCCCCGCCTCCCATCCAGATGCCCCATCTTCCCCAAATCCTCTGATGCCTCGACCATCACCAGCCTGCCTCTCTTTTCTGAATTCCTTTTGCCACAAGTCCTAGCACATGAACAGACCAAAGTTGGACAAGTCACCGAAAGGAATGGCCAACGAGGAGTGAGGATGCCATGGCCTAGAAGAGGAGGGACCAGGGGATGATTGAAGTGATGCTCTTTCACAACACCACATAAGTCTCCCCCACTGAATCTGGAGCTTCTTAGCCTCGTGGAAAGCCCAGGGCACTGGACAAGCTGTCTCCTCATCCCAGATCAGGGCGTTGCTGGCTGGCCCCTCCAGGCATCCCACCTCTGACCAGATCCTAACTCTGGTTCCCCAACTCCAGGGAAGGAAAACAGAATGTCCTGGAAGTGACAGAGCCCTAAACTACTCGGTTGGAAACAGAGTCACTGGAAGCCACAGGGAGAGGGAATGGGCCAAGAAGCTGATTGCATTGCCCTTGACAACAACACGTCCCAACAGCTCGAGTCAATACTGCAGCACTCACTGGGATGTGGTTTCCTGAAGCTCACAAATCTATATTGTTCTCAGGAGCAACCAACTTTTCTGCAGGCAGCACATGTCCCCTCCCGTGTGTGGGCAGCTTAAAGGGACAAAGAAACCCAGCCCAGAAGGTGGCTAAGCCCCAGCCCCCAGACTGACAGCCTAAAGGGAATATGGCATTTCACCCGCATGCTGTCCCTCTCCCTCACCCCGTGGCCACACCTCTCAGCCCCACAGTTGCAGTGGCCTCCAAGCAGAGATGTGATCTTTGTTGTAGTCTCTCTCCTTTCCAATCCAGCCTAATAATAGTTGCTAACATATATTGAGCATTTATCATATATTAACTGTCCAGAAGATAACTTTACAAATATTAACTCATTCGATTCTCAGAAAACCCAACCCTATGGGGTAGATATTATTAGTATCCCCATTTTTTGGCTGAGGAATCTGAAGCACAGAGGAGTTAAGTAACTCACCCAAAGTCACACAGCTCCTCAGGGATGGAAACAGGCAGTCTAGCCCCCACTCTTCACCACCATGCTATACCACCCCTCACAGAGAACCCTTCCCATAGCTCCCCTGGTTAAAGGCAAGGGCTTTGGAAACAGGCAAATCAGGATCAAATTTTCAGTTGTAGCCCTTACTAGCTCTGTGACTTGGACAAGCTGCCCAGCCTCTCTGATCTCATTTTCCTCATCTGTAATACGGATAAAGATGACAACAGTATCTATCTTATAGGGTAATTCCAGGGGTTCAATTAGATGACCCATTAACCTTTCCATCCCCACTGCCCATCCTACTCTGAGCTGTAACGATACCAAACTATTTTCGGTTGCCCACACATGCTCTGCATATCCTGCTGCCTCTGCCTGGATTGTTCTCTACCCCCTCTTATCTGGCCAGTTCCTTCTCACCTCTCAGGTCTCAGCTGGATATGCCTCCTCTGAGAAGCTTTCCCAAACTTCCATTATGCACTGCCTGTCTCTTCGGTGTTTTCCACAGGCTTGCACGTCCTACCATGGTCCCTATCACACTCGACTGTCCACAGATGTGTCCTCCATTGGGCTGTGAGCTCAGCAAGGGCATGACAGTGATCTCGTCCCATCCTCAATCCACAGTGTCTAGCGAGGTGCACAGAATAAGTCAGTAAATATTTGCTGCACAAATGACTAAATGAATATTTCTTTTTATTGATGTTTATATTCTTGCTTTGTCCTTCTTAATAGATAGCAACAGCCATGCCTTACTATTTGTCTCTGAATTCCCCACTAGGCCCGGCACATAAGAGCAGAGCCGGGACTGGGGGAAGAAATCTGAAGTGCCAAGGGCGCAAAGGTAAGGAGAACTCAGCTTCGTGCAAGTGCAGGGTGGGCTCCTCCATTAATGACATCTAATTTAAATGAATGGATGGCCCAACAGTTCAGTTATGAATCTCCATCTCTGTCCTCCATCTCTGTCCTCAGACTTGTGATGATTTGTATTCGTCACTGAAGACTGACAGAGCCACACCTACCAGCTTCCTTCGGGCCCCTCGCTGGCGCCAGCCCCATCATCTGACACTCTGCTGTGGACCCCCACGTGGACCAGGCTGTGGGAGAAAAGGATGTTCTCAAAGACCAAGGACATGTGATGGGCAACCATGACGGGTGGATTGAAGTCAGACAGGCAGCGAAGGGACGAGAACATTCCAGGCAGAGAAGTGGATGAAGACAGCCAAAGGAACGTCAAGTTCATCGGGGCTCCAAAGAAACTCCTCTGACTGAAACTCAGCCTATAAGCCCATGAGAACAGCTAGAAAGGCAGCAGCAACCCCACCTTCGCATAAAACCTGCGAAGAATTTTTCCATCCATCGTTTCATTTGATCCCTACAAGAAAGGAATTATAATTCCTCCCATTTTATTGATGACGACACTGAGGTTTAGAAATCAAGTGGCTTGCTCAAAGCACACTAGTAAAGCTGGGTTTGAAGACTTGTTTAGCTACTTTGGCAGTTCCCACCCTCAAGGCTTAGTGGTGACATCCACCGCCCAGGTGCCCTACACCTAGAATGACTTTACACCTCCCATGGAGCATTTATGGGACCAGAGTCTCTTGTGATCAGAATTCAAAGACTCTTTGTTGAGAGTGGCTGCAAAGCATTTTTGATCGCAGTCTTTCTCTTACACAACTGGACAGAGGTCTGGGAGGACCAAGAGGAAAGGGGCTTGTTCTGTTACCCTGGTTTCTTGCTCAGCTCAGCGAATGGAATAACTAAGGCCTCCAACGCAGTGCCTGGGCTTAAGTGAAAACAGCAATTCAAAGACTCTCTGGCAAAGAATGCAGACAGCATGTCACTGCTCTCTGATGTGTCATCCAGATCTCTGTCCTTTGTGCCTACTGCCTTTGTGGGTAGGCACAGAAGCACAAAACAGGATGGATTAGCTAATCCCCTGCTGGCGGCGAGATGGGAGCCTGAAATTCAGCTCTGAGGATTCCTTGACTCTGGGGGTCAAGAAGTTAGCAGTGTCCAGAGCCAGCCCTGCGTGGCTCCCATTGCTGACAGCTAGCTGAAGGGCCCACATGGGCTGCTGGGAGGTCACAGCGGGGCGTTTCCATTTTAACCCCATTGTTTAGCCAAATGAAGCCAAGATATTCCTGCTCCCCACTGGAGAAGTCAGCCCGGCTTCAATAATTTCTGAGTGCTGACAGATAATTCAGAGATATTGGATATTCCACCACCTGGGGACTGCCCTTGCCTACCACAGCAATCAGTTACTGCCCGCCAACCAGGGGCCATGCAGAGGCCCTGGGCCCCCTCACGCCTTTACGATCAGGCTCCAGCGTCTTGGAAAATATTTCTTGAATTTATTTATATAATCACGTTAGGAAGGCAGTGAGTTATTGTGAAGTCAGCATTCTTCCATCTTCCTTCCCACTAATCCTTTGTTTGAGATTCTGCTTGAAGGACTCCGATTACTAATGCAATTACATGCTACCTGGTAAAGGGTAATCCAAAAAAAATTAAACCCTTCCACATATTGTATTTTTCACTCAGAGCCACCCTTCTCCTAAAACTGAGTGCTCACATAAATCAATTAACTACTGATTTTATGACTACCTGCTTTTAAGAACACATAGGCTTTGGACACCACCCTCATCTTTAAGATAAATGCTGCCTCTCATTTGGAACACCAGCCCTTCAGAGATCTCTGAGTAAAAGCCAACACTCTGAATGGAGTTGATTTTAATAACAACAGAATGCAAGACCACCACCAAGCAGGACCGCGTGTGTTTTATCCTGGTATCACTAAAACCCGAAGGCTTCAGGCTGCCTTGCTGACATTCATGGGCCTTAATATCATGCCCTCTTTCTTCCACTGACCATAGAATACATGTGAAAATAAATAAAATGAGGCTGCAGACTCCAGGAATATTCTTCTTGGAGTGGTTCAGGAGGCATGACATTGAACCTGTGGATTGTAATGCTAAGACACTGTTTGGTTCTGCAGTAAACAATACTATAAAGATCACCTAAACACTACTGAGTTTCAAATTTTACATCAACCTACAAACCACACAGGCTAAACTATGGTTACAGAGCAAAATATAAATGTTATCCAACTTAACAACATAAAAGTAAAAATACAGCGTACCTGAATGGGTGGAGGGGATTGGGAGGGAATTAAAAAGCAAATGATATTGTCTGTGGTCAATGAAATAAGAAATGGAAGTCTTAGAATGTGACTGAATTTGCCTAGGTGATCAGTAAGAAGAAATAGTGATTTAATTGTCTTTGGAGGAGAGGAGATACAAAGTGAAGGCTGGTATAAGGAAGCTAGATCTCTTATCACAAGAGGAAGTCGAAAGACAGTGTCCAGAGTTGATCAATCAAAAAACAACTGTGTAATTATATTATTTAGACATATAGAAGCAACTGTCAGAACTAAAAACAGAAACCATTAAAGTGGTGGCTTCAATTTAATCCTATGGTCAAGAGAGTGAGTGACCTTGAGTTGGGGGTGGATGGGGACTTCTGAGGGCTGGTCGTGCTCCATTTCTTGATCTGAGTGCTAGTTACAAGAGTATCTTTGTAAAAATAATCAGCCACATACTTATGATGTCTACAATTTTTCTATTTGTAGGGTACATTTCAACTAAAATTTCCTCACTAAAAGCGGCTGCCTCTGGGGAACAGGAGTACAAGAAATGAGGGGAGAGACAGGGTATCATTGTTTTCTCACCATCAGCCCAGCTGATTATTCAGCCCAATTGGATTATTTTTAACCATGCAAGGTTTTACTTGCATGAAAATTAATTATGTTTATGCTGCTTCATACTGGACCCTCAGGTCACTTCTCAGGTGTGAGAAGTTCCATGTCCTCTAAAGGCAAAATTCCATGATGTGTATAAGGTGCTGGGGGATGGATATCAGCAGACTTGGGGAAGTGCTTTCAGATCCCCCAACAATTTGGGTAGTGAGTTCACTGTCATTGGAGATGCTGAAGACAAAGAGATAAGGAAGAAATGTTTCAGACATTACATGAAATTTCTAAAAATCTTATATGTTCTGGTATAGTTATAAGTCATAATTCTAGTTATTACTTTAAAATGTATATCTCAGAAATAACTAAAAAAAAAAGAGAGAGAGAGAGATAAGGAAGGAGCCCTGCCCAGGGGACTGTGGATGCAGTTTGGTTATTGCTGAAACTCAGCAACTCTGGGGGCTACAGATACTTTGGTCCGGGGCACCTGCATTTCTTCTTTTTCTTTCTTTTTTTTTTTTTTTTGAACCTTTTTGGTCCAGAAAGAAAACTCAAAAGTTCAAGAGTTCCAGTAGAAAAATACTCCTTACAAATTGGGACAAGATCAGAACTGGAAAGAGGAGAGTCAAAGGAATCCCTTTTCTCCACATTGATGTTGGGTAGGGGTTGGGGGGCGGTGACACTGGGGAAGAGAATACACCAGCTGGACCAAACCAAGTGTGGATGCTTCACCACCTGGGGACTGCCCTTTGCCACTGCCCGCCAAGCAGGGGCCAGGCGGATGGTCGATGGCATCAGGTATCCAAGGGTTAGGAATTTAGGATATCTTCTGCTCTGAGACCTCTACACCAGGGGTCAGCAAACTGTGGCCCAGAGGTCAAATTTTGCCCACTGCCTGTTTTTGAATAGCCGGTAAACTAAGAATGACTTGACATTTTTAAATGACTGAAAAATATCAAAACAAAAATAAAACATGCCATGACACATGACATTTAAATTTCAGTGTCTATAAACAAGGTTTTATCGGAACACAGTAGTGTTCATCATTTACATATTGTCTCTGGCTGTTTGCTACAACAGCAGGGTTGAATGGTTTCAACACAAAGCCTAAAACACTTACAATCGGGTCCTTTACAGAAAAAGTTTACCAAGCCCTTCTCTATACCATGGCTAGTAAAATAGCATCTGTTCATCCGGCGCTTTTAACTCCCAAAGAACTTGTCTCACTTTGTCATGATCTTCTTGTTTAACATGCTGTAGGAGGAATCTGGAATCAAAGAATTTGCAATCATGGAATATAAACAGGCCCTGGTTTGCAGACTCCCCAACCACGACTCCCCAGTTTCACATCTGGGAAACTGGAGTCCCTCCTGAGAAAGTGCTCCCCTTTGCACTTAGGTCATTGTCTTGGGGCTCTTGCGTCATGTGATCAAATCCCCCTCAAGCTCCCTTGCAGCACGGGGTTCAAAAGAGGAACTCAGGGGCTTCCCTGGTGGCGCAGTGCTTGGGAGTCCGCCTGCCGATGCAGGGGACACGGGTTCGTGCCCCGGTCCGGGAGGCTCCCACATGCCGCGGAGCGGCTGGGCCCATGAGCCATGGCCGCTGAGCCTGTGCGTCCGGAGCCTGTGCTCCGCAACGGGAGAGGCCACAACAGCAAGAGGCCTGCGTACGGCAAAAAAAAAAAAAAAAAAAAGAGGAACTCAGGACCAGAACTCAAGCACAGGAGCCTTGGTCCACCTTGCAGATAAGGCAACTCATCAAATTGCCAATTTACTAAGCTCATGGTGGTTTTGTTGTTGGGAAATTATCATTTGCCTCCAGTCCTCCTGGTGTTTCTGAAAGCAGGAAAGCTTTTCCTTAAGCACACCCAGTCTTCCCTGCCTTCGCAGAAGAACGTCCGTTCTGATTTTTGGTAGGAAAATGACTAAGGAGAATTGCCCTGGCTCAGTTACTGTAGGGTTTTACAGTCTCTGGGGACAAGGCAGGAGAGAACAAAATGTTGACAGATTCTTCAATTATTGGATGAAGTGCCAATTGGTGTGTTGCTTGTTTGACAGATTGATTTTTGGTGAGCTGACTCTTGCTGGCTTCCAAGCAAAGCGCAAATCTGAGGCTGGATTTTGGAGACCACTCACTTGGGGGATTCTCTGTGGCAAATTAAAGCTAGGGAGTGAGGCCAGGCCCCTGCAAAGGCTCCAGTTCCTCAGCTGGGTCCAGCCGGCTAGTCGTGCTTAGCTCCCAGCTGTGTGCCTGGACTTGGCTTCCCAGGAGGCAGGGCTCTTCTTCCCACCGCCTGACGGGTTGCCTTGGAGACCGAGAGCTCCAGGGAGAAGAGAGGTACTTGCAGCCTCCCCGGGCTTGCCTAAGTAGTGGGCCTTTTTACCCTTTTTTCCTTGCACAAAGGACAGCATCTGTCAGATAAATTCATCTCAGCGAAGTTGGAGGACACCTGGAGCCTGACCGATCACCCCGGCAAGCCCCATCTCTGCCCACCCGCAGCACAGTGTACAGTAAGTGAGCAGCTCTGCCCTGGGGGCAACCACACACTTCCCCTTGCCCGTCTCACCTGTTAATAGCAGAGTTCTGAAATCAACCCACCTGGATTCAAATCCTGGCTCCTCATGTGCTAGCAGTGTCACCTGAATGAATGATTTTGCTTCTCTAAACCTCAGTTTCTTACCTGTAAATCTGTGAAGTTGAGTTTTTTTCAATGTACCTAATTCAGAAAGTAGTGAGGGTTCATTGAGGTAATGCACGTAAAGCCCTTGAACACTACCTGGCCCACAGAAGCAAATACCATGCTATTAATATTTCCTTTGGTGGGAAAAGCCCTGCCAAATGTGAACTGGAGTGCCTAGCTAAAGGAAGAGCTGGAGTCCTCTGGCCTGTCCATCACTGAAGCCCTGGTGGGTGGCGATGATGAGCCCCAGGGGTTGTGGGCTGGTTATTTGTTCGGCTGGTCCAAATGACTTATTATACCAACCCCTGGCAAGGGAGTAGAAAGGAAGAAGATAAAAAATAAGAGCATCGATTTTTCCAGCACGTGAAACCAGCAATGTTATTTCCAGATCCATCCTTTCTGAAATTAAATTAAATAAAGTTTAGTTCAGTTTGTCAATTTGCTGAAAACCATCATCACCTGACTTTCGGCTTTGTAGTGAAGGGGCTCATGGACGATGTGTTTTCCAGGTAAGTGTTATTGCTTTAGGAGAAGTGAGGGCTTTTGATAACGGTCCAGATTTTAAGAGCTTTTCAACAGAATGAGGTAGCAATTTGCAACTGCGTTTTCCATAACCATTAGGCGGACATTTTAATAAATAGGGGCAGTGGTGACAGAGTCCTCCAGGAGTGAGTTAAAGCTGCAGGACTCCACACTTTTACTCAGAATACAGTCCCCAAGGTGGGTGAACAGTCCCCCTGCCTTGAGATACACTTTTGAAAAACCAGAAACATATTCCCCTTTTACTTCAATTATGAGATTTTTCTTTCCTTCAAAAACAATAAATGTGCCAGTTATTTCAGGTGAGAAAACATAATCTTGAGATTGCCTTAAGGAGAGGTGTTTTCCAAGCCCAAGCTCACCCAGGTAAAGGGCTAATAAAAGCCTCCAGAGGGGCCAGGCGGGGGCAGACAGGAGTAATAAGTGGCCTGTCAGTCATGGTAGACAGGCAGAGCCAATCAGATGGGCTTGGGGGAGATCCCACATGGTGAACAGACTGGAAGTGGGGAGGGGTTAATGAAAACCGGTTCTATATCACTGGGCCACTGTGAGGATGTTTCACTAATTACCTCCACACTGCCTGGGGCTTCAATCTGTCCCTAAGATCCCTGACCACTGAAAGGTCAGAACCATGGTTTCCAGGATGAGTAAATAAAGATGGCCAAGGGAATCAATCTTTTATTGAAAGTCATGGCTCGAGGACATGAGCTGTTCCGGGTGGTCTGAGTTGTTCAAGAGTTTGGTCCTAGGTCTGGTGGGATGTCCAGAGTGGCTTCAGCAGGGCCGACAGCTGAATTCACTCTTTCAAAACTGGTTCCCACTTATGCAAACTCTGAGTTGAGTGGCCCCCCGCCCCATTTGTGTGAAACCATCCTCAACCTTCTTGGGGCAGAATTACCTGGTGTTCCCTCGCTACTCCCAGAACATTTCATACATACCCCAGTGAATACCCTCGAGCACCCAGTACTGTAATGATCTGCCTGGGTGCCCGTCTCCAGCCTCTGCAACAGTGCCTGGCACAGAGGAAAGGCTGGCCGACTGCATGAAGAAAGGGATCCCATGGAAACCCCTCTAGGACACAATGACAATGGTTTGTCAGAAATTCTGGCTTGAGTTCATTATAATGTGGTTTGTAGTTGGGGACATTTTAGAAAAAAACGAAAGCCCTGTTTAAGTAAATCACGGTACATCCATTCAATAGGCTATTATATAGCCATGAACAATGATATAGCAGATGTATATTTATTTCTTTGAAAAGATCCTTGTGATGTGTGATTAAAGGGGAAAAAGCAGGCTACAAAACAGTTTGCATAACATAATCCCATTTTTATTGAAGGAAAAAGTTTGTATTTCACACACACACAATCTTGGGTTACATCAATAGAGGTGACCACAGGAGCTACACTGAAGTATCAGATTTAAGAAGAACTTTGACAAGGTGATCTTCACCCAGAAAAGGGCGATTGATTGAAATGGAGAAGAATCCAAAACCACGTCATTTGAATAAGGATTGAAAGAACTGAGTCCTTTCCTAATTGGGATAAAAAAGACTCAGAGTCGGACTGAAGGATACGGGGCCAACGAGAACACTCACAGCATAAGCTGAAAGCTCTTAAGAGACACGGGAGAGGTAGTAACGCTGCAGGGAATGGGATCAAGTAAGGTCCCATGAACAAGGTGTCCTTTGAACTTGGCTCTAAACTCCAAAGCTGAAGGCGGCATTTCCCAGCCTTTATCTACTGGCGTCCCAATCTCACAATTTTGGCATTTCCTTGTTCTGCCTGTATGATTGTTTACTTATGTTCTTCTTTTAAATTGTCTTATTTTGAAATAAATTAGTTCCAAAAGGTAACTCTGCCTCACTAATGATATGGAAAAACCAATATTGCCACCACAAAGAAAGCATTCATAAAAACGCATTTTAAAACACTCCAGAGTTGTTAAATCCCAGGTAAGTATTGGTGGCTGAAACCTCTGCACCTAAGATCTGTTTCTTCTTAATTATAAAGGAGAGAGTAACAAGTATTATAAAGGTGTTAGAGACATGCTCACTGCCATCACTACCACCCTAGCCCTGCCACCCAGGAACTCTGTCCTGGCCAGAGAAGCATGAGAGGAGACCCGCTTCCCTTCCCTCCAGGGATCCGGTGTGATGGAACACAGCATCCCAGCAGGTAGAGGAGAGCAGGAAGGCCTCCAAGACAGGGGAAGAGCCTAGCAAAGTTGGGGGGTGCTGTAGTCTCCCCAGAGTAACAAAGCACAGACTTCTCATTGTAATCTTGTTATACGGCTTTGATTGTTGTGCTATGTGAATATATTAACCTTTCAAGACAAAACAAAATATATGTATGATTTTTTTAAATTATCATGCACACTCATACACACACATACATAATGCCTTGTACAGCAATATTCGAAACAAACAAGTGGTCCAGACACAGTACAGAGCAATGGCCTTGGAGCTGAGCTGCCTGGGATGCATCACAGCCCTTCCACTTACCAACAATGTGGTCTTGAGTAGATCTTTTAACCTTCCCAAACCTCATTGTCCTAATCTGTACCAAGGGGATTCGATCTCTGCCCCTGGGTTATGGGACACATTAATAAGGTGATCTAAGGTGATCAATGTAAAGGCCCGTGCCCTTCACAATCATTCAGTGAATCATTGTGTCACTACTTCCTCACCTGTCTCTGTGGTCCTTTGCTTATTTCAAGTGCATCTCTATGTGTATCTTTTCCTATCTGTCTCTGTCACCCTCATTCCCTTCAGTTCTAAAATAAAACTGAAGCATATTTTGTGTCATTTATTACGTTTAGGTAATAGACTGTGAGAATGTTCACATTTCTCGAAGCAAACAAGCTGGTTACTTTAAATTGCTTTTTACTTCCTTGGCCTTCCATTTGATTTCAGGAGTGTGGGTCAGCGACTTTTAATAGCAAAACTGTTCACCAGCTCTGGTGCAGAGACCAAGGCCATGGTCGCACACACAGAATGTGTACTGGCAAGAATGGGCCTTTCCCATCAAGCATTCTCCAAACCACAATGGTGGGTGAAGAGCCCCGGAGAGATCGAAATGTTTCTGTTGAGTTTCATTTCTTTGAATATTTCTGCTGCAACTCAACAGAAGTCAGTAAATCTTGGTTTAACTGCCGCTATTGAAAGGGGAGGGCACAAAGGTGCAAAAGTCTTCTGGGGGCTCCTGAAGTGTCCATTTACAGACAGCCTTAAAAACATGACGCATTTGTTTTCTAGTTTGCAGACTCGCACACAACTTCATCCCCCTCCATGCCTCCATCATCCAAGGCTGCTTTCTAAAGATAGAAGGTTCTTGCAGGACACTCCTTTTTCACTCATTAACGGTGATCAGTAAACCCTGTGGTGTTCATTAAAATGTTCCTCTGCTGCTCAGAAACATTTTTTTTTCTTTGAAAGCCAACTTTAGCTGCTGTGAGGTCAAAGAAATATATAACAATTATGAAGAAGGTAATCGCCATTGTACTTTCTATTTTGAGTACGTCCTGGGGGCGGGCAAGCAATTGTGATTTATTTCCGTTCAGACCCATGAGTCTCATCTGAATATTTACTGGGGCTGTGCTCCAATGGGGCGATGCGGACGTGCGGCGGGGTGAAGAGCCAAAAAGTGACGGCCCTCCGCACAGAGGAGCCCGTGACTTCTAACCCTACCTGGGTTTGCTTTTATGACTTTCATATCCTTGAAGTTATTTAAAAGAAGATGAAATATGACAGGTGCTGGGGTTGGCAAAAGCCGCAAGTTGATTGCATTCTGGGCTGCCCGTGGGAACCTCCTCTCGGAACGCCGTCAGCACATTTAAAACTATGCGGTGCATTGCTGTCCTCTGCACTTCTCCCCCGACTTGCAGAGCAAACCTGGCTCAGCGCGTAGACAGGTGGAGCCGGACATTTGTTTCCTGCTGGCTGGCTTCTCTTAGGTATGTATCTATTGCCCAACCTCAGTGCGTGGGGTTCAGAGGAGCCTGACTACTCCCCATTCCTCAGCGTCCGGGGATAGGCATGTGACCAAGGCTAGCCAATCAGAGCACACCTCCTGGTCAGAATGATTGCTTCATGTGACTTACACTGGGCCAATGAGAGCCTTCCCTAGGGCTTTTTGAGGACTCTGAGAAAGAGCTTCTCTCCTGCCCCTGTGGTTATAATCTGGCTTGAGGTAAGCCTGGATCCAGCATGCTGGGAGAGCCTGCATGGTGGGAGGATCCAACATTATTAACAACAGCTGAGATCAGAACTGCGGACCCCTCTGAGGACATTCAGCCTTGCCTGAAACTCTTGGAATTTTTAGTTAAACTGAGGCCATAATTCCTTTGCATTAAGTCATATTGACTTCAGTCTCTGACAAAATCACAAGATGCCTGACTAGAGGGGAAGTCTTTTTTTTTTTTTTTTTTTTTTTTTGCGATACGTGGGCCTGTCACTGTTGCGGCCTCTCCCGTTGCGGAACACAGGCTCCGGATGCGCAGGCTCAGTGGCCATGGCTCACGGGCCCAGCCACTCCGCGGCATGTAGGAACTTCCCGGACCAGGGCACGAACCCGTGTCCTCTGCATCGGCAGGCGGACTCTCAACCACTGCGGCACCAGGGAAGCCCTGGGGAAGCCTTTTTACTATAACCAGAAGAGCACAGAGAATATTCCCTGCCTATAATACTTTCCCCACTGGTTCCCTAAAATCAAAGCATACCCCAGAGTTTGCCACTCCCTTACTACCTCTCCCAAGAGCAGTTCTTTAAAATATCATTGCACATGAATCCTCGTCTTAGGGACTGCTTCTTGGGACCCCAAACTAAGAATGTGAGGATTAAATGAAACAATCTGTAGAAAGTATTTAACACAATACTTGACTCCTAATATATGCTCCATAAATGTTGAGCATTATTCTTATTTTTGCTACTGTTGTGGTTGTTATGTTGATAGAAGACCTTGAACCAGAATCCAATTTCCCGACAGCTAATCCTGTATTCTTCCAACTATGCCAGTGTTTCCTAAAATGTCAAACATATACCACAGTTGATCCACAAAATGATTTTAATTGTTAGACGTTTTAATGTTTTTTAAAGTTATGTAGTTATGGCAAGTAAGTGCTGTTTTCTATTGATGGTAGTGGTCATAAAGTTTCTTTATAAAATAAATGTCTTTCGGTAATAAATATGAGTCAAATTTTTTAAGTAAGTAAAGGACACCTCAAACTTTACGAAGATATGGCTAAAATTGTGGAGTTGGTCTACTAACAGAAAACCCTGAGCTACCCACACCACCCACCAGCCAAAATCTTCCCGGCAAATGGCTTTATGGTCACCGCTAAGGTCTTGCAGGACCTGGCAGAAATGAGTGGTGAGTCAGAGCCCCCATCGTAGCTGTTACTGTGCCCCTTATATGCTGATGCTGGGCTCTGTAGTTGCTGGAGGGAGGGAAGAGAATGAGCAATGGGCTGAGGAGAGAAATGTAGCATCTCTGGGAGCTGGAAAGAAAAGTAATTTGGGTTCCTCAGCCTGAGAGAAAGATAGATAAGAACACAGTAAGTGAGAAACCACAGCCTGGAATGCTTACCAGGTGGGATGGAGATGCCCTAATATGAGGCTGGCCCCAGAGAACCTCACCAAGTGAGGTTACTCTTACTACCCACCTTTCCCAGCCCCAGCCCCACTCTTGTGGACGCCGTCATAGTCCAGGTCCAGAGCCAGTTAAACCCCACCAACTAACTAACTGTGTAACTTGAGGACAGCTACATAACTTCTTTGAGCCTCCATGACCCCATCTGGAAAGTGGGGAGAGTGAGCCTCACGCCATAGCAGGCCGGCCAGCAGCACAGAGGAAGTCATTTACAGAGCCTTTAGCACAGGTTATGGTCTAGGAAGGGCATTTTCAGATGTGTGCTCTCTTCATTCCAGTCCTAACCAGGGCAGAAAGTCCAGTGTCACCCACAGCTCACCAACAGATAGAGTCCAGGGATTAACTAGCACCTGCAGCCAGGGTCTGGAGCATCTCCTCCATATCTACCTGGGTCTCTGGCCCAGCCTCAAGCTTCCCTCCAAGGAAATACACCATGCCCTTTATGTAGGGTGCTGTTGGTGCCCCACCCAAATCCCCACCACTGGGCCAGTTACAAACCATATACACTGCATGTTTGGACTGCTAAGGGCTCACAGCTTCATCTTCCTCCAGAGAATTGCACTTGACTGATGGGAATCACCTCACCCAGAGAAGCCTGGGTCTTCAGGCAGTGACTGGCGCAGGGATATAAAACCTCGTCACTTTGCCTCAAGAAGATGCAACTCTGGGGGGCTATTCATTCTCCAGGGCCTTCAGAGGGATCAGGCTGAGGCTAGATGTCAGCTGAAACCACATCTTTGCTTCTTCCCCTACCCTATCCTGCCCTCCTCACTCCATCACAAGTTTCTTCTGAACATACTCCCTGAATAGATCACTTGCACAAAATTCCCATCCCAGGCTCTGGTTGGAAGCTGATCAAAGATACCTTTGTGCATTAAACAAGATGCTTTCCACAGAAGGCAAGATAGGCCAGCTCCTGCAGAAGCTAGCTCTGGCTGACATTTTCCCTAAATGAAGATAGTGTGACAGAGGATGTTGAGAGGCAGGGGGCCTGGTTCACTCTGTTAAGCATTGCTGAAGAGCCAAAGCTCTGGGAGGGCAGGACTCTGGACAGCTCCAGGGATCTAAGCAGTCGTGACAGCCCTTTTCCACAGGGCTCTGGCCTTAACAGGACTCAACTCCAGCAGTCTAGAGCATGTGAGATGAAAGCCAAGCCCTTTGCTATGGCCATCAAGGCTTCGCGTGATCCAGCCCCTGCCGAGCTCTCCAGACTCACTTATTATCACTCTCCCCCTTGCTCACCATCCTCCAGCCACACCAACTTTCCTTCTGACCATATATAATGTCAAGCTTTTCCACCTTAGTGTACTTTCTGTCCCTCTTTTCAGAAAACCCCTTCCACATCTCTTCCCATGAATAAGTTCTCATTCAGGACTTAGCTTCAATGACCCTTCTCAGATAGGGATGGGACCTGCAACTCAGGGTGGGAGCTGTGATGGAGGAAAAGTTTCCACACACTAGGAAGCCCCTTCACTGGCGGAGATGGGGTGTAGCGGGGGGGAAGCTTCAGAACTACAGAGGACAGCACAGCAACAGGGGTGCGGATGGCAAAGTGGAGAGATTCCCGCACAGAGGATCAGTGCCGACCAGCACTCACCAGGCTGAGAGACTTGTCTGCTCACCTGCTGGGGCGGGCGGGGGCTAGGAGCTGAGGCTTGGACTTCAGAGGTCAGATCCCAGGGAGAGGACTGGGGTTGGCTGCGTGAACACAGCCTGAAGGGGGCTAGTGCACCACCGATAGCCAGGAGGGAGTCTCAGAAAAAGTCTGGAACTGCTAAAGAGGCAAGAGACCATTGTTTCGAGGTGCACGAGGAGAGGGGATTCAGAGCACCACATAAACGAGCTCCAGAGATGGGCGCGAGCCGCGGCTATCAGCCCGGACCCCAGAGACGGGCATGAAAAGCTAAGTCTGCTGCTGCTGCAGCTACCAGGGAGACTGTGTGCAAGGTTCCCCTCCCGGGAGCCTGTGCAGCCCGCCACTGCCAGGGTCCCATGATCCAGGGACAACTTCCTCAGGAGAACACACGGCATGCCTCAGGCTGGTGCAATATCACTCCAGCCTCTGCCACTTCAGGCTCGCCCTCCATTCTGTACCCCTCCTTCCCCCTGGCCTGAGTGAGCCAGAGATCCCTAATCAGCTGCTCATTTAACCCCGTCCTGTCTGTGTGGGGAACAGACACCCTCAGGCGACCTACATCCAGAGGCAGGGCCAGATCCAAAGCTGAACCCCAGGAGCTTTGCAAACAAAGAAGAGAAAGGGAAATCTCTCCCAGCAGCCTCAGGAGCAGCGGATTAAATCTCCACAATCAGCTTGATGTACCCTGCATCTGTGGAATACCTGAATAGACAATGAAATCATCCCAAAATTGAGGCTGTGGACTTTGGGAACAACTGTAAACTTGGGTTTTGCTTTCTGCATCTAATTTGTTTATGGTTTTATGTTTATCTTAGTTTAGTATTTAGAGTATATCATCACTGATAGATTTGCTTATTGATTTGGTTGTTCTCTTCCATTTTATATTTTTTTATACATACATATATATATTTTTTATTTCTTTTTACTCTTTTCCTGAGTGTGTATGTGTATGCTTCTTTGTGTGATTTTGTCTGTATAGCTTTGCTTTTGCCATTTGCCATAGCGTTCTGACTGTCTGTTTTTTGTGGGTTTTTTGTGGGTTTTTTGGTATAGATTTTAGTGCTTGTTATCATTGGTGTATTTCTTTTTTGGTTGGTTGCTCTCCTCTTTCTTTCTCTCTTTTTTATTACTTTATAATTTTTTTCTATTTAAATAACTTTATTTTATTTATTTACTTTTTTCTCTTTTCTTTCCTTCCCCCCGCTTTTGTTCTGAGCTGTGTGGCTGACAGGGTCTTGGTGCTCTGGCCAGGTGTCAGGCCTGAGCCTCTGAGGTGGGAGAGCCGAGTTTAGCACATTGGTCCACCAGAGACCTCCGGATCCACATAATATCAAATGACAAAAGCTCTCCTAGAGATCTCCATCTTAACGCTAAGACCCAGGTCCACTCAATGACCAGAAAGCTACAATGCTGGACACCCTATGCCAAACAACTAGCAAGACAGGAACACAACTCCACCCATTAGCAGAAAGGCTGCCTAAAATCATAATAAGTCCACAGACACCCCAAAACACACCACCGGGTGTGGTCCTGCCCACCAGAAAGACAAGAGCCAGCCTCATCCACCAGAACACAGGCACCAGTCCCTTGCATCAGGAAGCCTACACAACCCACTGAACCAACCTTACACACTGGGAGCAGACACCAAAAACAACGGAAACTACAAACATGCAGCATGTGAAATGGAGACCCCAAACACAGTAAGTCAAGCAAAATAACAAGACAGAGAAATACACAGCAGATGAAGGAGCAAGGTAAAAAGCCACCAGGCCAAACAAATGAAGAGGAAATAGGCAGTCTACCTGAAAAAAAATTCAGAGTAATGATAGTAAAGATGATCCAAAATCTTGGAAACAGAATGGAGAAAATACAAGAAATGTTTAACAACGACCTAGAAGAACTAAAGAGCAAACAAATGATGATGAACAACACAATAAATGAAATTAAAAATTCTCTAAAAGGAATCAATAGCAGAATAACTTAGGCAGGAGAACGGGTAAGTGACCAGGAAGATAAAATAGTGGAAAGAACTAATGCACAGCAGATTAAAGAAAAAAGAATGAAAAGCATTGAGGACAATCTCAGAGACCTCTGGGACAACATTAAACGCACCAGCATTCAAATTATACAGGTCCCAGAAGAAGAAGAGAAAAAAAAGGGACTGAAAAAATATTTGAAGGGATTATAGTTGAAAACTTCCCTAATATGGGGAAGGAAATAGTCAATCAAGTCCAGGAAGCGCAATGACTCCCATACAGGATAAATCCAAGGAGAAACAGGCCAAGACACATATTAATCAAACTATCAAAAATTAAATACAAAGAAAAAATATTAAAAGCAGCAAGGGAAAAGCAACAATTAACATACAAGGGAATCCCCATAAGGTTAACAGCTGATTTTCAACAGAAACTCTGCAAGCCAGAAGGAAGTGGCAGGACATATTTAAAGTGATGAAAGGGAAAAGCCTACAACCAAGTTTACTTTACCCAGCAGGGATCTCATTCAGATTTGACAGAGAAATTAAAACGTTTACAGATAAGCAAGGTTAAGAGAATTCAGCACCACCAAACCAGCTTTACAACAAATGCTAAAGGAACTTCTCTATGCAGGAAACACAAGAGGAGGAAAAGACCTACAATAACAAACCCAAAACAATTAAGAAAATGTGAATAGGAACATACATATAAATAACTATCTTAAATGTAAATAGATTAAATGCTCCAACCAACAGATATAGACTGGCTGAATGGATACAAAAACAAGACCCGTATATATGCTGTCTGCCAGAGACCCACTTCAGACCTAGGGACACATACAGACTGAAAGTAAGAGGATGGAAAAAGATATTCCATGCAAATGGAAATCAAAAGAAATTTGGAGTAGCAATTCTCATATCAGACAAAATAGACTTTAAAATAAAGACTATTACAAGAGACAAAGAAGGACACTACCTAATGATCAAGGGATCAATCCAAGAAGATATAACAATGGTAAATATTTATGCATCCAACATAGGAGCACCTCAATACGTAAGGCAAATGCTAACAGCCATAAAAGGGGAAATTGACAGTAACACAGTCATACTAGGGGACTTTAACACCCCATTTTCACCAATGGACAGATCATCCAAATGAAAATAAATAAGGAAACACAAGCTTTAAATGATACATTAAACAAGGTAGACTTAATTGATACTTATAGTACATTCCATCCAAAAACAGCAGATTACACTTTCTTCTCAAGTGCTCATGGAACATTCTCCAGGATAGATCATATCTTGGGTAACAAATCAAGCCTTGGTAGATTTAAGAAAATTAAAATCATATCAAGTATCTTTTCTGACCACAATGATATGAGACTAGATATCAATTACAGGAAAAAATCTGTAAAAAACACAAACATATGGAGGCTAAACAATACACTACTAAATAACCAAGAGATCACTGAAGAAATCAAAGAGGAAAAAAAAATACCTAGAAATGAATGACAATGAAAACATGACGACCCAAAACCTATGGGATGCAAAAAAGCAGTTCTAAGAGGTAAGTTTATAGCAATACAATCCTACCTCAAGAAACAAGAAACATCTCAAATAAACAATCTAACCTTACAACCAAAGCAATTAGAGAAAGAAGAACAAAAAAACCCAAAGTCAGCAGAAGGAAAGAAATCATAAAGATCAGATCAGAAATAAATGAAAAAAAAATGAAGGAAACAATAGCAAAGATCAATAAATCTAAAAGCTGGTTCTTTGAGAAGATAAACAAAATTGATAAACCATTAGCCAGACTCATCAAGAAAAAATGGGAAGAGACTAAAATCAATAGAATTAGAAATGAAAAAGGAGAAGTAACAACTGATACTGCAGAAATACAAAGGATCATGAGAGATTACTATAAGCAACTATATGCCAGTAAAATGGACAACCTGGAAGAAATGGACACATTCTTAGAGAAGCACAACCTTCCGAGACTGAACCAGGAAGAAATAGACAATATAAACAGACCAATCACAAGCACTGAAATTGAGACTGTGATTAAAAATCTTCCAACAAACGAAAGCCCAGAACCAGATGGCTTCACAGGCAAATTTTATCAAACATTTAGAGAAGAGCTAACGCCTATCCTTCTCAAACTCTTCCAAAATACAGCAGAGGGAGGAACACTCCCAAACTCATTCTGTGAGGCCACCATCACCCTGATACCAAAACCAGACAAAGATGTCACAAAAAAAGAAAATTACAGGCCAATATCACTGATGAACATAGATGCAAAAATCCTCAACAAAATACTAGAAAACAGAATCCAACAGCACTTTAAAAGGATCATACACCATGATCAAGTGGGGTTTATCCCAGAAATGCAAGGATTCTTCAATATACACAAATCAATCAATGTGATAAACCATATTAACAAACTGAAGGAGAAAAACCATATGATTATCTCAATAGATGCAGAAAAAGCTTTCAACAAAATTCAACACCAGTTTATCAAAAAAACTCTTCAGAAAGTAGGCATAGAGGGAACTTACCTGAACATAATAAAGACCATATATGACAAACCCACAGCCAACATCATTCTCAATGGTGAAAAACTGAAACCATTTCCTCTAAGATCAGGAATGAGACATTGTTGTCCATTCTCACCACTATTATTCAACATAGTTTTGGAAGTTTTAACCACAGCAATCAGAGAAGAAAAAGAAATAAAAGGAATCCAAATTGGAAAAAAAGTAAAACTGTCACTGTTTGCAGATGACATGGTCCTATACATAGAGAATCCTAAAGATGCTACCAGGGGCTTTCCTGGTGGAGCAGTGTTTAAGAATCCACCTGCCAATGCAGGGGACACAAGTTCGATTCCTGGTCCAGGAAGATCCCACATGCTGCAGAGCAACTAAGTCCGTGAACCACAACTACTGAGCCTGCATGCTGCAACTACTGAAGCCTGTGTCCCTAGAGCCCGTGCTCTGCAACAAGAGAAGCCACAGCAATGAGAAGCCCACTCACTGCAATGAAGAGTAGCTCCACTCACCACAATTACAGGAAGCCAGCGCACAGCAACGAAAACAAAACACAGCCAAAGATAAAATAAATAAACTAAAAAAAGATATACTTATTAAAAAAAGATGCTATCAGAAAACTACTAGAGCTAATCAATGAATTTGGTAAAGTAGCAGGGTACAAAATTAATGCAGAGAAATCTCTTGCATTCCTATACACTAATGATGAAAAATCTGAAATTAAGAAAACACTCCCATTTACCATTGCAACAAAAAGAATTAAATTCCTAGGAATAAACCTACCTAAGGAGACAAAAGACCTGTATGCAGAAAACTATAAGACACTGTTGAAAGAAATTAAAGATGATACAAACAGATGGAGAGATATACCATGTTCTTGGATTGGAAGAATCAACATTGTTGAAAATGACTATCCTACCCAAAGCAGTCTACAGATTCAATGCAATCCCTATCCAACTACCCATGGCATTTTTTCACAGAACTAGAACAAAAATTTTTATAATTTGTTGGAAACACAAAAGACCCCGAATAGGCAAAGCAATCTTGACAAAGAAAAACAGAGCTGGAGGAATCAGGCTCCAGCTTCAGACTATACTACAAAGCTACAGTAATCAAGACAGTATGGTACTGGCACAAAGACAGAAATATAGATCAGTAGAACAGGATAGAAAGCCCAGAGATAAATCCATGCACATATGGTCACCTTATCTTTGATAAAGGAGACAAGAATATACAATAGAGAAAAGATTGCCTCTTCAATAAGTGTTGCTGAGAAAACTGGACAGCTACATGTAAAAGAATGAAATTAGAACACTCCCTAACACCATACACAAAAATAAACTCAAAATGAATTAAAGACTTAAACGTAAGACCAGACACTATAAAACTCTTAGAGGAAAACATAGGCAGAACTCTCCACGACATAAATCACAGCAAGATCCTTTTTGACCCACATCCTAGAGAAATAGAAATAAAAACAAAAATAAAAAAAAGGGACCTAATGAAACTTCAAAGCTTTTTCACAGCAAAGGAAATCATAAACAAGACAAAAAGACAACCCTCAGAATGGGAGGAAATATTTGCAAATGAAGCAAATGACAAAGGATTAATCTCCAAAATATACAAGCATTCATGCAGCTCAATATCAAAAAAACAAACAACCCAATGCAAAAATGGGCAGAAGACCTAAATAGACAATTCTCCAAAGAAGATATACAGATTGCCAACAAACACATGAAAGGATGCTCAACATCACTAACACTAGAGACATGCAAATCAAAACTGCAATGAGGTATCACCTCATACCGGTCAGAATGGCCATCATCATCAAAAAAATGTACAAACAGTAAATGCTGGAGAGGGTGTGGAGAAAAGGGAATCCTCTTGCACTGTTGGTGGGAATGTAGATTGATACAGCCACTATGGAGAACAGTATGGAGGTTCCTTAAAAAACTACAACTAGGACTACCATATGACCCAGCAATCCCACTACTGGACATATACCCTGAGAAAACCATAACTCAAAAAGAGTCACGTACCACAATGTTCATTGCAGCTCTATTTACAATAACCAGTACATGGAAGCAGCCTAAGTGTCCATCGACAGATGAATAGATAAAGAAGATGTGGCACATATATACAATTGAACATTACTCAGCCATAAAAAGAAATGAAATTGAGCTATTTGTAGTGAGGTGGATGGACCTAGTGTCTGTCATACAGAGTGAAGTAAGTCAGAAAGAGGAAAACAAATACTGTATGTTAACACATATATGGAATCTAAAAAAAAAGTTCTGAAGAACCTAGGGGCAGGACAGGAATAAAGACACAGACGTAGAGAATAGAATTGAGAACATGGGGAGGGTAAAGGGTAAGCTGTGACAATGTAAGAGAGTGGCATGGACATATATACACTACCAAATGTAAAGTAGCTACCTAGTGGGAAGCAGCTGCATAGCACAGGGAGATCAGCTCGGTGCTTTGTGTCCACCTAGAGGCGTGGGATTGGGAGGGTGGGAGGGAGACGTAAGAGGGAGGAGATATGGGGATGTACGTATATGTATAGTTGATTCACTTTGTTATACAGCAGAAACTAACACACCATTGTAAAGCAACTATACTCCAAAAAAGGCGTTAAAAAAATACAGAAAATTGAACACTTCTTACATCTGGTAGCTGATTAAAAAAAAAAAAATGACCCTTCTCAGAGAAGCCTTCCTTGTTTACCTGGTTATTCTTTGTCACACTCCTCTGTTTCATTTCCTTTTTAGCAGTTGTCATCTGAAACTATCTTTATATTTGTGTCCTTATAAATCTATCTTTTAAAATCTATGTTGACATAGAAAAAGTGATCTGAATCCCCAGTACCTAGGACAATATCAGCATGTGGTAAGTGCTCAAAAAGTTTTACAAATAAAAGAATGATCATGCCCAAGCTTCTGAGTCTCTGCCCCAAGGGTTGTATTCCCAGGAGCGAGAACCTGATGGGCTCAACTTGGTCACATATCCCCCTCCCCAGACCAATTAGGGTCCTGTCATACAGACATGCCCATTGGTGGCTCCCCCTTGGGGATGGAGCACCCATCCTAGAGAAGGAAGATCTTAATCTGAGGAGCCCCCCCAACTGGTGTTTGCCATGGCTCAAATTCACAGCTGCTGCCACTCCCCACTGCCATGCCTTCTGCTATAACCTTGCTCTGTGGGTGCTGGTTCCTGCCTCTGTGGCTGGAATGTAATAGTCGCTTGCGTGTTGTGTGCTGGAACCTCAGCTCTGATCTCTGCAGCAGGGCCTACCCTCCGTATGACAGGGGTAGCACTTAAACTCTCCTTCTTCACCTCTCCAATGACAGAGGAAGCACTTAAACTCTCATCAGCTAACACTGACCAGCTAAACACCAATGTTTACGCTTCTCTTTCCTTCACAATCACATTCAAACACATTATCTCATCCAGTACTTAAAAATTCCCTGTGAGGTGGGCAGGACAAAAATGCATCCGCACTGGGGCACTAAGCTGGAGGATGGCATTTTTGCTCCCCTCAGGTGGGAGGCTACCTAAGATCGAAGCTGACACAAATGAAAGGAGAATAAAGTGACGAGGAAGGCAGTGTCCTGAGGAACTGTCTGAAGCCCTGGTTCTTAAGCCAATTCTATTCATAGACTATTTAGACATGTACATGTAAAACACCAGTTTAAGTTGACTTTCTGACACTTTCTACTTGAAAAGCCCAGATGATGAGGACCTGTGAATCTCACATTCTGCAGCCCCACTCCCAAAGACACTCAGAATTTTAGAAAGAGCTTTTGATTCTGCCCTTTAAGTTCCAACTTGGAGCCATTAAGTAGGTATGCCATATGCCAGAGTGGGAGAGGCAGGCAAACTCTGGAGCCAGAGTATCTAGGTTCATATCTGGTTCTTCCACTTATTAGCTGTGTGACCTTGAGAAACTTACTTAATCTCTCTGATTTCAGTTCCTGTGTCAGTTAGGGTAGGGTAGGTTACCCTATGATAACAATCTCAGAACCGCAGTGATGAAAAACAATAAAATGTATTTTGCACTCACACTCCATGTCCATCATGGGTGGTCTGGGGGTTCTGCTACACATCATCCTCACTTTGGGACCCTATATGACAGAGTACCTGATATACTGAGCATTGCCAGTCTCTGTGACAGAGGGAAAGGAACCAATCACCCACTGGCTCTTGAAGCTTCCACCTGGAAGAGATGCATGGCACTTAGGCTCACATTTTTTTAACCAAAGCCACTCACGTGGCTATCCCTAACTTCCAAGTGGGCGGGAGTATGCAAACTCATCATATACTTAGAAGAAAACCCAAAAAACGATCTGCTGAACAGCACCAATAATGACCACATTTCCCTCCTATGTAAATATGGATAATAACTGTACCTACACTACAGGTTTGTCCTAAGAATTAAATGTGTGAATTCACATAAAGCACTTAAAACCATGTCCAGCATGTAGTAAATACTGAATAAATGTTACCTATAGCTATTCATATGTGCCAGGTGCCTTACCCCTGGGTCTTACCCTACCTGAGAAGATACTTGCTTTGCTGAGTGACCTGCCTACCAGAGAACTAGAAAAAGCATGTCCAGGTCACATCTTACTGCCAGACAGCAGCAAGAGGTGCAGAGACCAATTAGTGACTTGATTACAAACCGTGGGCTAGGTTTGTCATTAGCCATCACTAGCCCTTAAATCCTTCCAAATTTAAAGAAGCAGAGATCGACTTGCTACCTAAAAACGGGCAATTCTTTGGCTTGTCCGCACCGTGTCTGCTTCTGGCCCCCCACGGCAACATGGGGATGGGACTCAGCAAGCATTCGCTCTCAGTGCAGATACAATCAAAACCCATGGTGTACCTTCCCCCAACTCCCCATCCCATCCCCCACCAACAGTAACATTTTCATTGTCTCCAGCAGAACACTTCCTCATCTTGAGGGTAAACATAGAAGCATGTCATAAGGAAAATTTATTTTTAAAAATCCCCATGTGTAACCTCAAAATAGCTCTAGGATTTATCCTAAGGATATGCTCTCCAAAACACATGTTCAAAATGCTCATTGTTTGTGCCCCAAAAGACTGGAACAGTCATCAAGTGCTGTGTGGTTAAATATGGCGTGGTGAATCCAGTTTTTAAAAAGTCCATTTACATTTTGAAAAATGTAAGAGAATTAGAAATAAGTGGCAGTCTTTAAAAGAATTAGCATTGTTAGTATGTCCATTACAATAGATCAAATAGTTTTACAGGTACTAATATGTAGACTCTGTGAAATATTATTAAGTGAAAGGGCAAGATGTAGAGTAATACCTATATTATAACCCTGTTTGTATACATTTTAAGAATGTATACATATGTAGGCTGGTAGAGACCATACAAAATTATTAATTTCCATGGGGAACAAAATTCTGAAAGGGTGGGGCTGTGTGGTTAGGGAAGGTGAGAGAAGAGAGGTGTGTAGTTTTCATGATTTACCTTCTTGTGTCATCTACATTTTTATCATGTCTGAGTTACATTTATATTTAGAATTTATTTAAACATTTTAAGGAGTGATAATCATTTGGCCACACAGGAGCAGGAGTTAACATCTCTGGAGAGTGTAGGTAATACTTACTGGAGTCAGGGAACTGGAACTCTTCTTTTTTTTTAATTGAAGGGTAGTTGATTTATAATGTTGTGCTACTTTCTGGTGTACAGCAAAGTGATTCAGTTAAACATTATATATATTCTTTTCCATATTCTTTCCCATTATAGTTTACTCCAAGATACTGAATATAGTTCCCTGTGCTATACAGTAGAACCTTATGTTTATCTATTTTATATACAGTAGCTTGCATCTGCTAATCCCATATTCCTAATTTACCCTCCCCCAGCCTTTCCCCTTTAGTAACCATAAATTTGTTTTCTATGTCTGTGAGTTTATTTCTGTTTTGTAAATAAGTTCATTTGTATCCTATTTTAGATTCCACATATAAGTGACATCATGTGATATTTATCTTTCTCTGTCTGACTTCACTTAGCATGATAATCTCTAGGTCCATCCATGTTGCTGCAAATGCCTTTTTATGGCTGAGTAGTATTCCATTGTATATATGTACCACATCTACTTTATCCATTCATCTGTCAATGGACATTTAGGCTGCTTCCATATCTTGGCTGTTGTGAATAGTGCTGCAGCGAACACTGGGGTGCATGTATCTTTTTGAATTAGAGTTTTCTCTGGATGTATGCCCAGGGGTGGCATTGCTGGATCATACGGTAACTCTGTTTCTAGTTTTTAAGGAAACTGCGTACTGTTTTCCATAGTGGCTGCACCAATTTACAGTCCCACTACATTCCCAGTGTAGGAGGAGGGAACCGGAACTTGTAAGCATCTTCCCAGGATGGGGAAAGGGTGTATGCTTGGCCCAGGGAAGACCCTCGGGCTCTGCTGAGGCTGACTTTACCCTGGGGTGCCAGGGAGGCCCCCAGTGATGAGGGGCAGCCAGAGGCCATGTGTGAGTATGTAAGGGGGTCTTTGTCTGAGCCACTGAGCCACGGTGGTGTGGCAATGTGTGAGCAGCTCTGCTGAGGGTTGAAAGAAGTACTGGCTGGTGGAACATCTGGAACTGGTGGGGCGAGCAGCAGCCCCTGAGGTTGGCATGGGTTCATCATAGGCCTCATCACCACAAGCACCTCCAGGAGGGGTACATTTCCGACTGCCTACCTTGCATGGGTATTTTAAGGACTGGATGAGGCCATGTGCATAAATGTGGATTAGAACGGATACAGAAGATACTGCTACCATCATCCCCTTTTCACAGAAAAGGAAAATGAGGCAGGGTGAGAGAAATGCACCCCAGTTCTCACAGCTTGTCAGGGGGGAGCTAGGATTCAAACCTGGGCTGTCTGCCCCCGAAGCCTGGACTCTGAAGCCATACAATTCACTGCCTCTTCAGGATGCCCTACAGAACTCTAGCCCCTACACAGAGAGGGACCCCCCCCCATTTGCCACATTCACTGCAGTGTCCCCAGTTCTGCATGAAACACTGGCCAGTAAATCATGGAGCAAGTGGCTCATTGCCCTCCTCACTCTGGCCCCAGGCTCTCGAGGACGCTCCTGCAGGGATGGCAGGCAGCCTGCTCTAGGTGCCCAGGCCTGGGAGGACCAGAGCTTGTGCTTCTTGGGTCCCGTGAAATGATGGGCTCCATCCCCTGGTCCCGTACAGCTAGCCCACCAGAGGCCAGCAGACACCTGTGTCTCACCCCGAGGAAGCCCTGCTCTTTGGCTCAGACCCCCCAGGGCATAGCTCAGCATCCCAGGTCCTCCTTGGCCCTAAACCCTGACCCTTCTGGCCAGAGTTCTTAGGGCTATGCCTCAGGCAGGATGGTACAATGGACAGCCTGGGAGTCAGGGTGCCTGGCTTCTTGTCCTGGCCTTGCTCTCATGATTTTTAAGTAAATGCATTCATTCTCTGGCTTTGTGACCTGGAAAAATCACATAGGTGCTCTATGCCTCAGTTTCCCTATCTATAAAATGAGTCCTATTCAACTTGCCCTAACTCATAGCTTTGCTGCCAGGCACATGTGTATTATGATAGATTTACCAGATGCTGTGGTGCACTTCCCAGATCCCTCTTTCGTGACCAAGAAACACCTTCTCTCAGCTGCGGCGCATTGGCCACTAATGGCTCAGAGCTGAGTCCTTCCCCAGGAGCTGCCTTCAGCTGATGGGAGCTGCCTTTCCCAAGGTTATGTCCTCTCCCTGGGGGCAGCCCCCATCCATTTCCTGTCCTTGTGAGGGCACAGAGGCTGGTCCCCTTATCCCAATTCAGGGCACCCTGAAGCCCATCCCAGCTGCAGACATCCCCATGGGGTCAGCTGAGAACTTTGTTGCGACTGCCTTGCAGCCCAACCTCTCCCTCTGTGTGCTTTTGTGGCCCTCATCCCTCAGAGATCTTTGTCCTGAGGGCCTTTCCCAGCAAACTTCTGCATGCAAATTTCTCTCTCGAAGTCTGTTGTACAGAGAAACTGACCTAAGACGATAGGTGAAACCACTTTTCCAAAATTAAAATGTATTGATTAAAAAACAATATTAGCACATTACAAAATATTTGGGAGGAACAGAATTAGAAAAGAGAGATATAGATCACCATCACACTATAATAATTTAAAGCAATTTGATCGCTTATTATTAAATATGAGGGAAAGCAGTGACAAGCCCTTATGTGGCAATGTGCTCTGTTTCTTCCAGTCTTTTTCCTATATGTGTATTTTTTATAAAATTTTAATCAAACAACTTTATATATGCCATTTTCATCCTGCCATTTTTTTTGTTCAGTATGAGTATTATCCATGTTATCTGAGTCTTCTGAAACATTTTTTATAGCATAATAACCCATTGAGTTGGGTTGTTAGCAGAGTATTTTCCTAATGGTACACATTAGTCTGATTCAGGATTTAACATTATGAACTATACTGTGATGAACATAATAGGGATATAGCTTTTTCCATATTTAGAATGACTTCCTCAGACTAGATATCCAGAAGTAGAATGATTGTGCGCAAACCTATAAAAGCACGTTTAAAACTGTTTTCACAATGGATGACATCAAATCAGGAGAGTTTGAGTTAGTCCAGTCTCTTGCTTTTTAGCTCTGTGACTTTGGACAACTTACCCAACCTCTCTGGGCCCCAGTTACCCCATGTGGAAAGTGTGGAAGGAGAAGGAAGGGGTGAGAGCTCTGACACCATCTCCTTTCAGTCGGCTCTGTGCCAGGACTCTGTTCAGAGACCTTCAGAGAGACAATGTGCCGACAGCCCCCAGAGCCTCACCTGCCGGCCTGTGAAAGGAAGGATTTGCCGCTTAGATATGGGCTGTAATGAATTCTCCTCTCTCCTTTCAAGTCATCGGAAGGTTTATGGTTGGATTAATAGTGTTATGAATTGAGTTAAACAAGGCTTTCCTTCCCCCAGGACTTCAAATAGCGGAAATCAGATGAAGCAGTAATCCTCTTCCACATGCTTTATTAAAATCTGTTTTAGTATAAAGAAAGGAGTGGAGCTGGGGGCTGGAAGGCTGAGGCAAGCGTGGCACTGGGCTGGGAGGAGCTTCCAAGGTGCTGAGCAGGAAACTTGAAGCAAGTTGAGGCCTCAGGTGTTTATAATTGCCTAGTTAAGCTTTTCAAAGTTAGAACATTCAGATAAAGTTAGTCTTCTTTGTCATCCTCCCAAATCCAGCTCCCACTCTCCATGGAAGTGATCGAGGATTTGGGACTGGAGAGCACAATAGCCAAAGGGACTTTATCATGATATTCTGATGATTTTAAAACATTAATTTGATGTATTGTCATGGACCTGCTTTATCCTTCACCAGAATACACATATAAATAGAGGATTGATCAACTGATTGATTGATAGAGACACTTCATAGAAAATGTGTAACATTTTATATCAATTTCTTGGCATAAATGAGATCCTACTGTGTATATTATACAGTAATTTGCCACTATCCACGTTGACATACAGAGATCTAGGTCAGTCCTTATAACTGATTTGTGGTATTCCATCATTTGAATATAGCACATTTTATTTAGCTGTTCTCCTATTCTAATAATTCCTACAATGGAATATTATTCTTGGACACCGGGGTTGTCTGCTGTACTTTGCTAGTAAATGCCATGGTGCAAAGAGCACCCTGGAGCCGGGATCCCTGTGCACATGTACGGTGCATCTCTGCAGTAAGTGTGGAGCAGTAGAGTCACTGGGTTCTAAGGGCTGGCGTTTCCCCAACCTTCTGGGGGTGCTAGGAGCAAACCAAACATCCAGTGATTCCAAATTCATGGTCTAAAGTTTCCATCATCCTTCCAGCCTCCTGCATGTGAGCCAGGAGAGTAGATGATTCCATTTTGCAGATGGGGTCCAGAGAAGTAAGGTGATTTGCCCAAATTTGTAGAGCGTGTAGGAGAGGAAAGGCAGACAAATCAGAAAGTGGTACAGTCAGAGGAGGTGAGGGGAGAAGTTGGGATGGGAATGACGTGCTCGCTGGGCAGGGGCAGAGTAAATGGAGGATCTCATCCCCAGAAGTGTCCTGGCCTCGGCAGCACCGGTGTTGTCTAAACACACTCAGAACCCCCAGCAGAAAGGACTGAAACAAGCCCTCACTAATTGCTATCATCTAATTGAAGTGATTCATACTCCTTTGCCGTGCGTAATTAGCTAATAAATTACAAATGAGTAATCGTCTCTCAAGAGGCAGCAGGAAGGAGAGGAACCGTCACACACACACCCTAATTTTCCTTCGGGACTATCGCTAAATCACGACTCCCTTTGGAATCGCAAGCAATTTTTTTCCCTTTATTATTATAAGGCTATTCTTGGCTTTGACAAATCAGGGCTTCTAAAATCACCAAGCCAAGCACTTGTTCCCCCAAACTACCTGTTTTATCAGGGAAGAACTCTCTGTTGTTATGACACACACATCCGGTTTGCCAGGTGACCTTCAACAGCCCTTCTAGAAGGAAAAGATGAGAAAATGCAATAGGAATAGCGCACCAGGTGCTCTCAAAAGCAGCCCTTCTGCTGCCCTGGGAGGTCCGTGAGGGCTGCTGGCAGTTCCTGTCCCCAAAGCAAACAGTTGCTTCAACCTCCGAATTTAGGAATTATCTGGACCTGAGGCATGTCCTCCTGAAGAATCCCCCATCCTGAGGGAAGAGGCAAGGCCCTGGCATTGATGCTTTTAGCAAGTACCCCAGGGGATGCTAAATTTGGAGCCACTGGACTAAGAGGATGAACATTTGTTTTTGTTAGGCAAAAACAGCTGTCCAGGAGAGTGAGGGAGCAGAGGTCTAGTACGTGATCCCACACATCAAAGTACCCTGGGTTACCAAACTCCTCCTCCTAAGAAGTCTCTTCTCCAACCTCTCAAGAGCGTTATGACTCCAGCTCAGGAATCCTGGGGCACTGCTCTCTCCTGTAATCCCCAAATCCACCCACTGCTACAAACTAAGAATGTACTGACATGTTGGTGCATCAGGGAACTGGGATGCATTTTACTGGTGGTGTATAAATTAGGGCTCTTTCACTGCGAGTCATAGTAACCAATCCAAATGGTTTTAAGCTGTTGGCAAGATGAAAGAGTTCCAGAGACGGGGTGTACAACCATGTGAATATACTTAACTCTGCTGAAACGTACACTTAAAAATGGTTAAGATGGGGCAAGGAGGTAGAGAAACTGGAACACTTATTCACTGTTGGCAGGAATGTAAAATGGTATAACCACTGTGGAAAGCAGTATGAAGCCTCCTCCAAAAAATTAAAAATAGAACTACCATGTGATCCCGCCATCCCACTTCTGGGTATGTATCCAGAAGAATTGAAAACAGGATCTCAAAGAGATATTTGCATCCTTGTGTTCACTGAAGCACTATTTACAAAAGCCAAGAAGTGACAGCAACTTAAATGTTGACTGATGGATGAATGAATAAAGACAATATGGTATATCTACAATGAAATATTATTCAGCCTTAAAAAAGAAGGAAATTCTGTCATATGCTACAACATGAATGAAACTTAAGGATATTACGTTAAGTGAAGTGTCAGTCATAAAACGACAAATACTGCGTGATTCCATTTAGATGAGGTACATAAAATAGTCAAATTCATAGCGCAGAAGGTAGTTTGGTGGTTGCCAGGGTCTGGGGGAGAGAAAGATGGTGGTGTTCTTCGGTGGGTGTAGAATTTCAGTCATGCAGCATGGGAGAATGTTCTGGGGATCTGTTATATAGCAATGCCAGTGGTTAACAATATTATACTGTATACTTGGAAATTGTTGAGTGTGTACATTTTATGTCGTGTTTTATTGCCGCAATTTTTAAAAAAGAGTATATTGTGCAAATATTCCCTTGTCAATAAAAACTACATCGTCACCCCAAATGACGAAGCTTAGTAAATTTTGTTAAGCTTATTTTACCACAATTAAACTTTTTTTTTGATTTAAGCCAACAGGGGAATTTAAAGACTTATATAGTTAAAAAGAATCATCTTGGGTAATAGGTTTGGAGAACCAATCATGTAAAACACCAACCATGTAAAACACCAAATCATGTAAAACAATCTATTTGATTGTTAGAAGAATCTGGAAATACAAAATCACAGATTTTGTAAACCACAGATCACCACACTGTCCTGTTAGGAAATCCCACGAGGGCCAGGAGGAGACTCAGGAACCAAAGGTCATGCTTCTCTAGGGGGCTGTGCTGGACCCCCTGGCTTCTCCTTCTGCCTTTGGCCTTGGACGTGGCCCCCTCAACTCCCCATCAGTTTCTGCATCTGGGCCATGTGAGGGCTGGAGTAGTTCATTGATATTTATGATTCTTTTAATCATTAACCTTGTACGATCCTATCTCTAAGTTTTCTTTTCCTTTCTCCTTTTTCCTTTCTTACTTCTTTTGTTTTGGTAGTCTAAAAAAAAAAAACACACACACACACACTTTCCATATGGTGTCCTTCCCGGAGACTGGCCAGCTCCCCAGCTCCCCAGGGCAGGTCCATGCATATGCATGGGCCAAGAAGGCTGTCCAGCCACCCGCAGCGTGATCGCAGTCACCAAATGTGCCCATGCCAGCCGGTCCCAGCACCACCCTCCCTGCCTGTCAGTCCCCACATCTCCACTGCACTGTCAGACCTCTGAGTTAGCAGCAGTAAAGGTGATTTCACAAGCCCAGTGAGCGTACTGCTGATCATGGCGGGTGTGGACAGGAGAAATGGGAGGCAGCTGCAGCTTCACAGAAGGCCTCAAATTCAGACTCCATGTTTTCACCAAAGGACATTATACCTAAAGTCACAGTGATACACAGAGGACTGAAATAAGACACTCATCCTCCAACTTCAAACATGGGTCTCCTCCCCCGAGCCCACCACCTGGCATGCACTGTGAATTAAGTTCTTAAAAATAAATCCCATAATTATCTTGTGAATAGCAAATTACATTGTAGGACATTGTCACCTGTGGTAGAGCACTGAAAGCAGAGCTAAGTTGGGGGATTATGAGTGACACATAGCTACGATTTACAACATAATTGGTATAACCCTGTGTGTTGAATCAAAAGCTCTGAGGTGCCATTATTTTGCCATAAATATTCTGACATTTTTGCATTAATCAAAATTACTCAGACATGTATTTTATGGGCGCAGAGTAGTAAACTGTTGTGTTATATTTGCTTTAGTGTTAAAGCACTAATTTGTTCAAAGAAAACATTAAAAAAATTTTTTTTAAATGTTTGTTGCCCTGTTTTGGCATTGTTTCACTTTTTAATATGGGAGAAGAATCAAATACAGAAGCTACCCAGGTCTAACTCCTGAGGGTCTTATGAGCACCTACTGCGTGCGAGATTCTATCAAGGAATCGGAGATGAATCACACATGATCCCACCCTGGAGGAGCTCATGGGATAAGAAGGAGACAAAATGTGTAACGTAACAGCCAAGACTCAAGGCAAAATCAGGCTGTGCAGAGGGAGGACATACCGGAGGCCTGCTTGGTGGAGACAGCACTTCAGCTGAGCCCTGAAAAGCTTAATATTTAGGAGCTGGAAGAAGCCATGGAGTTTATTCTAACCCTCTTGTTTTTGTATACGCTGAGACACCGAAAGAGGAAAGATCTCTCCAAGTAACATACTGACATCAAACTGACAACTAACTCAACATGAGGAGGTGGGAGGTGAAGGGTAGGGAAGCAAAGCAGAGAGGAGGGACAACAGCTCCAGACAGAAGAAACAGCATCAGCAGAGGTAGGACAGCTGGAAAATTTGAATGTCTGCAGTGGCCCTTTACTGGGTGTTAGATTTCCTCCCCTGCCTGGACCCCACTCTGAATCCATGTGGTCTACTTGGCATTGACCCAACTCCAGGTTGGGCACATGCCCCACTTTTGACCAATCAACTCATTGCCCCTCTCGTGATTGGCTCAGAGATGGGCATGTAGCCTAGGTAGGTCCAGGGAGACTCAGTCTACAGAAGTCCACCAGAGCAACGAAGAAAAGGGTGTAAATCAGGGGCTGCTGGTGGCAACATTTGGGACCAGCTTGCTTGAGAAGAGTGACCCAGAGGAAAAGAACACTGAGAGACGGAGAGAAACCAAGTTCCAAAATAGGCATTTGAGCCTTGAATTCTGCTGCCTGAACCCACAGTTGCTTTTCAATTGTGGGGGCCAGTCCATTCTCCTTTTGGATCAAATCAACCTGGCTTGGGTCTCTGTCATTTGCTCCAAAAGAATCCTGACTGCCTCAGTCCAATTAAAGGGTAGCCCAGTTCTTGAAGGAGAAAGAGACCGTGTCAACCTCCCCAATGGCACATCTGCATGGGCTAGTTCAACAGGTAAGCTGACTGAGCCCTGGGAAATCCCATGGAAAGATACACCAGACAGTGAAACCTCCGGGAAGCAGGTTGATTTGCCCTCCAAATGGCCTGATGGCCAGAGCGCTTTGGACCTGGGGCAGAGGAGGCCAAGTGATCTGAGCCGCTGGGTGGTGTAAGAACCCCTTCAAGGGGAATTGTCTATAGATCCCTCTCTGTCTGTCCTTCCTGAGTTCCTCTCTGTTCCTCCCAATCCTTGGTGTCTCCAGTTTCTAAAACCCCACAGCACTGAAAACCTCTGCTCAAGTTTGATCAAAAGCAGGTGAAAAACACAAAGCATGACAGACTGTTGAAGACCAACCTTCAAGACCAACTTCCAAACAGCCCACAGTCCCACAGATTCAATGTCACAAGAGCTCAACTCTGCAAAAGACGGAGTCAGCCTGAACTACTAGCAGGCAGGGAAGAACAAAGAGTTTTGAGAATTATAGGGCTCGAAGCTGCCAGCCAGGAGGCAGGGCCGGAAGGTGGGTGTTACAAGGCTGGCGGCACAAAGGTTACCAGGGTCCTATGTGCTAAGAGGTGACATGGTCTCCAGTGACACCTCCCAGGACTATTTCCTCTCAAGGTGTGAGGGCCCCAGGGCTTAGCTGGTGCAGGAAGAGACAAGATAAGCCTGAGCATGCAGGAGAACTAACGAGAACTGCAGGGCCAGGAGCTATGCAGGGGCGTGGAGGACATGGGAGAGCACCTGGCCTGCCCAGAGCAAGTAAGTGCACAGTGAGGGGAGCAGGGAACAGGAAGAAGAATGAGACGGAGGAGGGCTGGGGCCATCTGTTTTGGGAAAGGAGCGGCCCTGGCAGGGGGCAGAGAGCTCTGAAAGGCTTCCCAACCTCAGCAGCCTGGGGAGCAGGCCCCTCTGCCATCTGCCCTGAAGACCAGCATTGCCAACTGACACAGCACCCCTTGGGTGGAGGGCCAGTGCCCAGAGAGGAAGGGCCAGAGGTTTGCTCTCCCTCATTCCTCCTGCCTGCCTCCTGGAGGGCTGTGCCGGCTCAAGAGTACTAGCTTTCAGCCTGGACCCAGCACCTGGCCCTCTTAGGCCCTGTCTCAGGTGCAACGTGACCACTGCCTCGGCTGGCTTTGCCCCAGGGAACCACACTTCCTGCCTACTAAGCCTAAGGAGTCCCAGGGATCCACAGGGCCATGCCGGGAGGAAGCCCTGGCCTTGGGTTATAAACCTGAGGGGTCAGCTGGCTGCACATTCCATACCCCACTCTTCCGTCCTCCACCACCCAGGGCAGGCCTCCACCAAGTCAGTCCTCTGTGATTTGAAGGAATGCCTAGCAGGCGTGCTACCAACCATGGGTCTGTCTGATTCAAACCTGCATCTCCAGCCTCGAGATGAGGGCCTTGCAGGGGAGAAGTGCTCACAAAGGATGTGTTGAATCGGTGGTCAGCACTGAGCATCAGGAAGAAGTACCCCCTCTCCTTCTCAGCATCAACGGGCCACCTCGAAACATCCATGACAGGCATCTGGAGTACGGAGTGAGTTCATAATAATTGTGGGCTTTGGAATCACACTCAAGTTCTGCCAGACCTGGTCCAAACCCTTCACAGCCACTTGTGAGCTACGCAACTTTGGTTAAGCAACGTAACCTCTCTGGATTCCGTGTCCTCACATGTGAAGTGGGAATCCTGGGATGATAGTGGTCCACACCTCAGAGCACTGAACCTCAGGAGCTCAGCATGCTGCCGATGGTGAGTAGATATTTGAAGCTTCCGCATCCTTCTTCTCCAGGACGGCCCTCTAAGGCAGATCTCGATATTTGTCTCCATCTTACAGAGGAGAACACTGAGGCTCAGAGAGTTGAAATCACTTGCCCAAGCTGAAAAGTGGCAGAGTCACAACTTGAAGCCAGGTCTGTCTGGCTCCCTAATCGCTGCCCTTCCTGCTGTCTCCCATGGCTGTGCCTGCCATGTGGAAGCGGTTCAGAGAAGGCTGCTGAACTGTCTTGAGGACAAGTGCAAGGTACTGGGAGACCAAGGATTAGAAGGCCTGTGGTGATGAGTTATAACACCTACAGAAGGAGTTTTTAACTAGGAAGATGGAGGAAAACCACAACATGGTCCAGAGCAGGCAGTGCCTGCAATGCCCACATCTCCCCAGCAGAGCCAGTGTGCTGGCCGGCTGCCTGGGGTGGCATTAATGGGTTGGGTGCTGTTGGAGTTGATGGATAGCTTCATTTATTCATTGATCCATTCAACACATACTTATCTACAATGAGCCAGGCCCAGGGCAGCGGTGTGAGGCTAGTGGAACAGTGAGGTAACAGTGGATCTGGGACCCCCAAGGATGCCCAGACTTTCCCCTCACTGCAAGAGGGAGGTAGAGAGAGAGGGAGAGACCACCCCGACAAAGGGCTCCCAGGGCCCATCCCTGAGGCCTGTTATGGCTCCCCCTCCCCCAGCCTCCTGACTGGGGTACAGCCCTAGAGCACCAGAGAGCACTTCAGGACTTTCAAGACCACCCACCTGTTAAGGAGGTTCCCAGGTCAAACCTGAAATAAGCTCCCCTCCCCCCAGTTTTGGCAGATGCCAAAATCCTGCCTCTGGCAGAATCGCCATGCTGGCTGGCCACCTTTGCTGTATTGATGGTGTGGAAGAGAGAATGGGAGCTGATGAAGGGCCTTTATCCTCTCGTTAAACCAGTATTTATGACGTACCATGTCTGTGCCTGACACAGGGGACATGGAGGGATACAAAGGTAGGGCTGTGACAGCCCAGGGCAAGCCAGCCACCTCCTCACTGCCAGTGGGGCAGGAAGAACGGAGGGACCCCCTCTGGAGAGAGGGCTACTGAGGTCAGACCCTAAGGGCCTCCATACCTCTGACTGCCTGGATGCCTCATTGAAAGCTTGGTGGCGGAGAGGAGCAGAGGTCACTTCACTCCTTGAGAAGCACCGTCCTGTAGGGACGTTCCTAGGTCCTAGGTGGAGTGGATGCCCTCCCACGGGTCTGCAAATGCCCACAGCCCCACGTGGCCTGCGTGCTGGCTGCCACCTAGGCTGGCCCTGAAGACAGGAGCCCTTTTTACCAACATGCTTCAACACGCCTCATTCCAGGATGTCAGCAGCCTGCCCCACCCACTGGACCTCAGTCCCTGCTCTTTTCATGGGCACTCTTCTCTCTGGAGTGCTCCTCTGCTCATGAAGTGTTGAGGGCCTGGTCTTGAAGGTCTTGCCCTGCTGAGTGGGCTCCTCTCACCGCTCCAAGGAACAATGGGACCAAAGGTGACGCTAAGGCAGTAGAGGGGCAGGGAGTGAGGATCGTGTTCAATCGTGTCATTTGACAGATGGGAAAACTGAGGCCCAGACTGCTCCGCAGTCCCCGGTCCCTACATCCAGCATCCCAAAGAGGTCTCCTACAAACCAATCTTCTCCCTGCCTACATCCTCTGGTGCCACAGCCTTCCTGAAAGGAAGCGGGAACACCTCTTCCAGAAGTAGAAGGTGTTGCTACCGACAAGGAAATGCAGCCCAGCTGAGAGATGCCCCGGGGCCACCTTACAGACAACATCTCAAACCCTCTGACTCCGTACCCGCCCACTCCCTATCCTCCAGCCCCTAAACTCAGGTGAGAAGTTGAGACTTAATCCCGGCAGACCAAATGAACCCCACAAATCAGCCACGGGTTCCTCTCTCCCGGCTCCTCCTGGATGGAGGGAACGGCCAGGAGGCAGCACGAGGCTGGGCCAGACGGGGGCTGACTGCAGACGAGCACTTACCGGGCTTGCTCATATTTAAAACTTCCTTTCATATATTTTTAATAAAACAACTGATACAAATGCAAAACCAACTTCATAAATCAAACATTATTCAATGCTGGCGGCTTCAAGGTTTCCCGGCGCTTGGCTGGCAGCACGCTACTCTCCCAGACGGGCTTCGTGCTCCGGTGCTGGAGGTTTTGTGAAAGGTTTATTGGATTTCATAGTCCCTTAAGGGGAAACCCTTTAAATGTCTTTGCAATTATAAGTCTAATAACACTTTCAGCCCTTGGACACAGCCTTGACTTGACAAAGATAAGGAACTAGAAGTTGCTCAGTCAATACCAAGCTATTAATCTCTGTCACCTCACTGTCACCCCGGCTCAGGAAAACAATGTCGTTTCTTGACCTAGGTGAAGGCATGGAGTGATTGTATTCAGAATGTCAGCATTCATCAACCCAGATTTTGTCACACCCTCCCAAACTGGAGTTCTTCAGTTCTTCATCCTGCCTGTGGTGACACCCTTCCAGAGGAAAGAGTTTCTTTCAGTCTTGCCCTTTTATTATTATTTAGCACTTATTCGAGTGTAAAAAGCCTTTAAGAATAAAGTTTTTCTGTAAAACAGATAGCTAGTGGGAAGCAGCCGCATGGCACAGGGAGATCAGCTCAGTGCTTTGTGACCACCTAGAGGGGTGGGATAGGGAGGGTGGGGGGAGGGAGACCCAAGAGGGAGGGGATATGGGGATATATGTATACGTATAGCTGATTCACTTTGTTATACAGCAGAAACTAACACGACATTGTAAAGCAATTATACTCCAATAAAGGTGTTAAAAAAAAAAAAGAATAAAGTTTTTCCTGCCGTGAAGAGACCTGGCAGATGAATCACCTTGGGCTGCTCCTCAGCGACCCAAGCCAAGGACAGCTGGAAGTTACCAAGCGCAGTGTTTGTTTACATATTCAAACGAAGGTTAATTTTTACCCTGTCTCCGCTCAGATTTGATTAGGGTGGGGCTCTCCCACCTCCCCCAGTGGCATCCTCCTCCTCGACCTTAAAAGAAACCCAAGAAATTGTTTAAAAGAAAAGCCAACAAAAAACCTGATGAGGGCTTCCCTGGTGGCGCAGTGGTTGAGAGTCCGCCTGCCGATGCAGGGGACACGGGTTCGTGCCCCGGTCCAGGAAGATCCCACATGCTGCGGAGCGGCTGGGCCCGTGAGCCATGGCCGCTGAGCCTGCGCGTCCGGGGCCTGTGCTCCGCAATGGGAGACGCCACAACAGTGAGAAGCTCGCGTACCGCAAAAAAAAAAAAAAAAAAACGTGATGAGAAACTAACAAGGATGAATCAGATCGTTCCTGGCTGAGCAGTCAACCATCCCCCAGCCTCAGGCAAGGGTACCAAGGAATGCCCGCTTTTGCCCAGCTGAGACCTGGCCTCTGGAATACAGGGTAGGATGAGGCAATGCTGGTGGGCACCCACCCTAAAGCTCAGGGTGCCCTCAAGGCCAGGGAATTGCCAGTCAGGCTTCCAAAGGCCTGGTTCTGTCCTCAGGCAGCACCCAGAGCAGAGGATTCACTCCAGAGTCTTTGTGGCCCTTGGGAAAGCCTCAGGCTGTGGTGGCAGCTGAGAGGAGCAGGCAGACCTCCAGGCCCCTAAACCATTGGTTGTAACTGTTATATAAGGCGCACCCCTGCATCAGAGATTTTGGGATTATATGTGAGCCCTCAGAGGTCTTCAAACCTGGACCACCCTAGCTTAGCCACTTTCTGGGTCACTTTCCTGACTTGTACCTTAAGCAGATGCCCTGGCTTTTAGAAAGGGATGGTATGGGTGGCCATGGAAATATGCTTCTGCCTTCGCAGGAAACTAGCACTAAGCACCTTCTCCTAGTAAATAGTTTCTATCGAAGAATCTTGAGTGGAGTATAATTCAGCTATAAACAATAATAACACTCTGGCTCCTCAGAGGAAACTCTGACGGCGTTCCTTTTATACTGTGCATGCCAGTAAGCTCAAGGCCAAATTACCTACTAAAGCTGGTGTATTCACATTAAACTCTGGTCGTGATTTTCTTTTGCTGCCTGTATTTTGGCAACTTGTTCTCACGTCCTTTCCTATAGGACGTGAATCCCTTTTCCATAGATATGGGGTTTAAATGAATAAAGAAATCCCAGAAGCCTATGACCTGATCCCCGGGCTGGGACTTGGTAGATCAAGGTGTAGTGTCATTTCTGCTTCTGACTTCCTTGAGGTCTGGGTGAGTATGGGCCAAACATATGGCAAAGCTATATACATATATATACAGCTATATATACATATATAGAGAGAGATAGATAGATAGATACAGATCTATATCTGTCTTTAGGACAAAGCTAACTCTGATTTCTGCCAGGTACCCTCAGGGCCCGCACTGAGAAGACAGAGCATGGAGATTAAAAGCAGGAACTCTAGAGCCAAACTTCTCCAGGGTATAGGATGACCAACTACTCATCCTGGTTTACCCAGAAGTGTTCTGGTTTTAGCACCAAAAGTCCCGTGTCCCAGGCAACCCCTCAGTCCCAGGCGAATTGGGATGGATGGCCACCCTGCAGGTTCACCCGCCAGTTAATTCAGTTACTAGTGCCTCGGCTTCCTCAATCTTCAGAACAGAGCTGCCTCCTGGCATTGTTATAATTCGGAGCCACATTCATGTTTGTAAAGCACATAGAACAGTCTTGGCACATAGAAAACACTGTGAGTGTTCATTCAATAAATGGTATAGTCATTTGCTTCCTGCACAAGTTGGAGAAATTTTTCACAATAATTGTTACCAAAAAATAAATAAATAAATAATCTACTCTGACATTCATGGAACAAGAGTTGTTGTCCTGAAAGCATAGACTGTCTATTCTGGGCAAAAGCGGAGGGAGGCTCAGCTCCCAGGGAGAGTCAGAGCTGATTGTGACTCAGGGAAACTGCTCATTCTGGATAGAGGGACAGAACCCACCTGCCCTGCGCAGAGAGGCCAGCAAGCCAGCAGGCCTCAATGATTTCTCGGTGATTAAAGCCATCAGGGAAGGAGGCTGCAATGTGCCCTTGGTATCTGCCAGAGAGTTCAGCCATATCACCTTTCCGGAAAGAGTCATGGAAAGGAACTAAGTTTGGATGTCATTGGTCATTTCTTATGAGCACTGGGAACTGGTGCTGCTAAGTGGGCTGGGAGGTGGTGCCCTGGGGTTTTTCTGGGGATGAGATGGTATTTGTGTCCTGGTCCTCTCCTGAGACAGGACCAGGTATCAGCTCCAAGGAGTTCCTACCTTCCATCACTCCCTGGCATGCCAAGATGCCCAGATGGCTGAGTGGGCCCCTGACTAAAGACTGTGTGTCCCTCTTAGCACTTCTGTCCTTATTAGGCAACCACTGTGCACTCAGCCTGGGCTGAGCTGACCCTTGCCGTCCAGGAACTCATTCTCTGTCTGGCAGACAAGACTAAGAGCATCCTCAGCTTCTTCACCCAGCACTTGCTTCCGCCTTCAATTGCTCCTTCTCCACCTTTCCTCCCAGGTGAGAAGTGAAAGTTTTCCAATGCATGGAGGAGGCACTAAGCCTTCTCTTCTCATCTGTCCCCTGCAGAGCCTGGCATGGGGGCTGGCACCTTGGAGTCCCTCAAGCAATTCCTCTTGGCCAAATAGTGACTCCTTGAAATAAAGGAGAGACTGTTGAAAGCTGTGTTGTTCACTACAGTAGCCCTAGCCACAGTACGGCTATTTTTTTTAAATTTTATTGAAGTATAGTTGAGTTATAATGTGTTAATTTCTGCTGTACAGGAAAATGATATATATTCTTTTTCATATTCTTTTCCATTGTGGTTTATCACAGGATATTGACTATAGTTCCCTGTGCCATACAGTAGGATCTTGTTGTTTATCCATTCTATATATAACAGTTTGCATCTGTTAATCCCAAAACTCGCACTCCATCCCTCTACCCCCAGCTCCTTGGCAACCACAAGTCTGTTCTCTATGTCTGTGAGCATGTTTGTTTTATAGATATGTTCATTTGTGTTGTGATACAAATGTGATACACTTATCACATATAAGTGATATCATATGGTCAATGTGGCTATTTAAATGAATTAAATTAAATTAAAAATTCAGTCCCTCAGCCACATGAGCCACAGGTGCTCAATAACCACTCGTGGCCAGTGGCTACCATATTGCACAGCACAGATATAAAACAGTTCCATCATTGAAGAAAGTTTTATTGGGCTCTGCTGATCTAGAACATATGAAGAAAAAGGGGCTCATTAGACAGGACACATCCTCTTAAGGCTGTAACCGCAAGGGAGGTTAGGTTTCTGAGACAGAGACATAGTGCCCAATTGGCCTGGAAGAATCTCTGGAGATTATATCGATCCCGAAAGTCTTCCATGTGTTAGGAGTTACCTTACATCATAGGTCAGGACCGATTCAGGGAGAGGAGCTCTCACACAGATGTTATAAGCTGACATTCCCAATCTAGCTCCCTCTCAGTGTGACACGTTTTGATGGGAAGATGGCAGGAGGAAGAGGCACAGGAAGGCAACACCATCAGGAGGACCAATATGGACATGCTTTCCACCATACTCCTCCCCGACTGCAACATTTGCCTCCCGTCCTGGGAGCTCACGTCACAGTACCATCGTCTGCGTCCTCCAAAACACTGAAGATTCAGAAGTTCCTAGCCTTCTGGCTCTTTAGGTCTCTCCCTGGGCCCAGCATCATTCAGTTAGCAAGCAAATAACAAAATAGGGTCTGGATATGAGCTGGGAGAAAAGCCAGGAGATCATATAAGGGAAATAAAATAGGAAGCTAACCACTTCCTAATCTTGTAGCAGCCAAGACTCCAGACTCTGATTGCTAAGTGGGGGGTTCCTATGAGTCCCCCAAATATGCTGAAGTCATTTGAACCAAGGAGAACCCCAGACTCACCTCCTGCAGAATATTTTTAGGGGAAGCCTCCAGGGAGGGGAGGGGCCTCACCCTGTCCCTGTCACCCAAGGCTGCCAGGCATCGGAGCAGAGGACACAAGACCCTGTGTGAAGTTAGGCAGAGGGCTGCAGGAGGCCCGTGTGTGTCTCTGTTGGGCAATAGATCTACCTTGAAAATAAATGCAGACCTTATTTATAAAAAGATGGCAGTACCCAGCCTTTATTCAGGGATTTGACTTTTACAAGAAACTTCTATATATAGTGTTTCTTTTCTTTCCAGAGCCCTGGGGGGAGGTTGCTCTCCCCATTTCGTAGTTATAAAATACGAGGGTCAGTTTGAATAAAATAGCCGACCTGAGTCACGTGGGTAGAAACTCAGATGTCTTGCAGATTCCAAATTAACAGAGGGAATTTAGCTCTGACAGGAAAGACAATCATCATATTTCTAAACAATACTAGGTAATGTCTCCTGAAAGTTCATCATGCACCTGATGTAGAGCTAAACAGTCCACATGCATTACCTCACTGACTCCTCGCCCCCAAGAGCCACCCCATTTTACAGATGTGGGAACTAAGGCTTGGAGAAGTCTGACAACTTACCCAGTCACACACCAAGTAAGCAGGAAAGAAAAAGATTTGCTCCAATTGGTAGTTATAATGTGGGTTTATAGGCCACATTATGGGGTCATAATCTTTTCAAGTTTGAATGAGGGAACTGAAAATTCAATAGAAAATGTCAAAGAAGAGATTAGCTTCTATAATAACTTCTAAATGGCCCAACCGAGCAGCTCTCTGAAAGCTCAGATGATTAAAGATGTGGTCGGGCGTTTCCTTTGGCAGGAGGAAATTGCCTTTGTCTTGAGAAACATTTTTTCTCCAGCCTGCTCACTGAGGTGAGACCAGGGTTAGCCTGGAGGGAGGGACTTCAACGCGGGCACAGGATGGGAGCGGGTAAGGTGTCTTTGACCAGGTAATATGTCGGCACCTGTGGCACCTCCCCAAATGGCAGCCCACGAAGAGTCAGGCCAGACAGTGTTACGTTCTGCCAGCTGTAGGTGCGGGAAGGGGCATCGGCCCTGGCTCCTGGGGCACAGAGCCCATAAATCAGCGCCCAAGCCTGCTGCACAATTGCAATGCGTCTCTTTCAGGCAGCTCCGAGAAAACAATGGCTCCATCTGCTTGCTCACCGCTAGGTAATAAATAAAACGGAATTGGAGCAAAATGGATGGAAAGCAATTTTTGGAAGATGAATTTCTGAAGGAATTGGCCACTATTTGTGCACCTTTTCTGGTGCCAGAAACGGCCGCATGAGACGCTGCCAGGCCCGAGGGCTGGAGGAGGCACTAATGGGCAAACAGAGAGAACGGTACTTCCTGGTGACAGGCTGGTCAGGAAAGAGTTCTTGCAAAGGACTTCCCATTACTGACTCCTCCCCGTTCTCTTTTTTGTGTTTTTTTTTTTTTTTTTTTTTTTTGCGGTACGCGGGCCTCTCACTGCTGTGGCCTCTCCCGTTGCGGAGCACAGGCTCCGGACGCGCAGGCTCAGTGGCCATGGCTCACGGGCCCAGCCGCTCTGTGGCATGTGGGATCCTCCCGGACCGGGTCACGAACTGGGCCACGAACCCGTGTCCCCTGCATCGGCAGGTGGACTCTCAGCCACTGCGCCACCAGGGAAGCCCTCCCCGTTCTCTTTGTCCTTCTCCTTCATCTTCTCCATCATCATCTCCATTATCACCATCATCATCACCATCACCATCACCATCTCCATCATCACCATCACCATCATTATCACCCTCATCATCATCATCATCATCATCATCATCATGGTTAATTGGCTAATTGGCTTCTGGAGTCCCTACTGTGTACCAGCCCTTTGCTAAAATCTCTATATCTTTATGGGAATTGCCTCCTTTCAAGTCTCATTGAGGCATGCCCTGACCATATTACATAAGACTGAAACACTCCTCCCCACAGCATTCTCTATGCCCCCTCCTTTGCTTTATTTTTCTCCACAGCTTTTATCATTTTCTAACATACTCAATAATTTACTTATTCTGGTTATTGTTTTATCATCTGTCTTACCCATCTAGAATAGATGCTCTTTTTTTCCCCAGTTTTACTGAGACATAATTGACATATATCACTGTATGAGTTTCGGGTGTACAGCATAAAGATTTGACTTATATATATTGTGAAATGATTACCACAATCGGTTTAGCAAACATCCATTATCTCATATAGATACAATAAAAAGAAATGGAGGGGCTTCCCTGGTTGCACAGTGGTTGGGAGTCCACCTGCCGATGCAGGGGACGCAGGTTCGTGCCCCGGTCCTGGAAGATCCCACGTGCCGCGGAGCGGCTGGGCCCGTGAGCTATGGCCGCTGAGCCTGTGCGTCTGGAGCCTGTGCTCCGCAATGGGAGAGGCCACAACAGCTAGAGGCCCGCGTACCGCAAAAAAAAAAAAAAAAAAAAAAGAAATGGAAAAAATAAAGAGAGCAAAATTTCACCTTATAAGGAGAACTCTTAGGATGTACTCTCTTAACAGCTTCCATATATATCATACAGCAATGGTAACTGTAGTCGTCATGGTGTACATTACATCCTTAGTAGCATAGATGATCTTAAGGGCAGGGAATTTGCTGTTTTTCTGCCACTGTATCCACAGTGCTGAGAATAATTTCTGACCTATGGAAGGCACTCAATAAATGTGTTGGATAACTGAATGAGTGAATGAATGAATGGAGACATATCTGGCCTATGCCTATCTCTCCACACTCATCTCTTGCCTCTGGCCCCACTACATCTTGTATATGCTGTGACATCTAGTTACAGTTCCTTCTTTGGTGCATGCCCTTCCCCTTATCTGACACCCCTCTGCACACACCTTCAGGCAGGCTTCAGCTCTGTCCTTCAGCTCTTCTCTGACCATCCAGATGAGTAACCCTTGTTATTCTTCCTTTTCAGTTCTCACAGAGGATGTACTCATTTGTTTACTTGCAGGAGTGGACATCTGCCTGAATTCAGTCCACAGGAGTGGGGGATTTCTCCAGATCTCCAGAACCTAGCATGGAGCCTGGCACTGAGAAGGTACTCAAGAAATATTCTTAACCCATTTACAGATGAGGAAATTGGGATGAGGAGTTGGGACTTGACACCAGGTCTAAATCCAAAGCCCATAAACTGAGGCACCACCCTATGCGATTCTCTGAGTTTCTTTGGTTCTTGGTAAGTTTAGCCACATCCACAGCCATGTCCATTATCTGTTCTGCTTCCCAGGTGACCTCTCTCAACACCCCTTTAAGGTAATCACTTCCTTGTTTGTGATTTCAGTGACTAGGTATCAGGCACCTCTGTGCCAGACGCTGTTCTAGAAGAAGTGGTCAAGGTAGACCAGATCCCTGCTCTCATGGAGCTTACAATTTAGTGAGGAAACAGACAATAACAAGTAAGAAAACAAAGAATAAGAAATTTCAGAGCAGGACAAATGCTGTGAAGACAATAGAAATGAGAGTGATGCGGCAAGAGTGGTAGGGAGATGAACGGCTACTCTAAACAAGGTGTTTGCATGTCATTCTCCTATTTTTGCCTTCCCTGCAATCAGAAAAACCCTCTTAACCCCTTCTGTTTCACAGTCAGATTTTAGCCACTGTCTCTGCTTAGTCTGATCCTCTGTGTCAGCCCAATAGATGAGACTTTGTGTCCATCAGAGCAAGGGACAGAATGAAAAAAACAGAATCTCTGCTGGCCCTGGGTCAAAGCTCACAATCAGGCCTGTGTCTGTCACATGTGCTTTAAATTCCTAGTGTCTCTGACATACCTGGGATAGAGGCAAGCCCAGGAAATGTACACAGCAGGTCTGGAGATTCAGACGAGGTCCCCCTTCTGCTCTCTGGGTCATATGAGGATAATTTAGAGCTAACTGGGGTTTTACCTGTAATTTCAAAGTCCTACATCAGAACAGAGTTTTTCCCCCCATGGGAATAGAAGGGGCTTAAAATGCATCTATGTGTGGTTAGTCAGTTTTTCTCTAAGTTCACTGAATTGGGTGTTGTTAAAATATAGCAAAAGGCACAACAATTTTAGGGCAGGGGAAATGCACCATAGCTTCCTCTGGAATAAGCAGGCCAACTGCCTGCCCCAGCCTCTTCCCCAGCCTAAGCTCACCCACCCAGATGGAGGATGTGGAATACTGCAGACCTGGGTTCTGAGCTCCTGCACACACTTGCTTTGTGACCCTGACACATCCTTAGCCTTCCTCAACCTCACTTTTTCTACATGTACAAGGGGAAAACAACCTTAATCCTACCTTCCTCACAGGCTGGCTGTGAAGCTGTGAGTATTAACCCCATATAACTTCTCCAACCCTTCCTCTACACTAATCCACCACATATAGCGAAGATCTCAGTAACTACTACCAAATGCTTTGAATGGATGGATGGATGGATGGATGGATGGATGGATGGAACCCAGTCACCTCAAATGTTTTAGGGTGGCTTCCTAAGATTGGAAAAATTGAAGGGAAGTTGGCTTAAGACTGACTAGGAGAAGCTGGAGAGATGCCTTACTTAGACCAAGAGGCTGACGCAGGTCATCTCTCTTCCTCATGTTGTCTTTTGTATATGAAAAGGGCACAGGACTGACTGGGACGGAGCCTTTGACAGCAAGAGTAAAGGATTGTAAAAACAGAGTAGGAACTAGGAACTGAGGTTCCTCTCCTTTTCCTGGGGTGAGGGCTTGGGAAGAACGTTGGACACTGAAAATTTCAAATGGCTTTGAGAGGTGTGGAGACTTCTGTACTATAATGGCATATCTCACTATGTCTTTCTGTCTCTCTGTCTCTGTCTCCCCCACTGTCTCTCATTGGGCTGGGCCTGGCATCTCCCTAGGATGGACCTTTGAGATGAGGGCTCCATATGAATATCAGGCGCCTTGGTGACAGCATAGTCTATTTCTCACTGGCCCACCTCATTCTGCAACGCAGGAGAAGATGAAGCACAAGGAGGAAATGAGGTCAGCAGAAACAAAGCCAGAATGGAAATTGTGACAAAAAATATAAGCTGTTTATTTCAAGCCTAATGAGGCAAACCACACTTCCGGAAAATGGCTACTATAACTTGATGGTAACAGATTGGAAGTGCCATTGCCGCTGCTGCACCCCCTCAAGCAGTGTTGCTTCCTGGGCTTCCCTTCTCCAGGAGCCAGCAGTCCACAGGAGCCCAGACTCAGGCAGCATCGGGGCAGCCTTGAGGGAAGAGGTTCCCAGTCACTCCCAGGGGCCCAGGCCCTGCCCAGAGCCCATACTGGCTCCACCATGTCCATGACCACTGCCTCTTCCCTCCCCACAGCTCTTCACTAGCTCCTTTATATGGCCTGGGGTTTCCCAAAAGTCACTCACTTACCCGGCATCTTCACAGGTTTTGCCATATCCACCTATCATCTGTACCTTCTTCTTTAAAAATTATTTTTCCTACACTTTTTTAACGTCTTTATTAGAGTATAATTGCTTTACAATGGTGTGTTAGTTTCTTCTGTATAACAAAGTGAATCAGCTGTACCTACATCCCCGTATCTCCTCCCTCGTGCATCTCCCTCCCACCCTCCCAATCCCACCCCTCTGGGTAGACACAAAGCACCCAGTTGATCTCCCTGTGCTATGTGGCTGCTTCCCACTAGCTATCTATTTTACATTTGGTAGTGTATATAAGTTCATGCCACTCTCTCACTTCGTCCCAGCTTACACTTACCCCTCCCCATGTCCTCAAGTCCATTCTCTACGTCTGCATCTTTATTCCTGTCCTGTCCCTAGGTTCTTCAAAACTTTTTGTTTTAGATTCCATACATAGGTGTTAGTATATGGTATTTGTTTTTCTCTTTCTGACTTACTTCACTCTGTATGACAGACTCTAGGTCCATCCCCCTCACTACAAATGACTCAATTTCATTTCCTTTTATGGCTGAGTAATGTTCCACTGTATATATGTGCCACATCTTCTTTATCCATTCATCTGTCGATGGACACTTAGGTTGCTTCCATGTCCTGGCTATTGTAAATAGAGCTGCAGTGAACATTGTGGTACATGACTCTTTGTGAATTACCCTGCTGGGCAGGGTATATGCCCAGCAGTGGGATTACTGGGTCGTATGGTAGTTCTATTTTTAGTTTTTTGAGGAACCTCCCTACTGTTCTCCATAGTAGCTGTATCAATTTACATTCCCACCAACAGTGCAAGAGGGTTCCCTTTTCTCCACACTCTCTCCAGCATTTATTGTTTGTAGCTTTTTTGATGATGGCCTGTCTGACCGGTGTGAGGTGATACTTCATTGTAGTTTGATTTGCATTTCTCTAAAGATTAGTGATGTTGAGCATCCTTTCATGTGTTTGTTGGCAATCTGTATATCTTCTTCGGAGAAATGTCTATTTAGGTCTTCTGACCATTTTTGGATTGGGTTGTTTGTGTTTTTGATACTGAGATGCATGAGCTACTTGTAAATTTTGGAGATTAATCCTTTGTCAGTTGCTTCATTTGCAAATATTTTCTCCCATTCTGAGGGTTGTCTTTTCATCTTGTTTATGGTTTCCTTTGCTGTACAAAAGCTTTTAAGTTTCATTAGGTCCCATTTGTTTATTTTGTTTTTATTTCCATTTCTCTAGGAGGTGGGTCAAAAAGGATCTTGCTCTGATTTATGTCATAGAGTGTTCTGCCTGTTTTTCTCTAAGAGTTTTACAGTGTCTGGCCTTACATTTAGGTCTTTAATCCATTTTGAGTTTATTTTTGTGTATGGTGTTAGGGAGTGTTCTAATTTCATTCTTTTACCTGTAGCTGTCCAGTTTTCCCAACACCACTTACTGAAGAGAGTGTCTTTTCTCCATTGTATACTCTTGCCACCTTTATCAAAAATAAGGTGACCATATATATGTGGGTTTATCTCTGGGCTTTCTATCCTGTTCCATTCATCTATATTTCTGTTTTTGTGCCAGTACCATACTGTCTTGATTACTGTAGCTTTGTAGTGTAGTCTGAAGTCTGGGCGCCTGATTCCTCCAGCTCCGTTTTTCTTTCTCAAGATTACTTTGGCTATTCGGGGTCTTTTGTGTTCCCATACAAATTGTGAAATTTTGTTCTAGTTCTGTGAAAAATGCCAGTGGTAGTTTCATAGGGATTGCATTGAATCTGTAGATTGCTTTGGGTAGTATAGTCATTTTCACATTGTTGATTCTTCCAGTCAAAAACGTGGTATATCTCTCCATCTCTTTGTATCATCTTTAATTTCTTTCATCATTGTCTTATAGTTTTCTGCATACAGTTCTTTTGTTTCCTTAGGTAGGTTTATTCCTAGATATTTTATTCTTTTTGTTGCAGTGGTAAATGGGAGTGTTTCCTTAATTTCTTTTTCAGATTTTTCATCAGTAGTGTATAGGAATGCCAGAAATTTCTGTGCATTAATTTTGTATCCTGCTACTTTACCAAATTCATTGATTAGCTCTAGTAGTTTTCTGGTAGCATATTTAGGATGCTCTATGTATAGTATCATGTCATCTGCAAACTGTGGCAGTTTTACTTCTTCTTTTCTGATTTGGATTCCTTTTATTTCTTTTTTGTCTCTGATTGCTGTGGCTAAAACTTCCAAAACTATGTTGAATAATAGTTGTGAGAGTGGGCAACCTTGTCTTGTTCCTGATCTTAGTGGAAATGGTTTTAGTTTTTCACCATTGAGAACGATGTTTGCTGTGGGTTTGTCATATGTGGCCTTTATTATGTTGAGGTAAGTTCCCTCTATGCCTACTTTCTGGAGGGTTTTTAATCATAAATGGGTGTTGAATTTTGTTGAATGTTTTTCTGCATCTATTGAGGTGATCATATGGTTTTTATCCTTCAACTTGTTAATGTGGTTTATCATATTGATTCATTTGCGTATGTTGAAGAATCCTTGAATTCCTGGGATAAACCTCACTTGATCATGGTGTATGAACCTTTTAATGTGCTGTTGCATTCTATTTGCTAGTATTTTGTTGAGAATTTTGCAACTATGTTCATTAGTGATATTGGCCTGTAGTTTTCTTTCTTTGTGGCATCTGTCTGGTTTTGGTATCAGAGTGATAGTGGCCTTGTAGAATGAGCTTGGGAGTTTTCCTAAACACTATATTTTGGAAGAGTTTGAGAAGGGTAAGTGTTAGCTCTTCTCTAAATGTTTGATAGAATTCACCTGTGAAGCCATCTGGTCCTGGGCTTTTCTTTGTTGGAAGATTTTTAAACACAGTCTCACTTTCAGTGCTTGTGATTAGTCTGTTTATATTTTCTATTTCTCCCTGGTTCAGTCTCGGAACATTGTGCTTTTCTAAGAGTTCCTCCATTTCTTCCAGGTTGTCCATTTTATTGGCATATAGTTGCTTGTAGTAATCGCTCATGATCCTTTGTATTTCTGCAGTGTCAGTTGTTACTTCTCCTTTTTCATTTCTAATTCTATTGATTTGCGTCTTCTTTTTTTCTTGATGAGTCTGGCTAATTGTTTATCAATTTTGTTTATATTCTCAAAGAACCAGCTTTTAGTTTTATTCATCTTTGCTATTGTTTCCCTCATTTCTTTTTCATTTATTTCTGATCTGATCTTTATGATTTCTTTCCTTCTGCTAACTTTGGGCTGTTTTTGTTCTTCTTTCTCTAATAACTTTAGGTGTAAGGTTAGTTTGTTATTTGAGATGTTTCTTTTTTCTTGAGGTAAGATTGTATTGCTATAAACTTCCCTCTTAGAATTGTTTTGCTGTATCCCATAGGTTCTGGGTCATCGTGTTTTCATTGTCATTTGTTTCCAGGTATTTTTTGAGTTCCTCTTTGATTTCTTCAGTGATCTCTTGGTTATTGAGTAGTATATTGTTTAGTCTCCATGTGTTTGAATTTTTTACAGATATTTTCCTGTAATTGATATCTAGTCTCATAGCGTTGTGGTGAGAAAAGATACTTGATACAATTTCAATTTTCTTAAATTTACCAAGGCTTGATTTGTGACCCAAGATATGATCTATATTGGAGAATGTTCCATGAGCACCTGAGAAGAAAGTGCATTCTGTTGTTTTTGGATGGAATGCCCTATAAATATCAATTAAGTCCATCTTGTTTAATGTATCATTTAAAGCTTTTATTTCCTTATTTATTTTCATTTTGGATGATCTGTCCATTGGTGAAAGTGGGGTGTTAAAGTCCCCAACTATGATTGTGTTACTGTAGATTTCCCCTTTTATGGCTGTTAGCATTTGCCTTATGTATTGAGGTGCTCCTATGTTGGATGCATAAATATTTACAATTGTTATATCTTCTTCTTGGATTGATCCCTTGATCATTAGGTAGGGTCCTTTTTTGTTTCTTTTAATAGTCTTTTTTTAAAGTCTATTTTGTCTGATATGAGAATTGCTACTCCAACTTTCTTTTGATTTGCATTTGCATGGAATAACCTTTTCCAGCCCCCTCACTTTCAGTCTGTATGTGTCCCTAGGTCTGAAGTGGGTCTCTTGCAGAGAGCATATTTATAGGTCTTGTTTTTGTATCCATTCAGCTAGTCTATGTCTTTTGGTTGGAGAATTTAATCCATTTACATTTGAGGTAATTTTCGATATGTATGTTCCTATTACCACTTTCTTCATTGTTTTGGGTTTGTTATTTTAAGTCTTTTCCTTCTCTTGTGTTTCCTGCCTAAAGAAGTTCCTTTAGCATTTGTTGTAAAGCTGGTTTGGTGGTGCTGAATTCTCTTAGCTTTTGCTTGTCTGTAAAGGTTTTAATTTCTCCATCGAATCTGAATGAGATCCTTGTTGGGTAGAGTAATCTTGGTTGTAGCTTTTTCCTTTTCATCACTTTAAATATGTCCTGCCACTCCCTTCTGTCTTGTAGAGTTTCTGCTGAAAGATCAGCTATTAACCTTATGTGGATTCCTTTGTATGTTATTTATTGTTTTTCCCTTGCTGCTTCTAATATTTTTTCTTTGTATTTAATTTTTGATAGTTTGATTAATATGTATCTTGGCCTGTTTCTCCTTGGATTTATCTTGTATGGGACTCTCTGTGCTTCCTGGACTTGATTGATTATTTCTTTTCCCATATTAGGGAAGTTTTCAACTATAATCACTTCAAGTATTTTCTCAGTCCCTTTCTTTTTCTCTCCTTCTTCTGGGATTCCTATAATTCAAATATTGGTGCATTTAATGTTTTCCCTCAATTGTTTTCATTCTTTTTTCTTTTTCAGTTCTGTGGTAGTTATTTCCACTATTTTATCTTCCAAGTCACTTAACCGTTCTTCTGCCTCAGTTATTCTGCTATTGATTCCTTCAAGAGAAGTTTTAATTTCATTTATTGTGTTGTTCATCATTGTTTGTTTACTCTTTAGTTCTTCTAGGTCCTTGTTAAATGTTTCTTGTATTTTCTCCATTCTATTTTCAAGATTTTGGATCATCTTTAGTATCATTACTCCAAATTCTTTTTCAGGTAGACTGCCTATTTCCTCTTCATTTGTTTGGTCTGGTGGGTTTTTATCTTGCTCCTTCATCTGCTGTGTGTTTCTCTGTCTTCTCATTTTGCTTAACTTACTATGTTTCAGGTCTCCTTTTTGCAGTCTGCAGGTTCGTAGTTCCTGTTCTTTTTGGTGTCTGACCCAGTGGCTAAGGTTTGTTCAATGGGTTGTGTAGGCTTTCTGGTGGAGGGAACTAGTGCCTGTGTTCTGGTGGATGAGGCTAGACCTTGTCTTTCTGGTGCGCAGGATCACGTCTGGTGGTGTATTTTGGGGTGTCTGTGACCTTATTACGATTCTAGGCTGCCTCTCTGCTAATGGGTAGGGTTGTGTTCCTGTCTTGCTATTTGTTTGGCATAGGGTGTCCATCACTGTAGCTTGCTGGTCATTGAGTGGAACTGGGTCTTAGCGTTGAGATGGAGACCTCTGGGAGAGCTTTTCCTGTTTGATATTACATGGAGCTGGGAGGTCTCTGTTGGACCAATGTCTTGAACTCGGCTCTCCGACCTCAGAGGCACAAGCCTGACACCCGGCTGGAGCACCAAGACGCTGTCAGCCACACAGCTGCTAGTGTTGAAAGGTCTCCTGCAGAGGCAGGGGTTGGCTATGGCTCACCACAGAGATAAGGACACTGGCAGCAGAAGTTCTAGGAAGTATTCCTTGGCATGAGCCCTCCCGAGTCCACCATTAGCCCCATCAAAGAGCCTTTTTCCTCTAATTTGGCTTATTTTATTTACTTACAAAGAGAAACTTTGCAAAACAATTGCCATTGATGAAAAACTGGATCACTTGTAATTAATTAAAATGAGCACATAAGTCTTAAAATAAAACTCATTCCTCCATGTGTCACCTAAAATCTTGCACACTTACAGTGGTTCCCATCACACCTTGAGACTCAGTGAGACTTAAAATTAATCCTGGACTAATCTGAACTCACCTCATAATGACTTTCAAGGCCCGAGATCCTTTTGGAACTAAGATGATCTTCCATATCAAAAATTCATCACACTATATTGTTATTAATTCATTCATCTGTTCAGTTCATTCCATGGATAAATATCAAGCACTGTCCTAAACGCTTGACATACAACAGTGAGTAAAACAGACCAAAACATTTCTGCCTTCTTGGAGCTTCCATTTTAATGATAAAACCAGACAAATAATAAACATATTCAATAAGGAAATTATATAGTAAGTGAGAAAGTAAAAACTGCTGTGGGATTAGGAGATTCTGAAAGAGAGAATGAAAACTTCAACTAGATGGTCAGGGAAGGCCTCATGGAGAAGGTGAGCTGGGAAGAAAGGGAGAGAGGGGCCACATGGCATCTGGGAGAAGAGGATTCTAGGCTGGGGACCAGCCGTTGCCAAGGCCCTTGCTGAAGGAGCAGCAAGGGTGGCAGTGTATGTGATGTTGAGAATAGCAGTAAAAGTGGTGAGAGACGTGGCAGGGACCAGACTGTATGGACCCTGTGGGCCAGTGGAAGAATTTGGGTTTTATTTTGTGGAAAATTGGGAGTCATTGAGGGATTTCAAGCAGAAGCAAGAAATGATCTTACATTTTAAAACAATCACTGTAGCTGCGCTGTTCAGAATAGGCTATTGGGGATTGAGGGTTGGGAGAAGGTCAAGGATACAAGCAGGGAGGCCTATTATTAAAAGCAGGGATGCCTATCAAAATATTCCAATAGTGAGAAGTCGATCGGTGGATAGAGTGGTTGATGCCAAGAGGTTAGATTCTGGATATATTGTGAAGATGCAGCTTGAAGGACTGAATATGGGATGTGAAACAGAAAAATCAAGAATGACACCAAGATTTTTGACCTGAGTAACCAGAAGTATGGAATCGACATTGACTGAGATGGATAAGACTGAGGGGAGCAGGTTTGTGGGGGAAGGGGTTCAGTTTGGGATTAAAGGGGTTGAAGATGTCTATTGGGCATATCTGATAAACTGTGCAATTGCCACAAGTGTTTGCTGCACTTCCCCACTTCACTGAGGTCAAGATTGACTATAGGACTTGATTTGGCCAATGAAATATGATCAGAAGTTTCAAGAACCAGTTTATGGTTTGCCGTGTTTTCTATTTTCCCGTACACTGTGATCAGCAATGTTCCAGATGGGAGCTGCTCCATCAGCCTGAATCCTGGAGTGAAGATGACATAGTGCAGATCGTGGGGGATATGTAGCATGAGTGAAAAATAAACTTTTTTGTGAAACGCCACTGAGACTCGAGGTCATCGTTAGCAAAGCATAAACGAGTCTCTCCTGGTTGATACAGCATCCTAGTGGGAATGTCATGTAGGCAGTGGGGTATACTTCTCTTGAGTGAAAGACAAGCATTTCTCCAGTCCAGGCTGGAGAAATAAATTGGGAATCCACTGACATATGGATGGCATTTGAAGCCTTAAGACTGGGTGAAACCAAAGGAAGACATACAAGGAAAGAGGGCCAAGAACTGAGTCTTGGGAACTCCAACATGCAGAGATGGTGAGAAAAGGAGGAGGAGGAGGAGGCAGAAAACAGCTAAGAAGGAGTAAACAGTGTGAAGGAGGAAAAGTAACAGAGTTCAACCAAGATGAGGGCTCAGAATTGACCATTGGGTTTGGCAACATGGAAGTCACTGATGGTCCTGCAGATGGCAATTTTGGTGTGGTGATAGGGGCAAAAGTCAGACTGAGTTTGGTTTGAGAGAACAGGGGAGGGAAAGAACTGGAGACAGCAAACACAAACAACTCTACCACAGGCTGTGCTGCAGAGGTGAGAAGAGAAATGTAGTTGTAGCTGATACCGTCGAAAGGGGTCAAGGTATCATTTTAAGTGGGGAGAAATAACAGCACTGCTTGTATGTTTTAGAGAAAGCCCCAGTAGAGAGGAGATTTTTGATGCTGTAGGAGGTAGAGGAATGGATTGCTGGAGTGATGTCCCTGAGAGGCAAGAATGGGTGGGACCTAGTGTACAACTGGAGGGACTGATTTCATACTGGGGCCCAGATGATTCTTCTGTGGTGACAGGTGGGAAGGCAGAGTATTAGACATCAACCCTTTCACATTCCAGGCAAAGAGCCACCCATGATACCTTGGTCCATCTCCATGACTCTTCAGCCACTCCCGGTTATTTAAATAATGTGAGTGTAGACTCACTCCTGTAATTTCTTCCCCTTTAATCTCTAGCTTTGATTCAAAGCTCCTCTTCATCACTCCCCCAGCCAGCCTCAAGCTGCTTGGAGAGGAGGAAGAAGTACAAGGTTCGGAGCTGAGCTTTGCCCTCTTCTTTCTTTTTCTAACTCTTCTAGTTTGGGGGACAAGGAAGAAAGATGACAGTAGGTATTTTCTCCCTCCCAGGTCTGCTGATATATGGGTGTTGGGGAGGGGTCCTGGTCGGGCCAGTTCTATCTGAAGCTGTGAATTCCACGTTCACAGAGCCAGGTTCAGCTTCACTCCGGCCTCTGGACGATGGAGGAGCTCCCTCAAAGAAGCTGCAACCCTCCCTCTGGGCCTGTCAGTAGAACCAGCCTTCCCTGTGCCAGACATTCCATTGCTTGGCCCAGCATTTACCGGGGCATCCCAGGGTTCTTTCCCTTCTGCAGACTTCATACTCTGCCAGGGTCTTTGTCCACAACTCCCAGAGCCAGGATGCCCTGGACTCGCTATCCTCCCCTACCTTATTTTTGTCCATAGACATACCATCTGACTGTATTTTGCTTATTGTCTGACTCCCCAACTAGATGATAAAAGTCCATGAGAGCAGGGATGTTTGTCTGGCTGCCTGTGAAATCCCCTGTGCCCATGAGTATCCGCCATCTGGTTAATACTCAATAAATACTTATTTAAAATGAATGAATGAATGAAGTAGGAATTACACCCAACGTCTTCCTGAACATATTGTGATAGATTATTATAGTAATGGTCCCTATGAAACATAACTTTCTATATCCTCAACCTTGTATCGGCCCCTCCCACATTGATTGGGCTTGGCCATGTGGCTTGCCTTGGTCAATGGGACATTAGCAAGAATGACCCAAGCATAATCTTGTACAAGGGGGCTTGTTTTCTTTCTTGCTACTTTTGGGACATAGCCGTCATGTTAAAAAGTCCACAATAACTTGTTGGGAAAATGTGCCTCAGCTGACAGCCAGCACCAATCATCAGATTGAGGCCATCTTAGACCGCCCAGCCCCAGCCAAGCCGCTACAGGACTGTGGTCAAAGGGGACACCCTTATCAAATTGGTAACCTGTAGAACCATGAGCAAATAAATGACTATGGTTCTTAGCCAGTAAGTTTTAAAGTAGTTTCTTATGCAGCCATAGATAACTGTTACAGCACATAACACTTTGGTCCCTTCCATCCTGCACAAAGTAGATTCCCCAAAACAATATCCCTCTCTTCTTCTCCGCAGTGTTCAGACTTAGGAGTCCAGAGGATTTGACAAAGCCCGTACTCCTCTTTGTGAGTCCCCAACCCGTAAGTCATTACGGCAGCTGATGCAAAGTGTTTCCCAGAAACCGCACCCATTACCCAAGCGGACCTTTGGAAAATAAACAGTGTTGTTTCAGCACTCACTCTGCCTGCCCGTGCACAGGAATGAGGGAGGGAGAGTTCACCTGGACTCTCATAGGAGCCCCTGGCCAGAGAATCCGTAGTCTTTTCCAAGAGGGAGTGAAAGAGGCTGGAGCAGGCAGCTGCAGCAGCATGAGCCCTGGCCAGTATGCTCCAGAACTCACTCAGCGTCCCCTGTGACTTCTGAAGCCCCCACCCAGAGGGCACTGCTGGGTTGTGTTGAGACCTGCTGTGCCTTTCTCCCTCAGTCTTCCAGGTCCTGCTGCTCCGTCCCTCCCAGCAGAGATCTGCCTGGCGGTACTCACTAAGGAAACCATACTCCAGCATTCCGACCACATGGAATTAAAAACCTGGCCTGCCACGTTAGCAAGTGTGAGTGGACAGGACTGGAGATACTACCTTAAACACACACAGTCCTGGCTCCACCAGCCCCAGGGAAGGTGTAATTAAGGTGCACAGAAACAGATGTGGCCTCATTTTGCACAGGCCACGGATCTCAGAGCCTTTGAAGCCAGGCATCTGGGGGCCCAACAGGGACTGTTTCCCATTTCTGAGACGAGTTCACTTCTAACGCAAGCACCCAAGGTTTCGACTTCAATCACTTGTATTGAGTGACAAGTGCCTGCAGGATGTCCACGCAGGGACACCTTGTGCCCCTTCCAGGCCCTACACAGCCTTTTCCCCCTAAGAGCTCCCCAGCTCTGTGAGATGGCTCTGGACCCACCCAGAAACACCTCAGGCTTTCTCCTGCCCCCAGGACCACCCAAGATGAATGCTAGCCCTCTAGATCAGAGGTTAACCCAGAGGCGTTCAGAGGTGTTATGAGTTAGCTAACGACGTGGTGGTTCAAGAACAAGAATTTTTTTTTTTTTTGACCATGGAGCGTGGCATCTGGGATCTTAGTTCCCCAACCAGAGGTGGAACCCGCACCCCCTGAAGCGGAAGCATGGAGTCTTAACCACTGGACCTCCAGGGAACTCCCAAGAAATTTTATATAAAACTTGAAATGTCCAGAGTCTCTTGAGTTTGGCAACAATATGCCTGCTTGCACAAGTCAACTAGAATTGAGTAGTAGCTACACCCCAGGTCACCACCGTCCCCACTACTCCACACTGTATCACACGCAGCCCACCTCACGCATTGGCATTACCTGCCTGGAGCCCAAAGGCATTTTCCTTTGGGCCTTGGTGTAGATATGGAGATGAGACATGCTGCCCAGATGGCCCTGCCAGGAAGGGCTTGAGGCTCAACTACAGAGAGTAGGGTCAGCAGACAGCCTCACCCTGTCTCTCCTTCAGGGTCTGCCTCAGCTGCAGAGAGCTGTCTCACCGGTGGTCACACCCTGCCCAGGGCTGCCAGTGTCACATCTGGTGGCTGAGGGAGGTGGAGGACATAAAGACCCTGCCAGGCAAGTCTCCCAGGCAGAATGTGCCTCTTGGGTGGGGCTGGCCAATGCTTGGTCAGGTGTTCAGTGCAGTTTCACTTCTTCCTCTTCTCCTACTATCTCCCCCCTCATTTCCCAGAGATTGGTTTCTAATAAATATTTTGTACCCCAAACTCAGTTTCTAGAAAGCGTAAGCTGCAACACAGAGCTAAAAGAGGCTCAGACAGGGGCAGACTTTTCTGAGGTCTCCTAAGTAGATAAGGGCAGAGCCATGGTCTCCTGACTCAGAATGGAGCCCTGTTGGGAAATTTCCTCATGCAAATCACTCCAGACCCATCCTCCCCTCCACCCCCGCAATAGAAAACAAGGTGTGTTAGATTGATTTCCCTCAAAAGTGAAGTCCAAGACAAGGATGTGGGTGTGGGTGTTTAACTTGGGAGGTGATCTCAGGAAGCAGGAGGAAGAAATAGAGAAAGTGGCACAGCAAAGGAGGAAAAGCCATTAAAATGGTGTGTTGTTACAAGTGCTGCCATGGACGGCCAGGGCTGGAATCTACCAGGATTCTGCTATATACCTTTATGTACAGGTCTTTGTATAAACATAAATTTTTCTCTAGGGAAAATACCTATGAGTGGGATTGCTGTGTCATACGTTAAAGCATACATTTAACTTCTCACGAAACTTCCAAACTGTTTTCCAGAATAGTTGTACCATTTTGCATTCTCACCAACAATGAATGTATGAGAGTTCCAGTTGCTCCGCATCATCAACGGCACTTGAATGTGTTTACTATGTCAGCCGTTCTAATGGGTGTGTAGTGATTTACCCAGTGTATTTTAGGCAAGGAAGTGGCATGATCAAATCTTGGGGGAACATTAAAGACAAGGAAAACATTTAGGAGAGTGATGCACTAATGTAGACAAGAGACAGTGTGATGGCAATAAGGATAAAGTGTAGGGGAGAGATACTCTGGAGAAGAATCAGCAGAACTTGGGGTTGAGGAAAGGAGTCTAGGATGACTCCTCATCAAGACCCCAAGTTCCCACAAAGAGAGGAAGCTGGAATTGCACCGTGAAGGGCAGTAGGGTTGGGTCAGGGCGGGAGTGGACCAGCCTCCCTCCCCTGCTGCCTGTGAAGCCCTGTGCAGTTGATAGCACCAAACAGCTTGGCTCCATTTACTCAGGAAAATTTGTGTCTCACTCCATGGGTGGAGACGTGTCTATCTGCTAGGTTGAGTTGGTAGAATTATAAACATGCCAATAGCCTGCATTCTGGGAATGACTTATGCTGGTTGTAAACATGGATGCATACGTCTTGATAGTGAATCAGACAAAGAGCCCCAAATGTGAAGCTTTTGGGGAAGGAATCAAGAAAAACCTCACTACTCTGGGGAAGGATTCCTGCAGAGTTCTCCAGTAAGTTCCCTTCCTTTCATCTCTGCAGCACCCACCCTTCTCTGAGAGCCTCCAATATTGTGCCTTACTGCGGAATTATGAAAGTCGCTTTTTATCCTTACTTTTCTCTGGACGTCACAATAACTCTAATATTATCCCACTTTTCCACTGAAGGTTCAGAGACAGTAAATGGCTTGTCTAAGGTCATGCATCAGGTCAGTGGAGACTTGGGAGAATCCAGGTCTTTGGAGTCCACAGCCAGAACAAACTTCCAGCATGCTTCATCACTACCTTTTATTTGGGGAGTGACTTCAAACTCCAAAGTAAATTGGATGTGGGAACCTCTCCATGCATCACAGTCTGCTTAATCTGTATGTTGGATTGGCAGCTCCCAACTTTCTGGAAACTGTTTCTCCTGCCTTCTTCCTGTATGGTTACAGCAGCCATGTTTTCACAAGGGAGAAACCCACAGCTGATTGGTCCGCAGTAGACACCTGACCCAAGGTGAGCCAATTAGAGTCCCTCCTCTGGGAATTTAGGGCCGTGATTGAGAAAGAAAGAACAGAGTCTCTGGAGGGCTGCAGCACATGACCTTTGACCATATCTTTCACTACATAGTGTGGGAAATGGAATCCACAGGAACAGAGAAGGTGGAAGCCAATGTACAGGGCAGATCAAAGAAACAGCTAACGGAGGTAAGTTGTTAGGAGCTTTCCAGAAAGGAGGCTCCACGGAAGCTGGCTGTGGGGTCCCAGAGCTGGTCTGGTTCTTGGATTTCCTGGGGCTTGGTATTCAGATCTTCCTCAAACTTTGTGAGAATATCTAATCCTGCCAATAAACACCTGCCCCTGCCTTTTTTTTTTTTTCCTTAAACTTGTCAGCACTGACTCATATACCTTGGGGAGGAAAAAGAAAAGTTTGATGAACACAGATTCTCTTGCTTTCCTTTACATAACTGATCATTATCTGAAAGTATCTCACATAGTCGTTTTTTGTCTACTTCCTTCACTAGAACATCAGCTCCCTTAAAGCAGAGGCCTTGTCTCTCCAAGCTGTATCCCCACTGCCTAGCGCTGTGCCTGGCACGCAGTAGGCTCTTAAGACATAGTCACTGGGCAAATCAATAAATTAATTGGGTGTAGGGGCCCCTTAGAAGTCTTCCAGTTTTACTGCCTCATTTCCTAGACGAGAAAGTGAGGGCTGAAGGAGAGCATTGACAAAGGGCCCTCGGTGAGTTTGCAGATGACCTGGGACTGGAACACAGACCTTCTGAGTCTCTGTCCAGCACTGGGGGGAATAAGCTGCCCAGAACAGTTGCAGGAAGAGCCCCAGGTGCTGGCCGGTTCCTGAATGCCTGGCACTGTGCTAAGAGCCTTCTGATGTTGGCTCATTTTAGCCGCACACGTGCCTGGACTCCCATTTTGTAGATGAGGCAACGGAGACCTGCAGGCATTGCACAGCTTTCTCAACACCACACATGAGGGGTAGCAGTACACCTTTCCCTTGCCCATAGTCTTTACCCTTTTTGCTTCAAAAATCTTGCATGTCCCAGTGCCCTTGGGCTGATTCTAGCAACTCAGGACCCCCACTCCATCAGGACCATTCCTTCTGGCCCACAGACCCAGATGATGATGCCATCTGTCTGACCTGTCCAGACGTATCTAGATCCTTGTTGTCTGTGACTCCATCTAAAAAGCGAATCTGCCTGACACAGGCACGTTCGCTAGGGTCATAATGACTGGAAGAGGTTGATGGCGACTCCTTTAAGAGGTCTTTGCACTTTGACACAGGACTTAAAGACCCAGCCCCTCCTTCAATCGGAGGAATCACTCTCTGGGATGGGATCCAGCCTGGTGTCAAACCAGTGGGAGGGACGCTTCAAAGCTGGAGGCCTTCGGGATCCATTTTGTCATGCCCTTTGGGTGACTATTCCAGCCCTGCGGACAGTCAGTCTTAGTCCCTGGGACACAAGAAAGAGCCTGAAATGGAGAAAAAGCACGGAACCTGGGGTCAGAAGACCTGAGTTCAAGGCCAGAATCCACCCCCTGCTAGATCTGTGGCTGGATTAGTTACTAGGCTTTTGTGAATGCCATGCAGCTTTTTTTAAAAGGGTTGGGGCAGGGGGAGAATAGTAATATGCCTTCCAGGAGCGTGATCTGCAACCATTCTCATAATAAAAAATAAATGGAAAATAACTGCCCTAGACTCTTTGGACCTTTATTCACAGCATTTACTGTGAGCTCTTTACTGTGAACCAGACCTGAGACAAGGACAGAAAGCAGCCCAGAGCTGCCATCTTTTCTGACTGAGTTTGAAAAGGCAGAGACCAAAGCCTGCCTGGACTCCAGGAATTAAAGACCATCCCAGCAAAGGTTAATTGGTTAAATTTATTAGCCACTAGAAGGGAACTTCCACTTGGCAATTAAGTTTGCAACTATTGCACAACCTTATAGAGTGTATTTCTCCAAATCGATGTGTTCTTTTTCCTGTAATAATCAATGAGTGGGTGTTTCAGTTGCCTAATTAGGTCTGCATATAAATTAATCTCTGCATATTGAAACTGCAAACCCAGCCTTGTAATGGCTCGGCTTGTTTCTGAGATAAATCAGATTACTGCAGCCCCAGCAAAGGTTCTTGGTTTCGAGAGTCACCAAAAGCCAGCAGGTTCACTTTGCCACCTGAGCGTAGGGGCTTACGGAGGATTTGGACATAATAGCCAGGCTAATCATATTTACCTGTAGAGAAGACTCTGCGTCAGTTCTTATTTCTGCTCCTAGGCAAAGCTGCTTGTTGAATGATTAAATTCTCTGAGCCATTCAGGTCTCATGCCCAAGTCTCGATATTGCTGAGGAATAAAAGATATGTTTCCCATTCCCCAGGCAGAGGTGAGAGCTAGCAGGTGAAACCCACTCCCTGTTATATTAAGGAGGATGGAAGGTAAAAAAATGGGTAAATTCGTGACTGGTCCTGACTCCTCAGTACAAAGGAAATTCGAAATCCTCCGAGAAGCCTCCTCTGACCACAGCTAGCAACAGTGACCGCTCCCATTCTCCAAACTCTCCCCACCTAAGGAGGCCACCGCCAGCCCTCACAGTTTACATGTTGTGGTGCAGGCTCAGGGCACAGACATGTGATTTGGAATCAAATAGACCTGGGTTCAAATCTTGACTGCTGTATGTTAGCTGTGTGACTGTGGACAATTCCAGTGCTCTCTTCATAGGTAAAATGATAGTAATGGTATCTCACTTCCTCACACAGCCCAGGGGAGGCACAGATGAGAAGAGCCATGTAAAAACTGTTTGTAAATGGTATACGTGTTGGTTATTTTTGTGTTTCAGGTTATTTTCTTGCTTCTTTCAAAAGCAGAGACTAAGTCGTTTCTTCCCTCTTGGGTTCCACACGGTACCCAGCACGGCTGAGTGCTCAGCAGGGCTCAGGTAGATGGGACACATGGCCTTGGGCAGCCTTCCTTGGAATTTTGTTGCCTGATCCCTGAACTCCCACTTGCCTTGGTTTCCTGTGGGTATTTTGAGAAATATAGAAACAAAATCCTCTCTCTGGAACCTCTAGGTTCTTCAGGCTGTGTAGACAGGCAAAGGACATCTGGGCTGCCCATATAATCTGATCCCATCTGGCTCTGTCATTACCTCGTAAACATGGCCAACGAAACCAAGAAAGGGGGATCTGGCCTTCCATTGTCTCAGCCAAGAGAAAATCTACTTGGAGGCCAGAACCATCTTACTGGTCACCCACAGGGGTCTAGTGCCCAGAGGCATGACCAAAAGGCCCATGGACTCTGTACTGAGCCACCCAGTGACTCCAAGGACCCAGGAGTTCTTCACAAAGCTGCAGTGACCAGTGTTCCCAAATAGACGTCATCCAAGGCCTGCCACCAGAACTCAGCCCAAGACACCTTGGATTAGGGTTATGGGGGAAAGATCTGTCACCCCAGTGGGAAGGAGAGTTCCCCAGGCACCTCTTCTAGCTCAGAACACTCAGTACATCTCTGACAACACAGTAGATGTTCAGTAAAAACTGATTAAAAGAATGATGAGGGCTTCCCTGGTGGCGCAGTGGTTGAGAGTCCGCCTGCCGATGCAGGGGACACGGGTTCGTGCCCCGGTCCGGGAAGATCCCACATGCCGCGGAGCGGCTGGGCCCGTGAGCCATGGCCAACGAACCTGCGCGTCCGGAGCCTGTGCTCCGCAACGGGAGAGGCCACAACAGTGAGAGGCCCACGTACTGCAAAAAAAAAAAAAAAAAAAAAAAAAGAATGGGGTTGAGAGAGGGGAATGAGCACAAATAAAGGAATAAGTGAACCCATGAATACATAAGAATAAAGGAATTAATGAGTAAACCAATGAATGGACAGAAATGAAAGAATGCATGAAAGAATGAAGAAAGGAACAGATTTTAATAAGCAAACAAATACACGAGGGACTTGTCCCAGTCAAGAATGGAGAGCCCAGCCTTCCTGCTTACACCCTGCCTTCTGCACAAAGCATTCTTTCTCGTCTTGTGAGTGCTCCTAAGAGTCACACAGAAATGGGATCATTTGTGTTACATCTGGGAATCCCCCTCATCCTTAAGAACCCAGGATGTTTTCAAGTCATTGAGAAATTCGTTTTCACGCTTCACTATCTGCTGCCTGAGAACACAGAGTGTTTCTGCAGCCAAGGGTTACAAGCACCTAGAATTTGCACCCAGAGCTATGCAGCCCTCACCTGAGTGCCATAGCATGAGCAGAACCTCCCCAAGGGACCGCAAGTTCCAGAAACAACCACTAAGAGTCTCCACGAACGCTTTGATGACGCAAAGCGACATTTATTTGGGACAGGTAACTGAGGACTGAAGCTTTTCACTTGAAACACAGAGAAAATGAACACTCTGCCTCCCCCGGTGACAACTTCTTTCCCCCATCTTGGAACTGAGGTCTCCCGAGCTCTGGGTCCCCAAAACCTGGTGCTGTGTACTTAGCACAGGTTCCTAAGAAGTACTGCTAAGGGAAGTGGTGCAGAGCTGGTCTAGCTTAGGGGAGGTCTGTGGGAAGGACCCAGCTGACGCGACACAGAGCGGCCCGCTGCATTGCCTGCACGGGTTTTCTGCAGAAACGTACAGAATTAAAACTGTTTTCTTTAATATCCTTCTCCATCCTGCTCAAGGACAGGATGCACGACCCGGCCTCTTTTCTAGCTGCTAACTAATCAGTTTACCACCTCCTCTCCACACACACACACACACACATGCACACACACACACCTGACAAATGCAAACAAGATTCACTGTTTCCAGACTCACTGCAGATTTTTGCTCTCCCTCCTCTCTCTCCTCTCTTGTAAATCCTTTTTTTTCTGGCAAAAGTCCACTGACTATTTTCCCCCCTGCTAAGATGAACATCCATCTCATTTTGCCCGAGCCAGAGGGGGTCCCTAGGATGCTGGACTTACAGTTTTAGAAATGAGATATTCCCAGACAAACGAGGACAACTTGGTCACCTTATCACTTGCATGTGAGAATGTTCGTGTGCAAAATAACTGTCTCTAAATTATTCCTTGAAACCACTTAGCATGTGGTACCCTTGAAACACTTACATGCGCTCCCTAGAGCTCTCAGAAACATTAGCTACTATTATAATTTTTGTTCTTATGTTCTGGTTGCAGCATCACCCCTACCCTAAAGGTATTCCTCCCCACTTCCTGTGCCCATAACTCAGCAACTTGCCCCACAGAGTGTTTGTGATGAGGCAAAGGCACCATCCTAGTCTGAGATTCAATGGTAAACTCCGAACACACTAGTCTGCCCGGGTGAGTCTCATGTTGAGTGAGAGAGACACACGTTGGATAAATGGACCCCAAGTTAATGTCTATTGAGCATTCGGTAAGAGCTAAGAAGGAGACGGGCAGGGCACTGGGAGGGAGCACAGCTCTAACTGGGGTTGGGACTCAAGCCAGGCCTTTCTGAGGGAGTCACATTTAAATTAAGACCCAAGCGTGGTGAGAGTTAGGTAGGTGCCAAGAGGTAAATTGTCCACTTGGGGAGATACACATAGCTCTGTGAGTTTGGGTTTTTCCTCGAGTTCTTAAGATTAATGAACCAGAAAGTCTAGTTATTATAAATGAAGCCAATTGTGAAAGACTTTCAGTTAAAGACTTTTTTGTAACATACATAAGTTTTCCATATTCAGCTGCTTTGTGAGAATTGTCATATATGCATGGACCACAGTCTGAGCAGCTGTGGTGCTTACAAATCTAGTTTGATGCCAGAGCTGGTTATAAAGAGAGTCTCTTGACTTTAGAAGGCACTCAGCACCTTTCTCAGAGGCTCCTGTGTCAATCAGGACCATGCGGATGGAGGAAAGAGTATGAGAATCGGAGTAAGAGGCCCTGGGGTCCAGACCTCATTTTGCCCTCACTAACAAGATGTCCTGTGCCTGCCATTATCCCCTCTGAGCTTCCCTTTCCCTGTCTGTAAATGGATACAAGGATGATGCCTGCCCCAACCCCAGCTGCCTTGCAGGGTTTATATGAGGGGCCAAGAGTAAAGCCCTGGAAAAAGTTTGCTGTCTTTGTCTATCTCTCCCACCAAGTTGTGAGCTACATCAAGACAGGAACCACGTGTTCCTGGGACACAGCAGGAGAAAGGGGGTTGTCTGAGAAATGGTTGGAAGAAGTCAGGCGGTATTAAGAGGTATGAGCAAGTACACAGGTTCAATATTTAGAAAAACTTAGGCTTGACTCCAAGCCCTTCTCCCTTTCTAGTTGTGTGACCTTAGCCTGGTCACAGAATCGCTCTCTGCCTCGGTTTCCCCCAGCAATGGGATAATAACACCCACTTTTCAAAGTTGAGTTGGGAACTAAATACAGTGGAAATAGAGGGATGAGCCTAGCATCTAGACATAACGTTTCAGTCACAGCTCTTAAAATAATCCAAGCCCTTTCCTGCCTAAGAGCCTTTGCACATGCTGTTCCCCTTTGCCTGCAATGCTGTTCTTCCAGCTTTCTGTACATCTAGTCCTACACAGCCTTCAATCTTCACCTTAAACGCGATGTCCTCAGAGGGGCCTTCCCCTGCCACCCCGCTGCTGTAGGGCTTCCTCTGGAAACCTCTATTCTAAAACTCCTCGGATAGTATTGCTGTGCAAAACTAAAAAACTTAGCAGCTTAACACAACCAACGTCCAATGTCACACCGCTTCTGTGGGGCAGGGATCTGACTGTGCTTAGCTGGGTCTCTGGCTCAGCGTCCCTCAGAGGCTAGAATCAAGGTGTTGACTGAGGCGGCAGTCACTTCAAGGGTCAACCTGAGAAGGAGCCACCTCCAGCCTCACTCACGAGGCTGTTGACAGGACTCGGGAACTTGCTGGCTGTTAGCTGCAGCCATGGTTCGCTGCCACGTGGGCCCCTGGTAGGGCTACACACAGGGCAGCTGGCTGCCATCAGACTTTGCTGGGAGAGAGAGAGATTGGCAGCAAGCACGACAGAAGTCACTTCTTAAATCATGTTCAGAGTGACATCCATCACTTTTGCCACCTTCAATTCCTCAGAAGTGTCACTGGGCCCAGGCCACCCTGCAGGGGACAGCATTGCAAGAAGACTCGACTGTTAGCACACGGGATCATTAGGCGCCGTTTCGAGGTTGCCTCCCAAAGTAACCTCTGTAACAGTTTCTCAATCCATTATTTCCCATTTATTTCTTTCACCTCTGTACAGTGTGACACCATCAACAAGGCAGTAAGTGCCATGAGGACATATGTGCCCAGTGCCAGGCTAATATTAGGCGTTTAATAAAATAGTAAGAACACAAATTAACAAAAGCCAGCACTGTGCTGTGGGCTGGTGGAGGACAAGATGTGGATCTGCTCGCAGGTATTGTGAGCCAGACAGGGAAAGGGACAGGCACAGCAGGCCATGTCTTCACTGTTCTGCTTTTTAAACCTCACAAGGGACCACAGCTCTTGCTTTGCAAAATGACTGAGACATTTCCCAATTTCTTCAGAAGGATTTGTTTTGCCTTCTGGTTCCCTGTCATAATTTCCAATATTGTGCCAACTCATCCCTCTGTGTTGGGGGTCATCAGGGGAGGCACAGACAGACAGTGGAAGGAGAAAAGTTCTACAGGGCACGATAATCCTCTGAAAGGTTTCAACCGGCCAGGGGCCCGAGAACTGACGGTCTGCTGCTCACAGAGACCTGTTTGACGAATCGTTTGCCAAAGAGCCTGGCCAGCGGGAGCTTTGACCTTGGAGAGAGAGCAATCTGTCTTCATGGAAACACACTGTCATAAGCACATGTCTCAATTTTGCTTGGACAGGCGCTGGGGCTGCGTGAGAAGACAGCCTTGGACATGGCTAAGGAGGAAAAATGTGTGGCCCGTCCAGGGGCAGGGAAGCAGCTAAAATTAACCCAGAGTGACCCTGGAGAGTGGGGCTGGAAATCAGTGCATTTCCCTCCGGTGGCGGCGAGTCCCCAGCAAGGCCAGCAACTCAGTCACTCCTTCCTTGGGGAGCTAAAGGGTCCCTCACCTCCCATCATCCTCGACCAGGCTCTCCACTGGTCACCAAGGACAAGCGGGGAGGGCATCTTTGGAGGCAGTACCTTTGGCATCTTGGTCCCTGGCAGCAAAAGCCATACACTGGCCCTGCTTCATCCTGAAGGTCGAGGAGGAGACACCCTAAGGGACAGGGTGGCTGATAAATCTGGTGTCTCCACAGTCGCCTCTCCGAGGACCCGGCTGAGCCGTTCCCCTCTGTCTGTGTTGACAGCTCGGGGTAGATTTATCTGCCAGGATCTGGGGCTGGTGCAGAAGCAGCCAACTCATGAATCTGGAGGAAAGGCATTGACTGAAGCCCGGGGTTTGCTTATTAAAGAAGAGAAAGGACAGGAAGAAGAGCTCAGAGCTCCTGCCGGGCCCCTGTTTTGAGTGACATCGGATAGGGGTATTATGGGATGGCTGGGCTGGGCTATTTTGGGATGAATTGGACAAATAATGTCCTTGGGGAGAAAATAAAAGCCAGAGGTGCTCTGAGAAGCTAATCATTGGCAACTGATAACGAGACATTTGCCAGGGAGTGGCAAGTGAGGGGCTTCCGAGGGCCTGGCGCTGAGGCTCACAGCCCCAAAGCAAACCACAGGGCTCTGCTGTCAGAATAATGGGTTATCCTGCCCATGACCTGCATGGGGTCACGGGGTCTAAGACCTAGAGGAGAGGGAAGGTTTCCATCATTCTGAGGTGGAGCCACAGTCAGTCTGCCTGGAGGCACAGGGCTGGACAAGACCACCTCCAGAGAGATTCTTGCAGGAAAGCTGTGAGTTATCTCCCAATTTTTTGCGGCTGTTGTCTTTTCTTGTCTTCTATGTGACTGTTTGATTGTTTGCCCGAGCTGTTTTTGAGAACTAAATGTCGGGGAGCCAGAGATCCAGTCCAGAGATTTCAAAAGGGTGATGTTCTGTGTATTTGTTGCCGTTCTATCTTCACTTTCCACAAGGTAGGGGCAGACACTGCAACCCATAAGCCTGGCCTCAGTGCAAGCCATTTGCTCAGCCCTGACCCCAGCCAGAGACATGATGGAGCTCAAATCAGCTCCACAAAGGCGTCCCCAAGTGGCCCAAGTGGGGAAGTGGGAGTCCCAGGACTAGGCGGACAGGATTTGTTAAGTAGCTACAAAGGGGAATTGAGAACATCCCAAAACTCAATGTGAATGGTACAGCAAGCAATTACCAAGTGTCACCCAATAGCTCTACCCAATAGCTAACAATTACCAAGTATTACCCAATGTCTCCAGCAGGGCCAAAGCACCATCAGACTGGCCCAGAGCAGCTTTTCTGAGCATATATGTCTGTTCCACACCACATTTATCCTCAATTTAATTTTACCGTCTATGATGGTTAATTTATGTGTCAATTTGACCAGGACTTGAGATGCCCAGATATTTGGCTAGACATTATTCTAGATGTATCTGTGAGAGCATTTCCAGATGAGATTAGCATTTGAATTGGTAGACTAAGTAAAGCAGATGGCTCTCCCCATCAAATCCACTGAGGGCCTGACTAGAAAAAAATTCACCCTCTGGGCTTCCTGGTGGCGCAGTGGTTGGGAGTCCGCCTGCCGATGCAGAGGACACGGGTTCGTGCCCCGGTCCGGGAAGACCCCACATGCCGTGGAGCGGCTGGGCCCGTGAGCCATGGCCGCTGAGCCTGCGCATCTGGAGCCTGTGCTCCGCAACGGGAGAGGCCACAACAGTGAAAGGCCCGCGTACCGCAAAAAAAAAAAAAAAAAAATCACCCTCTACCTGGCTACTTGAGCTTTGATCCCCTCCTGCACTTGAACTGAGACTTATACTATTGGTACCCCTGGTTCTCAGACCTCTGAGCTCACACTGAAACTGTACCACCAGCTTTCCTGGGCCTCCAGCTTGCAGATGGCAGATCAGGGGACTTTTGGACTTCCATAACCACATGGGCCAATTTCTAATAATAAATCTGTATGTGTGTGTTGTGTGTGTGTGTATCCTATTAGTTTCATTTCTCCGGAGAACACTGACACTCTCCATCCCCCTCCTAGGGTGAAACTGACCTACCGCAGCCTGGAAAATATTTTTATTCTTTGGATAAGGGTACTCTTATCTCCTATAAAAGTTTAAAATTAGATCTGCGAACCATGGTTAACTAGCTATTAATATTTCAAAAGGAAATAACACTTGGAAGACAACCACGTCAAGGCCAGCATCATATAAATTCCACTTATATTTAAGGCAAAACCCACCAAAATCTTCTTCTATCTGCTTTTTGACTTTGGGGATCGGTATATGCTAGTTAACCGGTCTTAGAAGGTTGCATACATTGCCAATGTTCAAACAACTGGAGAAAAATAAAATACTCTCAAGTTTCATCATCAGACAATTGATACTCTGTGGGCTTGAACAGCCAGATCTTCTGATATTTCAGAAGAATTCAGACCTCTAGATTTTTATGTGATTCCCCAAATTGATGTTTTCAATCAGCAAGGAGGTGATTTGATCACCATGAAGAAATAAATCATGACTGAGTGGCAGTCTGCCCATTGACAAATGTCTGCTATACCTGATTTGGGGTCCTGGCGTTCCTGTGCGAGTGACGGTAATTTCATTTTCTGGTGTTTTGGATTCTGCGTTCTTTTTTAAATTGACATCAAAGGGTCAGGGAGATAGTAGAGGGAAGTGATAGGAAGGAATGAAAAGAAATCTGCATAATCCTAGGCAAGTCCCTTCTCCTGTAAAAGTGCCTAGATGAATCTTAGATGAGTTCCGAGATGCCATAAAAGGGCACAATTCAAAGTGTGAAGGTCCAGTGATGGAGAAGGAGAATCAGAGAGAGCAATGACAGCTTTCCAGGCTAGACTAGGGTGGCCTGGCCTCCCGACGCCCCCCGGAGACCCTCTTTAAAATGAAAGTTGCATGTTCTGCAAAGGTTCCTCTTCTACTGGCTAACCATGAACAGTCACTGACCTGCTAAAAGGAAAGTCCTCAGGTCACTCTAATCTATGTTCTACACACTGATCAACAGCACAGGGAGAGTCACACCCCACCCAGAAATGTGTAACTCAATAGCACTGTGAAGGTGGGAGCAGGATTTGCCCCTGAAAGTCTGCTATGAACAGCAGAAAATATGGGTGATTTCATTATCTGATATTGCTTTGTCATATTTCTGCTGAACAAAAGGATAACTGAAATGAACATTAATAATTCAGGACCACGGCCAGGGCTGCAGAACCTCTAGGCCCTGCCCCTCCCAGCCTTGGGCTCCTCCTGGGTTTGGCCCTAGAAACAGCCTGGAGCCCCATGGCCGTGAGGAGCCCCAGAGGCAAGGTCTGTGCCATTTCTCAAGGTTAGTCAAGTCCGAGGGGTTTTCTGATCCTCGAAGGAGATGGAGTACTTACGGAACAGAGATGGGTCAATCCCCAAGACCCAGCCTGTGGTAAGGTCTCCTGGGCAGTGTCCAGAAATGGGGGTCTTTCCCAGACCAGAGTTTGCTTCCTTCTTTTGGTGCCATTTCCTTCAAAGGTAGCCATGGGTTTTCTTTTGACCAAAGGGGCAGGTTACGGTGAATCTTGAACAGAACCTTCCTTCCTATCTGATCTCTTTCTCCACTTCACTGTTCTCCTCCTCCCCCACCTTCTCCTGTTTCTTCTCTCTCTCCTCCCCTCTCCCTCTGCCCCTTTTCTTCTCTTTCACTGCATTTATTTTCCCTCTTGCTTTAGTAGAATTCTAGCATGACAAAGCCAAAAATGCTCCTAGAGGATTCCAATGCCAGGGGTAGCAAACTCAAATGCCCTTGGGGGCCAGCAAGTCACATAATTGTAAAGCAAGCAGGGCATTCGTTGATTGATAAAAGAGCAAGAGAGGTCATGGATTAGTACTTGCCAAGCAAATGGGTGGGAAGTCATTTAAACCCTTGTCAGCATGAAAACCCAAGAAGGCAGATCATGCCTGCCTCTGGAACAGGATGGCTCGGCCTTGAGAGGTTTTCTTTAGAAGAGAAAAACTAAGGAACAGAGATGCTGTGGTTCCTTGCAATTGAGCGAAGTGACAGTCTTTTGACAAACCTCCGAAACAAGCTCCAGAAACCACCCCCAATCTCTCCCTGTTAATACTCCACAAATTGTCCATCCTGCCCACCACAAAGCTTCCGCATCAGAGATGTGCTTCTCTGGTTACCGAGCTGTAGCGTGTTGACATGTACCCTCCCCAGAACATGTAGCCCACTAAGCCTTCGTCAGTCGTGCAAGTTCTCTATTATTGCACGACAAATGAACACAAACTCTGTGGTTTAAAAGGACCCACACTTATCATCTCACAGTTTTTGTGGGTCAGAAATCTGAGCACAGCTTAGCTGGGTCCTCTGCATCCAGTGTCTCACAAGGCTGTAACCCACATATCAGCCAGGGCTGAGAGCTCATCTGAAAGCTCCCCTGGGCAGGATTTACTTCCAAACTCACACCATTGTTGGCAGGATTCAGTTCTTTGTGGGTTATTGGACTGAGAGCTCCTGTTTCCTACTGGCCATTACCCAGAGGCCAACCTCAGTTCCCTGCCACACGGGCCTCTCCAACCTGACTTCTTGTTCACCAGGAGCGTGCAAGCTGAGAAAGCAATACAGAGAGTCTGCTAGTAAGATGTACGGTAATCTTTTCTAATCGAATCATGGAAGTAGCATTCCCTCAGTGTTGAAGTATTCTACTGGCTAGAAGGGGACCGGTTTACACAGGCTGTGAATACCAGGAGGCAAAGATCACTGGGGCCATCTTATGAGTGACCTACAACACAAGTCATTAATATGAATTCAGTTACCAGCTCTTTACAGCAAAGTGGTTGGGTGACAGCAAGGGGATTTTGACAAAAGGAGGAAGGACGGACAATTTTGGAAACTGGGTTCTGTCCAGGTTGGGCCTGGTGAGCAAGCTGGGAACTGCCAGTAAGCCAAATATGGGTTTCCCAGAGACTTGCATCCCTATTTGTAGACAGGTGGAAGCAAGGAGAACTAGGCCATTCCATGTGGTTTTTCTCCATTTGTCCCTGTGCCATGGCTTTGGCACTAAGTCATAAACTGAACCTCCCCCATTGCTAAGACTGGCACTAAGTCTGCATTGTCCCAGTCACCAAAGCATCCAACCTCTCCCTCTACAGCCTAAAAGACATCCAACTCTAGCTTCCTGTGCACATTGCCCCCGAAGCCTGTGCCACAAATACTGAGCTGTTCCCCGGTCTGCTGCTAAAATCCCAGGCCCAACACTGTGGCGATTAGCCTTGTTGCTTACATTTTGGACATTGTGGTTCCCTGTGTTCTTAAAGCCACAGCATACTCCCTGGAGAAGTTATATAAAGAAATTCTCACTTTATTAAAAGACCGCCAAGAGAGACACATCATTATTCAAGATTGGCTTAACAAAGGCTTAATAAAGAAAACAATGAGAAGATATTAACTCATTTGCCTCATGTTTGAGAACCTGACAGATCTGAGAGGTAGGGTTTTTTTTCAACATCAGTGATGGATCAAATCTGTTTGCACTGGAAATTGGCTAATGTGCTGATGCCCCAGAAATCTTGTGCTGAAGCCAAGAAGACATTAAACCTGTCTAAATGCATGAGCCACCTCCCCACCCACAAAGCTCACCACCACCCAAGCCAGACCCTTCAGAGGCTGAAAAGTGTTGCACACGAAGCCAGGAGTCTGTTTCATTTCCCTTACATAGCAACTTACCATTCTCGTCCACTTATTTTAAGCAAATTATTCAGCCAAGTTGACAAGCATGAAAAAAACATGACCTACCCTGGGCTTTTCAAAAGAGATTTTCTCCTAAATATGATTCATTGTGCTCTGATCTCTCACTGTATTTTTATCAAATGTTCCATGCCAGCTCTTAAAAGGACACTGTCAACTCCACTAGTTATGGCTGATTTCTTTGACTCTATTGTCAGATGAATCCCTTATCAACCTGCAATAGAAAATTCTACCTTCCAGAATCTCTGGGAGATGCCCAAAGGAGCCTCTGGGAGTTTGGAGACAGACATGTATCAAATAACGATGATATGCCAGTCCCCATTCTAAATGCAATGGTACCAACTATTAAAAAGGCATATATTGTCCCTGACCTCATGAGATTATATTCTAGAAGGGGAGACAGACTATAAACAAATAAAGGATTATATGACTCAAATAACATTGGACATTGGTAAGTGCTCTGAGGATAATAGAACAGGTGATGTAACATGGACTGATGGGGTAGAGCGGATTGGGAATGCAGAAATTCTTCCCTGGGAAACACCATTTGTGTGGAGTTCTGAGTGAAGAGGGGTGAGTCAAACAAGGTTCTAGGGGAAAAGCATTCCAATAGAGGGAGAAGTGGCTCTCCATCTCCCCTATTGTGGATGACCACAAATCAAGCTAAGTAAAGTGATTGACATTACAGATTGTGTGACAGAAGGCCAGGTCTTCCCCTGACCAGAAAGAAATGGGTGGGTCTACAAGGGAAGATCCTGGGATGAGGGCTGTCATCTCGGCAGGAAGCATCAAGGGTATTGCAGCAGGGAACACTCTGCCTTGTTTATTATTCCATCCCCAGAATCTAGCTTAAGATCTGGCTAAGTGTGTACTCAGTATAGGTAGTGGAATAAGAAAATTAATGGTAAATGGGAGTAAAGGGCTTAGAAGAATACAACTAGCTAACCAAAGGTCACAGATTAATCATCCCTAGTATGCAGTGTCAAGGGGGCATGTCACACCTTCTGGTTAATAATAATTAACTACCATTCATTGAGCACTTATTATGCTCAATGCATTCGCTGAGCATTATAGCAGGTGATTTATACGTGTTACTTCTTTTAATCCTCCCAAAACTCTTTAAGAAAGGTATTATTTTCTTGCTACATGCAAAGATATTGAATCACAATGATCTACAGCACTAATCCACCTCACTTGTAAGTGGCCGTGGGAAATGATGGAGGATAAAATCTGGGACATTTCATGACAATCCTGTATCCCACCTCAACTTGATGCCATTGTACCAGTGGAGAAGTCTTAGGAGAATTTGCCTCTAATGGTTTCTGGTATTCTTAGCCCTGGGTTGGTGATTCTGTGACTTTCCCATTTTCCTTGCACTTCATTATATATCCATTCATTCAAATATATTTTTGAGCACCCACTATGTGCCAGGCACTGTACCGGAGATATATCAGGAAACAAAACAGATTCTAGAACTGCTGACCTACACCCAAGAGGTGATTCTTGGCATGAGGTACAAGAAGAACACAGAGAGACCGGCAAAACAATAACTCCTATCTGTTTTCTGCTCAGCCCCTACATCCATGGGCAAGATGTTTCTAAAACATACGGGCATTCTTTCAGCCAGCATATCATAACAGGGAGACAAGTGGGGAAGAAATAATAGTGAGAAGCGCTGAACACAAGTACAATATGACAGAAAGCAAAGTCTTAGCCAGGGCCAGGGCTGTTCCCTTTGACAACAGAGGGTAGGAAGTCACACTGGCCAATCTCCTCTGTGGTCAGATTTGGCAGCTCGTCTCTTTTTCAGAGCAATTCAGATTCAAAGCCCCCCATCCCCCCATCCCTCCTCGCATATAATGTCAGCCTGAAGCATCCCCTTGTTTTATCCTTGTTCACTTTCAGTTCCAATCCACCTCCCAGGCAACCCACCAGCCTTCCCTCTCCCAACATGTATCTTCTTCATGTTGTCGTCGGATGTCTCTCCCAGCTCTCTTTTGGATTTTGATGGCAAGAAAAGGAGAGCTTCTTCCTTTATTGGGCAGAGGAAGGAGAGTAATATCTATCTGACAAATATCAGAGAGATTGAGGACGCTGGGCTTTCTCTTCAGGCATCTCTCAGATACTTCTTCATGGAAACTGGGTACAATCCCCTGCTTTGCGTTGCACTAAAGGCATGGTGTGTATGCTCACTGCATTAGGGGTGTGCCCTCTCACAGAGGACTTCACACCTGTCTCTGGGAAAGGAAAACACTGCCACTCACCTGTTTCTCCCATCAGTTTTCATGCTGTCTCAACTCCCCTGGTCTTTAAACCTCAAACAATTCAAACAGCCTGTGCCTACATCTCTCCTCTTTGGAGAACCTAATCCTAATACCTTGCCATCACCCCCTATTAGCTGAGTGATCTTGGATGAGTTTCTAAAGTTTTCTGGGCTTCGTTTCCCTGTCTATAAAATGGGGATAAAAATGCTCACCTCATTCAAGCTCCTGTGACTCCATCCCTATCTCTTTACAGAATCCCTGGCCCACTGGAAACATGAAATTGATGGGTCTCAATCCTGGGCGCTCATTGGAATCACCCAGGGAGCTTTTAAAAGTACTGATGTCCAGTCTCCAGCTCAGACCCATGAAACTGGAACCTCTGGAGGGTGGGAACATGGGCATCAGTACTATTTAAGACTCCCTAGGTGATTCTAATTTGCAGCTAGAAAGAGCCACTTCACTTAATAAACGGTAGCTATTATGGTTGTTGCTGTTGCTGTGTATAAAACACATTGTCCAGATGCAAAGCCAAAGGAGACCTCTAAGAAAAAGACACTTGCTTGTATTGGAACGTAGTGGAGTGCTTGTTATTCTCCCCCAAGCCCCTCTCATCTTTCAGAGGAAACTAAATGAACCTCAGAAATCCATAGCCCATGGCACAGGATCTTAGGTAAAAGGCACCTAATCAACAATTTCAAGGATAATTGGCAAATTGGCTCTTCATAAGAGGGAAGTAATCTGAATTAAGCACCGTGAGTTAGCAGGGAGAGGCGCCTGGAGCTCTGGGCTCTGGGCATATGCCACATCTGCATAAATGAATCAGTCCCAGGAACACGGGCCCCTTCCCCACGTGACCTGCAGCACGGCTCCACATCTAGATCAGCAGATAAAGGCATTCAGAGAGGGCAGCCCGTTTGGCAAATTTTTTTTTTTTTTTTTTTTTTTTTTGCGGTACGCGGGCCTCTCACTGTTGTGGCCTCTCTCATTGTGGAGCACAGGCTCCAGACGCGCAGGCTCAGCGGCCATGGCTCACGGGCCCAGCCGCTCCGCGGCATGTGGGGTCCTCCGGGACCGGGGCACGAACCCGTGTCCCCTGCATCGGCGGGCGGACTCTCAACCACTGCGCCACCAGGGAAGCCCCCATTTGGCAAATTTGAAATCTAAAGCCGTAGCTGTTTGATCTAGAGTAATGGGAGTGCGAACCTTGGTGTCCACACAAACCCACACAGGCAAACGTGAGAGTGAATCCCAGGAAACAAAACAGACTCGTGTTCCATTTGCGGTCTGATTGGAACACGCTGCCCATTTTGTAACATCGCTACCTTGTGGTGGGATTTATGAATTCCATGTCTTCAAAAGCAATTTTTTTTAAAAGGGAAGAGAATTTTTAAAAGGAAAAATTTCCTTTCCCTGTGTCCCTCTACCTCTGAATTGGAGTCAGAGCTCTCATTATTTCATTAGCTGGTCTCATTCCCTCGATGGTGACTGGGTTCATGAGCATTTGATTTAAGCTGCAATTAAAGTTCCAATCACAGAAATACATTTTCTGGAGATAATTGGGTACATTATGCCAGCTTTTTGTCCTGTTAGCCAGCTCTAATTGTTGGCCGGTAAATTAAAGGCAAGTGCAAGTAAATAGTTCATCCAAAGACACATCAAAGAGAAGGAAGTCATGTTCCCATTGATCAAGGACTCACCCTCTGCCCCGACCAGGATTCTTGCCTTTGCTCACCAATCCATCACTCTTGTCTAAACAACGTATGGGTAGCAAGCATTTTCATTGCTCTGCACAGGTTAGAATAAAGAGCTCTTGAGAAAATGGTTTTCTATCTTGCTTTTGCCTTGCATATCCTGCCTCTTCCTTTCTTTTTCCATGCAGTGAGGCTCCCAAAATGAGATACAAGGTCTTTTTCATCTTTCTCCCCACCTTCCTCTTGTATAAGCCCATAGCAGTAGCTTGAGCTAAAGAAAGACTTTTCACTGTTTTTTTCTTGCAGGGTTGGCAGAGCAATCAAAATATAAAATAGTTTTCTTCTGCAGGTTACAACTCCCTTCACTGGGGGAGAGAGGGTGGGTGGTACCTCACGCAGCAGAGAAATTTGAGTTATTGGATGGGGGGATTAAAATATATCAAAGGAAGATGACTGATCTTTACCATTCTTCCAGAGAATTGCACACTGGTTTTCTTTGGGAAAGCCCCTTTTCCCCTCTCAGCCTATATAGATTGAGAGCTATGGTAGATCGTATTACTGTTGGCAAATGCTCACTCACTTCTCTCTCCATGGGAAAAGCATACCTCCCAGCCCCTAGGACACTGTCTTAGCTGTGTGAATATCTTTGGCCAATAGAATATAGGTGGTCATGACACACCATGTCTAAGTAGAAGCTTCAAATTGATTGTGTGGATCAGCTCAGTTTCCTGCTCTTCTGCACATAGGGGCTGTTCCTGCAGCCTGAATGAGAGGGCACATGGTGGGGAGCCCAGCAGAACCCAGCAGGGCCGTAGAAACTATGGCTAACCCATGGCCACCGACATTTAACGCTAGAGGGAAATACTTAGCAGAGCCAGCGAAGTACGGTGCGTCTTCTCTAGGAGAGACAGAGGCAATGTTCCCCAGAGGGCATGCAGCTGGAAGTGGGGAGATGGAGTTGCTGCCCCTTTCTTGCCATCACAAAGTTAGAAAATAAGACCTGGATGTGTAGGAGAACCAGCCTGAGGCACAGAGAAGCCAGGCCTTGGGACATCACCTGAGCTTGGACCAGACCCCGTTGAAAGCTGATCCTCCCCTGAACATTTTGCTCAGGAGAGCCAGCTTTCTCTTTGCCCAGGTATGTTTGCATTGAGTTTTCTGTCACTTGCAACTGAAAGACTTCTCACTGAAACAGATTCCAAATTTGAGGTCCTTATTCTCTCAGACCTTCCCCATTGTCCCCTCAAGTGACAAAGGAGCAGAGGTGCCATTGCTCAGACAGAGAAGCTCCTGAAGACCTGGAAACTTACAAATCCTTAAGATTGCCTCGCCTTGGAGTTGTCTACTGGCGCAGAATGGATTCCTGAAGGCTGAGCTGGAGAAAAGACTTTTACAAAAGCCCAAGGGGGACTTTCACCTGCAGCCTTCGAGGCTTTCACCGAAGCCTTCTCCTCAGCCCAAATCATCAGTCATCATAACAATGAACATCGGCCTCTAAGAGACGTAGTCCTATGCTAGACTTTTATTTCTAAAAGCATCAATGACAATTTGATTTAGATGATTAATTTCTTCACCAATAGCCATTTCTTCCTGACTTAAGTCAGAAACTATATAATACAAACTGACTAAAATATCATTGCAGAATCAATAAAACATCCTCAACAGATAATTATAGCATTAATGCACTTATTCTCTGGTTGGTGCATCAATCATACTTAATGGGGATAAGCTGACATGATTTTAATTAAAGGCATTTGGGTTCTGTTGCCCTGAGTCACAGAATGCTGAAGCATAAGGGCCCTAAGAACTAAGAGGCCAGGGTTTTCCCAATCCAGGGTTTGCTGGAACCCCGGGGATCTTTAAAAGTGCTTCTTGGACCAATATAGGAAGTAATGAAGGGAAAGAGAGTTGAATGTCAGAAGCCCCAGGATTTCCAGTCTCATTTCAAACAGAACCTCTCTGAATATGAATTTATGGTAAAAATGGCTTAGGTTACAATAGGAATAAGAAGAGGAGAAAGAAGGGAACAAATAAAAGAATAGAAAAAAAAGAGGATGAGTTAGAAAACCACTGATCTAAACCAACCACCTCATTTTTCCAATGAGGAAACTGAGGCTCAGAAAGGGGGAGAGGTTTGTCCAGTGTCACACAGATGCTTGACAACAGAGCCTGTACTGAGATCCAGATGTTCTGACTCCCAAGCTAATATGTTTCCTATTGCATCAGCTTTACATATTTTAGAATTTAGAAACAAGAGATTTATTTCATGGTGGCAAGGAGAATTGAGGCAGTCTGCCCCAAAACACCATCGGGAAGGACTCCTGCCCTTGGTCCCTACTTCTAACCAGCTGCTCATGCCAGGTCTTGTCCTTGGCCCAGGATTCCAGGCAAAATGTCATATTCAAGATCTTTCCAATGTGATCCAGAGTCCATGCCCAACAATTTTTTTTTAGAGGATTTTTAAAATTGGAGTATAATTGCTTTACAATGTTATGTTAGTTTCTGCTGTACAATGAAGTGAATCAGCTATATGTATACCTATATCTCCTCCCTCTTGGACCTTCTTCCCACCCCCACTCATCCCACTCATCTAGGTTGTCACAGAGCATTGAGCTGAGCTCCCTGTGCTATACAGCATGTTCCCACCAGCTATCCATTTTACACGTGGTAGTGTATTTATGTCAAACCTAATCTCCCAGTTCGTCCCACCCTCCCCTTCCCTCCTGTGTCCATATGTCCATTCTCTACGACTATGTCTCTATTCCTGCCCTGCAAACAGGTTCATCTGTACCATTTTTCTAGATTCCACAAATATGCGTTAATATATGATATTTGTTTTTCTCTTTCTGGCTACTTCACTCTGTGTGACAGACTCTAGGTCCATCCACATCTCTACAAATGACCCAATTTCGTTCCTTTCTATGGCTGAGTAATATTCCATTGTATATATGTACCACATCTTCTTTACCCATTCGTCTGTTCTTGGACCTTTAGGTTGTTTCCATGTCCTGGCTATTGTAAATAGTGCTGCAATGAACATTGTGGTACATGACTCTTTTGAATTATGGTTTTCTCAGGGTATATGCCCAGTAGTGGGATTGCTGGGTCATATGGTAGTTCTATTTTTAGTTTTTTTAAGGAACCTCCATACTGCTCTCCAAAGCAGCTGTATCAATTTACATTCCCACCAAAAGTGCAAGAGTGTTCCCTTTTCTCCACACCCTCTCCAGCATTTACTGTTTATAGATATTTTTGATGACGGCCATTCTGACTGGTATGAGGTGATAACTCACTGTAGTTTTGATTTTCATTTCTTTAATAATTAGTGATGTTTAGCAGCTTTTCAGGTGCCTCTTGGCCATCTGTATGTCTTCTTTGGAGAAATGTCTATTTAGGTCTTCCACCCATTTTTTAATTGGGTTGTTTGTTTTTTTGATATTGAGCTCCATGAGCTGCTTGTATATTTTGGAGATTAATCCTTTGTCCGTTGCTTTGTTTGCAAATATTTTCTCCCATTCTGAGGGTTGTCTTTTCATCTTGTTTATGGTTTCCTTTGTTGTGCAAAAGCTTTTAAGTTTCATTAAGTCCCACTTGTTTATTTTTGTTTTTATTTTCATTACTCTAGGAGGTGAGTCAAAAAAGATCTTGCTGTGGTTTATGTCAGAGTGTTTTTCCTATATTTTCCTCTAAGAGTTTTATAGTGTCTGGTCTTATATTTAGGTCTTTAATCCATTTTGAGTTTGTTTCTGTATATGGTGTTAAGTAGTGTTCTAATTTCATTCTTTTACATGTAGCTGTCCAGTTTTCCCAGCAACACTTATTGAAGAGGCTGTCTTTCCTCCATTGTATGTTCTTGCCTCCTTTGTCATAAATTAGGTGACCATGTGTGCATGGGTTTAGGGAAAGCTCCAGGCTGAATTGGTGACTGATTTTGCTATTAGCCGTATCTTATCCATTGACACATCACTTACTATGCATGTAATAAAGTGTTCAATTCTTACCACAACCTATAAACTGATTATATTATTAATCCGATTTTTCCAGCTAAGGCACAGAGGAGTTAAGAATATTGCTCAAGTTCACACAGCCAATAAATGACAGAATTAGCATTTGATTCTAAGCCATTTCCAAAGACTCCATCCTTAACCATATTCTTATTAGCCCCAAAATATCAGGGGGAGCTCAGAGAAGAAGTAATCACTTCTAGAAAGAGGTCAAGGAGAACTTCATGTAAGAGGTGGAACCTAATCTATGTCTCAACAAATTGATAGAATCTGGACTTACGGAGATGGAGAGGGGCATTCCAAGGAAAGGGGACAGAGTGAGTAATGGCATGGCAAGGGGAGGCCATGGGCACATGTGAAAGGCAGGTTCAGTTTGACTGGAGAATGTTCTGTATGAGGGAAGCATAAGGAAATATGGCCAGAGAGAAGGATCAGGACCAGGTACATGGAGACAATTAAGAGCCATCGAACATGACATGATTAGAGCTCAGTTTTGGACAGGCTTCTATCAGGCCCACCTTAGAGGTAAGGAGGTGAGGGTCGGGTGGCAAAGGAAGACAAAATATTTAAAGGCCAAGTCCAGACCTCCTTGACAAATGGACCAGAGTTGGATGCAGGACCCAGATCCTGGACATCATACCATAGCTGATGCCGTTACTCAAGCAAGTATCCTGCCCAACTTCATTCCTATTGACCCAGCATGGTGCTCTTGGCTTAAGAGTGGCTTTAAAATCAGCTGTGTTAACAACGTATCAGGTGACTAGATTTCCATCATCATGCAGAAAACAGCTTCTATCTGCTGCAGCCATGAATCCAGGTGCTGATTCTGTTCACAATATCTCTGGCCCCAAAGGATCCACATTTTCCAGGTCTAGATAGAAACATGCACTCAGACACCTGGATCCTTTAGAAATCTCTTCAATTGAACACCCATGAATTCTGTAAATTCCTAGAATACTACTGGAGAAAGAACATAGTATAGATTTTAGCAAATATGTTAAACTATACATACTGTAAAAAAAAAAAACCCTTTGACTCTGTGGAAAAGTGTCATTGGCAATCAATTTTTACATAATTGGTAGCTATGCCTATTATTTTTGGAGACCTAAAATCCATGACTCTGTGTAGCAGTCCTGGTCACCGGTCACCACATTGACTCCATTACACTTGACTTTAGACTACACTCAGGGATGCCAAGGGCCAGCGGTGTTGCAACTGACAGAAACTAGTGCAGTACTGGGGGACGTGTTTAGGAATAGCAAATGGAGATGGGATGAAGGCCACTTTGAAAGAACTTTGAGATAACTGGCTATCGGGTTGATGAGAGAAAATCATGAAGTTAAGGTTTACAAACTTCAGTTGACCATTCTCTGTGAAGCTCTTTGTTCACCCCCAACTATTGAGGGTCTGCAATTCCCTTCTGTTGATTGATTGGATTGAGGGCCATTCTTCTTCCCCCTCCATGTATTGATAATCTTTGCAATGTAGCTTTACAGCTCTTCCCATTAAGAGGTGAGGTCTGTTTCTTCACCCCTTAAATCTGGGCTGGTCTTGTGACCAAGGCTAGGTCTAGGGTATGGCAAACAAGGTGTCTAGGGCTCAAATTTTAAGGAGGCTTTCACTCTCGGGGTCAAGCTTGTGTAAGGTCAACAACCGAGAGTTAGTGCCTCCTTAAAATTTGTGCCCTAGGTGCCTTGCTCCCCTCACCCTAGTCCTAGTCCTGCTGGAGACTTGCTTTGGCCAATAGAGTGTGGCAGAAGTGACATCATGCCAGTTCTGAGCCTTAGCCTCAACTTGGAACCTGCCATCGCCACAATAGCAAGCCTGGACTAGCCGGCTAGAGGATGAGAGGCTGTGTGGAGGAGAGACGTGCTGCCCCACTGAAGTCATCCTGGACCAGCCAGTCCCCAACTGACCCACCAGTTGACCACAGATGCATAAGCAAGCCCAGCTGAGATCAGTCCAGTCAAGCCCAGCTCAGCAGAACTGCCAGTGAACCTACAGACTCATGAGAAATAATAAATGGTCCTTGTTTTAAGATGTTTTGGGGTGGTTTGCTATTCAGTGGTAGATAATTAACATATCTTTTTACCTTTCCTTTCACTACACCATAGGTATTTTCTTCTCCTAAGGAGCCTATTACAAATTAGTATGTAAATGACTCTATTTGGTATGGACAGGTTAAGAAGAGACTCGAGTTTCCAGGATGTAAAGTGAAGAGAGTTCTTCTGGTTATAACTCTGCCAGTAATCTTGCACAAATCTCTTTCCCTCTCTGGGACTTGAGACCCCCTTCTTAGAAATGAGTGGTTTGCTCCAAAGCAGCAAATTCTGCTGCTTTACTTTCTTTACTCATGGCAACTCCAGTTTCTTGGGGATGGCTGCTCAGTGTGCAGAGATGAAGAGTTTTGAGGCTTAGCAGGAAAGAATGCTATTATCGATTAGTGATGTCTGTCATGATCAAAGAAGAGGAGAAGGGAGGTGAGATAGAGGAGCAGCGCTTTGGCCCCACATTTGCCATGACTAGTCTGAATCCTCTCCAAGGATCCTTCAGCAGCGAGTCTTTCACGCTCCCTGTTTAGAGGGGTTAACCCTGCCAGACCAATAGAGCTCTGAAGATCTTTTGCTACCATGGACAGCTCTTCCTTTATCTCCTGCCCTCTGCTCTACCCGTCAGCCCAAACCTAGCTGTTCCTTTAAGTTGTGAAAACACAGAGGCAACCTGTAGGACAGAGACCTGTGTTGCTGTTCTGGGACGGTGGACAATGCATAGCTACTGGACAGTTTTTCACCTAGTGTCACTCATTCCACACATCAGGCCTGCCTGAGTTGTCTTTAGACTGGAAGGTTTAGTGCTAAGCAGAAAAAACAACTCTGTTGCACATTCAAATTTGGGGGCTCTTTTTTACTACCGTTAAAGAAATTTACTCTCAAAAATGCTTCTTTTCTGAGAAGCACAGAAAATTCACATTAACAAGATCACAGGAAGGGCTCATGGGGTGAGGGTCCTCTCCAGAATTGGCATCCTTGCACCAGTGTGGACCACCTGCCTTGCCTTCCCCACCTCCACTGCCAGCTTAGCTGGAAGAGGAATCTCCACTTTTGTAAGACTCAGGGCTGTAGGTCTTCAGTTCTGTCTGCCCTCATTCAGCAGGGAAGGTTAAAAATAATTCATTGCATATGGAAATCACTTCACAGCTTACAAATTGCTTTCACAACCTTAATTTCATTGGATCCTCAAAACAGCCCTGTGATAAGAAAACTTAGGTCCAGTCAGGTTAGGCGATAAGCCTAAGGGCAAGCGGAAAGTAGGAGGAAGAGCCAGGACCAGGACATGGGTCTTCTCGTTAAGATCCTGTCCTCTTTGCACAGCACAAAAACTGCACCTTCTCATCCACCCCCAGCCACCGTGGACAGGTGACCACTGCCAACAACATCACCACGCCACTACCCACTCCACCTCCCTAGCGACCAGGAGAACACACCGGTCAGCTCCCCGTAATTTTGGCTCACCATCTCCACCACTCATCAAGCCCCTAAATTACCCAAATCCACGAGCAGAGCAGGTCTTGCTCAATTCCTTTCTGCACAGGGAGACAGTGTGGGACAGTGTTGTGAGCATGGGCTTTTGAGCCAGCCAGACTTATGTACCAGACGGCTCTGCCACTTCCTAGTGGATGATGTGGGCAAGTTACTTAATTTCTCTCTCAGTGTTCTTTGCTTTAAAATGGGAATAATTATAGTAATACTCACACTTAAGTTTTCTGTAAGGAATAAATAAAACAATACCTCCATGAATAAAATAATGAACATAAAGGGGTTTAACACAGTGCCTGATACACGAATTCAACAAATGGTGGTAGTAGTAGGAACTAAATAACAACAACAACAGCAGCACTAACAATAATGCCTGGAAGCTAAGCCAAAGAAGCAGGGGCACACCTGGTACCTTGGGCCTGAGCATCTCTGCCCTGGTGTGTGGCCACTCTCAAACAGTCTTTCCGGTCATGGGTGGAATTTGAGCGCACACCCAGCAAACATCCCCATGCACCATCCATCAGCCCTAACAAGGGCTCTGCATCAACGCTGGGTGCGTTGGGTGTGAGATGCAGAAAATACATCGGGGGAGAAGGAGTGGGTTGGATAATCAGGTGTGTGATTAGTCATATGCTAATGACTTTTATTACGCTACACATAGAACTAATTTACAATAATTTAATCATCAACAAACAACCGTGCAGGAAGAAGAAGCCAGGTTGTCGGATTTTCAAATAAGGGCTCTTGACTAAGAGTGCCAGTGTGACCCTGAACTTGTATAATTCTGGAGGGAAAGACTGGGCCTGAATCTTGGTGTGTCTGCAAGAATGATGACCAATATTTGCATAGCAACTCTAGAGTTTACAAAATACCTACATGGACAGAATCTCATTTGACTCCTAGGACAAACTTTCATGGTAATGCATCTTTGGACTCGCTTTAAGATGACAATCCTGATTCCAGATCTTCTATCCTTCTTTCTAAACCAGCGGTGCTCATTCAGAAGTGTGCATCAGGAGTGCCTGTGAAGCCTTACCCATAAATAAATAAATACCTGAGCCCTGATATGTTTATGATTCAGTAATTCTGGGATGAAAGACGGGAATCTGATTCAGAAACATGTTCCAAGTTGAAAACCTCTAACTTGCAGGATGAAAAGAGGGGATACCACCCAAGATGGTGGGAGGACATGGGTTACAGTCGTCTCTATGTATATTTGAAACTTACTCCATCCTCTTACCAGCTGTGTGACCTGGGTCAAATTACTTAATCTCTCTGAGCCTGAGTTTCCTCATCTGCAAATGGGGAAAATAATATCTACATCATGAGAAAATGTAACAAATAAGAACTGAGTGAGAAAATGTAACTGAGAAACTACATGAGAAAATTTGACTTAAACCCTAATAACAGAGTAAAACAGTGTTAGTTTTCCTCCATTTCCTTGGATAGTAGATATTTGAAACAAGAACTCAAGGATGTGATAGAAATATCTATCTATTGTGTTACCAATAGATGTTGTTCTCTTGGATCAAAACCTATTATAATTTTTTTAAAATTTACTGCTCAAAAAGGAATAAAACCTACATAAAACAACCTCCCCCCCAAGAACAGAGCCCTCAGCTTTTCCTGCCGAAAGATCAGCCACAGAGTGCCCGGGAGGTTCTCCCAATTACTGCAGCAGCTTCACCTGCTGCTCCAACCATCTTTCAGGACACGGTCTCCTCCCCAGTCCAGGAGGAGAGCTCCAGTCCTGTTTTCATTTGTCCTATTTGAGAGAAACAAAAGGGTCAAATAAAATGCATTCTCCTTCTGCTAGGGACTCCCCAGGAAAAGACACTCAGTGAGTCTGTTGTAGCTGAGATCATTGCATTAAAGATATTCCAGGGCTTCCCTGGTGGCGCAGTGGTTGGGAGTCCGCCTGCCGATGCAGGGGACGCGGGTTCGTGCCGCGGAGCGGCTGGGCCCGTGAGCCATGGCCGCTGAGCCTGCGCATCCGGAGCCTGTGCTCCGCAATGGGAGAGGCCACGGCAGTGAGGGGCCCGTGTATCACAAAAAAAAAAAAAAAAAGATATTCCAAATCTCTGGTCCCCTGGGGCTCAGGAAAGGCCCTCTGATGTCTCCTCAACTTTGACCTCACGTACTGAGGCTCCTGCTGACACTCCTGCTGGATTGTCCCACCCTGGATGACAATCCAGACACTCCTGTTGGTAACGGCTGGGGCAGCCGTCGAAAGCAGTGACGTGGTAAAGGCTCATGCCAAGAAGACCTTGGCAGCAATGGCTGCTCCAATGAAAACCTGGGGACTTCTCCCCTTTTCCAGCTAAGCAGTCCTGACCTCTCGGCTCAGGTCTCTGCCATCCATCTCCCCTGGCAAGACCCGGTCTCTGGATGGAGGGTGGTGCTCTGAGAGAATCAGCCCAAATACCCCAGGAGTTCATGACAGCCCTCTGCTGCCCTCTCATCTCAGATCACAGAGAACCTCGCTACCAAATCTTCAGTACTCTCGCTCTCAATTGGCTCTGGAGGAAAGAAATCTGGCTTCAGCCAGCCTTGGGAATGCTTCAGCTGTCAAAGTGGGAAACTTAATGAGCTGGTGATGGAGAGAAAAATGCCTCATTTTCTTAAACCTAGGCTTAATTCTGGCTGCCTAATTGTATCCAACTATTCCACGACTCTCTCCCACCCTGGTTGCAACTGGCCAGTGAGAGAGCCTAACCGGCTGGCCACGCAGGCAAGGTGCAGAGAAGGCCAATTACTGGTCAAATTGGATCCAAAACTAAACACAGAGAAATCCATGTCATTTGGCTAGGTGGCCCACAGATGCTGGTCCACGACCCAGAAGTCCCACACTGAAAGCATGCAGGCTAGGTCTGGCTTGGCAAAGCACGTTGCATAAAAAACCAAACCAAAGCAAGAAACAATTGCACAATTGTGTAATTCTGAAGTGTTAAAAATGTTTACTTCAGAAGATTTCACCTAAAAAATTCTATAGATTTCTGGTTTCTCTGACAAAATCCAAAGATCTAACCACACTAGGCCTAAGTTCTAAGCATGTTGCTAACCAGCTAGAATTAAGTAGGAGCTGCCGCTGTGACTGGAGTGTGTAAGCTTCAATTCACCGCAGTCCCCACCACTCCCTACTACCCTTGACACTGGGGGCCTTGAAAACATTTGTGTTTGTCACCCCTGGTGACTGTTTCCTGATCTAGGCTTTGGTTGTTTTCACCTGCACAATGACAGGGTTAGCCAGGAGGGACTCTGTGGTCCCCAAGGAACCCTACCTGATCCCATGACCCCTCAGAGGGCTGCGTGCAGGAAGGCCTGTGGGCTGGGGTCAGGGGATCAGGGCCGGTGAAGTAAACCAGGTACTTGGGGAGACACACATGCCCTCCTCTCCGGGGCAGATGGCGTCCTCAGAGTCCCCCATCACTGCCCACCGGCTCCCTCACCCTTCAATTAGGGCAGCCCTCGCCATCAATAGCCCCGGCCTGGGAACACTGAGAGGGGCTGTCACACCTTCACAGTCCACTCTCTCTACAAGCACTGCCACCCCAGTCCCTTCCTACAGCCACATTTAATAAAGGACAAGTAAGAAGAAATGCGGCATGGCTCAAAAGCGAAGGGGTCTGGGGATGGGCCGGCGGGGTGCTTGCCTGGAGCTCGTTAGGGCAGGAACACCCTGTCAGGACAAGGTGCGCTGCTGCCCGCCTCTAACCGCACACCCCATTTGGGCCCGCTCTGCTCAGCCAACCCGCAGAGCGTCCCGACGTTTAAAGATTACCCAGGCGGGTTTCTAACGAAGCCGCTGCCTCTTTTTCTGTCCTTGCGCCAGCAGCAGCAGAAGGGATACTAATTAGAGGGTGAATTATTAGCTTCCCATGGTGCACTGCAGGGACATTAAAAATGAGGGGGCTTTGCTGCTTGCCTTTTAGATTGTTAGTCTTGGTTTAATGTATTCGTGTTTCTAGGTGAGCAGCAGGGGACAGTTTTTATGATTATAATTGTTGCATAATTACTGGCCTAAGGTTGCCTATTGTTAAATAAAAATGCTGAGATACTAATGTTTTATTGAACAGTACAAGGAGATAAAATTGTAATATCTTTTCCTGAGCAATGGAAGCTGCTCATTTGCAGGCTACTGACAAACCGTAGCCGTATTGTGGAAGAGGTGGATGGGCTCCGCCTGGGCTGGAAGTCAAATGCGAGATACACACTTGGGGATAAAGGAGCAGAGGAGGAGAACGGGTGCCGAGGACGCGCCCTCATGGCCTCTGCGTGCTGCGGAGCTTAGGGCTAAGACCTGGGTTAATGCGCATGCTCTCAGCGGGAAGGTCAGCTCTCAGCCAGCTGATTGTTGGGCAGCAAAGGCCACGGAGGCCCTCTCTAATGAAGGACACCCACCTGCAAGAGAAACCAAAGGGACACAGAGGCAGAGGCACCAAGGACTGCCGAGTCAGGGACGCAGCCACCATCAGGTGGACCAGCGGGGTCCAGCATCCCTCCCTTGGAAACGCTTAGATACTCAGTCCTTCCAGTTACTAGGAAGTTTACCTGCAAACAGCCAGGCAACACACCTTTAATATTTCTCAAATCCACTTCTTTCTCCTCACCCCACCAACTCACCCTAACCCCCAGCAGCCATCCTCAAGTCCTCCTAACCGTCTCCCTACCTCTAGTGTCTCTGGTCTGCAACCTATCATTCCCAGGTTGCCAAGATATCTGCAACCAGGCAACCAGATGATTCCTGCCGGGAGCCCACCAGGTGAAAAAACAAAAAAATGCACCTGAGTCAGATCCGCTGCCCCACCAGGCCAGAAAAGCATACAGAAGCCTGGGAGATGCCCCTCGATTTGGGCAGAAAGGAAGTGTCCGATCCATTTGGTCTGGCTCCTCTGGGGTGTCACATTCCTCAGAGGGATGGCATGAAATTGGTCACTGTTCTTACTGTTCATCCAGGCGTGTACAGCCAGGAAAGTGGAGGCGGACGGTGGGCGGAGCAAACCTGAATTTCAGAAAGTCAGAGCAAGTGGCAGCTTCCTCCCTCCCCTTCCTCCTTTCCCCAGGCCCGGCCCAGCAGAGGGTCCGGGTTCCTGAGACTTTCAGGAAACCAGGCAGAAATAACAATCAGTTTTCCATATGGTTCTTCCATGGCAAACCCCAGTGTTGTGGAAATAGCTGTGGGCTGGGAGTCCATCAGCCTGAGTTTCGATCCTAGCTCAGTCACCCCTCTGCAATTCTTAGACAAGTTACTTCAACTCTCATCTCCGGAACAGACATCATATCACCACTCTGCTTCCCTTACACAGTTCATGTGAGGCCTGAATGAACGTCAAAGAACCAAGGACTGTCAGAGCTGGAAAGAGCTCATCTGGTCCAATTTCCTTCCAAATACAGGAAACCTTTCCAGAACTTTTCTGACAGATGTTCATTCTCCCTCCGCACAAAGACGAAGACTCCAGAGAGCTCAGAAATGCTCCTCCTTTTGCTGGACGGCTCCGATTTTGCTTCTTAATATGAGCTGAGATCTGCCCAGCCCTGGTCCCAGGGCAGGACTGCCCTGAGCTGCATCTCCTCACACAGCTGGTCCCACAAGAATTTGAAATAGTGATTTGCCTGCCCTTGGTCTGCTCTTCTCCAGAACAGCCATCTCAGATCCCTCAGTCATTCTTTGTGTTTCAAACACTCTATCATCTTCCTCCTCTGAACTCTCCCCTTAAATAGCCCACCCATCCTACACCAGAAAAGAACATGTGCAACCTGGCCAGTCCAGAACACAATCACCTCCTTCAATCTAGTCACTATACTCCTATTGATGCAGCCTACAATTGTGCAAACTTTTTAGCAGGCACATCACACGTTGGCTTATATTGAGCCTGGGCTCAACTAAATCATCCAGATCTTTTTCATATAAATGGCTTTCATTTGGAAAATAAAAAGTCTCATCCTTCCTGCACATGTACAGTTGATCATTCTGAAACTAAACGTATGATTTTATTATAGTTCTTTCTGCTTTGTTTCAATATGGTGGTTTGGATATCTCTTTCCAAACAATGAAAAATCTTTCTAAATCCTGATTCTGTCACCCCATGCTTGAATTGGAAAGCTCTCTCCACCTTGCAGATTTGTATCATCTGTGGATTTGTTAAGCAAACCTTCACTCTCTTCAATGAAAAGTATTAACAGTACTGATTCATGGGGAATCTTTTGTATCAGAGTGAAGGAAGTTATCAAGACTAATAGAAATGAAATTAGTTAAGATAGTAAACTGGGGGAAAAGTGTACAGGACACCAAAACCTTGGGTGAAAAGATAAACAGAAAAGAAGAGGAAATGCCTAACATTTGCATTTGTGCGCCCATAATGAGGGGACCCAAGATCACAGTTGGGTTTCACCAAGGAAAGTGAAGATTATATAAATCTAAGTCATTCTTACTTCACTCAATTTTCCTGGAAACACGGTCCCCAGTTTATGATAATGCTGTAACAATGAGACAAACTGCATGCAAATAAAGGAAAGAATTAGGATGACTCTGTACATGGTCTAGTTGGCTTTGTCTTGGTGAATTCAACTCCCAGTCATAAGGAGAAACATATAAGTTATTTGTAAAAGATCCAAAATGAGTCTGGATCCTGCAGAGCCTCCAGACCCGTTGTTTTGTCCTTGGTTTTAGCTGCAACCTGTACCAATATCAAGAAGTGGTCTCTCCACATCTTCTGCCCTTCAGCATAGTTGCCTAGCAGGACCTTGTACCAGGAAAAGGTGGGGGCCATCTCCTCTCTGTAAGCTTGTGGAGATGTTACTTATAGAGCTCTCCCTGTCTTCAATATTGGTTCAGGAGTATAGAGACATTTCAGGGGGGGAAGCACAGGTAAAGTCCAGTATATTCATTTCCTGAAGCCGCTGTAACACATTGCCACAAACCTGATGGCTTAAAACAGCAACAATTTATTCTTTCATAGTTCTGGAGGTCAGAAGTGGAAAATCACTCTCACTGGGACAAAATTAAAGTGGTGGCAGGTCCACACCCCATCCCGAGTCTCTAGGGAAGAATCTGTTCCTTACATCTTCCAGCTTCTGGTGGCTGCTAGCATTCCCTGACTTGTGACCACATCACTCCAATCTCTGCCTCCATAGTCACATTGCCTTCTCTTCTGTCTGTGTCAAATATCCTTCTTCCTTTCTCTTCTTTTTTTTCTTTTTTCTTTTCTTTTTTTTTTTTTTTTGCTGTACGCGGGCCTCTCACCGCTGTGACCTCTCCCATTGCGGAGCACAGGCTCCAGACGCGCAGGCTCAGTGGCCATGGCTCACGGGCCCAGCCTCTCCACGGCATGTGGGATCCTCCCGGACCGGGGTACGAACCCGTGTCCCCTGCATCGGCAGGCGGTCTCTCAACCACTGCACCACCAGGGAAGCCCTCTCTTCCTTTCTCTTATATAATACTTGTGATTGGATTTGGGATCCTCCTAGATACTCCCGGATAATATCCCCATGCCAAGACCCTTAATTTAATCACATCTACAAAGACTTGTTTCTTAGAGGATAATGTTTATAGGTTCCAGGACTGGGTCCTGATATCTCTGGGTGGCCATTTTTCAGCCTACTATACCCAGAGTCAATAAAAAAAAAGAATGTTGACCTGCACAAAATTAAATCAATGAAACTCAACATGGGCTAGGATCAACCATCCTAGGATCACTAATCACTCCTTAGTTAGCATACTGGGAAAGATCGTACATACAGCTCTCAACAGCTGGTTGGAAAATCACCACAGGAATATACAAAATGTAAAAAATCACTCCAGGAATGCATAAAATGTTATTACTGGTTCCCAAAAAAGAAATGACTCAGGGCCCACACATGGGGAAAAAACATCATTTTAATCTCCCCAGGGACTTCCCTGGCTGTGCAGTGGTTAAGACTCTTCACTTCCACTGCAGGGGGCATGCGTTCGATCCCTGGTTGGGGAACTAGGATCCCACATGCCACATGGCACAGCCAAAAAACAAAAAATCTCCCCAAAAGATGTTATCCTTATGACACATCTCCCTATTTAGGTACTTGCGTTCTGGGTACCATCAACATGGAAACAGGCAGGCATGAGTGCTGTAGGTGGGATTCCTCAGGAAGCAGACTCTGATATGTAGTTTAGCATGCTAGATGTTTATGAAGGAAGGCCCTTGGGATTGACACTGTTGGAAGGAGAAGAAGGAAGCAGAAGAGGAAGGAAGGGAGAAGTTGAGGTGCAGTGTAGCCCTGGCAATAGTCTTAGCCAAGCCCACTGGGAGCTCTAGAGTTAGAATCATCTTCAGAATTGTCCTGAGTTGGGGCAAGATGATCATGCCTTTAAACCATCCAGGAAGAGGTGTGACCTTGGGCAAGGCAGCTCAGATAATCCCTGAATGGGCTGATAGCTGGAGGCCATCTGCTGACTGCATCCCCAGCAGCTAGGCAACAAGTTCTTCCTTGAGGGGGGCTTCTGGGCCAAGTCCTGCATCACAGTTTCCATTGTTTCAGGAGAATACACTCTCTGCCATCACTGAACGCTGAGGCACCATAATGGAGAGATCTCAGGACAGATAAGCCTTCCAGAGTAGAATGTGCATAGCTACAAAGTATCATGTTTGGTTTTTTGTTTTACTGAGAGTTTTTGTTTATTTGTTTGTTTTTCATTTAAGAGGTTTTCAAGAAACTTGCCATCTAAATTCAATTTCATTAAAATAAAATTTATTAACAGGAACAAGGTAAAGATGCCCACTCTTAGCACTTCTATTCAACATCATGCTGAAGATTCTAGCCAGGGAAATTAGACTAGAAAATGGGATAAAATGTATCCAACTGGAAAGGAAGTAAGACTATCTCTACTTCCAGATGACATGATCTTGTGTACAGAAAATCTTAAGAAATCCACTAGGGCTTCCCTGGTGGCACAGTGGTTGAGAGTCTGCCTGCCGATGCAGGGAACACGGGTTCGTGCCCCGGTCTGGGAAGATCCCACATGCCGTGGAGCGGCTAGGCCTGTGAGCCATGGTCGCTGAGCCTGCGCATCCAGAAGAGGCCACAGCAGTGAGAGGCCCACATACCGCAAAAAAAAAAAAAAAAAAAAGACATCCGCTAAAAAGCTATTAGAATTGATGAGTTCAGCAAGATTGCAGGATACAAGATCAATATATAAAGTCAATTGTATTTCTCTACCCTTGCAATGAACAATCTGAAAATGAAATTAAAACAATTTCACTTACAATAGCATTAAAAAGTAAAATACCTCTCAATAAATTTGATTGAAGTGTAAAAATTATACTCTGAAAAATACAAAACATTGTTGAAAGAAATTTTAAAAGACCTTAATAAACATAAAAACATCCTATGCTCATGAACCTGAAGACTTAATATTAAGATATCAATACTACCTAAAGCAATCTATAGATCCAATACAATCCCGATCAAAATTCCAAGGGCCTTTTTTGTAGAAAAGGAAAGCTGATCCTCAAATTCATAGGAAATTACAAGGGACCAATATAATCTTGAAAAAATAAGCCAAAATAATCCTGAAAAAGAACAAAGTTGAAGGACTCACACTTCCTGATTTCAACACTTACTACAAAGCTACAGTACTTAAAACAGTGTAGCACTAACATAAGAATAGACATATAGAACAATGGAAAAGAATTGAGAGTCCAGATATAAGCTCATACATCTATGGCCATTTGATTTTTGACAGCGGTGCCAAGACCATTCAATGAGGAAACAATAGTCTCTCCAACAGATGGTACTGGAACAACCAGTTATTCTTATGCAAAAGAATGAGGTTACACCCCTACATCACACCACATCCAAAAATTAACTCAAAGTGAATCAAGGCCTAAGTGTAAGAGCTAAAACTATAAAACTCTTAAAAGAAAGCATAGGTGTAAAAATTAGTGACCTTGGATTAGGCCATTGCATAAGCAACAAAAGAAAAACTAGATTAAATGGACTTCTTCAAAATTAAAAGGACACAATGAAGAAAGTGGAAAGAACCCAAAGAATGAGGAAAAAATGTACAAAAATCATATATCTGATAAGGAACTTGTATCTAGACTATATAAAGTATGGTTACAACTTAATAATAAAAAAATGAAGAACTGAATTCAAAATGGACAAAGAATCTGAATAGACATCTTTCCAAAGAAAATGTGTAAATGGCCAATAAGCACATGAAAAGCTGCTTAACATCATTAGCCATCAGAGAAATCCAAGTCAAAACTAATGTGAGATACTATTTCACACCCACAAGAATGGCTATAATAAAAAAGACAGAAAATAACAAGTGTTGGTGAAGATGCAGAGAAACCGGAACCCTCATACACTGCTGGTAGGAATGTAAAATGGTGCAGCCACTTTGGAAAGTAGTCTTGCAATTCCTCAAAAGTTTAAACAGAGTTACCATATGATCCAGCAATTCCACTCCTTGATATATACCCAAGAGAAGTGGAAACATATGTCCACACAAAAAAACTTGTACAAAAGTGTTCATAGCAGCATTATTTTTTTTGAAGGATAATTTTTTTATTGAAGTATAGTTGATTTACAATGTTGTGTTTGTTTCTGGTGTACAGCGAAGTGATATATATATATATATATATATATATATATATATATATATATGTATTCTTTTTCAGATTCTTTCCCCAAATAGTTTGTCACAAAATATTGAGTATAGCTCCCATGCTATACAATAGGTCCCTGTTGATTATCTATTTTATATATAGTAGTGTGTATATGTTACTCTCAAACTGCTAATTTATCCCTCCCTGCCCCCAGCCCTTCCCCTTTAGTAACCATAAGTTTGTTTTCTATATCTGGGAGTCTGTTTCTGTTCTGTAAGTTCATTTGTATCATTTTTAGATTCCATATATAAGTGATATCACATTATATTTGTCTTTCTCTGTCTGACTTTCTTCACTTAGTATGATAATCCCCATGTCCATCCATGTTGCTGCAAATGGCATTATTTCACTCTTTGTAATGGCTGAGTAATATTCTATCATATATATGTACCACATCTTCTTTATCCATTCATCTGTTGATGGACACTTGGGTTGCTTCCATGTCTTGGCTATTGTAAATAGCGCAGAGCAGCATTATTATTATTATTCTTTTGCAGTACGTGGGCCTCTCACTGCTGTGGCCTCTCCCGCTGCGGAGCACCGGCTCTGGACGCGCAGGCTCAGCGGCCATGGCCCACAGGCTCAGCCGCTCCATGACACGTGGGATCCTCCTGGACCGGGGCACGAACCCGCGTCCCCTGCATTGGCAGGTGGACTCCCAACCACCGCGCCACCAGGGAAGCCCGCAGCATTATTTTTAATAGCCAAAAAGTGAAAACAACCCAAATGTCCATCCATTAATGAATGGATAAATAAAATGTGGTCTATCCATACAATGGGAAATCCTTTGGCAATTAAAAGGAATGAAATATTAGTACATGTTACAATGTGAATAAATTTTGAAAACAATATGCTAAGTAAAAGAAGCCAGACAGAAAAGGTCTTATATTTTATGATTCCATTTCTATGAAATATCTAGATTAGGCAAATCCATAGAGATAGAAAATAGATTAGCAGTTGCCTTGGGCTGTGGGAAGTGGGGGGAAATGGGGAGTGACTGTTAATGGGTGTGGGATTTCTTTGGGGAGATGTTGAAAATGTTCTAAAATTGATTGTGGGGATGGGTGCACAACCCTGTGAGTGTACTAAAAAAACACTGAATTGTACACTTTAAATAAGTGAATTGTATGGTATACAAATTATATCTCAGTAAAGCTGTTATGTTTTTTAAAATCTATTAAGTACCTATAATATAAAAAATCAATTATTCTACAGGTGGAGGAACCACTGAAGTTATCGACCACTTGGTGGGCTGTGGTATATACACAAAAGCCCAAAACCCTCAACAAACCCCATCTCCCTCATCTCCTATAGCTAATCAAACAAGTATTAGTAAAATCCGTCCACTTCTATCTCTACTACCACACCTAATCCAGCCTGCATCCTTGTAAAGGCCCCCTAAACTCTCTCTTGTCTGGCCCTCCTAGCCAGTCTCCCCACTGCAGAGTAATCTTTGTAAAATGCAAATAGTATCATGTCAAAATTTTTCAGTGACTTCCTGTTACCCCAAAGGAAGACCTTACAACACTTCCAATAATCTGCTGGAACTGCTTCTACAGTCTCCCTCATCCCCCCTCCACACCTCAGCCATGCTGCTCTTTCTTCAGTTCCTCAAATACTACAAGCCCTTCCCACCCCAAGGCCTTGGTCCACACTGCTGTTTCCACTTGAAGTACTCTTGTTACCCTCTACTCCTAATTTCTACCTCTCTTTTATTTTCAGTTGAAAAAAACCACACTTCTTGGGGAAGTCATCTTTGGTCTTCCACCCCTCAGAAGCAATCAAGTCATCTCATGACACCTTAAAATGCCTATAAATCTCTGGAATTTACATCGTTATTTGTGTAATGTTGCCTCCCTGCTGTACCATAAGTTCCATGGAAGTAGGGGTTATGTCCATCTTGTTCATCTATTTTTATACACAAAATCTAACATTATACCTATAACGGAGAAAGCACAGACAAATATGTGCTGAAGGAATGAATGATTAAATAAACAAAGTATATGATAGGTACTATGTTGAGAGGGTCATACAGGAAATGCTATAATCACATAAACAAGGAAACTGCCTGTTGGGATGGACAATTGAGAAGCCTCCTTGGAAGAGAGAAGACATAGGAAATAAACTCAGAATCACAGAGGTGGATGGAACCTTCAAAGTCATCTTGTCCACATTCCTACCTTCTTGAACTGGACTTGGAAGGTCAGTTTGGAAAATGGTATTACCCACCACCCCCACTGCTTCAAAATATGATCTTTGGGCTAACACACCAAGCTTCTTGTCATGGCGTACTAAACTGAATAATCTAGCCATGGCCTGAGTTGTCCACCATAATTATCACCACCAACCACAGCAAATGGCATGCCATTTCCCAGATCGGTCAATATTTTTTCCTCTCATTGCTTTGCACACACCATTCCCTCTGCCTCAGATGTCTCTCTCCTGTATTATCACTCCTACATCTTCAAGTCTGACAAACTTCGACTTAGGCCCTATCCATCCTCGGTAAAGCCTTCCTCTACCCTTCCTTCCCTTTATCCATCATACCCCACCACATCTTTAAAGATAGTCAGCACTTTCCCTGGACAGTCACCGTACTTTCTTTATGATTTTATAACCAACACATTACATTCATGTGAAGAGTAGGTTATAAAGGCAGCACACAAGACAAAAATCACACAGGCTCAAAATCACACTTGAAAATCCTTCAGAAGGATGCAGTCATAGAATATTTATCAACAAGTCAATAATGCTGTCTTCTCCAGATTTGGAACAAATCTTTGTTTCTTGATTTAGGTAGTAACTGAAATGGTTGGCTTATGGTTAAGATCCATGTTGAACAAAAAATACACACACACACACACACACACATACACACACACACACACATCCTAACTCAAACCATATTCAGTACAGAAAGCTCACACCATGAGAAGTGTGTGAGAGCTGAGACTGACGGGGGGCATGGAGATTCAATTCCTGCTTCCTTTGGGACTATAGGATGGAAAGCCTGGCAGAACCACCTTCACTAATTCTTTTCTCTGTCCCACCAAGCACATTGTAATGAATTCATCAAAATTACTCCAGTTAAGTCAAGAAATTGAATCTCCTACTTAATACTTATAACCTAAATATAAGCTGTGGTTCCATGTAACCCAGGCTTGTAAGAGTTTACGTTAAAAAAAAAAACCTCAGCCAGCAGCCATTGAAAATTCCGTAAAGTAATATCAATTTTGACTGGAGTACATTAAAAGTGATCTAATTCATAACCCCAAAGCAATCTTGATCAAAATCCTTTCCTCCACTTCAAATATCTCTCACACCTGACTACTTCCCTCAAATGTCTCTCAGGCAAAACCCCAAATCTTCCCCCACACCCCAACATGCAGGGTGTTTCTTTCTTTTACTTTCTCATTCCTAGCCCTTTATTTTATAGATCAACTTAGCATCTCTGATTATATCCTCCCAACTCTTTCCTCCTTTACTCTCCAGACTTTTTTTTATGGAGGTGGGGGGCCGTGCCACGCAGCTTGTGGGATCTCATTCCCCCAGCCAGGGACTGGACCTGGGCCACGGCAGTGAAAGCCCGGAATCCTAACCACTAGGCCACCAGGGACCTCCCGCAGACGTTCTCTTTCTACTACAGAGATGTGGTCATGACTCGTGGCCCAAAACTGACACGTACACATGTGTACATGTTTTTAAAGAATTATGTGAATTTTTGTCAACTATTTCAGAGATTCAAATGCTTAAAAATCCAGATCTCCAGCTTCTCTTGAAAAGTCCAGAAATGTGGCAACCTGGGCCCACTTTCGTCCAGAGGCAGGCGACCAGAGCTGAGTGACACCCCATTTTGGATGAGATTTGCAGTCACCGGGTCCCCACATTCCCCACCTGGCCCACCTCACTGCCTGGATCGCTAAGCATTGGAGTTGCTGCCTCTTGCCCTGTCCACAGTTGCTCTTCTGCTTCCCAGATCTGAAACCCAGGCCCTTCTTTAGTTGTGGAGCATAGGAGCCACAAGCAAGAAACAAGTGAAGTCAAGTCCCTGTCATATAATCCCACGCCAGACACAGTTTCTGACAAAGGAAAAGAGTGCCTGACCTCTCTCTGCACCCCCAGCACAGACAGTGCACCTGGCCCGGAGCAGACACTCCAGGAACTATCACCACGTGAAGGTCAAAGCAAAAGCCATGGAAATTTCTCTCATAGAAATGAAAGTATCTAAGTTTACAGACTTTCTCAGTAACTCTCCTGAGGCCCAAGTAAGACTGGGATGTGGGTCAGGGAGCAGCTGGAAGGAAGTGGCAGGAAGGGAGGCCAAGGTACAAAACAGTCCCAGATGTGGCTTCCAACCTGAGCTTGGGTGACAGTGACCCCAACCAAGCCACTGTGTCCTTCCTTTGACCAGTCTGGCTCAGCAGCCAGATGGTAATGACTTTCCCATCCCCTTAGCCCAGGCAGGCTGTGAACAGGCACCGTCAAGCATGGCCCTCATCGGCCAGGCCCCAGGGCCCGAAGCTGCCTTGTTCCAGCAAATGACAACTTTTTAATTTCGAGCCTTTTGGTCCCTGATGAGACAGGTGGAGAGAGAGGCAAGGATGGCATCTGGATCCTGCAAAATCAGAGAGATTTTGGGCAGAGAGCAACCTTGAGAGGTCGTTCACCCTCTACCTGTCCAGATTCTCTCCTTGGCCAGCCCAGACCCACCTCCTTCAAGAAGCCTTCCTGGGCTACCCCTGTCCTAAGGCTCTCTCTCTGCCCCCCAAACACCTCCAACAACTTGCATCATTCACAAAGTACCCAGGTGAAGCACCGATCCTTGGAGGCAGGCACTGGTTGAACTTGGAGTTAGACAAATACATATGAGCCTTGGCTTCAATTCTCACAGTGGGTGAGTGACCTTGGAAAGATCTCTTGGCCCCTCTGACCGTCAGTGCCTCCAAACGGAGATAAATTCCTTCCCTGATTACTCTCACAGTTATTGAGAGGGATAAATAAGGTAATGAGGGGAAAAAAATCCTTTGTAAAGTTGACATGAAAGAAGAAGAAAGAGGATGCCATCTTACCTTCCTGCCTCTCAACCTTTCCTCCTTTACAGAGTCAGCTCCTGACAGCAGGCCCCCACTCCTGCCTGCCCTCACCCCCAGGAAGCTATGAAACCGGGGATTCCTTAAAGGCAAGGATTCTTGTCTCCCAGCAACAAGCCGAGGCCTCCCCGCACAGAAGGTGCTCAGTGGGGCTTGTTGTAACCCAGGGCCCCCAGGGTTGTGACTTAGGCCTTGACCCCAAAGTCCTCGGGCATCTCAGGGACTGGTCTGTGTCTAGTTAAGAGATACTGATGACATGTTGCAGAATTTCCAATGACTGGCCATTTCCATTTGCTTCCTTTTGCTCCATTTTTGGAGGGTGAGCATATGGGGTAAGTGCTCTAGAACCAAAGAAACACTAAAGGTGCTGGAGGAAGGCAGTGTGGGCCCCTGGGCTTAGGGATAAGCTTGGCAGCCCTGAACTCCGCATTCAGCATGGGAAGATGGTTCCCTAGGCCTCTGGATGCAGGCCAGGAGGGAAAGGGATTTCATTGCCAGATGAAAAAATCCCAGCCTGATGGGGCCCCTGGCTGGGCATCTCAGAAGCTGCTCAGAGCAGCAGATGCATACAAAGGCCAAAGTAATTGTTCAAAATACATTCCTGATGTCTTTCCAGGCCAACCTTGAAACCAGCCCCTGGTCCCAGGATCCCAGCCACTGCTCTACTTGTCCAACCAGAGCTGACCACCACGCTGGTCAGTTGAGCCAGCCCCCGAGAAGCCCACCTGTCCACTGGCCCATAACAAGACCCAGGTGTCAGGGAATGTCTGAGCAGTGCTTGCCAACCAAGTACCAATGGTCTCACGCCCATCCTCCATGATGGGTCTGAGATGGGACACAAGCCCATCTGCTTGGAAGGGTGGCAACAGGAGGGTCTGAAAGCAGACTTTGCTGTGGAAATGTAATTGCTTTCCTGGGAGCAGGAGGGAAACGAGTCAAGTTTTGAAAATGAGATCACCAATTTTTAAGCAGTGGGTGAGAGGATACAGGTTCTAGATGAGGAAGCTTCCAACCACCCACCTTCCCTTCCTCAGCCCTGGACTTGGACTTCCAGATCCCAGCAGAGGCTTATTCTAGGTCACGATTGTTATGATAAGCTGCAGGCCCGAGGCTACTAGGAAGATGTTGGGAAGACTCTGTATGACTCATTCATGTTCCTCACACTGACTAACACTGCTTTGCTACCACTTTGCCCATGTGCTAACCAATTTAGTCCCCACAATACCCTGGTGAGGGAGCCAGGGCCCGGAACATTATACCCATTGCACAGATGAGGGGACTGAGGCCTAGAGACAGGAGGAGTTAACTGCAACAATCCATGCCCCAAGAGTTGTAATTAATCCAGCTTTGATTACAACCCACTAACAGGAATGTGATATAAATAATTTAAGAAGTGCTAGAAGTCAGTTAGTCTCAGAATCAAATCCCAGCTCAGCCATTTACTGCGCTGCAAACTCTGGGGCAAATCACTGGCCATTTCTGACCCTCATCAGGAAAATGGGACCATAGTGCTTATCTCATCGGGCTGTTTGTGAGGATGAAATGGGAAGAATAATGAAGAAAGTATGTGGCACATTTCTTGCTGCACACTGTAGGTACCCAATCAATATTTGTTCCTGTTCGGTTTGTAAATTGTTCACTCCCAAACTGAATATGAGGTGACCTATGAAATTTAGCACAAAGAAATCACAACTGTGTGTGATCAGGGATGGATGTAGGAAGAGTCAATGGGTATCGGTTATGTTTTCAGTGCTTTTTAATGAAACTATTTGCTAATTTCAAAAATACATTTTTAAGCAAAAGAAAATCACATAAAATGTAAGACAGGGATGCGAAAACAATTGACAGGGACCAGGAAAATGAAGATAACCAGACGTGGCAGGACACGAAGCATTTCTGAGGGTGGAACTTAGCTTCGCATTGACCCTGGCAGCTGGCTGAGTTCTCAGAGACCAGTCACAGGCAGCAGGCAAATTTGCTCACAAAGGCTCCCCAGTCCAGTTGCAAGGAGTCACTCTTGCAAGGACCCTTACATAAGCCACACCAGGTCACAGAGGGAACAGTGATTTTGCAAAAGGCAGATCTCTCGTTTAGGAATGTTTCTCATTAAGAGGTCACCAGGGACTACGGCTGCCTGTCCCCAGGGCACACTGGCCAAGTGAGCTCCCCTCCTCCCAGGGAACACGGCCAAACGGTCAGCCCCCTGAATGTACCTGGACACCCACCTACCTGCGCGGCTCCCTCATCTGGCCCTGGGTCTCTAATTGCTATGGCATTTAGGAGTCTCCAGGAGGGTCTGGGACCCTCTTCCCCATCCTCTTCTCCCCTTCCAGCCTTTCTTTAGCATCTCCCGCCTCACTAATGATGACATTTTCACCAAGTGGCAATGACAGGAGAAATTAGTTCACAGCCTTTGGCAACTGAACATTGAGCATTCAGATTAAACTTTCAAGGGGAAAATATAATCTGCACATGCAGGGAAATCATTTGGTATTTGGGAAAGACTTCAGGGTGGAACGGCCAGCACAGACCCTCGAGGTGGGCAGCAGGGGAGAGCACCAGGGGAGCTGAGAGGTACAGGCAGCCGGGCACACGCAGAAGCACGCGACGGCACACATATGCAAAGTGGAGGGTCCACGTCAGCTCTTAGCTACAACCAAAAACTGTCAAGGAGCTCTGTGGCTTAATGAGCCCGTCAGGCTGGGATGCACTGACTGTAACATTTCAGCTAATTGGCCACAGCATTTCTCTTCCATCGGTTCCCCTCTGGCTTCCCCACTCACCATCCCCCTCTTCCCAATCACTGAAACTTATTAAGAAAGCTTGGCATTCAGCAGGGCATGAGGTAGCTTCTCCTCGTGTGCCCCTGGCACTCTTCTCATTGTTTTTAAAGTCAGGGAATTAGACCTTATGAAGGGCTGTCCCATGTGACAGAGCAAAACTCCTACAGGGCGGGGGCACCGTGTCATTTGCTTCTGCATTCCCATCCACGGGGCTGACAACATCCAGGAATAACTGTTTCCTGAGCCCGAGGAGCTGCCATATTGCTGTGCACTGCACAGTGAGAGAGTATGGCCATCGATCCTCCTTGGGTTGGGCAATATACGAGGCACACAGCCCCTTTTCAGCAGCCCATGAGCTCTTACCCCAAGTCTGCTTTGGCATACCACTGTACCCACGGTGCCCACACAGTGCCTGGCACAGTACACATCGTTGGCCTTTGACAGATATTTATCATATATCTGTATGAAAATAGGAGCTGCTCCAAAAAATGTCTAATGAGTTTAATTTAGTTAAAAGTCTGGATTTCAGTTGTTTTATCGCAGGATCTGCTTTTCATAGGTCCTTTTTTCTCCACCATGGCCATCAGACTTCCTGTAGACAAGAGAACAGGGAGTACTGTATACTCAGGCTGGCTCTGGCTCTTTCTGGCTTCCAGGTCTCTAGGCCTTGGTTTCCCCTCCTGTGAAATGAGACTATGAGGCTTTGACCTCTAAAACCCCTTCCAGCACTCTCATTCAGGCTAGAAGGACAATTCCCCCTGGTTTAAATCAACAGCAGGGTGTGAATGACTGATACTTCTCCCTCTCCATCTCTCAGTCTTCTATGTTGGATCCACTTTCAGCCTGTCTTCACCTCATGGTGGCAAAATGGCTGCCAGGAACCCAAGGCCTTAGCAGCCCCAGCAGAAAAGCACATAGCAGAGTCTTCCACAGCAGTCTAAAACAAACTCAATGGGAAATTCAAACTCAATGGGAAATGTGGTCACATGCCCATCTCAAGGGAAGTCCAGTGTTCTGATTGGCCAACTAGGTCCAGGTGAACTCCAACTAGAACTTCCTGAGCTGAGAGTTGGGAAAAAGTGATCTCCAAAGGAAATACTGAAGGGAGATGAATGCTGGGCTTCCCAAAAATCAGGAATGGCTCCCAAGGGCCCCAGAGAGGTCAGAAGACGTTAAACCTATTTTATGAGAATGCTGGTATAATTGAACTAAATGAATAAATGCCAAAAGACGGTTATCAAAATGATGAGATATTCTTAATGTATACTTTTAACAAGCAAGTGTTTTCACACAAAGAGATTAATACAGTGTACTGGTGCTAATCACAAAATAAATGCAGTTCACTGAAAACATTAATTCATAGAGCACTGCAAGCTGTGTGCTCCGTTAATGGCACATGTGTTGCCTCTAAAGAAAGGGACGTGCTCTCTGACTGTAAGCGAGGCCACCAAGGGCACGGTTCTCCTCAAAGTTATTGATAAATGGAATATTGATAAATGGAATATTTCCTGCCTTATCGATAAACAAAGGATGTTACAGTCACCAATGGTTGCAGCCCTCCACCATGAGCTGGTCAGCCCTGAGTTTCCTCAGGGCTGAAAAGAATACCTGCCATCTAGCAGCCATCAGACGGCAGCTACTCCCTGCGGTGAGCCCTGAGGAAACTCAGGGTGTGAAAACGCAGGGCCCGGAGAGCTGAGGTGCATATATATCAAAGGAATGAGTTCAGTGAGCCCAGACTCCCGCACCTTCCCATACAGAGAAAAGCGCTAAATTCCTTAACTTGACATACCTGGTTTTCTTTATTTAACAATAATCTTTTGACGTTCCCAATAACCTGCTGTTTACTGCAAAACTCCTATATATCCTGGCTCCTCCCCTTGCCTCCTGGGAGCAGTTTCGCAGAGTTATCTTCTGCAACGCTGTCTCCTGGGCTGCAGTCCTCATTTTGCCCCAAATAAAACTTAACTTGTAACTCTCACGTTGTGCATATATATTTTTTTAAGTCAACATTATTGTACAATAGATTTGCACGGTTTTCTTGACCACTTTTGGCAGCTGGCAGTAAAGTGTCTTGTGAAAGAGAGGCCTTTCTGCAATTCACGCTAAGTTACTATACGAATTTACCGCAGACGCCAGTTATCAGTAGACCACATCAAAAGTCTAATTTTGAGGCCCTTTTGTAAAAGTGAGGCAGAAGCAAATAGCTCTCTTGCTCCCACCTTCACACACAAATAATAAAACCCCTAAAGTCCAACTAAAAATAGGGGAGGAAATGGGTGGGGAGGGAGAGGAAATTTCACTTATTGCAATTCTAATTTTTAACTACTTTTTATCCACTAATACTGTGGTTCTTGTTTTTGACTAATTTTTCAACAAAGTCAGAAATCACCCAGGGCAGGCAGGCAAAGGTGGGCTCAACACAGTAGAGGACGCTGCAGGTTAATCAGAAGCATCCTTCCCTCTGATTTGAATCTGAAAGGTTTGTAGATAATGTAACAGACTGCTCTCAGGCCGAGAGCCTGCAGCCACTCCACTCCAAGAGAAAGGGGAAGGCAGATTTAGTTTAGTATTTTCAGGTTTCAAAAGGGAGATGGGTATTTGAACTTTCTGAAGTAATGGCTAGCAGAAAAACCCCATTGTAACAGATGCTTTTTTTCTGATGGGAGCAGACAGAACCCTTTGGAAGATGATAATGCCTACAGCCCAGTGTGACTCCTCAGGTAGGAAAGTGTTAGTAGCTGTCCTGGTACCCACCCTGTGCATTCGAAGACCTCTTAATTTTTATGAGCTTATGAAGAAAGATAACTGCGGGAGGGGGGGACACACAGCCATGGGGGTTATTTTTTCAAAGGTTTGGGGGGGTTCTAAACAAAAAGCTCCCTCCTCTGCTTTGGGTTCTTTGCATTTCTCTGACTGTCTGCAGACTGGCGTAGCTGATCTTCTCTGACAAAGACTTATTCAACATGAGCTCAAATGAAAACATTAATAGTGAACTGAGGAGGTAATTAGAGGGCCTGAGTTTAATTTTGCTGACATTGTCCTGATTCTGTTTAAAGGGCTGAGAGGGTCTTCCTACCCTCTAGTAAGCAATTATTACCCAGTGCCTGGGACCAGCACCTCTGCCTGGAGGCCTGGCTATACAGCCTCTCAATCAATCAGGCAACATTAAAACGAGATGGCACGTGGGTGAGGGGGGGACAGGGAACGGAGTAGGGGTGGGGCGGCGGGGTAAACCCCATAAACGTACTTGCCGGCAGCGAGCGAGCCGGGAGTGACCGAGAGACTACGGGAGGGGAGGGAGAGGCCTCTGGGAGTTGTAGCCCGGACCACTAGTAAATGAAAAGAAGGGGGCAAGGGCAGGTGAAGAGGGAGTGGAGAGGTGCGGAGATATAAGAAGGCGTGAGATATAAGATGGAGCGAGGGGTGGGGGGAGAGCACAGGAGAGAGGACAAGAGAAAGAAGGGATGCCATGTGGGGTGGAAGAAGACGAAAGGAGTGAAGATGGAGACGAGGAGCGGACGGGCGACGGGGGCGAGGTGAGCAGTGGAAGGAGGGAGGAGACGGTGAGAGACCGCGGAGGCAGACTTCCCTGCGGTCGGAGCCTCGTCGGCTTCCGCACCGCCACCGCCTCGGCCCAGTGCTGTCCCCGGCCCGCTGCCCACACTCGCACTGCCCGAGGGCTCCCCCAGAGCCCGACGGAGCTGGCCCGGGGAGGCGCGGCACCGCGCGGCCTCTGCCCGACGGGCCAGCAGCATCCTTTCCCGCGACGGCCGCGGGGACCTGCGAAGGCCGCGACGCATCGACCGGTCTCCCGGCTCGGGGATTGACCGCGGGCGGGCGGCTCTGGACAAGGCTGCCATCGATCCCACAGCTCCGCCGCTCGGATTGAGGACGGAGGCGTTTCCTGGCGGCGCGCTCCCCACCGGGCGGGCGAGACCGGGATAAATGGGAACAATTGGGCCGGGCGGCGCCGAGGCACATCCACCCCGCGCACATCCACGACCCGGGCTCGCAGCAATTAGGGCTGAGTGTCTAAATCGGCCAAGTTCACCGCGGAACATGCCTGGCGCCTTGTTTACGTCTGAGACGTGCTCGGCCAGCTCCCGGCAGCCCACCCGCCGGGCGCGGTGGCACCCGGAGCCGCAGGGAGGCCGGGGCGGTGGGAGCAGCACGTCGTGGGGGAAAGAGGGGGCCTCAGGGGCGTTGCGGACCCCCGGCCCAGCTCCGCGGAGGGGAGGGGAGTCAGCGCAGCCCCCACCCTGCACTTCCCGGGCCTGAGGACCTGATGCCTCAATTCTAACATCTGCTCCCTGACCCTGGGTGGGCGCGGGCCGTTTGGAGCCTGTGTGGTCTCTGCACTCGAGGACGGTGCGACACCAATAGCCCATCGGTTGTTAAAGGAGTGAATGGGATCTTGTATCCAGTGGCTTGGCTCTGAGGTCATCAGGACTGCGCCTTCCAGGAAGGCAGGACTCAGGTTCACGAAGTTCACCTCCGTATGCCCAGTACAAGTCGACTCCCCAACAGTTAGCAGGTTCTCCATAAACATGTGTTAAATAAATGAAGGAATAGGAATCACTAATACCACTAATATAAACTCACTCTCACTGAGCGAGTCCAATGTGCTAGCACACGGCTAGTCTCACACACAATTTAGTACCTGCTTAGGAGACAGGGAGCCTGTTTCACAGTTGAGGAAATCGAGGTCAGGCAGTTAAGGACCCTGCTCGAGGTCCCCATCTAATAAATGGGGAACCAGGGCTTGAACCCAGAACCTCTGGCTTCACTTCCAGGCCCCCTCCTCCCTACCTCCCCACTCACAGCTGTGTTTACACGAGACCTAGCTGAAAATTAGATAGTTTAGCCTCTCAAGTGTCTTGGCTAAGAGATGACTCATTATTTATTTGTATGTTTTACCAAAATCAGTCTTCTGACTGCATTATCTTTTCTTCCATTCCTCAACCATCTACTGGGGGACGGGTATGTGCACGCACCTGGGAACATAGTCAGTGGATTGAAGGCAGTCAGACAGACTAGGAAAGTAGGTTTATCAGTCTGCTCTGGCTGCCATAACATAATACCACAGACTGGGAGGCTTAAACAATAGAAATTTACCTTCTCACAGTTCTGGAGACAGGAAGTCCAAGAGCCCTGGGCCAGCAGGATTGGTCTCTGGTGAGAGCTCTTGCCTTGGATTGAAGATGGCCATTTTCTCTGTGAACGCCAACAGAGAGAGGGCTCTGCTGTCTCTTCTTATAAAGGCACTAGTCTATTGGATCAGGGACCCACCCTATGACCTCATTTAACTTAATTATTCCTCTAAAGGCCCTATCTCCCAAAACAGGCACATTGGGCGTCAGGGCTTAAACATATGAATCTGGCGGGGAGACACAATTCAGCCCACAATAGCAGGGCAGGGAGAGACAAAGGGACAACTATAGCCCATGCCCTTGATACTGGAAGCAGACGGGCCCAGACTGGCTGTGGGGGCTGGAGATGACCATGGAACCCACAAAAAGCTGCTCTACCCCATGAGTAACCTGTAGAGTGAGATGCCTTGGAAGGATTTTAAACAGGGGAAGGAGTGTGATTAAAAGGTCGTCTTTACTTACTGATTCACCAAGTCATTATTGTATGCCTACTGTATGCCAGGCACTGACCTAAACACCTGGGACATATCAGAGAGCAAATAGGCACACTTTAATAGAGAGTACATTTAAGTGGGGCAGGAAGAGAAGGATTATCTAATAAAAAGTTAACAGTGAATAGATGCATTGTACAGTATATTAGAAGGCAAGGAGTACTATACAAATGGAGGTGGGGAGATTAGGGAGAGGGGGAGGGATATGATTATGAAAAGGGTGGTCAGGGTAGGCCTCATTGACCAGAGGAGATTTGAGTGAAGACTTGAAGGCAGTGATGGAGGCTGCCATGCAGATATATGCAGAAAGAGTGCTCTAGGCAGAGGGAACAGACAGTGCAAAGGCCCTGAGGCAGGAGCATCTCTGCATGTTTGAGGATTAGCAAGGTCAGCTCCAGCAAAGCAGACAAAGGGGAAAGAGGTAGGAGGTAAGGTCAGAGAGGTGTGTAGGCCTCACCAAGGACTTCAGACATTACTGAGTGACACAGAAACCATGGGAGGATCAATCTGAAATGTCAGCAATTACAGCATAATACTTCTCTAGGTTTGTGTCAAGTTGTAAATGATTCCAAAAGTAGGGGGTTTTTTAATACAAAAATAAAAGTGTCTTACTCACAGAAACATCAGTATTTCAGACCTTAAAATATCCTTTAAAATATCACAATATCTTGGAAAACCCAAAGCCAGCATCAGGACCACTGAGAGAAGGGACTGGGCTAGCTGCACATGCTGGTTCAGAGCTGGGGCTCTGGAGCTCTTGCCTCCATGGGACCCTGAGCAAGCTACTCATCCTTTGTGCATCAGCTCCCTCACCCAGAGCACCTGGATTAATGAGAGTCCCCACCTCTTAGGATGGTTATGAGGCTTAAATGAGGGGATTGATATCAATACTTAACAAGATGTCTGTTACATTTTAAGTGCTCGATAAACATGAACTATTATTTTCACACAACTAGTTTTTGAACCTGAACCCCAAGTCTCCTGATTCTCAGTCCAGGACACTTTTTGCTACCCCAGTAATAGTAATAACAACTTAACATATTCTGAGTATCGACTCTGTACCAGGCCCCATACTAGCATTTTGTATGGATTATCTAGCTTATTTCCCCCATTTACCACAAGAGGGCCTGAGGCTCTAGCAGGTGTTCACTTGCCTGGGGTCACACAGGTATTAAGTGGGCAAATCAGAATTCAAATCCAGGTGAGTTTGGCTGCAGGCCCTGCACTCCTCACTGTTAACCTCTCCAGCCTCCCAAAGTTCCTGACAGCAACCTCGTCCATGGGGACAGATACAGATGAACTGCAGAGGTGTGAATATCTGTGCCTCTTGGTTCATCACAGAAATTAATTCAAGGTGTCATTACCCTGCCCACTGGTGACAAGCTGGAATGGCTCACTAGCCACCCACAATGCAGACTATTTCTGACAAAGTCAGACCAAGTAGGAGCTGATATCAGCAACCAAGGTCAGGTTTATCCTGGATTCTCAGACCCCTTCTCTCTGTGGCATGCGTGAGCTGCGTGAATGTCTCCATCGCTTCACTTAGTGGCTTCTGAGGCATAATTTGCTCATGGAACAGGACAGTGTTGGCATCATCAGGAGAGAGTAGTGGAAAACTTGTAAAGGGACTTGGGTCATATCTCCTAATAGCATATGATTCCTGACCATCTCCTAAAGGCCCTTCCTTACATCGGGCTGGGAGGGAAGAAGGATGAGGAAGTCATTTCTTGCCTTCATGTGACTCCTGGGCCAGTGATGGAATGAAGAGCTATATACAGACATGGCCTGTTTATGAAACGAGGGGAATTGGGAGGGTGTAAGCAGAAACCAACTGCATCTTATCTCCCTCTGTCCTTTTGGGATCTCTCTTTGAACTCCGATTCATTCTTTTCCACCTCAGGATCAAACCTTGATCAGGTCCCATGGTTTTCTGGGCTGTTTCAATCATGAGATCTATTCTGTTTCCATAATTTAAAACCACCATCTAGGACACTTTTTCCCCTACTTGACAGATGAAATTTGGGGCCCTTCCAGAAATGTGTCCAGGGGAGAGGAGATGAGGGAAAGGGGCATTTTTGTGTCTTACTAGGTCTTTATGTGTCTTATTGGTCACCTGGGTTTGGTGCCCTCAGAATGACCAGAGTGCAGTTGCCAGCCAGTGCGCACTCCTGTCCCCATGCTCTCTTTGGGGGGCACTTCTGTGGATTCCTCTTCTTTGCTTTAGGCAATGCCTCTCCTTCAGGTGGCCAATCAGACCTCAACCCCAGACTGATTTCCAGCAGTCCACCTGTACTGGGCTGGCTGACAGCTCCCCAGAGATGTCCACACGCTAATTCTCCCGGAGCCTGTGAGCGTGTTACCTTACATTGCAAGAGGGACTTTGGGTTGTGATTAAGTTAAAGATCCTGAGATGGAGAGATTATCCTGGGTTACTTGAGTCGGCCCAGTGTCATCACAAGAGTCCATATAGGAGGGAGGCAGGAGGGTCACAGAGAGAAGATGTGAGGACAAAAGCAGAGGTCAGAAAGGAGAAAAGATGCTACACTGCTGGCTGTGAAGGTAGAGGAAAAGGGCCATGAGGTGAAGAAAGCACATGGCCTCAAGAAACTGGAAAAACAAGGAAATGGATTCTCCCCAGAGCCTCTGGAAGGAACGCAGTCCTTGCTATGGACCCATTTTAGACTTCCAAGCTGCAAAACTATGAGAAAATAAGTGTGTATTGCTTTAAGCTACCAAGTTTGTGGTAATTTGTTACAGCAGCAATAGGAAACTAACACACCCTTTTGCTGCTAGGGTCCCTGAACCCTTCCAGGAAGCCCCCTGGTAATGGTGTTAGGCTGGCTGCCTTCCAAAGGGTCCACATCTGGTTCCCAGAAAACGCATCTCTCGGCACCAACCTCCTGAGAGTGTACTTTGGAACCTGAGCAGGCAACTCTCCACTCTGCCACAGGGGGGCAGCACCAGCCACAGCCTTTAGACTCCCGGAACAAGTCAAGTCAGGATCCTAATTTCCCAAATTCTAGGAGACACACGCCATGCTACCAAATGGTGCATTTGAACCTCCTCCTACTTGGCCCACGGTGAGGAGGATAGCACCTCATCTCCCACCCTGAGTAGGCAGGAGAAACCTCTCACCTGGGGTACATTCTTCAAACATTCCCTCTCCCACCTTCCCGCACCCCAGCCCCTCCTGGGGCTAACTAACATGCCATTGTAAATCAACTATACTTCAATTTTTAAAAAAAGAATGGGAAATTTTACATTAAAGAATAAAAAATGGGGGCTTCCCTGGTGGCGCAGTGGTTGAGAGTCTGCCTGCCGTTGCAGGGGACACAGGTTCGTGCCCCGGTCCGGGAAGATCCCACATGCCTCGGAGCGGCTAGGCCCGTGAGCCATGGCCGCTGAGCCTGCGCATCCGGAGCCTGTGCTCCGCAACGGGAGAGGCCACAGCAGTGAGAGGCCCGCGTATCGCAAAAAATAATTAAATAAGTGAAGAAGGAGGCATGGATGAGATTTTCCATCAGAGCTTCCTGAAGGAACCAACCCTGCTGACACTTTAGTTTTAGACTTCTAGCCTTCAGAACTATGAGAGAATAAATTTCTGTTGTGAGAGAATAAACTTCTATTGTTTTAAGTCACCCAGATTATTCGCTGTGGCAACCCTAGGACACTAATACAGATGTTCATGAATTTTGTCCCCCTAAGCTTGATAAAAATGTAAAGTCAGTAATTATTTGGTCCTCACTTATGATGAGTGGATCTTTCAAGTAAATAAGCCATAAGAATCAAGCTCCCACAGCTGATGGGAGAGATGGGCCAGTGAACACCTGGCCCCGTTCTGGCGCATTCTGACGGACAGATGGGGAGATTCTGCAAGAAGACCAGCCACAGGATCAGCTGTGTGTTCCTTGCTGCTGGGCGCTGGAAGACCCAATCAACCTCCTGACTTTCCCCCAAACAAGCACCCCTAGCAGGGACCCAGCTCAAGATAAGCCATGGACCAAGGAGAGTCACTAATGCTGCAAGCATCTCAAACTCATCCACCCCCAGGAAGAGCATCTGGACCTCAGGGTACCTACTAAGAACAGGACATACATGGCATGAATGCCTCTCCCACCTTCTTTTTTATTGAGGGGAAGGGGGACAGTTAAGCCCATGGGAGGCTGCCTGAATTTCAATCTCAACTGTGTCGCTTTAGAACCCTGTGACAGTAGGCAAATTATTTAACCTCTTTGTTCCTGTTTCCTTGCCTATAGAATGAGGTTAATAGTGCTTAATGTTGTTGAAAGTTTAAAAGAAATAATACACATAAAGTACTTCGCATGACGTCTGGTGTAAGCACTCAAAGAATATTAGCTATTATGGGTGTTAAGCAGCCTCGGCGTCCAGTGAGTAGGTCCCTGCTACCTTTAATGCTTGGTGTTGAGTGCTTTCTAGTCTATGAGGGTGGATTCGGGACACCCGGAATAAGTTGCTTCCTCTTCCCTCACTTCATCCAGCTACTCAGGAGGCAAAAAACTAAGCAAAACAAAACTATAAGAAAGACACACACAATATAAGAGGAAGAGCACGTGACCAAGAACAAACACAGAAGAATGGAAAAACCTTAACAGTGTCAGGAAGAACTCTTCTCATGAACAAAATGTGTGTGTAAAGAGTTAGAGAACAGAAGAGTTTAAAAACCTTGTTTGGAGCAGGACGAACCTGTAAGGAACAAACAAATGTGTGGCCAGTGACACAACGTTACCCAACAGAAGGAAAGCAGGCATACTCAACCTTAGTTTTGCCGGACTTAGGTTTGCTCCCACATCGTTCCACTTAGAGCAGGCAGAACACCCACTGTTGGGAGGGGCATGAGGCCTAAATAGCTAAGGAGATTGTAAGCAAGCACCAGGTTCAGAGTAAGGACATCTCAGGGGCATGAGAGAGCTGCAGACCTGGCTGCAGAACCTGTCAGTAGATGGAGGAATCATGGCGTTTTGGAGTGCTAGGAAATAAGACAGAAAAAAAGTGTCCTGATCTTTGAAATGAGTATAAATTGGAAAGGTTCTACAGCCTGGGGAACTGAATGACAAAAGCCTGCCTGTTTTAGAATGTGTGCCTGTAGGAGAGAAAATAAGATGATTTGAAGCATGAGTTCATCTGTGAATAAACGATGTCTTTGGCCCTGGAAACCCTATTTGGTTGAGTCTTTCTAAACTCCTCATCCCCTTCTCTGTACCTCTGCAACCTGAGGGATATTAAGGCAGGCTCTACTGTTATCCACTGATGTGAGAGGCAGAATAATGACCTCAAAAGATGTCAGGGTCCTGATCCTTAGAACAGGTGAATATGTGTGTTACATGGCAAGAGGGAATTAGGGTTGTAGATGGAATTAAAATTGCTAATTAACTTTGAGATGACCTTGAAATGAGAAGATTATTCTAGATTATCTGGGTAGGCCCAGTGTAATGACAAGGGTCCTTATAAGTCAGAGGCAGGAATTTCAGAAAGAGGTGATATGATGACAGAAGCAGATATACTTCGAAGATGGAGGAAGGGGCCATGAGCTAAGGAATGAAGGCAGCCCCGGGAAGCTGGAAAAGGCCAGGAAAGAGATTCTTCCCTACAGCCTCCAGAAGGAGTGCAGCTCTGCCAACACCTTGATTTTAGTTCACAAAACCTATCCCAGACTTCTGGCCTACGAAAACCATAAGACAATAAATTTGTGCTGTTTTAAGCCACTAAATTGTCTTAATTTGTTATAGCAGCAATAGGAAACTAATACAACTGGTTTCTGCATCATCTTACAATTCTTTTCTAATCAGTTAACATGGACCCTTTTTGCCGCTGACCCCTCTGCCTCATGTCTCCACATGGCTTTCCCTACCAGACTAGAACAAAGGTGCCTGTGGTTCGCTCTGAGCTCACATCTCCCCAACGTTGCTGCCAGAAAGAAGGAGATGCTGCTCTTCTCTTATTCCCCATTCAAATTCCCCCACGGAAGCACTGTGCTTGGCATGCCTGGGCAGGGGACAGGCCGCCCCACCAGGACCTATTGGTTAGAGGTAGGAAGCAAGAAAGTAAAGCAGTTGCCTGAGAGAGGAGGTGCTAGTACCACAAGAAGAGAGGGGTGTAAATGGCCGCTTCCCTCCCCAAGCTCCAGGGCTGCATGGACAGCCGCTCTGAAGGGCTCAGGACCCGACACCAGATCCAGCTCTCAGTGATGCTCAGCTGGGGCTATTGATCAACAGGCTATGTCTTCAGTGGGCTGTGCCATGGGTAGAGTTGGCTCCCAGATAGAAAGGAGGTGAAGCATTGTCTGCGGTTGGGGGGTGGGGGAGCGCTTGGTGAGGCACAGTTCATGCTCTTGGGGGTCAGTCTCAATTCTCAACTATCAAGAGTTGAGAAGAGGGGGAAGAGATAAATTAGGAGTTTGGGATTAACATATACACAGTACTATATATAAAATAGGTGAACAAAAAGGACCTACTGTATAGCACATGGAGCTATACACACTATCTTGTAATAACCTATCATGGAATAGAATCTGAAAAAGAATATATATATGAATTACTTTGCTGTACACTTGAAACTAACACGATATTGTAAATTAGCTATACTTCAATTTTGAAAAATCCCCCCCCAAAAAGATTTTATAACTGATATTAGTAGGGGACCATTTTATTCTTAGTCAGTACATCATTCATCCTTTTAAAGTCAATGAATTAATTAGGGTCATTCCTTGAACCTGTTAAGACTGGTAGTTGAAATTACCACAAATGTGTTTTAAAGGGAGAAGAAATAAAGATTGGAAGGTGGTAGGGACCGCCATCTGGGGTGGAAGTTCATGGGATAGTTTGATTTTTTTTTTTTTAAGTGTTCTCTACTTTGGTTTCATCACTGTTTTCCATGGAAGCACTAGTGAGGGACTTTAAGTTGGTCTCAGATTGCCCCTCTCTCAGGAGGGTTCCCTCATCAAAAAGTGACTGTTCCCAGCAGCTGAGCCTGTGGAACCCTCAGTGAAGTCCAGCTGGTGCTTGTGGCATCACCCATGAGGCCGTGGGTACCTCAACACCAGGGAGCATCCCTTGGAAGAAGTCAGCCCAGGGCAGAATCTGGGCCTCCCTGCCAGGCACGTGTGAGGCCAGAGAGGGGAGACCAGCCACCAAGTCCCAGAGGAGTTTGCTAAGTATTATCCTCTCAAGACAGTAAGATCAAAGGTCATGGGGGTTAACAGCAACGAAAGACAAAGATCAGAACAAACTTGGGGCTGAGCCACTGTAAGAAGAAGCTGGGAAATACGGATCTGGCAAAAGGAAGGTCCAGATTCATGCTGGAGAGGCACTGTGGACCTGAGTGCTGGCTCTGGGTGTGGTTCCTGGGAACATTTGCATGATAGTAACATTTTCTTTTAAAGGGACAGGGTATTGCAGGGAGTTTCCACTGAGCAATTTAATAATTGCCTCTTCCCTTTTGTTTCTTTATTTTCTCATCCTCTATCTGTCCCTTCCTTCCTTCGTCCTCGTCTCCCCACCACTTCCCTACTCCTTCCACATTTATCAAGGGTCTTCTTTGTGCCTGTGTTACAAGAGGTAGATTACGGTATGAAGAGCTTAGATTTTTCTTTGAATAGATGCCCAAAAGTGTTATTTAGAATTCAATACCTGTAAACAATTTGTGAGCATACCATATTTTAGTGCCTGTCTGTGTTTCGTCAAATACTGAGAACACATATCTCTGTAAATCTACTCCCAGGACTGCTGAGAGTGATTCAGAAAACACTCTGAAACGTGCCAGCTTCCATTTCTCCCTTCGAGCGGAGAAGAGTTGTTCAGAAAGAGCTCACTAATCCCTCCCCAGACCTGCCCCCCCTTTCCACCCTCCCTCACCAGCCTCTGACCCCCAAAGAAAGAAGCACCTACAGCTCAGTGTCCCTGGCAAGGTAGACAGAAGTGGCACGCTTGTGACACCCTCACGGCATCTATCCAGCTCCAGCGGTTAATAACAGTGCTTCCAAGAATGAAGTAAAAAGGACCCTACAGCACTGCAGGAAAAAACAAAGGCACTAAAATTTAAGAGGGAAGTAAAATTTGTTTATGGACCTCACTAAGGAAAAGTTGCTGGATTTTGAGTCTTGAGGCCCATGCTGCAGCTGTTGATTGGGACTTTTTATTTTTTTGGTGGGGAGGGGAGGTGTGTGTGCTTTTTTTCTGGGTTTGATAGTTGCTTATTATTGTTGTTTTCAGGAGACATCACTTTACCAGGTATTTATCAACAACCCAGGAAATCCTAATGATGTAAAGACTGCTTACTTCAACAGGTCACTGAGCTTAAAGCATGAATTTCATAGAATGCTCTAGCCAGAGTTTTATGGGATGATAAGTATCATTTATTGAGTGGCTACTGTGTTCCAAGCATTTTTCATATATATATTTTTTTTAAGTCTTAGAGCACTTCTCAATGTAGTTCTTATTTTCCCCACTCTACAGATAAGGGAGTTGAGATTCAGAATTCATAGATAACTTGTCCAAGGTCATACTATAGTAAGTGGTGGAGCCAGGACTCGGATGTCAGTCCACATAACTTCAGAGCCTGTGCTCTGTCTATCCACCTGTTCTGACTGGGCTTTCTGGGGTGTTCTGATGGAACATTGTGGGAGGACCTAGGCAGGCATAAGAAGAGTGGTTCTTCTTATCCACTGCCAGGTGGTTTCAGTGGATCCTGACCTACTGCAGTGGTCACTCCCCCCAGAAGGTAAGCAGAGCTGCCCACCGTTGGACCACAAATGATGAATTGCTTTGCTCTGAAGTGCAGCCGTCTACCCAGTGACACAGACTCCACCAATAGCAACAAGGAGATGCGTGCAAATATCTAGTTTATCCAATTTGGATCAAAGTATTTTTCAAACCCAAGTTTTACCATTTGTCTTGTCACAAAATGCTTGTTAATCTTTCATTCTTCACTTTGGAAAATTCAGGATCACCTAGGCAATACGAAATTATTTTTTCTACCCTTTCTTTTCCTTTAATATAATTAATACCTACTGTGTGCCAAGTACTCAAAAAGCATTTCTCACTTTTTTCACTCATTTCTTTCATTCAGCAATTTGTGGAATAGATATTAACATATTCTCAAAAGAGCAAATAAGTTTTATCTTGTGTACCAACCCCTTATTGATTCAAAGACTATTCACTGAGCATTCATTAACTGAATACCAGAAAATGTTCTAATCTCTCAGTATAAAATAGTAAACAAAGTAGACTTTTATGGTTATTTATTTCTGTATAACAAACCTCCCAAAACTTATCGACTTGATGAGGAAAAATTAAACAAGAACTAAATAAATAGAAATATGTGCTCATGAATTGGAAGACTCAATTGTTTAGTTATTGTTAAGGTGTCAGTTCTCCTCAAACTGATCTATATATTCAATACAATCCCAATTAAAATCCCAGATGGGCGTTTCCGTAGAAATTGACATGCTGATGCTAAAATTTACATCGAAAAGCAAAGAAACTAAAATGATCCAAACAATCTTGAAAAAGAAGAACAAGTTTGTAAGACTCACACTACTTGATTTTAAGACTTATTATAGGGCTTCCTTGGTGGCGCAGTGATTAAGAATCCGCCTGCCAATGCAGACACGAGTTCAAACCCTGGTCCGGGAAGATCCCACATGTCATGGAGCAGCTAAGCCTGTGGGCCGCAACTACTGAGCCTGCACTCTAGAGCCTGCAAGCCACAACTACTGAACCCATGTACCACTACTACTGAAGCCCGTGCTCCTAGAGCCCGTGCTCCACAACAAGAGAAGCCACCGCAATGATAAGCCCGCGCACCGCAATGAAGAGTAGCCCCCACTTGCCACAACTAGAGAAACCCTGCATGCAGCAACGAAGACCCAACGCAGCCAAAAATAAATAAAGAAAATAAATAAAAATTTTTTAAAAAGACTCATTATAAACCTACTGTAACCAAGATAGTGTGGTAGTGATGTTAGGATAGACATATAGATCAATAGAAGAGAATAGAGAGTCCAGAAATAGACCCTAATTATATGATTGATTGACAAATTTGCCAAAAAACTTAATAGGGAAAATATAGGCTTTACAACAAATAGTGCTGGAATAACCCAAATCCAAAAACATGAACCTCAGTTGATACCTGCACCATATTCAAAAAACATGAAATGGATCATGGATCCAAACATAAAACCTAAAACTCTAAAATTTCTAGAAGAAAATATAACAGAAAATCTTTGTGATCTTTGGTCAGGTAAAGGTTTCATAGATATAACACAGTAATCCACAACTAATTTGAAAAATTTAACTTCATGAAAATTAAAATATCCACTCTTCAAAAGACATAGATGAGAAAATAAAAAAACAAGCCACACACAAAAGGAAGTATTCACAAAACACATATCAGATAAAGGATTTCTATCCAGAATATAATGAGTACACTTACAATTCAATAATAGAAGTTTAAAAGAGTGGGAAAGAATTTGAACAGACACTTCAATGAAGAAAATATATAAATAACACATAAACATGAAAAAATATGCAACATCATTAGTCGTTAGGGGAATGCAAATTAAAACTATAATAAGGTAGAACTATACACTCAATAGAACGGCTACAAGAAGGACTGACGGCACAAAGTGTCAGCAAGGATAAAGAACAACTGGAACTCACACATGTTGCTGGTGGGAGATGCTAGAATCACTTTGGAAAATAGTTTGCCTGTGTCTAATAAAGATAAACATACATATAACCCAGCAATCCCTATTCCTAGATATTTACCCAAAATAAATAAAAATATGTTCACACAAAGACCTGTACACAAATCTTTATAACAGGTTTATTAATAACAACACAACTAAATGTTCATCAACGGGTGATTGGATAAAAGTCCAGGGTACATCCATACAGTGGGATACTACCCAGGAATAAAAAGTTACAGACTACTAATACATGCAAAAACATATATAAAAATGAAAACAATCAGATAGAAGACTATACACTGTATGATTCCATTTACTTGAATTTCTGAGGAAGAAAAAACTATAGAGACAGAAATCATGTCAGTGGTGTCAGAGCCTGGGAGTGAGGGTATGGGGTTGAGAGGGTTACAAGAGAAATTGGGGGAGTGCTGGTGGTGGTTACATAACTATTACATTTGTCAAAATGGTGTCTTTTTATTTTTTGATGTGGACCATTCTTTTAGTCTTTATTGAATTTGTTGCAATATTGCTTCTGTTTTATGTTTTGGTTTTTTGACCGTGAGGCATGTGGGATCTTAGCTCCCTGACCAGGGATTGAACCCTCACTCCCTGAATTGGAAGGCAAAGTCTTAAACACCAGACCACCAGGGAAGTCCCTAAAATGGTGTCTTTTTAAAAATCTACATCTCCTAATTGTTCCTAGTACCTAAATATATAATTGATTCTTATGTATTTATCTTAGATCCAGGAAACTTGCTGAACTTTCCTATTAGTGTTAGTGATTTTAATCTAGATGCTCTTAGATTTCCTGTGTAGACAATTATATACCTTGTGAATTATGAGTTGGGTTACTTCCTCTAATGCCTCATAATTTGTATTTGTTCTTATTTAATTATGGTGGCTAAGCCCTCCAATAAAATGTTATCCCTGAACTAAATAGGAATGTTTCTAAGATTTTTATCATTAATTATAATAGTTGTTGTAATTTTTTAGAATATACTATCAGGTTCTGGATGTTTTCTTATAGTCCTAGTTTGTCGTGAATTTATATTATAAACGGGTATTGAATTTTTATTAAATGCTTTTCTCCATCCACTTAGGTGATCACAAGAGTTTTCTTTTTACTGTGTAGTGTGATAAACTACATGCAATACTTTATTTTTACTTTATTTTTGGCTGTATTTTGTCTTCATTGCTGCACACAGTCTTTCTCTAGTTGCTGTGAGCTGGGGCTACTCTTTGCTGCGGTGCGTGTGCTTCTCATTGCAGTGGCTTCTCTTTTTGCAGAGCACAGGCTCTAGGCATGCGGGCTTCAGTAGTTGTGGCACATGGGCTCAGTAATTGTGGCTCTCAGGCTCTAGAACACAGGCTCAGTAGTTGTGGCACATGGGCTTAGTTGCTCCGTGGCATGTGGGATCTTCCTGGACCAGGGGTCGAACCCATGTCCCCTGGATTGGCAGGCAGATTCTCAACCACTGAGCCACCAGGAAAGTCCTGCAATACTTTCTAATGTAAAATCTTCTTTATACTCCTGAAATAAAGTCTACTTAGTCATGATTTATTATTTAACTTATTTACTGTTTGAAAAATTATTTTGCTCTTATTAATTTATTTAGAAATTTTGAAGTTATGTTTATAGTTGCTATCAACCTATACTTTCTTTTTTTGTACCCTTTTCAGGTGTGTTATCAATATTATAACAGCAGTTATAGAGCTTTTCATCCTGTTATTATGTGGGACAATTTATACAAAATTGGAACCACGTGCTCCTTAAAGTTTGACAAAACTTGCCTGTAAATTCACCTAACTTAGAGATTTTTGAAAAGAATCGATTTTATAATACTATTTTAATTTCCTTAGTAGTTATAAGTCTATTTTGTTTTTCTATTTTATCTTGAGTCAATTTCTTAAAAGATATCAATTTTTTGTATGTTTTCAGATGGCATTGGCATAAAGTTGCTCATAATATCCTCTTATGATTTCTTCACCTCTACTGAATCAGTAGTTATGTCTCCTTTTTCAGGACTAATACTTTTTATTTGTATACTCTATTTTTAAGTTGACTGAATTTACCAGAGGTTTGTTTCATTAAGCTTCTCAAAACCCTGGCTTTTAGTTTTATTTCATTCTCTTTTATTGTTTTTTTATGTTCTTTTTAATGAATTTTTGCTCTTGTCTCTACTATTTATTTCCATTACTTTATTGGGCTTACTCTGTGTTCTTCTACAGTATCTTTTATGGATAAATATCAATCACTCAGCATTTCTCTCTTGTGATTACAGTGATGAATAATTACCTCATGTTTGAAAAATGTATAAATAATAATTTAACAAACACTAAGTTTCTACCACCTAGCTTAAGAAACAAGATGAGTGGAGACAACTCTATTCCCCTTCTACCCGTTCATACTCAGAAGTAACCACTATCCTGATTCTAGAGGTTACCATGTATATGTATGTTTTTATATCTTTATTATGTGTGTATACACCCACAAACAATGTATGTAATATAGTATTACTATGCATGCATGATTTTAAACTATAAATGGAATCACATTGTAGATATCCTTCTAAAATTTGTTCTTTTTTTTTTTTGCTTAACATTATGTGTTTGAGATTGAACTAAATAAACTTAGTTTTAGTTTGTTCATTTAACTGACATAGTATTCACTTATTCATTTATTATTTGAAGGCACACAATTTGTCCATTTTCCTATTGGTGAATATGTAGTTTGAGTTCCAATTTTTTGTAATAATGAATAATGCTGCAATGAACATTCTTGTAAATGTTTTGTGCCTTTTATGTCTTTAATAGTTTTAAGTATACCTACTTAAAAATATTTTATGAATTTCTCTGGTAACCAAAGTTCTTCGTGTTTTAATCTTCTTTTTGTTATCTATTTATTTATCTATCCATCCATTTATCTATTTAAACATTTATATAATACTATGTCTCAGACACTTAAACAAATATAAAATTACTTAATATTGTTTTGTCTATTGGCTCTCTAATGAGTATTGTTTCGTTTCTGTGTGTGTTTTGTAATTGTGGATTGTGGATTCATCGTTAGTCTCTCTTACACGGTCCAACTCCTATGGCATGGGAAATGGAAGTGCTCCTCCACAGGAGTTTTGCTTTACTTCTGCCAGGCACTCAAGGAGTAGGCTTAGAATCACTTTATATATTAATTTTTCAGTTTGGGTTTCATGGAAAATTTGGAAAGAATAGATTTGGAGCCGAAGTTTGCATAAAGCACAAAATAGAAATTTTGATTTCTCAGGGGTAATGTTTTTCACTGAGAGCAAAGCATAGACATGCTTCCTCTCTCTTTATGTTGATAGGTGGAATTTCTTCCAGAGAATCTTATCGCTACAGATCAACCTTTCAAGCATCCTGGTTCATGTGGTTTTCCATTCCAATCCCCTGCCTCATTCAGACCCAAGACTGCAGTTCCTATCCCTGAATTTGACTAAAAGTTTAATTACTAGACCTAATAACACACTCAACCCTCTTCCTCCTGGGGAAGCTATGCCATGATCTCACAGGATTTCCCTCTTCTTTAACAGTTTCATTTATGTTTCTGCCATTTGCTTTCCTACCAGATCAACCATGCACTTTTGTCTCTGCTGCTATAATTTAGCTAGAGTTTCTGAGAAGATCCAGTACTCTGAGCACCCTCTACTAGTTGATCAGAATGATCTTTGAAAGCATGAATCAAATTTTATCTCTCTCCTGCTTAAAACTTTCCAAAGAACTGATTCCAGCTTGATGGCAAACTAAGATCATCAGAGAAACCTCAAGCTACACAGGCATACCTCAGAGATAGTGTGGTTTTGTTCCAGACCACTCAAATAAAGTGAGTACTACAATAAAGCAAATCACATGAATTTTGTTTCCCAGTGCATATAAAAATTGTGTTTATACTGTATTGTAGTCTACTAAGTGCACAATAGTATTATGTCTTAAAAAAGCAATGTGCATGTGTTAATTTAAAAATACCTAATAGCGGAGGTGGAGTCAAGGTGGTGGTGGGGGGAAGACGCGGAGTTAACATCTCCCCTCAACTAGGGCATCTGCTGACCACTGGTGGGAGACTCTGATGCCCAAGGAGATGGGAGGAACCTCAAAGTAAACCAGTGGGACGTAGGGGGACTGAGGGGGGAGGAGAAGTGGAGGCCAGACAGGATCAGCGCCCCTGAGGCCAGGGAGATCAGGAGAGGCAGGTAGGAGGGACTCTCTGAAAAGAGCAGGAGAAGAGTGGAGGATGATTGCCCCACCCATTTGGGCCTGGTGAGGCTGCTGAGCTCCCAGGCCGATCCCCTGCCCTCCAAAGTCCCCTCCAGCCACATGGGTCCTTGGGGATGTAGGAAGGAGGCAGGGGAGATCAGGAGAGGCAGGCATGTGGGGCCCTCCAGGAGGAGCAGGAGAGGAGCAGAGGGCGATTGCCCCACCCACTTGGGCCCAGGAAGCCTGCTGGGCTCCCAGTGAGGTCCCCTGCCCTCTGAGACCCGGGTGGGGGGGCACACCTGGGCCCCTTTTGTTCCTTGAGCCTAAGCCCCACCCCCACAGCCCCCAGGGCCTTTTCCAGCCCTGTGGGTCCTGAGCTTTGGCCCTGCCCACTGCCCAAACCTCTCCCTTGCTTAAGTCCCACCCTTCATAGCCAAGGCCTTCCCACTCCTTTTTTATTCCCTCCTCTTTTTTACTACTGTGGTACTGATGTACCTTCTGGTTGTTGATCCATCTATGTTTTTATTTTTATACTCTTTCTAACATAGCTGTTAGTTTCCTAGTCTAATTTTATTTTTTACTTTGATATTGCTCTTTTTTTGTTTTTTTGCCACCCCAGGCACCTTGCAGGATCTAGGTTCATGAGCCTGGGGTCGGGCTAAAGGTCCTGCAGTAGGAGCTCTGAGTCCGAACCACTGGACTAACAGAGAACCTCAGACCCCAGGGAATATTCATTGGAGTGAGGTCTCATGGAGATCCTCATCTCAGCACCAAGACCCAGCTCTACCCAATAGGCTACAAACCCCAGTGTTGGAAGGCTCAGGCCAAACAATCAGTAAGATAGGAACACAATCCCACTCATAAAAAAAAAAAAAAAATGAGACAGCAAAAAAATGTGTCACAGGTGAAGGAGCAAGGGATAAACCTACAAGACGAAATAAATGAAGAGGAAATAGGCAATCTACCTGAAAAAGAATTCAGAGTAATGATAGTAAAGATGATCTAGAATCTCAGAAATAGAATGGAGGCATGGATTGAGAAAATACAAGAAAAGTTTAACAAAGATCTAGAAGGACTAAAGAACAAACAGATGAACAATACAATAACTGAAATGAAAAATACACTAGAAGGAATCAATAACAGAGGCAAGAGAATGAATAAGTGAGCTGGAAGACAAAATGGTGGAAATAACTGCTGAGGAGCAGAATAAAGAAAAAAGAATGAAAAGAATTGAAGACAATCTCAGAGACCTCTGGGACAACACTAAACGCACCAACATTCGGATTATAGGGGTCCCAGAAGAAGAGAAAAAGAAACGGCCTGCGAAAATATTTGAAGAGATTATAGTTGAAAACTTCCCTAACATGGGAAAGGAAATAGTCACCCAAGTCCAGGAATCACAGAGAATCCCATACAGGATAAACCCTAGGAAAAACACACCAAGACACATATTAATCAAACTAATAGAAATTAAATTCAAAGAAAAAATATTAAAAGCAGCAAGGGAAAAACAACAATTAACATGCAAGGGAATCCCCATAAGGTTAACAGCTGATCTTTCAGCAGAAACTCTGCAAGCCGGAAGGGAGTGGCAGGACATATTTAAAGTGATGAAAGGGAAAAGCCTACAACCAAGTTTACTCTACCCAGCAGGGATCTCATTCAGATTTGACAGAGAAATTAAAACGTTTACAGATAAGCAAGGTTAAGAGAATTCAGCACCACCAAACCAGCTTTACAGCAAATGCTAAAGGAACTTCTCTAGGCAGGAAACATAAGAGAAGGAAAAGACCTACAATAACAAACCCAAAACAATTAAGAAAATGGTAATAGGAACATATATATTGATAATAACTTTGAATGTAAATGGATTAAATGCCCCAACCAAAAGACACAGACTGGCTGAATGGATACAAAAGCAAGACCCATATATGTGCTGTCTACAAGAGACCCACTTCAGACCTAGGGACACATACAGACTGAAAGTGAGGGGCTGGAAAAAGATATTCCATGCAAATGGAAATCAAAAGAAAGCTGGAGTAGGGCAGAAATTGAGACACAGATGTAGAGAACAAACATATGGACACCAAGAGGGGAAAGCGGTGGGGGGGTGGGGGGGGTGGGGGGGTGGTTTCATGAATTGTGCAATTGGGATTGACATGTATTTATTTATACAGCAAGTATAATGACTAATGAGAACCTGATGTATAAATAAATAAATAAAATAAAATTCCAAAAAAAAAAAAACCTGGAGTAGCAATACTTGTACCAGATAAAATAGACTTTAAAATAAAGACTGCTATAAGAGATAAGGAGGGACACTACATAATGATCCAAGGATCAATCCAAGAAGAAGATATAACAATTGTAAATGTTTATACACCCAACATAGGAGCACCTCAATACATAAGGCAAATGCTAACAACCATGAAAGGAGATATCAAAAGTAACACAATAATAGTATGGGACTTTAACACTCCACTTACACCAAAGGAGAGATCATCCCAACAGAAAATAAATAAGGAAACACAAGCTTTAAATGACACCAGATAAATAGACCAGATAGATCTAACTGATATTTATAGAACATTCTACCCAAAAGTAGCAGAATACACTTTCTTCTTGAGTGCACATGGAAGATTCTCCAGGATAGATCACATCTTGGGTCATAAATCAAGCTTCAGAAAATTAAAGAAAATTGAAAGCATATCAAGCATCTTTTCTGACCACAACGCGATGAGATTGGAAATAAATTACCGGAAAAACACTGTAAAAAACACAAGTACATGGAGGTTAAACAGTATGCTACTAAATAGCCAAAAGATCACTGAAGAAATCAAAGAAGAAATTAAAAAATACATAGAAACAAATGACAATGAAAACACAACAATGCAAAACCTATGGGACACAGCAAAAGCAGTTGTAAGAGGGAAGTTTATAGCAATATAATCTCACCCCCAAAAAAACAAGAAAAATCTCAAACAATCTAACCCTACACTTAAAACAACTAGAGAAAGAAGAACAGAGAAAACCCAAAGTCAGTAGAAGGAAAGAAATAATAAAGATCAGAGCAGAAATAAATGAAATAGAAACAAAGAAAACAACAGCAAAGATCAATAAAACTAAAAGCTGGTTCTTTGAGAAGATAAACAAAATTGACAAACCCTTAGCCAGATTCATCAAGAAAAAAAGGGAGAGAACTCAAATCAATAAAGTTAGAAATGAAAAAGGAGAAATCACAACTGACACTGCAGAAATACAAAGGATTATAAGAGACTACTGCAAACAACTATATGCCAATTAAATGGACAACCACGAAGAAATGGACAAATTCCTGGAAACATACAAATATAAACAAACCTATCACAAGTAATGAAATTGAAACCACAATTAAAAATCTTCCAACAAACAAAAGTCCAGAATGAGATTGCTTCACAGGCGAATTCTATCAAACATTTAGAGAAGAGCTAACACTGATCCTTCTCAAACTCTTCCAAAGAATTGTAGAGGGAGAAATACTCCCAAATTCATTCTACGAAGCCACCATCACCCTCATACCAAAACTAGAAATAAGTAACACAAAAAAAGAAAATTATAGACCAATATCACTGATGAACATAGATGCAAAAATTCTGAACAAAATACTAGCAAACAGAAGCCAACAGGACATTAAAAGGATCATACACCATGATCAAGTGGGAGTTATCCCAGGAATGCAAGGATTCTTCAATACATGCAAATCAATCAATGTGATACACCACATTAACAAATTAAGGCATAAAAACCATATGACCATCTCAATAGATGCAGAAAAAGCTTTTGACAAAATTCAACACCGATTTATGATAAAAACTCTCCAGAAAATGGGCATAAAGGGAACCTGCCTCAAAATAATAAAGGCCATATATGACAAACCCACAGCAAGCATCATACTCAATGGTGAAAAACTGAAAGCATTTCCACTAAGATCAGGAACAAGACAAGGATGTCCACTCTTGCCACTCTTATTCAACATAGTTTTGGAAGTCCTAGCCATAGCAATCAGAGAAGAAAAAGAAATAAAAGGAATACAAATTGGAAAGAAGAAGTAAAACTGTCACTGTGTGCAGATGACATGATACTATATGTAGAAAATCCTAAAGATGCCACCAGAAAACTACTAGACCTAATCAATGAATTTGGTAAGGCTGCAGGATACAAAATTAATGCATAGAAATCCTGGCATTCCTATACAGCAACAATGAAAAATCAGAAAGAGAAATTAAGGAAATACTCCCATTTACCATTGCAACAAGAAGAATAACATACCTAGGAATGAACCTGTCTAAGGAGGCGAAAGACTTGTACCCAGAAAACTATAAAACACTGATGAAAGAAATCAAAGATGACATAAACAGACAGAGAAATATACCATGTTCTTGGATTGGAAGAATCAATATTGTGTAAATGACTATACTACCCAAAGCAATCTACAGATTCAATGCAATCCTTGTCAAACTACCAATGGCATTCTTCACAGAATTAGAACAAAATATTTTACAATTCACATGGAAACACAAAAGACCCCGAATAGCCAAAGCAATCTTGAGAAAGAAAAACGGAGTTGGAGGAATCAGGCTCCCTGATTTCAAACTATACCAAAAGGCTGCAGTAATCAAGGCAGTATGGTATTGGCACAAAAACAGAAATATAGATCAATGGTATAAGATATGCCCAGAGATAAACCCACGCACATATGGGCACCTAATTTATGACAAAGGAGGTGAAGATGGGGCAAAGTAAGAGTAGCATCGACATATATACACTACAGAATGTAAAATAGTTGGCTAGTGGGAAGCAGCAGCGTAGCACAGGGAGGTCAGCTCGGTGCTTTGCGATGACCTTGAGGGGTGGGATAGGGAGGATGGGAGGGGGGCTCAAGAGGGAGGGGATGTGGGGACATGTGTATGCATATGGCTGATCCACTTTGTTGTGCAACAGAAATTAACACAGTATTGTGAAGCAATTATACTCCAATAAAGATCTGTTAAAAAAAAGTAATAAAAAAATACCTTATAGCCAAAAATGCTAACCATCACCTGAGCCTTCAGTAAGCCATAATCTTTCTGCAATAGTTACATCAAAGGTCACTGATCACAGATTACAAAACAAATATAATAATAATTTAAAAGTTTGAAATATTGTAAGAATTACCAAAATGTGACACAGAGACACAAAGTGAGCAAATGCTATTGGAAAAATGGCACCAATGGACTTGCTTGACACAGAGTTGCCAAAAAACCTTCTACCGGTAAAAAAACAGAGTATCTGTGAAGCACAATAAAACAAGGAATGCCTGTACTAGATTAGGTATAATAAGCTCATATCTGGACCCAGTGAGAGAGAGTCATGGTCCATTAGAAATGTCAGCCAGGGCATAGGAAGCAGAAGGGCAGCATGCATGCCATAGATCTCCTAACCCAGTTTGATCTCTCTTTTTTCACTTAGATAAACTGATGTACAGAGAAGTTCAGTGATTTGCCCAAGGTCACTCAGCTGGGAGATATGTTTAGCCTTTTTATTCTACAAATGGTTTTCATTTTAATTCCGTTATTGAAGATATCATGATTTATATAAAGTCAGATTCTAATTAATTCTAAATATCCAGGCACCAGAGACTTTGCTCAGTGCTGACAATAGAAAGATGAACAAGAAACGGTCCTTGCCCTTGAGGAGTCCTCACTCTAGCAAGCCTTAAATAAGTACAGGGGAAAATAAGGGCTACAACAGCTGAATATACATGGTGGTCTGGAAGAGAACGGAAGCGGTAGCTGAACTCATTGGGGAGGTCAGGAAGGTGACGTTTAATCTATGCAAAATCTATTCGGGATTGTTTGGTCGTACATCTAGTCCGGGGTAGATAAGAAAATGTTCTATTTTTAACTCTGTATTCATTCATGTCATTCCATAAATATTTACTTAAATATTTGCTGAGTTCTCTCCTCACATCAGGTTTCTCATGGAGAAAGCCAAGGGAGAAGAATGACTGGGGGAAAAAAATCTACCCTTGAAAGAGGCAGTGGCAACCAGGACAATGTCTCCCAAGGTTATAGGCACTAGACAAAACCAGGCTGATAATGGAAAAAATATATAAGGGTTGGAAAATTTGGCTCCAACTACATCCGATTCCCAGGATACTTGTACCCTCTTTCCCTATGAAAACAAGATTTGGGGGAAAATATATATTTCTATTAGTCAATATTCTCCAGAGAAACAGAACCAATAGGAGAGAGAGAGACAGAGAGAGAGAGAGAGAGAGAGAGAGAGAGAGAGAGAGAGAGAGAGAGAGAGAGAGAGGAGAGATAACCAATAAAATAAATATCTGTATAGAAATATAGCTATATATATATATATATATATAAAAAGAAAGAAAGGTTTATAGATATATGTCTTGTTAGTTAGAGCCTCAGGAAATATATATATATATCTTTATATAAATATATAATGATAAATACATATTAAGATATTAAGATATACATATATATGTAAAGAGATTTATTATAAAGAATTGGTTCACACAATCATGGAGGCTGAGGCGTACCGACATCTGCAGTCAGCAAGCTGCAGACCCAGGAGAGCTGATCGTGTAAGTTCCAGTCTGTCTGAGTCCAAAGACAGGAGAAGATCAATGTCTCGGTTCAAAGACAATCAGATAAAGAGAGCAAATTCTCCCTTACTCAGCCTTTTTTGTCCACTCAGGCCTCCAAGAGATTGGATGAGGGCCATCCACATTGGGGAGGACAATCTGCTTTACTCAGTCTACCAACTCAAATGTTAATCTCGGGGGCTTCCCTGGTGGTGCAGTGGTTGAGAGTCCGCCTGCCGATGCAGGGGACACGGGTTCATGCCCCGGTCTGGGAAGATCCCACATCCCGCGGAGCGGCTGGGCCCGTGAGCCATGGCCGCTGAGCCTGCGCGTCCGGAACCTGTGCTCCGCAATGGGAGAGAGCACAACAGTGAGAGGCCCGCGTACCGCAAAAAAAAAAATGTTAATCTCATCCAGAAACACCCTCCCAGACACATCCAGATATAAAGTTTGGCCAAATATCTGGGCACCCGATGGCCCAGTCAAGTCGACACAAAATTAACTATCACACATATGTATCTATCATTTATATCGAAGTGTGCATTTAAATTTGAATATAACTCTCAGAAGTAATAGCAGTTTAAATTTTATGATAAATGAAATATTTCCATATACCTAGGGTACAATATGTTAAGGAAAACATGGGTATTTAGGGAAGAGTAAGGAGTAGGGCTTTACCACATCACTCTTCTACCTATTCTACCCAGACCACCCCTGCATCCAACATCTGAAATAGTCAATACCTGCTCATTGTTTGGAATATGTTTAGGATACCTCTTGTGCCCCTTGAGAACCCTCTCAAACCCACGTCTTCCTCCAGTCACTGCTGCAGAGACTGGTTCCAACTAGGGTATGGTCATCTCTGTGCAGCTGTAATCAGACGATCGCTTCCCCCTGGGCCTGCACTGGGTAAATCTCAGCTCCTGCCTGGGGCACCTCCCACTCAAACACACGCTACGCTTAACACCAATGACCTGGAAATGCAAGGTCTCATGGGACATTTTTTGATCAATGCAGACTTGGAGCCAATGGATAAATGTTTCCCCCTTGGTCCTCTGGGCAGACAGTTCTCAGACCCATTCCATAAAGCTTCTCTGAAAGTCCTAGCAGAGTCAAGTACCAGTAGACAACTCAATAACCCATCACTGTGTTGGCCTTCCCTCCTTCCCTGTTCACTCCCCTTCCCTGTACTCTTGGTCTCTAATCACATTCCAATGAACCACCTTAAAAGGCAAGCCTTTGTCTCAGGCTCTGGTTTCTGGGGAACTCAGACTAAGACCATTGGGTTTTGTTATTTTATTCTGTCCTTAAAGGTCCTTCTAATAAGACAGAAGTTGCAGTTGTGTTCAGTGACTAATCTAAAAATTCAACAGGAGTCCCCAAGTGTCACCATGACTTCTTTCAAGATGCAGCCACTTAAAATTAGCTGGTCAAAGAATCAGAAGATACAACTGCATTTGCTCTGCAGAAATCTATTGAAGGCATTTTCAAGTTATTTTCAAGTCTAATTTCTCAAGTTTTCTGATCGCAGACCAGCCTGTCAGCAAGATTGCTGGGTCATGAATGTTTCATTTTATTTCTTTTGTCCGACTGCAGAAAAGTCAGTCAGTGATGCCATTTATCATGACTGCCAGAAGCCCATATGAGTAAAGTCACCTACTAATCATAAGAGACCACAGTCAGCCAAGCATCACCCATCACTTCATATAGGGCATCAGTATTAATGGGTTCAGAAAGAAGGCAACTCTGAGTTCTCCGCAAACCCCTCCATGGAGGCACCCAGCCAGGCCAGGTGATGATGGCCATTGGGCAGTGGAGGTATCTTGTTGTCACTCTTGCCCTCTTTACTTAATCCAAGAGACCGGAGCCAACCCCCTACATGCCACTAGTACCCTAAATCTAGTAAACAGACTTGGGGGGATTCACCATATCACATCCAGCTTTTTCAAGGCAAGGTTAGGCTTGTGGACATGAGTTTGGTTTGCACTGTTTCAGATTCCTTGGAATCAAGAATCAGGTTCTTATGCAATTCTTCTGTAAAAGGCAGCACAAAATAGTAAAAGACGGGCAGTCCAAAACATCTGCATTCCTAGGCTGGCTTGCCTATAGTCAACTTGGTACCACCATCACTCCCTTCTAAGACTGGGAGCTACATCTCCCAGAATCCTCTTTGCTATATGGTTCCGCATAAGTTTGCCAATGAAAGGAACATGTGTAAATCTTATGTTCACAGCCCACAGTGTTCTGACCAATACACCCTCTTGCTCAAAATTCTTAGACCCTACTATACACTGAGCAAGGGATGAGAGCCATTATATGAATGACATCATTCCCAACTTAAGACATCTTGAGTTACTCAAAAATATTTCTTGCTCACAATCAAAAATTCCCCCAAATACCTGTTTCTTTCACTCAGAGTTGCTTTCCTAATTTGGTTTGTACCTACCAGAGCTTTTGACCCTCTTTCTAGGTGGGGGGTCTCCTTATTAGAGCCCCAGATCTCTTACCATCAGTCCCAAAGGCCTGTTCATCACTCCCTCCTCTCCTCCAGATCCTCATGCCAGTAGCATCTCTATAGCTTGCCTGCCTAACCCAGAATTCCTCAAGTGCACATGAAGAGGAGAACGCACAATTTCTAAGACATGATGCTGTCCTGGAGGAATCTTAGCCCTTAAAATGTTAAACAGTGAAACATGAGACATCCTCAGGTAGTGTGGGAACTACTGTCAGATTCATGGTCAAGGTGGCCTGGGCTTTGACAGCAGGGGCTGGAGGGATGACTATAGGCTGGGGTGACTGTGCTGGTGTCTGAGAGAAGGAAGAAGGTGCCTCCCCAGTGCCTTCCATTTGGGGCTGGTCTCATACAAATTCCTCAGTAAATATTTTTGACAGGCACTGAATGTTTCACTTGCTTCTTACTGTGAAAATGCGGTAGCTCTGTGATTGTATCTGTCAGAATCTGCATCCACCTGCCAGTAACAGAGACCAGAAAGAACAGTGACCTGTACAAGGCTGACGAGGTGGGTGGTCTGGGGCAAAGTCGCCAAAGACCCAGGCTTCTGCCGACTTTCTTCTCCACAGCCCTTTAGCCCTTCATCTGCAGTGCCCATTCTCAAAGTTATGTTGTCCCAGATGGTTGCTGGAGCCCTGAACATCACATCGTGGTCCAGGGAAGAAGCAAAAGGAGAAGGAGGAAAGGACATAAAGGACACATACTACCTGTAAGTTACTTCTTAAGGGGCTTCCCTGGAAGTCCCCCCCAAAAAGCCTCTGCTTACACCTCATTGACACCCCTGCCTGCAAAGAGGCTGGAAAGTATGGTCGTGAAGCCAGAAGCATTGGCACCTGAAAGAACACCAAGGCTCTGTTACTAAGGAAGGAAGAGGAAACGGACAGGGGACAGGCCACTAGGAGTCTCTGCCCTAGTGGTCAAGAGCGTGGGGCTGGAGGCAAACCTCATTCTGCCCCCAAGTAGCTGAGTGACTTTGGGAGCATCACTTAGCCTCCCAGAGCCCAGCCCATCCATCTGCACGATGGAGACAATAGCAAAGCCACCCCTTGAGGTGATTAAATGAGGAGAGCTTCTGGGGTGGCCCTCACAGCACTAGGCATGCACTTGACGCGGGGAAGTCACCTCCTTTCCCGTATGGACTCGGCAGGCAGCCTGGAATAGCTTTCCTTTTCTCCTACCCTCACATATGCTCTTCTGTATCTCCCTTTTCCGTCCTGCATTGACCTCGCCAGCTGATCCCACAGCTTCCGGGTCACCTCCGGGTGTGAAACACTCTTCTTGCATGGTCCAATTCAATCTGGTTCAAACCTTTCATCTCGTTTCCTATTTAAGCCTCAAATCCCCATGGCAGAGGCTGTCAGCACACCCTTCCTCCTGGCACAGGCTGGGTGCCCAAGGACTTCCCCGCTGCGCACATGACACCACCAGATGTGGGTCCAGCCCTCAATGGGTGACAGAGGGAGGTGCGGGATTGAAAGCCCACCCGACCCCTGGTGGACAACTCGGGAGAGGAGTTAGCCATGTGGCCCACAGCAGGAACCACTAAATGTGGCCCACCTGATTGGCTCCCTTTCCCTTGATAGTCTCAGTGCCCACTTGATTGGCTCCCTTTCCCTTGATTGTCTCAGTGCCCACTTGCTTGGCAGCTTCCAGGGACCACATATCAAGTACACTGAATCCTGGTCCCCGTTGTGCCCCCTCTGGCCAACCCCCCTTGTCTTACTCAGGTCCCCGCAGTGGGGGAGGCACCAGCACTGGTGAGAACAGCCCGCTCGCATCTCCCACGTCCCTCTTCTGTGCTCTGGCTCCTTCTGTGATGAGCAGGGAGAGGAAAGCAGTCTTTTCCCCTTCCCGAGGCTGCTGAAGCCCTCTCACCTCCATCAAACCCTTACGGGCGCAACTGAGGATCGCAGGGTTTCCTGGGGAGGATGTCAGGGAGCCGCTGCCCTGTTCTCTGACATGGGTGATGCCCTCTAGCTGACCTCTTCCAACACCCCCTCGAAGTCGTCCCCCCCCCTTCCCCATGCTCCTTCTGCACAGCCTCTTGTTGCCAAGGCCCCTCAATGGCAGGCAGTCTCCTTGGATGAGCACTGCTGAGAATGCCCCAGCCCGCCTGCCTTCTGCAGCATTCTCTGGGCCCCGCGGAAGCATACGCATCCTTGTCACATCAGTGGTGCAAAGTGCCTGCAACTGTACGGCCTCCTTTCACTACAGCCGCCAGGACAGGCTGCTCCGCTGGCCCCTCACCTTCAGAATGTCTAGATGAGGAGCTGGCTCCAGTTTCTCCGCTGCTGTATATTCCCAAGCTCCCAGGGACACTTGCCGAGCTGTCTATGAATTCTTCCACCGGCAGCCCCAGAGGACCCACAGGTTTCATCAGCTCAGCCAGTGTCCTGCCCAAGAGCAAGATGCTTGCCTCCCTCTCTCTATACAGAGTTTCCTTAGTGTTGCCAACCAGGTGAAGCCCCCCAAGGAAGAGGGAAAAGAAACTGATGTGTCACCTCCACCGGACTGATCAGTCAGGACTCCTACGGATTCCTCAGATCTAGCTCTTCACACCAGGGAGGGGAGGGTGACAGTGAAGGCGGCCAGAGCATTTCTGCCGCCTCTTAGTAAGCCCTGGGGAAGGAGTCTGCTGGCAACTTTGCTGCTCTCAGGGCTGTGGGAGTTCTCAGTGCTGACAGTCCTGAGCTTGGGGCTCTAACCAGAGTTCTGAGGTAACAGGATAAGTCCCCACCAATGTTCCACAATTCTATCTGTTATTATTATTGTGATTGTGATTTTCACAGCTACGTTGAGCATATTTCATTCACGGTGGCCCTCTTCCAGGCAGTCCTCCTGACTTAGGCACTTGTGGAAACACGATCACTTGCTTCTTACCTTAGTGGCTCCACACTCTAATATCCTGATGTTCCCCAGAAACTTACGCAGCTTCCAAGCCTGAGGTTCCCAACCCAGGCTGGCCCTAGAAACTCCTGTGGTCTGGCCAGAGCAGGGGCCTGGAAACAAGTTCTGAGAGTTTGCTCCAGCGATATCGCCTTTAGGAATGTGTGTGTGTGTGTGTGTGTGTGTGTGTGTGTGTGTGTGTCTATATGCTCACATCTATGTATGGAGATGATCTCTGGAATCTGTAATGGGAAGGGAATTGGGTGGTTGGGGATGGAAGTGTAAGATTTATATTAATAATGAGTCAGCACTCTGCTAAGCACTTTACATATAGTTATTCACTTAGTTATCATAACAGCTCTCTGCAGTAGGTGTTATTATTATGCTTATTTTACAGATGAGGAAGTTTTGTTCTAATTGTTTACTTTGGGCTCACATTACCTATTTAAATAAATAGAGATGAAGGGGAGAGGCAGACAGACAGCTAGACAGATTTAAGCTTCTCCAGGTGAACCAATTTCACATCCCCAGTTGAAACCGTCCACTGAGGGTACCATTCCCACCTCATTAAGAGCCAAGGCTTTCCAGAAGACTCCGGAGGGCGGAGCAGGAGGTGAGAGGACCCCTTGGCCAAGACCTCTGTCCACCTGTGCTTAGAGCTGATCTCCAAGTGGCTGAGCACTAATGAGGCCTGGACCAGCAGCTGGAGTTATCTTATTCTTGTTCCGTTTCAGTAAATCACTGTCTCCCTGATGAATGGTTTGGGGATGAGATCTGAGTCACTCTGTACAATGCTTAAGAGGAGACGGGCCACCAGAAGAGGCTCAAAGGTGTCAGATGAGCTCAGTGCATGTTAATGGGCCATGGGAGCGGGTGGGAGGAGTCTGGGCTCCACTGTAACTTGGTTTCCTCCCAGGAATGAGGAAAGCACCTGTATATCAAGGTAACTTCACTCGATTACAGCTGAAAACCAGTGAGATCACACCTGTAAACTCCTTCCAGCTCCTCTGAGAGGGAAACACCCTCCTGTTTGTGATTAATTCCAAGCTTGCAGGTGGTGCAAACTCTTTTCCCTCTAATCCAGCCTTCCTTCGGAGCCCCCCACAGAACCAGGTGCATGAAGTCGGTAAATGGTTCCTCTTGCCCGAAAATAACTATTACTCACTTGGGTATAATGGGTAAAGTGAGGCTCCATTATGGCTATGTGACCTTCGGTATTTCAGGACATTTCTGGACTCGGGATGTCCTCCTCCCTCTCTGTGCATCTCTCAGCTCCACTTTTCTCTGTTCCGACCCAGTTCAGAGCAAGCTCTTCCATAGTGAGGGCAAGGTGACTGCCTGCCTGAAACACCAAGTCTCCATCCCACTCTTCAGCGGCCCCGTTGTCTCAATAAATATCCCTGGATGGTTGCTCACTGGCTGGCTGGGGTCAGGCCACCAAACCTGGACCATCCACAGATGGAATGGAAAGGTCTCCTTAGACCCAGTAAGCCAATCACACACCCAGCCCTAGAGCCCAGGAGGCGGGTGTCTGTCCCACTCAATCACAGGGGCCGAGGCAGGTGGGGAAGAGTCCATTGAGGAAATGCAGTGTGGCCCCAGGACTGTCACAAGCTATGTATAAAATCACAAAATGGTAGAAATACAAGAAGCTTTGGAGAATTTCTCATCCCACCCCCTCATTTTACAAATGAGGAAGCCAAGTCCCAGGGAGGCCACCCTGGACACTGCAATAGAGCTGGGCCAGACTCTCGCCCGGTCTCCTGACTCCAGGGCCACAAGAATGGTGCCAGCAGAACCCAAGGGCGGGGACATGCACCCTGCACCCCTCACCTCCCTGAGAGCACTTTTAAAAGAAAATAAATGTATTTATTTATTTACTCATTTTTGGCTGCGTTGGGTCTTTGTTGCTGCGCTCAGGCTTTCTCTAGTTGCCACGAGCAGGGGCTACTCTTCGTTGCGGTGCGCGGGCTTCTCATTGCGGTGGCTTCTCTTGTTGCAGAGCACGGGCTCTAGAGCGCAGTCTCAGTAGTTGTGGCGCACAGGCTTAGTTGTTCCGCGGCATGTGGGATCTTCGCGGACCAGGGCTCGAAGCCATGTCCCCTGCATTGGCAGGCGGATTCTTAACCACTGCGCCACCAGGGAAGTTCGAGAGCACTTTTTTTTTTTTTTTTTTTCCGGTACGCGGGCCTCTCACTGCTGTGGCCTCTCCCATTGCAGAGCACAGGCTCCGGACGCGCAGGCTCAGCAGCCATGGCTCACGGGCCCAGGCGCTCCGCGGCATGTGGGATCTTCCCACACCGGGGCACGAACCCTCGTGCCCTGCATAGGCAGGCGGACTCTCAACCACTGCGCCACCAGGGAAGTCCTGAGAGCACATTTTTAAAAAAGTTTTCTTAGAAACTGTGAGAGATTCAATATCCTGGTTTACATTGTACTATAGTTTTGCAAAATGCTTGTCATTGGAAGAAAAGGGATAAAGGGTGCACAGAGTCCCTCTGTATTATTTCTTGCAACTACAGGGAATCTACAATTATCTTAATAAAAATTTTAGTTAAAAATATGTTAGAGGGATTTTAAAATGGCATGAAATTCTGTATCTAGTCAAGACAGTGCTTGTTGTGTTTAACTCAACAAACCTCTGAACCAAATAGAGAAATATAGAACAATGATAGGAAAAGTACTAAAATATATACATTATCTTATAGCCCCAGTAAAAATCAAAGTAAACATCTCCCTAGATAAGATCAGAAGTGGACAGAAGCACTCTGCCACAAGGGGATGGGATGGGGGCTTTGTTGAAGCCACGGGTCTGCTGCATTCTGGGACTAGGGGTGGGTAGAGCTGGCTGGGAACTCAGCCCCTATGTAGGAATAGGGACCAGACTGGCTTAGGTTAGGGCAGAGTACAGAGAGGCTGGATCAGACTTCTCTCATCCATGATGGGTCATAATTCTACACCCACAGAGCTGGTATGGATAACAAAATACTAACAGGATAGCTGGAGAAGCAGAGACAACCTACATTCACTGGTTGCAAACAGCACCTGCAACATCCATGCAGGAAGAGAGGTCAAAGTGGCCAATATAAGAGCTGATTCTGAACTGCCTGACCTGGAGGGATGAATACAGGAGAGGGAAAATACACACACACACACACACACACACACACACACACACACACACATTTCACTCTCCTTCCCTCCCCTTCTCCCGCTTCCCCTTGGCTCTAGTTTCTGCACTTTATCGAGGAGTAGACAAAGTTCAGTCCATCCAAGGCAGCCGGCATTTCTGCCCCCAGAGGTTAAAAACAACGTAAGGTTCTTTTGTCACTGCCTCGGACACCTCTATACCTCTTCCTCTGAGAAATCGTCTAGAAAAAGATATGTTACAAGTCCTTGGAATTTCCAAACTGCTCTTTTTCTCTAGAAGTAAATTGGTCTGGCCCTCCTGCCCCTGTGCAGTCAAAGGCCCCAGAAGGGCACAAGGACCCATCCTCCAAAGCCTCTCGGATTCAGTTCCCTCTTAGGAGTTTCATCACTAAGAATGTGCCTCATTTGTATTGTGTGTCCCAAATTCATTTGGCCATAAGGCAAAGCAGGAGTTTTCTCCTCATCTGAAAAAATTGAACAAGCATAAGGACAGAGAGGTCAAGAGTGTTCCCTGAGGTCACACAGCCTGTCAGTCAAAGTCTTCTGGGAGCAGAGTCCTCTGCCCAGCATGCTTTCCCCCACACCTCAAGGCCACCTTTTGACGCTCTGAATACAGACTATCAAACAGAAAGCTGCAACCCATTTTCCTTAAATTCTGGCTAAAGTCGAGAAAATCTCAACTGTTCAGTATACCATAATTAGAGGATACTTTGGTTTCACACTGCTAGCACAACTCCAAGATTCAGATAAATACTGTGTTAAAATTTTTCATGAACTATGAATTGGAAGTGACCTGGGACATATAATCTAAGGCCTTCACTCCTCAGGTAGGAAAACTGAGGTACAAGGGAGGGAAGGAATTTGATCTAGTCAGGGGCACAGCCCAGGGCTCATAACCATAGCCCCCAGCATTTACTGAGCACTCACCTCATAGCTATTGGTGCACAGCTGTTACCTGACCTAACGGTGCACAGCCGTTACCTGACCTATCCACAGCAGCATGCAGTGGATACCATTAAATATGTCTCCGTCTTACAGACGAGGATGTAGAAGCTGAGAGAGGTCAGGTAACTGGCTCACGGCCACACAGTTGGTGAGTAGCAGTATCTAGAGTTCAGGTCAGGTTGAGCTAATTTCAAAGGCCACTGGTCAAGACCGCACGGTGCCACCCTAACCTTACCCAGTAGTAACATGGCTGCAGGAAGTGTTTTGCATGAGACAGATTTCATTTTGTACCCTGGCTCTACCACTTCCTGCCAGACAGCATTTAACTCCTTAACCTCTTTGAAATTCAGTTTCTTCTTTTGTGAAAATGAGCATTATAATAGCACTTACCTTGCAGTTATTGTGAGAACTGAGATAACCTATGGAAATCACCTAGCCCAGGTCTTGGCCATAGTGGATAAAGTTTGTTCTCTTGTTTACTGATTAAGTGTGCGTTTGTGCGTGTGTGTGTGTGTGTGTGTGTGTGTGTGTGTGTGTGAGCGCGCATCCCTCATGTGGTAACCAGCCCCCACAATCACTGCCAACGATCCCCACCTGCTGATGTTCACATCCTGGCATATTCTCGCACCAAACTGTACCTGAGTCAGTCTGTGCGACCAACAGAACATAGCAGAAGTGATGTATGTCATTTCCAAGAATAGGTTATGAAACACGGAGACTCCCATCTTGGTCAGTTTATCCAGCTAGCTAGCTATTGGATCGCTTGGGGGAGCCAGCAGCCACGCCATGAATGTCTCTGTGGTACGGAGCGCACAGCATGGAACTGAGGCCTCCGGCTAACAGCTAGCAAGGAACGAGGCCATCCAACAACCACATGAGTGAGCTTGGAAAGGGATCCTTCAGCCCCAGTCGAGCATTCAGATGACAGCAGCCTCAGCGGACAACTTGACCAGAGTCTCACGAGAAATCCTTAGCCAGGACCACCCAAATAAGCCAATCCTGGATTCTTGACCCTCAGAAGATGTGTGAAATAATAAATGTTTGTTGACTTAAGTTTTGAAGTTATTTGTTACACAGAAATAGACAGCTAGTGCACCCTCACTTGATGTGGGTGGCGATGGGGTGGAGGGTCTGAAAGGTTGTGATGACAGATCTTTTGGAGTGTCAGGCTGAGCCCAGAGGAGTTATTGCAGGCCTGGCCAAGGTTCTTCAAAGACCTGTAACTGCTTGATTAAGATTTGTCCCACTTAACCCTCCCTGTACATCTTCCCCTTGGCCTGCTTCACTGGGTTTGCGTTTAGAAGCTTCTTTTAATTGCCTTGAAACAGAACCCCGTTCCAGGCCATCAAGCAACAAAAATAAAGGTGTTTGTCGTAGGGGGAAATAAAAGCATTCTTTTCATTTACATGTCAGCTGCGGAGAATAACATGAAAGCGTTGTGCAAGTTTTCTTGAATTTGGGTTTCTGCTGATTTTTTTAAAGTGCAAGTCGGCATCCAACCCCAAATCTTGGGGTTGCAGAGAAATTTAATTAGATGGTAGGATGTTTTACATACATTTGTTTTTTCTGTTGTTTTCTTACGGCTGACAGGATCACCCATCTGCTTAAAATATAATTGAGTAGGGAAGTGAGGAGAGAAAAAAAGACCTAATCTGAAATTTTAATTCCAAACCAGAAACCTATGGGTAACTAATGATACTGACCTTGAACTGGGGGTTCTTTGTAAGCCAAAGATGACTGTGTATTAGTGAGAAGACTGTACTATCAGCTTCCAGCCTACAATAGTCATGAGGGATATTCACAAATATTATGATCTTCCTTTTGGGCACAGGGTAGGATTGCAATTGCAATTCTCTCTGCCCTTTAAATTTATGCAGAGCCATGGGAGTTGCTCTCACCAAGAAAATGTGAGCAGAGATGATGTGTGCCACTTTCAGGTGGAAACTTTAAGAGACAGCCCTCCATTCCCTTCCTTCTGCTACAGGGATCATGGAAGCATCTTTTGAGATAGTACCATGGTCAGCCTGGCTCTCTGACCCCTGATGAGCAGAGCATCTCAGCCAGCCCACACTGAACATATAATAGAAACAATAAATGCATTTTTGTTCAGTTAAGCTACTGAGATTTGGGATGGGGGTGGTGTTTGTTACACACCATTATCCAGCCTGCCTGACTAATACATAGACTTAGAAAATAAGTCCATGACTTGTTCAGTCTTTATTCATTCAAAGAACATCAACCAAGCCTTAACTCTGTACTAAACATCTGGTTAGATCCTGGAGGCAGCACCTAGGACAGTATCAGGCACCCAGGACAGTATCAGGCACCCAGCACTGGTATAATAAATATTAGTTGAATAAATAATCATAATAATTAATATTATCAGCATAAGTCTTGATGTATAGTAAGTGCACAAGAAATAATATATGCACTTAATTTTTTCAACAACTCTAGGAGATGAATACTACCACTGTGTTCATTCTTACATATAAGAAACAGGATTTAAAGAGGATAAGTCACTCACTGTAAATTACACAGCCAATAAGTTGCACAGCTAGCCTTTATAACCAGATTATCTCTAAATCCATCGTTTGTGCTCTTAGACATTATACTATGCTGTCCCTAAACAAGTAAATGAATAAATGAGAATAGGATGAAGCATCTCTCTTTGAAGACTTTACAATACAGTGGAGAGACTCATGTGTACAATTACAAGTAATCTGAGCCTGGTAAAACTTGGAAAGTTTTACCAAGAAAATGACATTTGAGCTGGGTATCGAAAGAGAAGTTCAGACAAGCTAACAGACAAGGAGGAAAGGGCATTCTTGGCTAAGGGAATGGCATTTTCAAGGGCATGATGGGCAGTGCCACCACGAGGAAATAGGCTACATTACAGGAATGATAAATACCCTTTTGTCATTCCCTATAATCTATACCTGATCTGAGAAAGTCCTCAATTGTGACAAAACAGCCTGTAGTGGGAGGAGGAAAGTAGGCACCGTGCTGGCTGGCTGCCTTTCAATGCCACCATCCATTTATGTGGGTTTATTGAGCCTCACCACCAAGCCTGGTGCTGTGGTGGCCCTGGGGCTAGAGCAGTGAGTAGTTGGGCTTTGCAGACCTGAGCTGTAGGCTTCAGAGTCAAGTCCTCATCCAGGATAAGCTGCACAGGCCAGACAAGGCTCAAGAAAAAATCCTCACCAGCCGAGTGACATTTTGGGAGGATTTTGAACTAGTGGCTAAATCCCTGGGACATAAGTTCACCCCCTTCTAAGGCAACCTTTGTCCTGGTGGGCAGTCACCACGTCAAGTTGCTTAACTGGCTCGAAATGTCCAAGAGAGGCTGGGCCAGAAGATGCCTTATCCAAAGACACGCTCACTTGCCTTGTCTTTCCTGGCCTCTGGGTGCTTGCATCATTATTGCACTGACGATAATGAGAGTTTCATCTTTTCAAACACCCCACAGCATAATATGGGGGCAGCAGTGTTTGAGGGCTGGCTGAAAGGGCTTCAGAGGCTTGTGAGAGGATCAGGTTTCCCAGAAGCTCATGTGTGCTTGGCTCTGCTTCGAAGGCCACTAAATTCCTGCCAGAATTAAGGAGAGAGATTCCTCAAAATCCTTTTCACTCAAGGTGTGCAAGACAAGAATTAGGTCCATCACGTGCAGCCTGACTTACTATCTATCTCTTTCCTGTGGATTGAGCTGGCTCAGGGATGCTCTGCCTGGCTGCAGAGGGATGGACTAGGTGGACTTAAAATCTGCATCAGTAGAACCAAAAGGTCAAAGTTGCAGACCTCCAAGTGACTGGACTGACCCCTCAGAAACAGACCAATTTGCCACAAATCAGCTATTCAGAAGCTAACTTGCAAAATTACCAGTTTTCCAAAAGACTAATAAAGTAAGAAAAATTCACCAAGTTGGGATTTTTTTTTCCTAGATGCTCCTGCCTCTCACACTGCTTCTGCTCTTCAAATATTTGCCTTAAAATTTTTATCAAAATAATCAGTCAATCGATTGGACACTCAGTGAACTGGTCATTGAGTGAACTGATTCTCAAGTTGACCAATTATTGGCAAACTGATCTCTAAGAGCCCCCTGACCTGGTGCACACACAGGCTTCTGAACAGCTCCTCCCTCCAACAATCAGAGTTTGAGAGCATCAGTAGGAAAAGTTCCCATAATCTTCATCCACCTAGTCAGAAGGACTTTGTGTCTGAATATGGGAGAGTTGTCATCATCCCCCACAGGGCCACAACATCCCTCCCCAGCATGGGAGGGAGGCTTTAGTGCTGAAAACTTGCCCAATGTTTGTTTACTGAAATTTGGGCACTTTTTCTGACCTCGCTGGAAAGTCATTACAAAAGAGCAGGTTCTTGGCAGGTGTGCACATTACAAGTGACACGCTTTAAAAATACCTCGTGTAAATCAAATGTTACCATAAAATGGAAATTGCAGCCACAAATTGCATCTTTATTACAACAGTGTCTGATAAATGAGGTGACGTTGACAGCATAGAACAGGTAGCCTGAGAAGTAGAAAGTTACACGTAGAGCATAAAAGATAATTATTTTTCAGTCCGCAGTAATACAATATCTCTTATTTTTGACATCACAGAATCCTACATCAAACCTGGAAAGATTCTTAAGGCCATTATCCAAGCCCTTCATTTTACAGATGGGGAGGCTGAGGCTGACAAGGGGATGAGATCTGCTCAAGGTCACTTGGAGGAAGCCTGGCAGAGTCACTGTTTTGATGTCCACCACGAGCATGGGGTTCCTTGGCTCTGTCCACTTTCTTTACTGAGTCTGTGAAGACAGGAAATCTCATGAGTCTTTTCCACAGAAGGGTCTGGGGTGAGGTAGGGGAATTGGGGGAAACCAGGCAGGAGACACATGGTTCCTATAGTAGAAGCTCGCATGCAGCACAGAGGAGAGACCAGGCTTAAGCCTTGCTTCTGTGACCTTGGTCAAGTCATTCAATCTCACTGAGTTTCCATTTCTTAGTTTGCAAGATGAACCTGATTTCACCTACCTATCTCACAAACCTGATTTCATCTACCTATCTACCTATCATGGAGAATTAAATGAGACATTCTAGGTAAGATAATTAAACAAAGCATTTGACCTATCGAGAGCCAAATTCATGCCATTTTGAACCAGGCTCTACAAAAGGGCCAGCACTGCAGAGAGAGTGAGTGTCGTCGCAGGTCAGGGTCAGACCAATGGATCACTGTACTCAACAGCTGTATCCTCCAGCCATTGCCCCCAAAGTGTCTCCCCAGAACCTGTGCAGCTCTGCCCCATCATGCACCCACAGTAACATGATCATTCTTTCCTCCACTTTAGTTACTTGCAATTCCAAAGAACTTCTGATTCCAGAATTTGGGATTCTAAGTCAGTTCAGTGGTCCAAGCACACACCTCTAAATGCTGCCATCACTAAGCCCATCTCCCAGAAGGTAAGCTGCCTGAGGGCTGGTGTTTTGACCCTTCATTTCACAAGTTCTGGACATTAGTGGAGCACCTTCTTTATGCCAGACCTGAACTAGGCACTGTCGATGCCATAACGCACAAGGAACAAAACAGAAAAACTCCTGCTGTAATATGCTAAGACATGCAATTAAGAAGTAGAAAAGTAGAAAAGAAAACCGTGATGATGTCAAGGAAATACATACATTGACTGAGGACGTGTATGACACACGGTCGGGTGGTGTTCAGCCGGTAGTGGTGCATGGCTAACATCTGTTTGGATTAACCAGTGATTGTGCCAATGCTGTGGTTAGAAAAGTTTAATGCCACCGCTGGTGTGTGGTGTGTCATGAGATAGTCAAGGAAGGCGTCTCCAAAAGCACAATATTGAGCCAGATCTGAATCGTGAGACATCGGCCATGAGTAGATCGTAGAGAAGAGTGCTCCAGGAGAGAGTACAAGCATGTGCAAAAGACCTGTGGCAGGGAGAAGCTTGGCGTATGAGAGAAGCAAAAAGAAGGCAGCCAGGGTGACTAACAGCAATCATCCAGGTTGGCAAGGTAGGCGTGAGCCACATACAGAATTTGGGGGTTATTCTAAGTGTGATGGGATTTGCATTTTCATTTTTAAAGAAGCACCCTGGCTGCCTTTGTAGAGAAGTCACTGTGTATCCTCAGTGCCTAGAATCATGTCTACCACACAGCAGGTGTTGAATAACCTACTACCAAACCTAAGAACGAAAATACCTGTACCCTCTCAGTGCCAAATGAGGCCACACCCCATCCAAGCTTAGCTTTTTTTAGATCCTCTCTCTGTGGCCACTACTGAGCAAGAATAAAGTGTTCTTAGCTGCTGCTGGTGCTTGAGCTCTTGCTATGAGCCCCAGCTCATGGACACTTGATGCAGACTCAGCGTCCTGCATACCAGAGATCCTTGCTGAGCACCTTGTACTACTTCCAGGCAGAAATGAGCATCTTACACCTTCCTCACTCACAAACTAGCACATAGAAGCCCATGCTGAGGAGCTCTATTTTTCAGTGGGTCTTTCTGCTATAATGGAAAAATTGGATTGTCATGCAAGAAAAGTTCTGTTTGGCATTGTCATTAGCACCTCTGATTTTGCAATCTGGGATTTGTATGTGATTTTCTCATTTTGCAGATTGTATTGTTGCTCATCAACAGTGTTTTTCATTGCTTCTCTGAAGTAATTTTCTTCTCTCCCCAGTTCCCCCACCCCCATTCCTTCTCAACATTCAAGAGGGAAGGTCTTTGTAATCCTGTTGGGTCAGTGGGAAGCCCTCTGAAAGGAGGCAGGGAGTGCACAGGAGTATACACTGAGGCCTTCAGAAAGGTCCAGCGCCATCTGTACTGACATTGTTGGATGTCCAACCAATATCCCTTCCTCTCTTCTCCTTCCTAACAGAATTCATTTTGTTCGGTGTGCATGCAGCCAAGTGCTTCTTGTGACACTAATCCCACCACCAGCTGCAGAGATGAGCCTGATTGTTTTCAAAGTAATCCCAAACCCCCTGCAATGATTGGATTATGAATGGTCATGTGCCCAAATTTGAGCCAATGAAAGGAAAAGAGGAGCTTGGGAGAGAACTTTATCTATTCAACAGATATTTATTATGTGCCTATTATGTTCCAGACACTGCCGTATGTGTGCTGGGCATATAAAACTCATGAAATTAAAAAAAATAAACACTGCCTTTGGGAGGGACACACATAAAATAAATCATAATATATATACACATAATACTTGGCAGTGATGAGTGAAGCAAGGGGATCTAAAGCAGGGAAGACGAGAGAGAGAGAGTCCAGGGGCAGCATTTTTAAATGAGGTCCTTTGGGAAGGTCGCTTGACGGAGGTGAGGGATTTATACTAGTGAAGTTTGCAAAGAACACTCCAGGCAAAATGTCCTGAAGTGGGAATGGGCTTAGTGTGTTTGGGGAACAGCAAGGAAGCCCGTGTGGCTAGAGCAGAGTTGACAAAGGGGACAAGAGTAGGAGAGGAAAACAAAGATGTGATGCTTGGCCATAACCTGTTGGGCTCTACAGGTCTGAGAAGGACTCTGGCTTTTATACAGAGTGAGATGGGAAACACCAGAGGGTTTTGAGCAGAAGTCATGATTTGACTTAAATCCTTGTTTTAACAGGATTGCTTTGGAGAACAGACTGAGAGAAAGCAAAGACAAAAGCTGAAAGAGTCCTTCCTCCATCTTCTGGAGGGGCTTCCAGAAGCTCCCTCTCCTCTCTTGTCCTTTGGTTTCATTGTGTGTAGATGTGAGAGGTAGCTGCAGCACCCTCTCCATACCCACCTGAATATGAAGCCACTCCACAGAGGAGACAGAGCCAGGAGGACTGTGGGGAAATGCAGCAGAACTGCAGAACCTGGTCAACTGTGAAGCTCACTTTGCACCTGAACTTCCATTTTGTGAGTCAATAAAGATCCTTATTGTTTAAACCAAAGAGAGTTGGGTTCTCTGTTTCTTACACCCAAGAATCTTTCTAACTGCTTCATCATCCAGATTCACTGTCCTTCATCTACTCCATGCATGCTGTGGCTTCCCAGATAGTCTTTACTTGGTTGTGTACAAGGTCTGAATTCAGGAAATGGTGTCACTTTTTTCTCTGTGAAAAGTCCTTCCATGGAATCCTCTGAATTTGGATTCCATGAGCTGTCAGACTCATCACCTATTCCTTAGCGTTTGTGTATTAATTCACTCAACATTTATTGAATCTTGTACTGGACCTCACACTGTCCTCTATGAGCAAGATTAATCCCAGCTCTCAAGGAGTTGAGAGCGTGTGGAAGAGAGAGAGAACCGATGGTTACATGACACAGTATTAAGTGTTAAAAATGGATTTTCTTTAATGCAGCCCATGCATTAGTAAATACTTCACCTTCTCTGGGCCTCAGTTTGACCTTTTGTAAAATGACACTTTCCAACTCTGAAAGTCCATGGGTCTATGACTGATTGTAGCTTTCCTTTGATGTCAATCTCTAGAGTTAGATTTCTGTAACAGACAGAGAACCAGAGGTTGTGAAGAACCTCTCCATATATTTTTACTCCTCCAGAGTAAAACCACAATGACATGGCTCATGATGAAGTACATTTGGCAATACCACGAGCCAAGTCAGGTACTTCCAAATATGCACAATAATTTTTTTTCACTTTTAGTAATAAATGTGGTTAACCCATAACAAAGGTATTAGTTCTTTCCCCAGTATCAACATCTAATTTCCAGTTTTTCTACTTTTCCCCCTTCTTAACCTCTTGCTTTCAGTGATATACCACTATGGTTCAGTCCACCTAGTTTGGAATCAGACTTTCTGTTTAGTACCCTCATTCATTTTGATACCTGCATATCAATCAATCAATCCTTCTGACTTCCTCCCCCCACCCCCACTCCTTAAAATTCATCCCTGGTTTCAGTGAGACCACTTTTGGGTTTTTATCCTAATATCTCTGGCAGGATACATAAAAGCCAGATAACAGAGGCCACTTACCAGAGAGGACAAGGGAACTTATAGATCAAAATGGGATAGAAACGGACTTTTCACTATATCCTCCTTTTTTGTACCACTTGAACTTTGCTCCATGTCAACTTTTCAAATAAATAAGTGATTTAAAACATTAAACAAAACACTTCTTTTTTTTTATAGTTACATTATTTTTTCTGGTGATAAGACAGAGCTGCTCTTTTAGTGCAGGTATTTACAGCTATAAACTTCCCTCTGAGCGCTGCTGCTTTTGGTTCATACCTCTAACTATTTTCTAATTTCCCTTGTGATTTCTTTTTAGACTGAGTGGTTGATTAATTTTCACGTTATTTGTGAATTTTCCAGTTTTCCTTCCATTTGTGACTCCTAGCTTCGTTCCATTGTGGTTGCAGAGGACACCAGTCTTTTCAACGCATTAAGACTTGTTTTATGGCCTAACATGTGGTCTGTCCTGGAGAATGTGCACCTGAGAGCTTAGGTGGAGTGTTGTATCTGTTGTTTATTTTGTTTCATTGTTGACTTTCTGTCCAAGTAAGATCCTGCAAGTCAAAAAGAAAAAAATAAATGGATTAATGTCTCCATTCAAAGAGCAGGGACTGGCAGAATGGATTAAAAAAAACACACAATCCAACTACAGTAAGTTACTCACTGTAGACTCAGAAGTTGAAAGCAAAGGGATGGAAAAAATATCCCAAACAAATATTGATAGTAACCTAAAGAGATCTGGGTTAGCTATGCTGACATCAGAAAAACACTTCTAAATAGCATGTAGATCAAAGAAGAAATCTCAACATAAATTTTTAAATATTTTAACTAAATGAAAGTGAAAATACAGCTTATCAAAATTTGTAGGATGCAGAGAAGATGGTTCTTGGAGGGAAATTCATAGCAATGAATGCACATATTAGAAAAGAAGAAGGATCAAAAATCACTATTTTAAGCTTACACCCTAAGACACTAGAAAAAGAAGTGCAAATTAAATCTAAAGTAAGCAGAAAAAAATAATGAAAATTAGAGCAGGAATCAATGAAATTAAAAACACGAAATCAATACAGAAAATCAACAAAACCAAAGCTGGTTATTTGAAAAGATCAGTAAAATCAATATGCCTCTAGCTAGATTAATTAAAAAAGAGAGAAGATACAACTTACTAATATCATAAATGAATGAGAGGACATCACTATAGATCCTATGGACATTAAAAAGATAATAAAGGAATATTAAGAACAACTTCCTGTCCATAAATTTGATAACATAAAATTTGGACCAATTCCATGAAAGACACAATCTGCCAATACTCACACAAGAATACGTAGAAAATCTGATTAGGTCTATATTTATTAAAGAAATTAAATCAATAACTAATAACCTTTAATTAATTAATAAACAGAGGGGCTTCCCTGGTGGTGCAGTGGTTGCGAGTCCGCCTGCCGATGCAGAGGACATGGGTTCATGCCCCTATCCAGGAAGATCCCACGTGCCGCGGAGCGGCTAGGCCCATGAGCCACAGCTGCTGAGCCTGCGTGTCCGGAGCCTGCGTTCCTCAACGGGAGAGGCCACAGCAGTGAGAGGCCCGCGTACTGCAAAAAATAAATAAATAAATAAATAAAATAAACAGAAAATTAATTACAATTAATTAATAATCCAGGCCCAGATTGATTCGCTGGTGAATGCTACCAAACATTTAGAAAGGGATTTTACCAATTTTCTACAATCTCTTCCAGAAAATAGAAGCAGAAGGAATACTTCCTAACCCATTCTATGAGGCCAGCATTACCCTAATATCAAAACCAGACAAAGACATAAGAAAACTACAGACCAGACTCTCTAATGAACATAGACACAAAAATCCTCAACAAAATATTAGCAGATTGAATCCAACAAATAAAAAGAATTAAACACCTAGACCAAGTGGGATTTATCCCACATATGCAAGAATTATTCATCATTAGAAAATTAATTAATGTAATCTATTACATCAATAGCTAAAAAAGAAAAATCACATGATCATATCAATAGATACAGAAGAAGCATTTGACAAAAATTCAACATCAATTCATGGTAAAAACTCTCAGAAAGCTAGGAGTAAAGGGGGAAACTTTCTTAACTTGTCAAAGAACATCTACAAAAAACGTACCACTAACATCATACTTAATGATGAGCAACTTGAAGTTCTCCCACTAACAAAAGGAACAAAGCAACAATGTATTCTATCATGACTGCTTTTCCACAATATACTGGAAGTCCTGATATTGCAATAAGACAAGAAAAGGAAACAAAAGGTACACAGAATGGGAAGGAAGAAATAATTGTCTTTGTTCACAGAACACAATCATCTAGGTAGAAAATTCAAAAGTTTCAATAACCAAAATGAACTTCCTTGAACTAATAAGTGATTATAACAAGGTTAACATACAAAAGTTAATAGTGTTCCTACATACCAGCAATGAGCAAGTAGAATTTGAAATTAATAAGAAATTGCCATTTTCATTAGAGTCCCCAAAAATAAAATACTTAGGGATAAATCTAAAAAAATATGTGCAATGTCTAAATGAGGAAAACCACAAAATTCTGATGAATGGAATTAAAGAGGAACTAAATAAATGGAGAGATATTCCAGGTCCATATGAAGACTAAATATTGTCAAGACGTCAGTTATTCCCAAATCGATCTATATGTTCAATTCAATACCAATCAAAACATCAGCAAGTTATTTCATGGACACCAACAAACTGATTCTAAATTTTATATGACGAGCAACTCAATATTAAAGAGAAGAACAAAGTCAAATATTGACACTACCCAACTTTAAGACTTACTATAAAGCTACTGCAATTAAGACAGTGTGAAAAATTAGACAAATAGATCAATGGAGCAGAATTGAAATCCCAGAAATAACCCACATAAACATAGTCAACTAATCTTTGACAATGGAGCAAAGGTAATGCAATGGAGCAAAGGTAGTCTTTTCAACAAATGGTGCTGGAACAATTGGATATCCACATACATAAAAATGGATGTAGACACAGACCTTATACCCTTCACAAAAATTATCTCAAAGGGACCATAGACCTAAATGTAAAATACAAAACTCCTAGAAGGTAACATAAGAGAAAACCTAGATGATCTTAGTATGGCAATGACATTTTAGATACAACACCAAAGACAAGGTCCTTGAAAGAAATGATAAGTCAGACCATTAAAATAAAAAACTTCTGCTCTGTGAAAGACAAGAGAAGACAAACCAGTCTGGGAGAAAATATTTTCAAAAGAAACATCTGATAAAAGACTTATCCTATATGCACAAAGAACTCTTAAAGCTCAACAAAAAGAAAATAAACAACCCAATTAAAAACTGGGCCAAAGACTTTAGCAGAGGTCTTACCAAAGAAAATATACAGATGGAAAGTAAGCATATGAAAAGATGTTCAACATCACATGTCATTAGGGAACTGAAAATTTTTTTCATAATGAAATACTACTACACACATATTAGAATGGCCAAAATTGAAAACACTGACAACACTAGATGCTGGCAAGGATGTGGAGCAATAGGCACCCTCATTCATTGCTGGTAAAATGCAAAAATAGTACAGCCACTTTAGCAGACAATTTGACAGTTCCTTACAAAACTAAACATACCCTTATCATAGAACCAGCGATCATGCTCCTTGGTATTTCCCCAAATAAAATGAAAATTTACGTCCACACAGAAACCTGTACATGGAAGTTTATAGCAGCTTTATTCATAATTACCAAAACTTGGAAGCAACCTAGAAGTCCTTCAGTAGATGAATGGTTAAATAAACTGTGGTACATCCAGGCAATGGAATATTATTAATTGCTTTAAAAAAAAAAAAAGAGCAATCAAGCCATGAAAAGACACGGAGGAACCTTAAATGTACATTACTGAGTGAAAGAAGTCAATCTGAAAAGGCTGCATGCTCTCTGATTCCAACTACGTGCCATTCTGGAAAGGGCAAAACTATGAAGACAATAAAAAGATTAGTGGTTGCCAAGGGTTAGGAAGGAGGAAAGGAGCAATGAATAGGCAGAGCACAGACGTTTTTATGGCAGGGAAACTATTCTGCATAATAATATAATGGTGGATACAAGCCATTATATATTTGTCTAAACCCGTAGAATGTACAACTCCAAGAGTGAACCCCAAAGTAAACCATGGACTTTGGGTGATAATCATGTGTCAGTGTAGGTTCATCAAGCGTAACAAATGTACCACGCTAGTACAGAATGTAGATAATAGGAGAGGTTGTGTAGGGACAGGGAATATATGGAAACTCTCAGTACTTCGCACTCAATTTTTCTGTGAACTTAAAACTGCTCTAAAAATGAACTTTATTAACTTAAAAAAAACTAATAGGGCCACAAAAAGAACATTGTAATGCTAGGGATTCTGAATTCCACTCCTTACTGTGACCGCCCCCCCCACCCCCACCTATCCAGGTCCTTGTGCAGAGACCCAGGTACAAAGAGGCCATTCTGCTTTGGCCCAAGATGCAGTGACTGAGCAGAACTGGTTCCTTGTGTAAAATCAGGCACTTCATTCTGATTGCCCACTCTTATAGCACACTTCCAGACTATTTTGCTTGTCTCTAAGTCCATAAAACAGCAGCATTAAGATAATTAGGCTTAGAAAAATATAACTCCTTAAAAATGAGGTAGCCTCTCAGAAACAATCTTAATGGCAGGAGTTTGTTTTAAAAATTAACTTCAGTGCTCCAAGGCATCAGAGTTTATCTGGATTTTACGGCAATAGAGTCACCATCTCCTCTCGCACAGAACATAGAGGCTCAATAATAGAATCTCATATTATTCAAGCACCATCATCATCATCATCATGGCCATGATCGTAATCATCATCATCCTAACATTTTGGAGCACTTACTATGTGCCAGGTGCAGTGTCAAGCATTTTGCATATATCATCTCATTTAATCTTCATAGCAGCTCTATGACATACTTTGTGGGAAAGTGATGAAACTAGGATTACAACCCAATTAATTCAATTCCAGAACAAATATTCTTAACCATGGAATCCCCGGGCCAAACTGAGAGCTACAATATCTGGCTTCCTGGGTCCTAGGGAAGGTCCTACTGGGAGCTCACTCGGGATCCTTCAGTCTGAGCACGCCTTTATATTCCAACAAAAATTTCAGCATGCCTGGGAACACACAGATTGAATCACCACACATGACCCCAAGCTTGCTGGTGCCTGTTGGAGGTGAGAGACCCATCTGTGTCAGCTAAACAGAGAGAAGATGGAAGCTGTATCTGTTTATTTTGATAAATGTAAATGAATTCTATTACTTGTCAAAATGTTATCAGGACCACAGTGAAATGAGCTCTGGGTTTTTTTCCCCCTTTCAGGGTGAAGGGAGAGAAGCGGGAGAGAAATGAATGCTCAAGACAGATTGCTTTGATTTGAAATGAAAACAAACAACTTTAGAGAAAAAAAAAAAGGCTTTCATTACATTGGAGACCTTGGCATTCTCGCAGATACGTTCATGAATTAATCATTAAAATCCTGAAATGTGGAATAAATCATGTGGTTTTCAAGGCCAGACCACGATAAAGGGGGCCTCAAACAGTTATTAAGACACAGCACTCTAAGCTGCTACAGCCCAGAATGACTTTTCTCCAGGAATAAAGTGGGTAAGATGAGTGAGTGTGTGTGTGTGTGTGTGTGTGTGTGTGTGTGTGTGTGTGTGTGTGTGTAAGGCAGCCCCAGGGTCCCAGGCTGGAACTGTGTGCAAACCAGCTCCAACCGTGTGTCACCACACATTAGCGCTATTTAATATCTGCTAATGGAATGGCTCTGCCTGGCGTCAACAGCAGGATCAGAAGAGGGCCATGCAGCTTTTACATTGTTAGTACTAATTAGGTAAATCAAAGAGGAGGAGGGCAAAGAGACCAGAGAATGCATTAGAAGGAAAGCAAGGGGATCGCTACGTACCTCGCAGTGTCAAGATCAAGGTACCAAACAGGCAATTAGTGCGGAAGATCCTTCCTGAGTGAGGAGAGAATGAGCAAGGCCCGCCCGGGGAAAAGGAGGATGACTTCATTACAGTGACTCCCTAATTAAAATGTAAGTGTTGCTGATCAGTGCATAATTAAATGAGGTGGCAGGCGGTAGCAGTCAGTTATCCAGGAGTTTCTGGGCTCATGTTACTAAAGCCCCCTTCACGGGCTCCTTCACCGCCCTCCAGCAAGAGAGTCCTGGAGCTGTCCGTGGTCCTGACAGACGTCTGACTTCTAACAGGTCTGTTAGAGTGATGCTTCGAAGGGGCTTTTCTCCTAACTGCCCCGTGACCGCTTTACCAGTCCTGAGAACCACTCTGATTCTCTTTGTAACCCATTTTCAAACTATTCAGGAAAAAGAAAATGGGAAAGTGGGATTGGAAAAGACACCAAGTTTAATTAACTCCCAGCCACTGCATTCTCTATATAAAGTTGCTGAAGCTCAGGTTGACTCCTGCTGGCGTAACCTTTATCTCTCTTCTGTTTTACCTGCCAGGAGGAAGCTCTACTTCCTTAAGAGCTTGACTGGGAGCTAATCTCAGGTTTGACATGAAAACTAAGGCTACTGAGCACAGTGCCATATCTACTCAGAAATATTTGTAGGTGTGAGAGGGTAACAGCTTGGTGGATTAGATATATAGTTCCATACCAGGAAAGAAGTATCAGTATCAGAGGCTGAGTGTGATGGGGAAGTTAAAATCAAGTGACTTGGTTTTAATTTTTCCCCCTCAGGCTTTTTAATCTACTCTTTTCCATCTCTTTATCCTCTCCTGTTTCCTCTCTCTCTCCTCTTTATCCTCTTTCCTTTCCTCCATGTCTTCTCTCTCACATTTCTACTTCCTCTTCTCTTTCTTCCTCCCAGCTCTCTTCTTTCTCTGTGTCTATTTCTCCCTTCTTTCATGCCCCTGTGTAGGGTCCCACTATCATATTACTACTATAACTAGAGCAAACGTGAAGTTTCCATTCACTCATTCTTTTATCTTTATCTGTAGACTCCTTGGCTTAGCTCATTTTTATTAGAATGGCCCAAATTACAATTAGAATGGCTCAAATCTTGAACAAAGGCTGGAATGATCTTTGAAAGGAAATCTAGATCCTCAGGAGCAATGACACAAAGTAGGCATATTAGTATGGGTCTGGCTGCAGCAACAAATAGACACAATCATGTAATGATTCAACACAATAGAATTTTACTTCTACTTGATAAAATAGAAATAAGCAGTCTATTTCATTTCTGATAAATAAAACACCACAGTCTAGGTCAGGGATTGGTCTCTTCTCCACACAGGCTAAGAGTGGTTTTGACATCTTCAATGGATGGCTCCCAAGACACCCAAAAAAGGGAAACAAGTAAAGAGCAGGAGTGGGAGATATGGGGGGCAGACCTGGGAGTGCCACACAAATGTAAGGGATGCTGGAAAATACATTAAACCATGTGCCATAAAGAGGAGAAAACAGATATTGGTGACCATTTAGCAGTCTCTGCCAACTGAGAGATGGGAAAGAGTCATAGGCAGAAAAGGAAACACTGAGCCAAGGGTTATATCCACACAACAGTAGAGAAGCAAGTCTTGCCACAGAACTCATCCTGGAAAAGGGTGGTGTATAACCAGAGGTATATGCCAGAAAATGTATAACCAGAGGTCCACTTCTGCTCAATCGGGATTCTCTTAAGGGCATAGGATTCGGTTTCAGAATCAGTCAGACATGGAATGAAATACAAATCCACCTCTTTCTGAGTATGTGATCATTTTTTAAAATTAATTAATTAATTTATTTGGCTGCATCAGGTCTGAGTAGTGGCACACGGGATCTTCATTGCAGTGCACAGGCTTCTCTCTAGTTGTGGCACGCAGGCTCTCTAGTTGTGGCACCTGGGCTCTAGAGCTCATGGGCTCTAGAGCACATGGGCTCAGTAGTCACAGCGCATGGGCTTAGTTGCCCCATGTCATGTGACATCTCATTTCCTCGACCAGGGATCGAACCTGCATCTCCTGCATTAGAAGGCGGATTCTTACCCACTGGACCATCAAGGAAGTCCCTGAGTATGTGATCTGGAACAAACATTTCCATGAATCTCAGTTTCACCATCTGTATAATAGGAGAAAAATATTGCTTATTCCATATGGTGTCCCTGAAGATTACACAATATAAAAGATGCTAAATTCTTAGCACGGTATCTGGCACATAATTAGTACTCAATAGATGGTAACTGTCGATACTGTTACCATGTTCACCCCTGCTGCCATATTATTATTCTTACAGTTTCTTCTATCTGTCATGGGTGCTCCCTATTCATTTCCCCACCTAATCCGAGTCATATCTTCTCCATGAAGCCTTTCCCTCATATAGCACTCCCAGTGACTTGCTTGAACCCTTTGCCACCCAACTGAGCACTTTATTAAGGTTTGTCCACTATGAATGTAAGTCCGTGAGGTTCAGTATATTATTTATATTGTTTATTTGCTATATCTCAGAACCAAGTACAATGTCTGGTATATAGTAAGTGTTCAACTATTATTATTGTTAAATGAATATTCAGTGAATGTGAGAGACACATGTTAAAGAGCCTGATGCATGCCCTTTATAGACACAGAATCATATTGCTTTGAGGTTATTCTCTAATTTTCCGTGTCAGTTAGTCTTGCCTTCCTGATGAAATTGAATTCACAGTAGCCAGGGTGATCTTTTTAAAATGTAAATTGGATCCTTTCATTCCTCTGGTGACCCCCTCCAATAACTTCTCATCATCCTTAGAATAAAACCCAAAATCTTCACTGCAACATATAAGGCCCTGTAAGACCTGGCCCTGTCACCCTCTCTATCCTTTTATCTTACTTTCCTTCTCCATCACTACCCTCAAGCCCCATAGGCCTTCTTCCTATTCCTTTAATACATCAAGACGGTTCCCATCTCACGGGCTTTGTACTAATTATCCTCTAATATATGTACTAATATACTCCGGAGATACTTTCCCCAAGCATATTCTCAAAGCTGAGTCCCGCCTCATTATTCAGGACTCAGCTCAAACATTACCCTCTCAGAGAGGTCTTCTGGCAACACTGTATAACTTAATTCTCCTTCCATCAGTCACACACTGTCTTGGGTTGGATTCTCCAGGAAACAGACTCTGAGTTGGAGACCTGTTTGCGGAAAGTTTTTGGGCCTCCCTTGGAACCAGCACTTGTCATGGGTGAAAGAAACAGGACAGAGCAGAAGGAGGGGTTAAGCTTAGATACATTCACAGCAAAGACTTCAGGTGATCCCACTGGGAGCCCTGGAGCTGAGCCAAGGGGGCTGGGCTTTGGACTTCTGCCCTGCTCACCCTTGGATGCAAGCTACCCTCATGAAGGAGACATGACCTTGGGAAAGGCAGCTCTCCCTTGGAGGGAGGTTTCCAGAGAGTGATTTGGCTGAGAGCTGTCAGCCACCAACACTCCCAACAACTGGGAAACGAGTGCCTGTGTCCTAAAGGGGGTGCGTTTGTGACACATCATAGCATCTGCTACATTCCACTCATTGTGCTCATCAGATCTGCTCCCTTCCTTTGCTCAGCTCTGTGAACAGTTTCCCTAGGATTCTGGTTGGTCTCTTTTGGGGGCAAACTTCCAAGAGAGGATTCATGGGATCATCTGAGCCCCCACCACCACAGCTAACCTCTGGGTCACCTTCTTCTCCTACCCATTCCGGATCCCCCTTCCCCTCACAACAAGCATGCTGGTCTTCATGGCTTACCTGGTGGCAGGTCTGGCCACCATCATCATGCCCTTCTTGGGCCATGGCTGCTGCATTTACCCATCTACTTACAAAATTGGACAAGAAGTGCCCCATGGATCACCTGGGTGACAAGTATATTCTTCCCTGCCCCCATGACTCAATAGCAGCCTACATCCTATTAATGATCAGAGTTACTTAACCGGGAGCCTGAAGTGACCAGGAGGCAGCCACACCTTGAGGCGTACGTGACTCTAGCTGTGACCCCCTGTTGGCAAAACCCCTCTCTGGGAACCAGGACTTCTAAGCCCACAGATCCCAGATTTGCTGAATAAGTGCGTCACCCCTGAAGGGAGACATCTGGGTAGCACATCACAAACCCCACTACACACATCTGTCACACAAAACCCCACTTTAGTTTCCTGCATAGCACATTCCTCACATCCTCCATTTATCGTGTTCATTTTGCCTGTGTTCTGCCCATCTCTGGTTCCAGAATATAAGGGCTTTTTTGTTCCATCTCTCAGTGCCAAATACAGTGCCTGCCTCACGGTGGATGCCCAGTCAATACTTGTTGAGGGAGTGAATGGCGGAGTGAGTGAACTGAGTGACATGGTTACAAAGTCCTCAGAGGCGGGCTGTGTTTCCTGCTGTTCTTGGAGCGCAGAGCAGTGACTCAGAGAATACTTGACTGACCAGCCCATCCCCTCTCACAGGTCACTTACAACTCTCCCCGAGTGTGAGAGGCCTCCCTAACACAATCGCAGGCTATTTTTAGTCTGCTTCTTCCTCTCTGGTCTATTAAGGTGGTGAGAAGAGGCTGGCTACCTGGGGCTTGCAGTAGCTCTAAAGAAAACCAATCTTCCTCTCTCTGGAGAACCCTAGGGGGTGTCCTGTATACCAGGCTCCAGGGCGACTACTGCCCAGGTTGTGTTAGCTGAGAGTCTTGTGATTACATTTTTCATCTTCTCACCAGGGGTACCATGGAAGTGATTACTGAGGTACACACAGCAGCTGGAGTCTCTCCTCCCTCCCACAGACACACAAACATGAGCCTCTCCCTTTCCTCAGATGGTTTCATTTTCTCTCATTAGACGACTTTCTGGGGCCTTAGGAGATTTCTCTGGTGTAGACTCTAAGGGGCCTCTTCCAGCTAATTAGATCGTGAGCTGAAAGGCTGACTGTGGACTGCTTTAATAATCTTCTATTCAGGGCTTTACATGCTCATCTAGTTTGACTATTGGAGAGGAAATCCTTTTCTACTTAGAGAGAGAGAGACAGCGAGGAAGAGCATGTGAGGAAACAGGTTTTCTCCTTGAGACTCTATCAGCACCAAGGGCAGATGTAACGATGCTCTTCCCACGGAGGTTTTAGAGGATCTGTGTGTGGCTGGGAAAGAAAACTCTAAATCAGTTGTTGTAACCCTTCTCAGTTATGAGTCAGTGCCGTGATTCCCTTAGGGGAGGCAGGAGGGAAGGACCGTCCTTTCTATAGGTGAGGAGAAGCCTCAGAGACACAGACTAACGCAATGGCTCTGAAATCAGTGGCCACACCCCTTACTAGCTGTGGGACCTTTCCTGCAGGGATTTGGAACACCCTGGATGTGAAACCTAGCTTCACCACTTACAGCTCTGTGCCCTTGAACAAGTTCCCTAATTCTATAAACCTAGGTGCTTTCTTCTGTCAAATGGGGATAATAATAATACCTTTAGGGTGTGTTCAGAGCATTCAACTAGAAAATAAATGCAAGTGCTAAGAACAGTGCCAGAAATATAATAAGTGCTCACAAATGGTAGCTACTACTATTATATTCCTAATCTGTAAAATGGGGATATTAACAGAATCTGCCTCCTGGAGTTGGCTGGAAGGCTTAAACGAGATGATGTATGTAGTAATGTGATCAGTGCCTGGCACAGTATGCGTCTTAGCTTGGGCTTAGCTTCTCATTTTGCCATGACAAAATACCACAGATTAAGTGGCAACAGAATTACACAACAGAAATTTGTTTTCTTACAGTTCCGGAGGCTGGAAAATCCAAGATCTAGTTTCCAGCAGGATTCGATTCCTGGTGAGGACTCTGTTCCTGGCTTGCAGTTGGTTACCTTCTCTCTGTGCCCTCATATGGCAAAGAGAGAAAGACACACACACAGAGAGAGACAGAGACAGAGAGAGGCAGACAGAGACAGAAAGAGAGACAGAGGCAGAGCTAGAGACACAGTGTACGAGCTCTTTGGTGTTTCGTGTCAACATTGTGTGACTGTGGCTTACTCCTTTTGGCACCCCAGCAGTTTTCCTAGAAGGTAGCATCCATCAAAGCCTTGGGAACTAGAGAGTGAATGAACGGTCTGAACACGGGTTTAGCAGCTGCCTGGATCATCCAGATAAGACACGTCATTTATTCACCTGCCGAGGTGTCTCTTCTCATGTCATTCTCCATTGGCCTCAAAAATGGCCGTGACAGATGACATCCATCCTCAGCAGCAAAACCTTCAGAAGATTTCAAACTGACTTGACTGCAACCACCAACTGCCCTTCCCCCAGCTCCGCGTGACAGTGCTTATACACAAACCCGTGCTCCAAGCTGACGGGTGGGGGTAACAGGAATCAGCAGCGACAAAGGGAATGATGTCTAGAGCTCCCTGAGTGCTTAGTATGTATCTGCCTTGTACCAAATACACCTTATTTATGCAGTAGGTTCTATAATTGTTCCCCTCTTGTAAAGGAGGAAACTGAGGATCACGTTGTCTTCCTGATGTCACACAGCAGGTAAGAAAAGGAGCTGGGATTGGGACCTAGTTTTGTATGGCTCCGAGGCTCATTCTGTTAACCAAAGGTCACAAACTGGACGCCACAGGCCTAAAAGGTCACCAGCTATGTTTCATTTGACCTGCAGTGGGGTTTTTAAAAATTTTTTAATCAGAGGGAAAAATTTTTAAATGTCTATTTCTCCAAATAAAATATGTTTTTTTAACTCCTCTTGGAAATGATCAGATCTGGTAACTAGAGCCCACATTCCTGCTTGGCAGAGCCGAATAGAGGCTGCTCCCGTGAACGGGGCACTCCCTCTACACTTTGCCCCAAGCCCACCACTCCTTTTTGTTATACCCCAGCCCGTTTTTGCTCATTTGTTTTACTTTTCTAGCCCCTCTGTGCAACCTCTATGCTTGCAACGTCTGTATCACCCACTAAGCCAGAGCCCCCTCTTGGAACGAAGATTGTCCCTCCCACCAGGGAAGATAACATGGCAGCATCTGGATGATGGGGATAATAATAATGTATTGATGTTCCACATTTTACATAGTACTCCTGCATCCATTATCTTATTTAATCTTCAAAACAGTAAACATTTCCTGGGTAACTGATCTGGGCCAAGGCCTGTTGCCAAGTACAGGAGAGGCAAAGAGAAATACAGCCTGGTGTCAGCCTCCCCAAAGCTCACAGCCTTGCAAGAGAAACAAACCACCAAAACGGCAGGCCAGTATGATCACAGAAGACATCCGTACCCAGCAAAGGGAGGGCCAGAGAGGCAGCAGCTGGCTGCCCAGGGAAGCTGAAAGGGCTTCATGGAGTTGATATTCCTGCTGCATCCCGAGGGATGAACAGGACTGGGCAATGAGAAGGGGTGAACATAACTCCCAGCAAAGGAACAGCGATGACAAGAAGCCAACGCTCCTCATTTTCAAGTCATGAGTTACTTGTAGGACAAAGGCCAAAATCCTAAAGGACATGGCCCCGCCCACCCCTCAAAATTCCTCTTAAACCCTCCCCCTGCTCACATCCTCCAGCCACACTTGCTTCCACCTGACCTAGGGACTTTGCATGTGATGCTTCCTCGTAGGGATGTCTTCTCCTACTCTGTCATCCTTCAGATCTCATCATAATCATCACCTCCTCTGGAAAGTTTACCCTGGTGCCTCTGACTAAATCAGGTCCCTCCTCAAGCTCATAAATTTCCCTTCATGGCATGTGTCATAGTTTACAATTACATATTTGAGGCACTGTTTCATTAATGTCCATTTCCCTTGTGAAAAGACTGAAATATTGGTCCTAATTCTTTAACTCTCCCTGTGTCTGCACCCTTTGTTATATGATTTTGCATCCCCTGACTTGGGGCTAAGCCACATGACCTATTTTGGTAAATGGAGGGAAGTGATGGCAACTCAGTTTCGAGCCTAGACCTTGAGGTATTTGGTGCTTCTGCCATCAGCATGCGAAGAATGTGCCCAGCTGTTCCACCGGCACAAGGAGGATGGGAGTCATGAGGATTGGACCCAGACTTGACCTGCAACTTAGAACAGCCCTGAGGAGCCCAGCTAGATCAGCCAAACTTGAAGCCAACACACAGATACAGAGGCATAGTAAAATAAATGCTTATTGCTGCATGCCGCTGGAATGTTAGAGGCGTTTATTACACTGCACTAGTAGGCTGATATACCCTACTATATGCTAAGCTCCATTTAAGCATACATCACATTTTTGTTCAACATCGCATCCTTACCACATAACAATAGTGGACCCTTAATAAGGATCAATATTTGCTAAATGGATGGATGATTAGTGTACCAAGTCACATCAGCAGTGAGAGAGACCTGAACCGCCGGGGGGCTTTCAACAAAACACAGCACACCTCCAGTCAGCCAGCGTGGCCCAAGCTTCTCGCAGATAAGCAAGGAAGAATTGGGTAGATAGAGACTCTCTCAGTGCCTGCGGTTCTCCAAGCCCTCTTCCTCCGGAACTTCAACGCTTGGAGAGGAGGCTTACAGCAGAATGAGTGCTCGTACCCTTAGAAAATTAAGACATCCCTGCCGTCATCAAAATCTATTTATCCCTCAGCAGCCTGAGTCTGACTTGGTAGCTACAAATTAGCTCCCAAGCTGCTTGTCTTCATTTGGATCAACTCCGAGAGACCACGAGTCAATGGATGATGACGATGACTGTCTTTAATAAGAATACTAATCAGTGTGGGCTAGCCCCTGTGTCCCACCAGGTTAGCTACTTTAATTCCTTGCCATGATTAAGTGAGCTTTGTCCTATCTTACAGATGAGAAATCTGAGCTTCAGAGAGGTTTGTTAGCTTACCCCAGAGCACACAGCTAGCAAAGATCTGTAAGAATTCCAAACGGAGTGGTCCATGTCCCTCACCACTGAGATATGCTGCCTCGGCAATGATTCGGGAGCCCTGAGGCAGCCCCAGCTCCAGCCCACATGATCCACCCCGCCCATGTGGGCTCAGGAGAGGCTCTTCCTCTCTGTGAGTGTGGTTTCCTTCTCGGTTAAGAAGTCTGAAGGACTTCCCCAGTGTGGCTGCCCTTGGCCTGTGGTCTGAACTACCCTTCCTTCACCTACCCCAGCTGCCTTCCCCCAAGAGCATCCTGTTAGGACGAGCAGGACCCCACATTCTCAGACGCTGTGGCTGGCAACTGGCACAGCTTTTCCTGGAGACAGATGTGCAGTGTGTTATCAAAAGCCTTAAAAATACTCCTAGCGTTTCCCTGAGAGAAGGATCAAAAGTAAGAGCACAAGTGCTCACGGGCCTGAATGTTCACGTCAGCATTATTTGCAATAAGGGAAACCCAGAAACCACCTAGATATCCGTTCATAGTGGATTGGTTAAACAAACTGTGGCATGTCACTCAGCAGGAATATCACACAGCCTTTAAAAACTGAAAAATGGCTCATTTGCAACGTTATTTTTTACAGCAGTATTTGAAAGGGTGAATATTAAGGAAAATATCCAAATGTCTATCAATAGTGACTGGTTAAATAAATTGCAGCATATTCATATAATGGGTTACTATAGCATGACAAAAAGAAATGAGGAAGTTCTGCATACACTTGCTGTAGAAAGTTCTCTCAGAAACATTGTTCAGTGAAAAAGCAGGGTTTATAGTGTGGAACAATGATTATAGTGTGCAACCTTTTGCAGAGAAATAAAACCCTATATGCATACCACCTTGTATCATCGCAAGGAGACTCTGGAAAGAGATCCAAGAAATGAGCGAGAGTTTTTGGTGAGAGTAGTTAGAAGGGGGACAGGCATGAACAAAAGCTCCTCACCATAAATCTTTTTATTTTTTAACCATGTGAATGAATTACTTAGTTGCAAAATTAAATATTTGAAATTCTAAATTGTGTTTTAGAAGTATATTTAACCACATGTGGAAACACTAATAATATATTGTTAAAGAGCAGAAGCAGTTTACAATGGAGAATGTTTGACCTTGAGCAAGTCTTATGTCTCTGAGCCCCAACTTTCTTATCTATAAAATGGCAAAAAGGATACCCACCTCACAAGGCTATAGTGAGGTTAAAATGAAATCAGAGGAAGTAAGACGTGTTAGCAAGACACACAGTTGATACTAAATAACTACAGCTACTAATGATCTCATAAAAACAGCACTGGGCTTATGTGTTGTTAAACATGGCTGTCTCTTGGTGGTGGATGCAGGTGGTTTTTATTTTCTTCCTTGTTCTTTTCTAGATTTTTCAATTTTGCCATAAAGAACATACATTCCTTTAAGAGAACAATGGAAATATTATTTGCAAGGTGACAGAAAACAATATTTAAAGTATTTTTCAGAGCCCTCCCCAGCCCTGTCCCAAGCTTACTAGAAGGTTCCTGAGGGGGTCTGTGCAGGCGGGTCAGCAGGGCATGGATGGCACTTACTGGGAAAGCTCTGAACTGTGGGGTCACAGGCAACTGAAGGGACCACCTAACAGTTCATCTAGCGGGAAGCCCCACAGGTGAGGATGCAGAGCCCTGAAGGTGAGGACACTGACCCAGATTGGAATTTTGCCATTTGCGGCAAACATGGATGGACTTGGAGGGTATTGTGCTAAGTGAAATAAGTCAGACAGAGAAAATACAAACAACAAACTAATGAATATAACAAAAAGAAGCAGACTCACAGATATAGAAAACAAACTAGTGGTTACCAGTGGGGAGAGGGAAGGGAGGACAGGAAAAATAACGTGTAGGGGATTAAGAGGTACAAACTATTATGCTTAAAATAAACAGGCTACAAGGATATATTGTACAACAAGGAGAATATAGGCAATGTTTTTAATAACTATAAATGGAGTATAACTTAAAAACTGTGAATCACTATACTGTACACCTGTAGCTTATACAATATTGTACATCATCTATACTTTGATTAAACATATGATTTAAAAAAATGTACTTCAGACCCTAAACATACAAAAATTGTTATCACCAACCCTTATTGAGACCTGAGTGCTGACCAGGTGCTGCTCTAAGGCTTTAGGTTCCTTAATGCAGTTAATCCCCACTACAGCCCTGTGAGGTATTATCCCACTTACAGCTTAAGAAACTGCTGTAGAGAGTAGCTAACCAACTTAGCCAAGCGTGCAGAGTGGGTAAGGAAGAGAGCCAGGATTTAAACCCCGTCGGTTTACCCCTAGAACACGTGTTCATAATCTCTATGCTCTGCTATGGACAATGCTCATTGGTGGCCAGGCTTTATGATGAAAGCAGATTTTGGTTTGGGTAGGAATCAAACATCACTTGATGACAGATAGATAGATAGAAGATAGATAGATAGATAGACAGACAGACATCGGTCTGGTGAACAAAACAAGGTATGAAATCCAGATATCGTAATTGTGGTTAAACCCAAGTACCACAGGGTGTATAGAAACCAGTTGCCTTGTGAGTATCAACTGGGAATATGGAGGCAGTTTGAACTTCAGGACCAGAATCAGACATTCTCCATCAGAACCATCCTCAGAATGCTGCCAAATACTCAGCCCAACCCGTGGCCAGATGTTCATTGCACTTTGGGGTAACCCGTGCTAACTTTGCCATCTCTGACTGTGAAAACCTATAATCCTAGGGTCTTTCGAGGAGACTGCTTCCTAAAGAAATCCCCATTTGGGGCATGAAGTCTTGGTCCATTTGTTAAAATAGGGGTATCATTGGTTTGTGTTTTGTTCCAAATGTCCTTTCCCAGGAGAGGTCACACTCTAAATAAAACACGGCCCCAGGTCTCTAATCCCTCCCTTTGCAGCCAGATCTTGGGAAATGTATATGTGCATTTCAGGTGGCCCTCTGTGGCTTGAGGGTGGTGGTTTGGCAGCCCCTGGCTATTGAAGATAGAGGTCTTGGTCTCATGTCCTTACCCTACCTCTCCCGTGTCTCCCATTTCACGTGGAGGGAATCCTCTCAGTGTGAGCTCGTCAGCAGCTGTCGTGGTCACTGGGCAGGTTTTCCACTTCATTTCTTAGCCTGTTAAGTTTAATGTCCCTATGCTTGGTGAAATAGAGGGAATGGCTTCTCCCTGTGGCTGTAACAGTGGTTTTAATCTTCTCTCAGAGATTCTACCAAGATACATACAGTTCATATTTATTCACTGCACACAGTAGATTCCTGGATCAGCTAGCATGGCTTAAATGTGAGACACTATCAAAGCAGAGAAGCTTTTCCTAATCACTGACTTCCTAAGTGCCTTTCATGGCAGAATACCACCCAGCTCCCTCCATCTACACTGGAAATCAAGAAATCAAGGCATCCTTGACCCTCCTCCTTCTCCCTGCCCCCTGCGGTGCATCCACCATCAAGTCCTATTGGTTTACCCTCTAAAATATATCTCAAATCTATGCATGTACCTCCATCTGTACCACACCCCCTAGCCCCCATCAGCTCCTACCTGAACTGCTGCCAACAGCTTCTAACTGGTCCCCTGCTTTTACTTCTGCTCCCATCTAATCCATTCCACAGAGCACAACCTGAGGAGCTTTTTAAATTACAAACTGGTTCATGTAATACTCCTCCCCTGCTTAAGCTCTTCAGTGGTTCCCCACACACTTAGAATCAAGTCCAAGTTTCCTACTATGATCCACAAGGCCCTGTGTGATCTGGGACTGCACAGCTATCCGACTTCTACAGCTGCCATTCGCCCTGTGTGCGTTCCAGTCCAGCCATGCTCTCTGCTGGAGTTCTCCCAGAAGCAGACCTTGAGACATGGATTCGGTTCAAGGAGATAATTTGAGAGATAATCCCGGAAGCGCTGTGAGAGATTGGGAAACGTGTAACAGTGCATTACTGAGGGGATCACTTCTGTGGACAGTAGGGGCTCAGCTCTCCTGGGGACCCTCTGTGTAGACATGCCTCAGAGTGGTCTCAGCACAGAGTGAGGCAGCTGGGGAGTTTACCACCCTCACTGTTGAGCATCATTATGGGGGCATTAATTCCCAGTGCTCTGGCAGGGTGTCCATTTGGGCCTGGGAACACTCTTTTTCTTTTTTTTTTTCTTAGCTCTCCTTTTATTTCTTTTATTTACTTTTTTACCATCTTTATTGGAGTATAATTGCTTTACAATGGTGTGTTAGTTTCTGCTGTATAAAAAAGTGAATCAGCTATACATATACATATATCCCCATATCTCCTCCCTCTTGCATCTCCCCCCTCCCCCCTCCCTATCCCACCCCTCTAGGTGGTCACAAAGCACCGAGCTGATCTCCCTGTGCTATGCAGCTGCTTCCCACTAGCTATCGATTTTACGTTTGATGGTGTATATATGTCCATGCCACTCTCTCACTTCGTGGGCCTGGGAACACACTTAAGCAAGAAGACACAGGGCCATGCCTGCCTGGATAGACTGAGGGATCTGGCTGGAAAACCGTCAGCATTGGCTTCTGCAGGACTACTCAGCGTGTTGTCCCCAGACCAGCTACCATCCACAAAATGTAACCAGTCTGTGATAAGATGAGGAGCTTGGGCCAGAATGTCGATCAACTACATCACTGAGCATGCTGCTGGGTTCCACTGACATTTTCTTCAGAGCCAGACTCTCTTGATGAAGGAAGCAGCGCATTACCGTACACTCTGGTGCAAGCTTCTTCCCACGTCATAGCCTGGCAGTGTCAGAGACCAGGGCTTTGAATAGCCCCGTGTATTACCATCCCTCTGCCGCTAGATCACCCTGAGCCTAGTCCCACCACATGATCTCTATCTTTGCCGTTCCCACTACCTGAAATTATTTTCTCCCAGCTCCTTCCCAGCCTTCTTATGGTTTATGTGGTCCCACCTCAGGGAGGCCTTCCTGACTCCCTATTAACATATCCACCAACACGCTATCCTTTGTCAGTGCACCTATGTATTTTCTTCAAGGGGCTAATGATACATACTTATTCTACGCGTTTGCTGGTTAGCACACTGTCAATCTCCCCACTTGAATATATGTTTCATGGGGGCAGGAGACTGGCCTTTTGCCATCACATCACCAGCACCAAGCACAGAGTTAACCTTCAATAAACACAGAACAGGTGAATGAATGAAAATCCATTCCAGCTTCCTTAGGGAATGTCCTCCTTCTGTCAGAAGGTGCTTAGTGCTGACGTGCCCTCCCCTTGGTGTCAAGAAGGAACACAGCTCCCCCACGCTCACCATTGAGCTCCCACGATTGCAGCTTAGCCACATCTTGATAACAGTGCCCCAGAGTCCAACCTCCCAAGACCAAGCCTCTTCTCCATTCCTGAAATGCTGTGTACCAACCCCTTTGGAGCCACCCACCCGTGTGGCTAAGAGCCCTGGCTTGAAATTAGACACACATAGCTTCAACCCCGAGCCCTGCCACTCACCTATTGAGAGACCTTGGGCATATGGCTTCATCCCTGTGAGCCCGAATTTTCTCATCAGGGTCCCTGTAAGGATTAAAGTAGACCACTTGTATAGAGCAGGGTTTCTTGACCTGGGCACTAGTGACATTTTAAGCTGGGTAATTCTTTGTTAGGGTTAGGAGCGGGCGTGCTGTCCTGTACATTGTGAGATGTATATCAGCATCCTTGGTCTCAACCCATTAGATGCCAGTAGCAATGCCCCTCAGCTCCACGGGAAAACCAAAAATGTCTCCTGACATTTTCAAATGTCCCCTGGGAGCAAAACCACTGCCAGTTGATAGCCACTAGTGTGTCTTTAACAGAATGCCTGATAAGCTTATTACACTATGTACCTCAGTTTCCTTACCTATAAGATAGGCATAATAAAGGTGCCTAATTCATAGACTGGTGTGAGGAGTGAGATTATACATATAAAGTGTCTAGCAGAATACCTTGTACGTGCTGGTGCTTTTAAAACTAAAAGCTACTATGTGAGGTGATGGCTGTGTTAGTTAACTTGATTGTGGTAACCATTTCACAACATTTATGTATATTAAATCGTCACATTGTATACCTTTTAAACAATCATATTGTACAACCTAAATATATACAATTTTTATTTGTCCATCAGAGCTCAGTAAAGCTGGGGAAGTAAAAGAAATAAAAACATGCTATCTTTCATAAGGAGAAACAAATAAAACAAAAAGCTATTTTTATCATTAAAACTATAATTTGTTGCAATTATTGCTATTTGTATTAGAGTCCTCCTTTAATCACTATTCTGAGTTCAGTCCAATCACCCACATAGTTTAGTTTTCCCAGAAAGCCTTATTGGTCACACTGCACCCCCCAGAACTAGAGCCCTTTTCCTAATCCCCAGCTACCCTGGAGCTCCCCAGATATCAAGGTACCCGCTTACCTTCTAAAGCCAGTATGGCTGGCTCTGTTGGGAGCCTCATGGCTATGTCCTACTCACCTATGGGGCATTTAGTTATCTCATTGTGGCCACCTAGAGCTGACAACTTCAACTGAGTCAGAATATTAAAGATTGTTGGTTGAGCTTCCAGAATACCATGGTTTTCCTGTCCATTTGAACTTTCTTCATTAGTAAGGCCTACATTGGGCTTCATACCCAGCTTTTGATTAGAGTATTTTAAAAGACATTGAGGTAAATGAGGTCAGTGAAGCATTTGAGGATGCTGAGCTCTCCTTTACATTTTCCTAGGGACCCAAAGAATGAGATATGGACTCCTAATAAAGCAAGTGACTGTGGTCAGCCATAAGAAAGAGTCACCAGGGAAATGTAGCTTTTAAAAGGAAAGGGAGGAAAATGGTGACTCCCCATCCTTGGACACCTCCAAGAAGAATTGGGCGTGTCAGATTCCCAAGTGCTGAAGGAAAGGCTGGTACCACTGACCTTTGTAGGTCCTTCCCAATTCCGGGATTCTAAGCAGCATCCCTCCAATTACCCTGCTTCCCCCCAGGTTCTGTGCGTGGGCAGGACCACACTTCTAGCTCTCCAGCCTGATCAGGCACCCAGCGCATCTCCTATCTGGCCCCTGACTCAGCTTATCATTCTACAGAGTTGAACCCCACCCTCCCGACCCTGGTTAGCTGCTGCCATGACCATGGAGGGGATAGGAATGACATGCCTCTCAAATACAAAATTCTAGATTCATCCATTCCACCAGGCAGCATCTCCTAAGTTCCTGTGCTGCGTCTGGTGTCTTGTAGTCATTAGGGTTTCCAGGATGAACCTTCTACTAATGGTGTCTTCAGAGATTTCATAACTTAGTAGATTTAGAGATTTCACTGTTCACATGCCAATTTATGTGACTACGAGTGTATAAATGTATTTTTATTTTAATCGTTCCTGGTGGAAAGCTTTCTAAGATTCTTACAGATGTCACTATCTCACAGTCTACATTTTTCCTGGAACTCCAAGGCTGTGATTGCGAGCCCCAAGTGCTCTGTGGCCCTGTGATACAGAGCAGCTCTCCACAGTCCTGAGTGTGGTTTTTATTGGATTCTTATTGTTCCTTTCTCTTTCTCTATCCTCTGCCACTCATGAGCAGCAACATTCTGCCTGCTCTTAACAAACCAGGATATTCAGCAAGCACACGTAATGGGGCAGCCGCTTGATAGCAATTCTTCCTCGTCCTCTGACCCTCCAGATACACTCCTCCATCCGTGAACTCTGCACAGTGGGTACTATAGTGATGTCCATTCTATAGATGAAGAATTGAGTCTCAGATAGGTTAAGTGACTTGCCTGAAGTCACAGTAGCAGAGCCAGAACTCAAACTCAGACTGACTGATTTCCAAGATCGAATCCCTATCCACTCTGCTATACTACCGGGAGCTTGTCACCTTAGCTGGGATGATCAGAGAGCTGTGTGGCTCTATCCAAATCTAGATGGTTATGAGCTTTAAAATAGACTGGATACCCCCCAGGTATTTCCTGAGCATGTAGTGTCATCAGGGATATGAAAGAGCATATCAGGTCCTTGACAGGCTCACAGTCTTCCTGGGAACATGGGCAGGAAGCAGCAAGAGGGCATCACCAGACAGCCTGTAAGGAATGTGCTGGGAGGGTCCAGAATAAATGGCTCAGCAGACCAACCTCAACCCAAGGCTCCGCTTTCCACCAGAGGTGCGCTGTCAGCCCTGAATCAGAACACCTTAAAGAGCAGTGGGAGGGATGAGCTCACCAGCAGGGACAGGGGTCAGAGGCGCTGTGCTGTGTAGAGACAGGCTATATGGCTCCAAAGACCCTTGCATCCATTCCCTAAATCTTGGTTGAGCATTTACGACACGCAAGGCACACGGTGCTATGCTGAATGAAACAGGCAAGGCCTTGGGAAGCTTGCATTCTCGCTGGGGAGGCAGCCAACAATTAAACAAACCAGAGAATTAGAGGCAGTGAGAAGCAAATGGGAAAGGCGCTACTTCAGGTGGGAGGAAGAGGTGAGTGACAAACTTTCCAAAGATGTAGCATGTAAGTTAGGACATAAGAGGATGAGGAGAGGCCATACAAAGAGTGTTCCAAGGATATGGAAGAGTGCGTGAGAAGGCTCTGAGGCCTCCGGTGGCCCATGTGGATGGAAGCTATCTTGCCCCCCAGCAGGCTTTGCAGGTGGAGCTGTCGAACAGAAAGAAACACTGACAAGAGGTCTCATGGGGAGTGATTAGGCAGCTGTCCCTTGAACAGCTTTGTTGTTAAGACCTGAGAAGGGAAGATGGAAGGATGACCTGCTACAACTGGACGACTCTAAATATTTGATGATAAATGCTGATATAATAACCGATAACGATGATGATAAAAATGATCAAGAGACCAGGCCATCAGGGGGCAATGCTGCCCCTGGCATTGTGTATGTGGCCTTTTTCAGCCTCAAATAAAGGACAAAGTAGAGAGCAGTGTACTTCATTCTTTCTGCTGCCTGTGACACACCTGAGAAGCCCAGGGACCAGTCTCACTGCCCAGAGCCAGCTGGTCCCTCGTGTATGAAGGCATTCCTGCTGCTGTCAAGTCCCTACTGGGATCCAGGCACCATGATGCTCACAGACTTCCCTGTTGCTAGAGAAACATGCTGCCGTCGAGCCCTTGTGGCTGGTGGGTAACATATCTGGTTTCCCCCTTAACTGTGAACACCTTGAGGACAGAACCAGGTCTTAACCGTCCTTATGTTCCCGGCACCTCCCCTGCCGTCTGGTGCACAGTACATGCTCAGTAACTATCGGCTGGAGGGAGGGAGGGAAAGATGGAGGAATGGATGGATAGAGACTAGATCAATTGCTCACCTCCAGTCAGGGCTAGGTACTTCACAGCTGTTCAGTAAATAGCTGAATTATGTGCACGAGAAAATGGTAGATCTCAATAAAATATTCATTGTTGCTGGTGTTGGTTGGATTAGACCTTGAACAACTGTTTCTGTAAGATACTGATTCTGTATATCCCAGAATGCCTCCTCTCACATTCACATCAAATAAAAGTACATTGTAGTATAGTGCAAAGGCAAAAAGTATAAGGACCACAGCTGGAGACCAGGTTCTGCCACTTACAAGGTTTGTGATTCTGGGCATATTTTCATAAGTCTCTGTTTCTTAGCAGGGAGAGTGGGGACAAGTGTGCCCACCCCAGAGAAGTATGGTAAGAATAAAACTGGATACGAGTTTTGAAAGTGCTTTGGGGGTTTTTGTTTATTTTTTGTTTTATCAAATAAATATGCATTTATTGAGTATCTGCTGCATATTCATCACTGAGTGAGTGCTGGAGAGAAAGATAAAAGACAGTGACTGCCCTGGGGGAGCCCACAGCCCAGCAGTTAAGACAGACCCTGGAATGGGAATCCCTAATTTTATGTGTCAGTTCGGCTGGGCCATGGAGCCCAGGTATTTGGTCAAACATTATTCTGGATGTTTCTGTGATGGTGTTTTTTGGATGAGATTAATACTTAAATCAGTGGACTTTGAGTAAAAGAAGATTGCTCTCCATAATGTGGGTGGGCCTCATCCATTCAGCTGAAGGCCTGAATAGAACAAAGACTGACCTCCCCCAGAGGCAAAGGAATTCTGCCAGCAGAGGCCTTTGGACTTGAACTGCAACTCTTCCCTAAGTCTCCAGCATTCCAGCTTACCCCATCAGATTTTGGACTTGACAAGACTCCATAATCATGTGAACAAATTCCTTAAAAAAAAAAAATATATATATATATATATGGTATATATATATATATATATATATACCCTAAGAAGAGTCCTTATGGACCTGGTGCATCCAGCGGCAATTGCTCCATCTGCAGGAGTGTAAAGAAAGGTCTTGGATATTGGAGCAGGGTCCTAGAGACTAATTTTCTGTTAAGAGATGAGAAAGCTCTCCCAAGCGTCACTCAACAGGTTCCTGCCCACTCCCTCCACTTCCTTAGTAGCTGTACTGATTTTGATCTGATCCTCTCTCTATCCTTCTCTTTCCCGGGCCTTTCCAACCTGTCATCTAGTTTGAGTGCCCAGCTGTGTGACCTAGGCAAATCCTCTAACTTCTCTGAGCCTCAGTTTACTCCTTGCTAAAAGCCTATGTCATGAGGTCTAGAAGGCACCTTGTACACTGAAGGACCCTATATTTCTTGATTATTATTAAAGTATCAAGTAGATTCATGCCCTAAGGAATATCAGTGAGTTTCTTCAGATTTCTGTCCAAGGAGGTAACGGGAAATGGGTTGACATTACAGCATGCAGTATTTGAGTTAGCTGTAAGACAAATATTTAACAAATTTGAACAATCAGATTGTGTTATAGAAGATTGTGGAATCTTATATTCTGTAGTTTCATTAAAAACAGAGAAGCTGACTTTTTCTTCCCTCTTTGTTTCCTGGTGTGCGAGGAGAAGGGATTAAGAGCGCTGCTTAAAGGAGCTCCAGAGACGGGCGCGAGCCGCGGCTAAAAGCGCGGACTCCAGAGACGGCATGAGACGCTAAGGCTGCTGCTGCCGCCACCAAGAAGCCTGTGTGCGAGCACAGGTCACTATCCACACACCCCCTTCCGGGGAGCCTGTGCAGCCCGCTACTGCCAGGGTCCCGGGATCCAGGGACAACTTCCCCAGGAGAACGCACGGCGCACCTCAGGCTGGTGCAACGTCACGCTGGCCTCTGCCGCCGCAGGCCCGCCCCGCATCCATACCCTTCCCTCCCCCCCGGCCTGAGTGAGCCAGAGCCCCCGAATCAGCTGCTCCTTTAACCCCGTCCTGTCTGAGCGAAGAACAGACGCCCTCCGGCGACCTACACGCAGAGGCGGGGCCAAATCCAAAGCTGAGACCCGGGAGCTGTGAGAACAAAGAAGAGAAAAGGAAATCTCTCCCAGCAGCCTCAGGAGCAGCGGACTAAATCTCCACCATCAACTTGATGTACCCTGCATCTGTGGAATACAAGAATAGACAACGAATCATCCCAAATTGAGGAGGTGGACTTTGAGAGCAAGATTTATGATTTTTTCCCCTTTTCCTCTTTTTCTGCATGTATGTGTATGCTTCTGTGTGAGATTTTGTCTGTATAGCTTTGCTTCCACCGTTTGTCCTAGGGTTCTATCCGTCCTTTTTTTTTTTTTTTAACCTTTTAAAAAAATTTTTTTTTCTTAATTATTTTTTATTTTAATTATTTTATTTTACCTTATTTTATTTTATTTTATCTTCTTTCTTTCTTTCTTCCTTCCTTCCTTCCTTCCTTCACTTCCTTCCTTCCTTCCTCCCTCCTTTCTTTCTTTTTTTTCTTTCTTTCTTTCTACTTTTTCTCCCTTTTATTCTGAGCCGTGTGGATGAGAGGCTCTTGGTGCTGCAGCCAGGAGTCAGTGCTGTGCCTCTGAGGTGGGAGAGCCAACTTCAGGACACTGGTCTACAAGAGATCTCCCAACTCCACATAATATCAAATGGCAAAAATCTCCCAGAGATCTCCATCTCAACACCAGCACCCAGCTTCACTCACTGACCAGAAAGCTACAGTGCTGGACACCCTATGCCAAACAACTAGCAAGACAGGAACACAACCCCACCCTTTAGCAGAGAGGCTGCCTAAAATCCTAATAAGTCCACAGACACCCCAAAACACACCACCAGACGTGGACCTGCCCACCAGAAAGACAAGAGCCAGCCTCATCCACCAGAACACAGGCACTAGACCCCCTCCACCAGGAAGCCTACACAACCCACTGAACCAACTTTAGCCACTGGGGACAGACACCAAAAACAACGGGAACTATGAACCTGCAGCCTGCGAAAAGGAGACCCCAAACACAGTAAGATAAGCAAAATGAGAAGACAGAAAAACACACAGCAGATGAAGGAGCAAGATAAAAACCCACCAGACCTAACAAATGAAGAGGAAATAGGCAGTCTACCTGAAAAAGAACTCAGAATAATGATAGTAAAGCATGATCCAAAATCTTGGAAATAGAATAGAGAAAATGCGAGAAACATTTAACAAGGACCTAGAAGAATTAAAGATGAAACAAGCAACAATGAACAACACAATAAATGAAATTAAAAATACTTTAGATGTGATCAATAGCAGAATAACTGAGGCAGAAGAACGGATAAGTGACCTGGAAGATAAAATAGTGGAAATAACTACAGCAGAGCACAATAAAGAAAAAAGAATGAAAAGAACTGAGGACAGTCTCAGAGACCTCTGGGACAACATTAAATGCACCAACATTCGAATTGTAGGGTTTCCAGAAGAAGAAGAGAAAAAGAAAGGGACTGAGAAAATATTTGAAGAGATTATAGTTGAAAACTTCCCTTATATGAGAAAGGAAATAGTTAATCAAGTCCAGGAAGCACAGAGAGTGCCATACAGGATAAATCCAAGGAGAAATACACCAAGACACATATTAATCAAACTGTCAAAAATTAAATACAAAGAAAACATATTCAAAGCAGCAAGGGAAAAACAACAAATAACACACAAGGGAATCCCCATAAGGTTAACAGCTGACCTTACAGCAGAGACTCTGCAAGCAAGAAGGGACTGGCAGGACATATTGCAAGTGATGAAGGAGAAAAAACTGCAACCAAGATTACTCTACCCAGCAAGGATCTCATTCAGATTTGATGGAGAAATTAAAAAATTTACAGACAAGCAAAAGCTGAGACAGTTCAGTACCACCAAACCAGCTTTACAATAAATGCTAAAGGAACTTCTCTAGGCAAGAAACACAAGAGAAGGAAAAGACCTACAATAACGAACCCAAAACAATTAAGAAAATGGAAAAAGGAACATACATATCGATAATTACCTTAAATGTAAATGGATTAAATGCTCCCACCAAAAGAATCAGATTGGCTGAATGGATACAAAAACAAGACCCATATATATGCTGTCTACAAGAGACCCACTTCAGACCTACAGACACATACAGACTGAAAGTAAGGGGATGGAAAAAATATTCCATGCAAATGGAAACCAAAAGAAAGTTGGAGTAGCAATTCTCATATCAGACAAAATAGACTTTAAAATAAAGACTATAAGAAGAGACAAAGAAGGACACTACATAATGATCAAGGGATCGATCCAAGAAGAAGATATAACAACTGTAAATATTTATGCACCCAACATAGGAGCACCTCAATACATAAGGCAAATACTAACATCCATAAAAGGGGAAATCAACAGTAACACATTCATAGTAGGGGACTTTAACACCCCACTTTCACCAATGGACGGATCATCCAAAATGAAAATAAATAAGGAAACACAAGCTTTAAATGGTACATTAAACAAGATGGACTTCATTGATATTTATAGGACATTCCATCCAAAAACAACAGAATACACATTTTTCTCAAATGCTCAAGGAACGTTCTCCAGGATAGATCATATCTTGGGTCACAAATCAAGTCTTGGTAAATTTAAGAAAATTGAAATTGTATCAAGTATCTTTTCCGACCACAATGCTATGAGACTGGATATCAATTACAGGAAAAGATCTGTAAAAAATACAAACACATGGAGGCTAAACAATACACTACTTAATAACAAAGTGATCACTGAAGAAATCAAGAGGAAATTAAAAAATACCTAGAAACAAATGACAATGGAGACTTGACGACCCAAAATCTATGGGATGCAGCAAAAGCAGTTCTAAGAGGGAAGTTTATAGCAATACAATCTTACCTTAAGAAACAGGAAACATCTCAAATAAACAACCTAACCTTGCACCTAAAGCAATTAGAGAAAGAAGAACAAAAAAATCCCCAAAGTTAGCAGAAGGAAAGACATCATAAAAATTAGATCAGAAATAAACGAGAAAGAAATGAAGGAAATGATAGCAAAGATCAATAAAACTAAAAGCTGGTTCTCTGAGAAGATAAACAAAATTGATAAACCATTAGCCAGACTCATTAAGAAAAAAGGGAGAAGACTCAGATCAATAGAATTAGAAATGAAAAAGGAGAAGTAAAAACTGACACTGCAGAAATACAAAAGATCATGAGAAATTACTACAAGCAACTATATGCCAGTAAAATGGACAACCTGGAAGAAATGGACACATTCTTAGAAATGCACAACCTGCCAAGACTGAACCAGGAAGAAATAGAAAATATGAACAGACCAATCACAAGCACTGAAATTGAAACAGTGATTAAAAATCTTCCAACAAACAAAAGCCCAGGACCAGATGGCTTCACAGACGAATTCTTTCAAAATTTAGAGAAGAGCTAACACCTATCCTTCTCAAACTCTTCCAAAATATAGCAGAGGGAGGAACAGTCCCAAACTCATTCTACGAGGCCACCATCACCCTGATACCAAAACCAGACAAGGATGTCACCAAGAAAAAAACTACAGGCCAATATCACTGATGAACATAGATGCAAAAATCCTCAACAAAATACCAGCAAACAGAATCCAAGAGCACATTAAAAGGATCATACACCATGATCAAGTGGGGTTTATTCCAGGAATGCAAGGATTGTTCAATATACACAAATCAATCAACATGATACACTATATTAACAAATTGAAGGAGAAAAACCATATGATCATCTCAATAGATGCAGAGAAAGCTTTCGACAAAATTCAACACCCATTTATGATAAAAACCCTGCAGAAAGTAGGCATAGAGGGAACTTTCCTCAACATAATAAAGGCCATATATGACAAACCCACAGCCAACATCGTCCTCAATGGTGAAAAACTGAAACCATTTCCACTAAGATCAGGAATAAGACAAGGTTGCCCACTCTCACCACTCTTACTCAATATAGTTTTGGAAGTTTTAGCCACAGCAATCAGAGAAGAAAAGGAAATAAAAGGAATCCAAATCAGAAAAGAAGAAGTAAAGCTGTCACTGTTTGCAGATGACATGATACTATAAATAGAGAATGCTAAACATGCTACCAGAAAACTACTAGAGCCAATCAATGAATTTGGTAAAGTAGCAGGATACAAAATTAATGCACAGAAATCTCTGGCGTTTCTATACACTAATGATGAAAAATTTGAAAGTGAAATCAAGAAAACACTCCCATTTACCATTGCAACAAAAAGAATAAAATATCTAGGAATAAACCTACCTAAGGAGACAAAAGACCTGTATGCAGAAAATTATAAGACACTGATGAAAGAAATTAAAGATGATACAAATAGATGGAGAGATATACCATGTTCTTGGATTGGAGGATTCAACATTGTGAAAATGACTCTACTACCCAAAGCAATCTATAGATTCAATGCAATCCCTATCAAACTACCACTGGCACTTTTCACAGAACTAGAACAAAAAATTTCACAATTTGTATGCAAACACAAAAGACCCCGAATAGCCAAAGCAATCTTGAGAATGAAAAACGGAGCTGGAGGAATCAGGCTCTCTGACTTCAGACTATACGACAAAGCTACAGTAATCAAGACAGTATGGTACTGGCACAAAAACAGAAAGATAGATCAATGGAACAGGATAGAAAGCCCAGAGATAAACCCACGCACATATGGTCACCTTATCTTTGATAAAGGAGGCAGGAATGTACAGTGTAGAAAGGACAGCCTCTTCAATAAGTGGTGCTGGGAAAACTGGACAGGTACGTGTAAAAGTATGAGATTAGATCACTCCCTAACACCATACACAAAAATAAGCTCAAAATGGATTAAAGACCTAAATGTAAGGCCAGAAACTATCAAACTCTTAGAGGAAAACATAGGAAGAACACCTATGACATAAATCACAGCAAGATACTTTTTGACCCACCTCCTAGAGAAATGTAAACAAAAATAAACAAATGGGACCTAATGAAACTTCAAAGCTTTTGCACAGCAAAGGAAACCATAAACAAGGTAAAAAGACAACCCTCAGAATGGGAGAAAAGATTTGCAAATGAAGCAACTTACAAAGGATTAATCTCCAAAATTTACAAGCAGCTCATGCAATTCAATAACAAAAAAACTAACAACCCAATCCAAAAATGGGCAGAAGACCTAAATAGACATTTCTCCAAAGAAGATATACAGACTTCCAACAAACACATGAAAGAATGCTCAACATCATTAATCATTAGGGAAATGCAAATCAAAACTACAATGAGATATCATCTCACACCAGTCAGAATGGCCATCATCAAAAAATCTAGAAACAATAAATGCTGGAGAGGGTGTGGAGAAAAGGGAACACTCCTGCACTGCTGGTGGGAATGTGAATTGGTACAGCCACTATGGAGAACAGTATGGAGGTTCCTTAAAAAACTACAAATCGAACTACCATATGACCCAGCAATCCCACTACTCGGCATATACCCTGAGAAAACCAAAATTCAAAAAGAGTCATGTACCAAAATGTTCCTTGCAGCTCTATTTACAATAGTCCGGAGATGGAAACAACCTAAGTGTCCATCATCGGATGAATGGATAAAGAAGATGTGGCACATATATACAATGGAATATTACTCAGCCATAAAAAGAAATGAAATTGAGCTAGTTGTAATGAGGTGGATGGACCTAGAGTCTGTCATACAGAGTGAAGTAAGTCAGAAAGAGACAGGTACCGTATGCTAACATACACATATGGAATTTAAGAAAAAATAAATGTCATGAAGAACCTAGGGGTAAGACAAGAATAAAGACACAGGCCTACTAGAGAATGGACTTGAGGATATGGGGAGGGGTAAGGGTAAGCTGTGATGAGGCGAGAGAATGGCATGGACATATATACACTGCCAAGCGTAAGATAGCTAGCTAATGGGAGGCTGCCGCATAGCACAGGGAGATCAGCTCAGTGCTTTGTGACCACAAAGGAGGGGTGGGATAGGGAGGGTGGGAGGGAGGGAGATGCAGGAGGGAGGAGATATAGGAACATATGTATACGTATAGCTGATTCACTTTGTTATAAAGCAGAAACTAACACACCATTGTAAAGCAATTATACTCCAATAAAGATGTAAAAAAAAAAAGAAAAAAAAAAACAGAGAAGCTCCTGGGACATCAGCATGCAAACGGCAAGAATGAAAAAAATGGCATCTTGAGTCACTCCAAGGGCATAGTTGGATACAAAACCTAGATGTCTGGACCTAAAATTGGCATCAGAGGGAGGACAGGTGGGCTGGCTATTCTCTGGGATGGGAAAAGCATTGACCATGGATGGATGTGAGTCCTCTGATCCACTCTCCCCACTAGACAGAAAAGCAGGAGGTAAAGGTGATGCATCTGCCTGGCCACAGGCCAGAGTCATCCTCAGACACCAGGGATGACCCTGCAGAAAGCCCTGTGTGGTCAGTAAATCTACAGAACCTGCCCACTAACTGAGGACCCATCACTAGCCTGATGCAGGCTGGGCCATTCAGGGGATAAACTTCTGCACGTGGGGCTCTCTACTTACCTGATGGACCCAGATTCTTTTTCAATAACCAGTTTTATTGTTCAAAAATGAAGGAGAATGTCCCGTGGACAGAAGAAACCAAATCCGTGCAGAATTCAATGGCTGCTGCATCCACTTCGAAGATTCAAAATATACCAGCATATACTGTTTCCCTCTTATGAGGAGCAAGCTACTAACTAGACTGCTCAAGGGGTGTTCCTTAAGTCTCAGGCTAAACTAAAGCCCAGACACACATTAGGGAATTGAAAAGTTCATAAGTCTAGAGCCTCAAGCTGGAAAATAAGAAAAACGAACCAGAATTGTAAAAGGATGGAAAGGCAAGACACTCATGCAAGTATTCAGAGCCCAAAGTGGTATTGTGATAAGATCAGGGGCCTCGTGAGCCTGGGTTCAAATCCTGATTCTACCCCCTTATTAGTTTTGTCATCTTGTCTTTCCTTGCTTACCCTCTCTTTGCCTCATCTTCTTTTTCTATCAGATCTAGTGGTACCTACTCTCCAGGTATTTGAATCAAATCCAGTGACATCTACTCTTCTATTCTTCAACATTGTGAGCATTACAGAATGGAGGATATCAGTAGCTAGTGTGCCTGACACATTGTGGGCTTTCAATAAACAGTCACAGTTAATGTTAATTCACCAGAAATGCTTCTTTAGGCTTGCATTAAAACACGTTGAATAATTGTTTTGCAATCCAGACATACAGCAATGAAATTATAATCGAAGGAACAACATAGTGTGCGCTATGTAGAAGCTCTAATTCCGGGCTACCATTTGGTTTAGAATTTAACGTTTTCATCTTTATTTTATGCCCAGTGCAGAAATGCCTCAAGTTTATTTATCAACTAGACGCTAATGTGCATTCTAAGGGAAATTACCCTCACCAGGATCTGACTATGGTTGTAAAATTATAAATAACAAATCACTTAGTGAAAAAAAAACATTCTTTTTTGCTTTTAAATAAAGGTGAGAGAGATATTGGAGTTCATAAAATAAGTCAGCTCTGTGCTTTGCTCTCTTCAACATGTCACTAAAATCGAGGGTCCCCCTGTCTCCATTTATCTTACACTGAACCGAGGCTCCCAGCTCCTGAAAATGAGACCACAAATGATCAATTACATCTTAGTGCATGAAGGCAAAGGTTAAATGTATTATTGCTCACCACAGATCGACCCTAACTTCAGGATTGATGCCATAAACAAAAAAGGAAAAATATAATTAGGGCTGTGAAGGTTCCAGCTTTAGTCTCCAAAGAATTACAAAGGGAAATGGTGACCCCTACTGGTAGAAAGTAGAACAGCCAGCCCGCCTTGGGCACACGGAGGGAGGAAAGGACTTTTCGGATTCAGACTGAGGCCCACTGAGGATCTCTGTGAGAAGAAAAGGATTGGATCTTCTCGTGTAGGTTGGAGCTGTTTTTGTATTTGCAAAACAGAGACTGAATGAGAGGGAGTGTTTCGGCCCAGGGTGTGAAGCCCGAAGGCAGGCTCCTTATGGACACAGATGGACTCTTCCGCCTCCGACTCTATCATGTCTGCCAAGGCTGAGAGGAAGGCAGGCAGTGCCGCCGCCCACCAGCCCCTTCCCATACAAGCCCTGATCTCAAAGCCCAGAGCTCACTTTCCAGCTTAGAGGTTCAAGGCCCCAATTGCAGATCCCATTATAAGGAGTCTCTTCATGGGCAATTGAGAGGGACGCATCATCCCTTAAAGTGCCCTGGAGAAGGGAAAATCCATAATCCATTGAGCCAGTCTCTGAACAATTGTGGAAGAGGATATAGAACAGGCAGAGTGGCCAAAGATGACAGTAGCCGTCACCAGGACCACTCAAAGGAACCACCTGTGGGAGTACACGGGGCTGCTCACCCACGAGTCCTGGCTCTCTACTGTCTGGGCACACACTGGAAGCATACTTTCTGGCCCACCTATGGCTGGATGGGACCTTGTAAATAGTTCCAGGCAGCTGTTTGAGCAGAAGTCAGAGCATTTAATCATGGGTGCAAAACCTTCCAGAGTTCTTTTATCCACAATGAGCAGAGCTCCCCCCGTGCCCAATCTGCAAGCACCATGTACTATAGTAGAAAAATAAAACTTGAGATGTGGGGGTTGTTTGTTATGCAGCATAACTTAGTCCATTATGACTGACTCATCATCTAAGCTCACAGGTTGAGAACTTTCTACTCAGAAGAATGTTGACATTCAAAGAGGGTTTGTGAGGCCATATCAGGCAAGCCAGGGCTTAGCTGCTTCTTGAATTGATCAGAACACAAGTCAGACTGGTGCTGCTTTTGGTTCGGTAGGGCACTTCCCTGCCTTTTGCACATCTTGGCACATGTAGAAAATGTTAATATGTGTGTGGCATCCAGGGGTAAACTGAAGGAAAATTAGGAATATCTATATAGGATTTGGTGAAAACTTCATTTTCTTTTCTCAATGTTATATAATTATAATAGGCAAAGATTTAGGGAACATGTTTATTATTAAATTTGACAAACCCTCCCTTTAAAGTCTTTTTTAATATTTTAATGGAGAAACTTGGGCTTGTTTTGGTGAATATAACTTTTTTTGCATTACATTTTATGCTTGAAATGGCCACACACAATTCCTGATAATAAGTTGTTAATGATTATCTCTTCAAAGTCTTGGTATTCGCCATCCATGAGAAAATTTGTATATGCACAGATAGTGAGGAAATTTTTAAATTATCTTTACAACAATTCCAAAATTGTTAAAGTTATTCTTCTAGAATTGAACGGCTCTTTTGAATGTTGAAATTTCTTGTGACAATGCAAATGGTTTTTTCATTCAATGGAGCTTTTTCACATCGTGTATTTCAAAAGTGATGAAACTCTAATTTGCAAAACACAAAACACATATGAATCGTTAGAGCTGTCACCCTGTGTCTAGCTTGGACACCAGGGAGAGAGCTCATCAGCCACAAATGGACAGAAATATCCAAGATCCATGATGTTTCTATGTCAGGGTTTCCACCGTGAGCTGCGCCCTTCTTAAACTCCTCATTGCCACCGCATTCGTCTTATAAAGAAAGCCAATCTCCTCCCTGCCCAGCTGACAAAGCCCTCCATTCTGGCCCTAGGATCTTCACACAAACTCTTTGTTATCTCTGCCTGGAACATTCTTGCCCTGCTTTCTCCCACCTAACCCCTATTTATACATCTAATTGCTCAGAATGCCTTCTCTGACCCCCAACCCCAATAAAGTCTCCCAGATGGAGCCTGAAGTGTCACAGGCCCATCAGACTAGGTTCATGTTTAGGTTTTAAATTAACTACAAGGAGAGTGTCCACTTCTACTGCATCAGGGGAACATCAGGCTGGAGATTTGGGGGGAGATCTTTGAAATCACAAGAAGAAATTTCCTCCACGCTAAGGGGGTGGGGCGAGTACCATATCCATCCTCTCATTTATCTAACTGAATGATCCATCCATTGATCTACCCATCCAATGATCCAATGAGAACTTACTGTGTACCAGACGCCATATTATTGACTTATTTTATTGTATTTTAATACCTTTTACTTTTCCTTTGTGGCCCATATTACAATTATAAATAGATATCTATCTAGGTGTATTTGTTTCCCACTAGACTGTCAACTCCATAAGACCAGAGAGTGTGTCTTTTTTTGTCTACTACTGTATACCCAAGACCTGACACAGTCCCTGTATCAATATATATTTGTTAAATGAATAAATTAATTCATGCAAGAAGAATGCACTTGGCCATGGAAATTCTACACAGCAGAGAATCCACATAAAATAATGGAAGAGTGAATCTGAAAGAGCTTAAAATGCTAACATAAAATGCATTTGGCCTACTCCCCTTGCTACCGACTCACATCCCTAGCCCCACTCTGCCCTCCTGCCTTCCCTTATTCACTATTATCCCTTTCTGCTCCTGAATCTGTTTCTCTGGCATTCTATGTTTCTCTATTCTCTTTTGCATTCACATACGGCATCTGGTACACACTGGTACAGAGTAAGTGCTTATTAAATACGTACTGAATAAATGCTAGGATCGTTGGATGGATGGATGAATCAATCGATGGATGGATCATTGAATTAGATAAATGAGAGGATGGATATGGTACTCTCCCCACCACCACCCCTTAGCATGGAGGAAATTTCTTCTTGTGATTTCAGAGATTCCCCCCCAAATCTTCACTCTAGTGCTCCCCTGAACCAGTGGAAGTGGACACTTCCCTTGTAGTTAATTTAAAACCTAAACATGAATCTGGTCTGATGGGCCTGTGACATTCCAGACTCCACCCAGGCAGCCTCTCCATTACTCCTAATGACCAGCCTTGAAATGGAATTACTTCATTCTTCAGAGGAGAGTGCAGGAAGTTTTTGCCTCTCTGAACAGCAAGCACATACTGCAAAGACATTCTGCTTCTATAAATACGCTTTCCTAAATGTTAAAGGGTTAGCGCAATTTCCAAAGGTCTCTGCCTCGAAGGAGCACTTAGACGGTATTTAATTGAACTACTTTTTTCTTTGAGGAGTGAGGAAACTAAAATGAAAGGAGTGGAAAAGCTTCTTGGTTTTATGTCAAAATATAGGCTTCTAGATAAAATAATGGAAAGAGAATTTTCTGTTATTAAACTCGGGAAAATGAACATAAATGGCTCAACCAAGGAGAGAACAGTATGTATAGGATTTTTATAGGATAGTTGGAGGAAAAACAATCTCCTTTTAAACTCTGTTTTCAAACACTTGACAACTGTTGAAGGCACGTTTGCTGAGAAAAATCATTAGAAATCTCTCTCCCTCCTTCGGCATTCAAAAGTGAACATTAAATATAAACACGTCTACAGCAAGTTTAAATATTAACTTCTTTCATAATATCCCTAAGTGTTTCCAGAGCAAATTCCTTTGATCAGAGAAAACTGAATTTTGTAAAGGTCGAAAAGAGATCACCTAAAGGAAGCAAGCTCTCTGAAAACGGACAAATGAGCAATTTGTCATTTTGTATTTCTGAAAACATTTGAACGACAACTGGCATACTTTCAACCCAAGTCCCATCAAGGAGCCAGCAATTAAATCCTTGCTCCTGTTCGATGTATTCAGAATGTTTGTGTAATTCTGAATTTGATGTGATGTTCTCTGGAGACAAAGAGAACTGGGGACTGCTGGGTCAGCATTCACAGGATGCTGAGAAGAGAAGGTGAATGCGTGCACTGGTTTTGATTACCGCACAGTACAAGCGGCTGTGCACAGAACTTTTCATTTAGACCACGATGCAAATGGCGCCCCCTAGATTCTGCAGTGAACAACCTGCACATCTGTACTTGGTGCAGTTTGTAAGTTGTACTGTTGTCTTTTGTTTGGCTACCTGGCACGGAAATATTCTTTCAAGTCGAGGGGAATCCAAACCACAGGACCCCAAACCCCATTATGGTAGCCAAAGGGGATACGTATTTCCCCTTCCCCACAGCTTGGATCTGGGCCACGCTCAGTCAAAGTAAGCCAAAGTAAGCCAGTGCTTTTGCCCAGAACTCTAAATCTAAAAGCAGTGACACACACAAAAAACGAAAGCATTAATTTGAAAAGATACATGCACCCCAATGTTCATAGTAGCATTATTTACAATAGCCAAAATATGGAAGCAACCTAAGTGTCCATCAACAGATGAATGGATAAAGAAGATGTGGTATATATACCAAAATGGAATATTACTCAGCCATAAAAAAGAATGAAATTTTGCCAGTTGTAACAATATGGATGGACTTAGAGGGCATTATGCCTAGTGAAATAAGTCAGACAGAGAAAGACAAATACTGTATGATATCACTTATATGTGGAACCTAGTATAGAAAACAAACTAGTGAATATAAGGAAAAAGAAACAGACTCACAGATTTAAAGAACAAACTGAGGTTATCAGTGGGGAGAGGGAAAGGGGAAGGGGCCAGATAGGGGTAGGAGATTAAGAGGTACAAACTACTATGTATAAAATAAATAAACTTCAAGATATACTGTACAGCACAGGGACTATAGCCAATATTTTATAATAACTATAAATGGATATAAATCACTACGTTGTACACCTGAAACGTACATAATATCGTACATCAGCTACACACCAATTTAAATAAATAAATAAGTAGTGAAACAAAAAATGCAGGCTGAATGGAAGTCATCAAAGACAGCAGCAGTGGAGTTGAGAGGCCAGCAGTGGTGGGTCCAGCGGGCTGCCACTGACCCCTGCTCTAGGGTGGCCCCTGCCTGGGTAAGGACATGTTGGAGGGCTGAATCCAGGCCATGCTCTGCTCACCAAGCTGGTCCCGTAACACGTGGTTGCAAAGCAGGCTCCTCTTTCTAACCCACACAGATGAGGAGCCGCGGTCCTGAGCAGGAGTTCAGGTGGAGGCACCAGCAGTTTACTCCAGGGCATAACACTGGTTGTGCCCTCAGCCACCCAGCCTCCCCTGGTCTCTGGTCTCCAGCCTTCCTGTGGATCCTGCAAGCTGCCCGTTACCCTCCCAACACGTCACTTTTCTCCTTAAGGCTGCAAGAGTCAGTTTCTGTTGTGTGCACATCTGGCGTCTGTCCAGCAGGGACCCCTGACCACACACCCCTTCTTAACAACTCATCCCACCTTGCTTTGTCACGTAAGGGTCCCTGGAAAAGGCCAGACTTAATGGGGTGTTTGGAATTAGAAAAGAATGAGCATGTTGGACGAGACTACCGTTCCACTACCCAGATAATAGGAACTGGTCTCCACGTACTGAATTTTTTAAACAGACTGGGATGTTAGAGAATATCTATCAGATGTTGGCAGATGAAACCCAGCAGAGGCAAGCGAGTTGTGGAAGGTCACCTAGCTAGTTAATAGCAGCTTCTACAAGCCTCTCTACCTTGGCTGCTCAATTGCATTATTTCCATGGACACCAGGATGTGGCTGGAGTTGAGTCAAAGAGGGGCATCACTTCCGCTCACCAAGTTATGCCAAACGCTCACAAGATGCTTTGCTGAAATCAGTTTGCCTTCAAAATTTAACCCTGGTCCAGAAGTGCAAACCTGAAACCTTAAGGGCAATGTAGTGAGATGTTTTCAACATTAAAAAATTAAGATCTACAGTATAGAGCTGCCTCCACTTGTGGTTCCTGGAATAAAATAACAAGGACCCTTGAGGCAGAATGGGAGGTGCATGCATGAGAGAAGCGATGAACCGCTATTCGGACAGTCAGACATGGGCACCTTTTCTCCCAGAATAAAAAGAACCTTCGTCCCACACATGCTACAAAAGATGTGGGAGGGGAGCAGTAATGAAGGACAGAGGGGCTAATCCAAGACAAGTTTGGTTTCAGTGCCTCGCTTGTCTTAGTCTTGGTTCACAGGATACAGGACATCAAGGAAAGAATGAAAGCATATGTTGCATTTTCTCGATTACTGAGTGTGTGTTTCTTAGTGAGAAAATACAAAAATTCATCAGACAGTGTTTCAACTGTTATACCTCACACAGCAGTCTAATAAGACACAAAGGGTAGGAAGGTTTAGCCCCATCACAGAGATCGGCAAACTGAGGCCTGGAAAGGAGACCACAGAAGTAGCGGTCTTTCTCCCCGAGCTTCATCCAATAGACCACAGAATCCCTACAGTTCAGAGGTCAGCAAAGTTTTCAATAAAGAGCCAGATGGTAAATATTTTAGGCTGTGAAGACCATACAGTCACAACTACTCAACTCTGCCCATTTGGTAAAGGCAGCCATAAACGTAAACTAATGGGTGTGGGTGTGGTCCAATAAAACGCTAAGAAACAGTGGCCTAAATCTGGCCCATGGCCATGGTTTGTTGTGGTTGACAGTGTGCCCTCCGATACCCACCCACCGTCTCATCACAGACTCTCTAACGCAGCCTCGAATGTTTTCGAGGTAACATCATCTCTCAGATCCAGAGGTGGTAATTACTGCCATAAGAGACAACATCCTTTGATTCTCATAAACAATAACAGGCAGAGAGCCGTGTCAGAGGATGGTAAACCTTTCGGACACACCCCTGTTTCTGAGACAATCTTCTCTTACCAGGAAACCGAAAGCCCCTCTCACTCCCCCCGTGGGTCTCTCCATATAGCATGTGTAATTCGATGCACAGAATTAGTATGTGACATCTCCTCTCCCCTCGCAAGCATTTTTGCCTGAAAAACCAGACAGCAGTCTCATCGCGACAGCACGAGAATAACTTGTCATCCTGGTAATGGTCTAACTGCATACAAGTGTCTGTCATAATGAAAATTGGTCTCTTCCATTTCAATTCATTTTGTCAACAATCCAAATGGAACCCGAATATATCTTCCAACACCACTGCACACAGAGCAAATAGGAAGAGAACTTTAAAATGGACCTCATCATCATACAACTAAATATTTACATTAAAAAAGATTCTCTCTTCTGGAAGACATCCCAGCTCTACCATGCTCCCCTGCCAGTACACCTGCAGCTTTTTGTAGCTAATTAAGAAACTCCAGAAAATGCATTCAAAAGGGCCTCAGCAAACAGATGCCCACTCCATTAATTAAACAAGCCAGAGCAATCACCCAGGCTGTAATTGGAAAATGTGCTTCCTTCCTCCACTGTAAGGCAATCACAGTTATTTGCAAATGTTTTCTGATAGTTTCTCAAAAGACAGAGTAGGCTCTGGCTTCCTCTAGCAAGGGGCAAGATGTTTAGGAAAGGTTAGAGGTAGGAGACAGTCACCCAAGTTCACTAATTAGCTCTTCTGCCCCTTCCTCTCCCTCCAGAAGACTGTGCTAATGAGAAAAGGAAGTTTAAGTGTTAAAAAAAGAAAGGAAGCTTGCTAATACTACTTAATGGCATAAAAACGTTCCCATGCAGTGCACTCTTCAGAGCTCTAATTAGGATGCACAGTGGTCCAGTATGTGTAGAAAGTAGCCACAGCCCAGTGGTCCTCCATTTAGCTGAGTTCTCACCAGTGCTGGGAGCAGGAGGGAGGTGAAGAAGGCCACCTGCGGAAGGAGGAAGGAAACAAAATAGCGGGGAGTCTCTCCTATCATCTCGTCTTTGGGTTCCAGGCAATGTTTTAGGGGAGCCCTGGTCTTAAGTAAAATGCCCTTAGTCATGGATTATCCTTAAGCATCTCATTCAGGGCTTACAGATGCCATGGCCTCCAGGAGCCAGTACTCAGGTTATTAAGCTATTGCTCTGAGCAGTAAACCCACCCTTCTACACTCTCCTCTGTGGTGTGGGGCTAAGACTTTGCAAATCACTTCTCCTTTGCCAGCTGGCTTCCTGTTAAGTGCCACTGATGGAGGGCACTAAAGGGAGACTGAAAAGCTGTAGGAGTAAAAAAGGACTTGCTCCTTCCTGTTTTGCTGTTTCCTGTTGGCATCAACCAAGTGATGGCCCTTCCCCTCAGCAACAACAGTGGGTCCCATTTCCAAGGTCCTTCCGGCCCTCCCAGATATAAACTCATGGCATCCTCCCTACCCACTCAGATACACCAGCCCCAGCTGGTAGCACTTCCTTCTCAGAGTTCTGAGTCCCAGTTCCATAGGGCCCCTCCTCCAAGAACCTAGGTTCCAATAGCCCCATGTTCTTAACTTTGTTTCTCAAGCCTTAAGAATAATCCATGCTTTCTGCAGTTACTACCTTTTGATACCTCAGTATTCCCTTTTTGCCCTTCAAGTCCCTTTAAAAGAGAGAATTTAAAATAGAGAAAGCTAGTGAGGCTTTTTTTCTACTGACTTGACTCTGACTAATCCAATATTTGATACCAAAAGTGGTCTTAGGAAGCTGATCCTCAAAGATGGGATTCTGGGATTGGTTGGGTCCTCTTGTCCTTGGTCTGTTGAAAACAGTGCTGTGGTCCTTGAGAAATGGGGTATTAGTACTAGTAACCTCTAGTGAGCAGTGACACCATGATTAATCACATTATCACCTGTAATTATTTCCTTTCACAGTTTCTGTGAGTCAGAAGTTCAAGGAGCAGCTTAGCTGGACAATTCTGGCTCAGGGTCTCTTATGAAGTTGCAATCAACATGTCAGCTGTGGGTAAATCAAGGGACGGCTTGACTGTGGACTGGTGTGCTCTTATGGCTGGAACGTTGGTGCTGGCTGTCAGCAGGAGGCCTCAGTTCCTCTTCACACGGACCTCTCCACAGGGCTGCTTGAGTGTCCTCACAATATGGTGGCTGGGTTTCCCAAAAGTGAGTGATGCATGACAGAGTACAAAGAAGACACAGCCCCATCCCCTAGCCAGGGTTGGACACTGACCCAGGAGGTGTCCTGGAGGGAAAAGCTTTGCTTAAAAAGAGAGAGAGAGAGAAAAAAATGGGAACCTGTCAGATCCTATCCCTCAGGAATTTGATCAGGAATATTTGGTGGTCAGAGCCTAATTCCTAAGGGTACACACTGGAGGGGTGCTCTGAAGCAGCAGGGTCTATAAGTGAACTCAATTTATGCAGAAGTGAAAGCCATCCAGAGGAGAAAAATATTTGGAGGGTAGAGGGTACACAGAGACTCAGAGGACAGGGAAGAAGGATGTCAGTAACAGCAAGAATAGTAAAAGCAAATATTATGAGATGTTACATTACTTGAAAGTAGCATATCTACAAATTCCAGTGGAGGGGCCAAAAGAATCTTGTTGGTAAAAAGGCCTTGGACCCTTTCAGTCCCTGAACTATGCCTCACTCTGACTCTCTGACAACTCCCAGGACAAGCCCAAGTCTTGTCTCTTTTTTGCCATGTTTCTTCTTATTAAAACCTCATTGCTGCAGTCATCTTTGTAAGGTACTCTTCCTTACACCAAAGCAACCAGATAAGCCAGGGCTTTTAATCAAATAAAACATCTTACGGTTTACACAGCTCTCTTACAGCCCACTGGCATCAAATCCTCACAGCAGCTCAGAGAGGGAGGCAGAACAGTGACGGCTCCATCCCACAAATGAGGAGACTAAGGCTCACAGAGACTGAAGGAATTGACCAAGTTCATGCAACTAGTAAGGTAAGTCAGGGCAAAGCTCAAATCCAGTTCCACCTGCCAACCCAGTGCTCTTTCCCACGTCACCACATAACTACCATATACCTAGATAAAGGAACGACCGAAGAGACACTGAGCCACTGAGTACCCTCCACAAGACAAGCACAGTGCCAGGAGTTCAGAAATATTAGGGAACAACAGAGAAAAAGATTTCTGCCTTATGGAGCTTCCGTTCATGTGTGTAGCCATGGAAAGCAAACTACAGATGTAAGGTGAATTCTCAAAGCCCACCATGAAATCTGCCTCTTTATCCTGCCACTGCAGCATTTCAGGCCTTGTACATAATTATTAAATACACACACATGCAGCCTTATTTATTTATACACATAATTGCTATGACTGTGAGTTAGGTGAGCCACTTCACCACTCTGAACTCCAGTCATCCTACCTACAGAATGGAGTGCAGTAACATCCACGTCTTTTGGTTTGCTATGAGAATTCAGTGGTGTGCTGCACTTAGCACTGTGACTGACACACAGTAAACACTGAATAAGCAATACCCAACTGCTGTCCTATCATCATCGTTGTTGTTACCTCTGAACTCCAGTGGGTGACAGCCAAGCAGATTTAATTTTGAAAATATGCAGATTTTATTAGGAAAATAAAAAGCGTGGCCTGTTATGTCATTAGTATTTCCTATTTGCCCCCAGTTCTGATATGGCAACTGTGAGGAATGTTTGACCCATGTGAGATGTTCATTGCAATTTTTAATTTAATTAATTAATATGTTGCCTTGAATTAATTAATTAATATTCAAGGTCCCTTTCCCCATGCCACCTTCTTCCTCACTTGCCCAGGAAGAAGGAATCTCCATGGACTGGTCAGATCTGTGAACACTAATGGGCTGAAGGGTAGAGACACCCTGTAGTAGGAGGTGAGAGGGGTAAGGAGACTGGAGCTGAGATCCAGCCCCTCTCCTCACCTCCTGCCTCCTCTCCCACATGGCACCAGCCCTGGTACAGGACTAAGCCAGCCTGGTACCAGGCACTGTCTTTCTACACCAGATCTTCTTGTAAGTCTTCCGGCTCTGGAGGGATGGAATGAATCAGCCTTCCTTCTCGACGATAAGAACTCAGCCTTCAGTCTTCACACTGAGGGACCACGTAGGCAAAGCAGGACCCATACTCCACTCCATTTCCATAGTAGTCTGTGTAAAAGGGTTGGTCCACGTTGCCCAGGTCAGCTTGCCAGAGTGTTCTGCATTGGGAGACAAGGGTCAATTCCCATTTACCACTGCTCATTTCCCTCAGGGTTCTGGTGGGAAAAAACAGGCAGAATTTGGTTTTCCTCACTTCTTGGCCAAACTTCACCTTCACACTATCTCTCACTAGGATATCTCACAGAATGAACAAATAGATGAATATGCATTTATTTATCACAGTCCCTACCTCAGGGAACTTATGCTCTGCTTACGGGAGCAGAGCTGGCTTCTACAACACTCTCCAGTGCTCTCTTTTCCCTTAGAGACTGAGAGGACCATGGGGTCCAGGTGATGCCGCTACAAGAAGATGGTCACTCTGGTTCCCTGAGTGTCTATGTGGAGAAGAGCCCCTTGCCAGCCCACATGGCCCAGGGCTGTTTGTTAACACAGCATAACTTAGACCATCCCGACTCTGTGGTTTAGGTGTGAACTGCAGCATGGCTTAATTTCAAAGACATGCTTCAGGTTGCGTATCAATAAAATCTCCTGAGAATCTGTCTAGTCTGTCTTAATTTCTTAAATTATATTATTCCAGGATCCTAGGGACCATGGTGAAGAGACAGGTCCTAGTAATCAATACAAAGCAGCCAGGAGGGAAAAAAAAAAAGTCACCAAAACAGCAACATAAAGAAAGTCACCAGAAAAGCAACATAATGAAAATTACATTCTTGGAAGACCCTCTTGTTCTGATACGAAGATATATCGGTGGAGGTAGGGACTAGAGGGGTATAGAACAAATTCAGCTAGGAATGATAAAGATACAGGAAAAAACAGGCCATAAAATGATGCTAGAGGAACCATGAGAATCATGGAAGATGGTGGGAAGAGGGGCCTGGAGACTCCAGGCAGCCATGTGAACTTTGATCCTTCCTTTGCCCATACTCCTAGAGTCCCCAAATCATTTAGCTTCTCTGTATCTGCCCTTTCCTTGCCATCCCCACAAACATGACCAAGCCTAATCATTTTAGGCAAAGCACTATCTTCCTCAGCTGATAAAACAAACTTGCAACTCATCATTGCTGCTACTATCCACATGGTCTTGGATCATATCTCCTTTTCTTTATTGGAGATTCCGAGAGCTTTCAACTTTCTGTTTTGGCAGATTCTGCTAACAGAGGTGAACAATAGTAGCAAAGGAAAGCTTCCTTCTGAGGAGAAAATTTCCAACATAGAAAAATACCTGTCCATTCCCCCATTTTTCCTTGTACCCAGGTGGGAATAATATATTGAGTCTGCATAATAGGTCTAGCTAACTTCAATAAAGAGAAGAGGACTTTTAGAATTGAAGCCATTTGTTAGGATGGTGGAGGAAAAGGGGGTAAGGAGTGGTTCCCTCATGACTTTGTGAAGCCTGCATGTTTACCTTCAGATTTAATTTACATAAGAAAGAAATTTCTACCTGTTCAAAATATTCTTATCTTGGGTTTTCAGTTGTACATGGTTAAATCTAATTCTTACTGGTACCATGGGGCTTCCTACTTCCTCCATTCTTTATTGGAGAAGGAAGTAAAATATATGCACTGACCTTTCATATCACAGCTAGTAGGCAGCAAAAAAGCGCCAACCAAGATCTCTCTGACTCTGAAAACTAAGCTTTCCAGAGTTGCCACAGAGCTGCTCTGACTAGTATTTTGATAAGCAAAGAATGGCACACCTGATGTCAGCACAAAGTACCAAAAGCAAGGAAAGGTACCAAAAGTGAGTAGCTTTCCTAAAGCTACATTTTATTATATAAACAAAGGGGAACTGTCTTAAACAGAATTCTTTCAGATGTAAAAGAATCTCCACTCAAACTAGATTAAACAAGGAAAAATTTAATTAGTTCAAAGAACTGGGAAGTATGCGGATTTGCTATCTTCATGCACATATGAATCAAGGGACTTAATGTTGTTCTCTGTCATATATTCTCTATCTTTATCTCTGTCTCTTTGTCCTTCACCCAGTGTGTTGATCTCATTCTCTTCTATAGCAGTAAATCTTTCTCTATTAGGCAAAGGGAGATGGTCCTTGACAGTCCCAAATTTACATTCTCCCAGCCTAACACACTCAGCCAAAAGAGCATCCCTTTGTCTCAATGTCCCTATATCAGTCCCAGAGAAGACCATGATTGACACTATCTACCCCTGGAACAATCACTATTGCTATGAAATGAGGTACCAAGATTGGCTAGGCAGGGTGGGGTGTATAGGATTGGGGCAAGGGATGGAGATTGACATTTCCATTAGAATGTAATGGGGGAAGGATGGCTCCCAAAGGAAAGGACAAAAGAGTAGGAAAAACATTGTATATTCACTCCAGGAGTCACTAAATATTTTTGAGCAAGGGAGTAACAAAATGAAACAAGAAAGAAACAAAATAAAAATAAACATGGGGACTTCCCTGGTGGTGCAGTGGTTAAGAATCCGCCTGCCAGTGCAGGGGACACAGGTTCAAGCCCTGGTCTTCAAGCCACATGCCACGGAGCAACTAAGCCCGTGTACCACAACTACTGAGCCCACGTGCCACAACTACTGAAGCCTGCATACTCTAGGGTCCACGTCCCGCAACTACTGAGCCCACGTGCTGCACCTACTGAAGCCCACGTGCCTATAGCCCATGCTCTGCAACAAGAGAAGCCACCACAATGAGAAGCCACACACTTCAGCAAAGAGTAGCCCCTGCTTGCCACAACTAGAGAAAGCCCACGTGCAGCAGTGAAGACCCAACACAGCCAAAAATTTTAAAAATTAAAAAAAATATAAAAACATGAATGCCCTGGGCAGATGGGTTGGTGGGTAAAAGGAGGCAGCTTTTAGAATAATCAGGAAGGGAGTAATGAAGGGCTTAACCTGAGGAATGGTAATACACAACAAAAGAAAAGAAGGGTCAAAAATGCCAGCCGCATGTCTACTTCCAGCCATGAGGAAATAACAGTGTCTAGACTAACCCCTCTAGGGAATTGGGAAAGTGTACAAAATATATTTCCAAATATTGGGCAACAGGCAACAAAAGACTGTGATCCCTGAGAGAAGAGAAATAAACAAAGTGAATTCCATGATCACCCCAAATTTCTGCCTGGAGTCAATTTCCAGATTGTGGCAAAGAGAAGGGGAACCTGAATAGAGCACAGTGGGTATTGTTGAATTGAGGAGTCAGAGATCAAGAGTTTTAGGGAGCTGAGTTAGCTAAAATTTGTGGGGCAGAATGTCAAGAAGGAGAGAGCTTTTATAAAATGAGCTCCAAATACCTGCACAGGGACTGCCTTTATTCTTTGTTCAAATAACAAGCTCTGTATGGTGAAACTACATAAAGCTGGGCAAAGGACAAACTCTGGAGAAAGAACAATTACTAAAGAGCTGTAGACTAGATAATTCCCAGAGTTCACCCTGGACCTGGAATCATTCAAGTTCCCACCAGCAATAATGGAGAGACCTTACTGAATCACACAGTCTTTAGTAAAAGGCAAAAAAAACCAGTGTCTTAGTAGTGAAGCTAAACTAATCCCAGGGGAAAATTACTCTAAAGTCACCCTTAAAGAGCTTAAAAACGAGTCTCAAAAGAAACAAGCCACCTTGAAGCGATCAATGCAACACTCAATGATGCAAAATATACAATGTCCAACTTCAATAAAAAATTACTAGACATCTGTAGAAGCATGAAAATGTGATCCATAAGAATTTTAAAAATCAATAGGAACAGAGGTAGAAATGACAAAAACTATGTAATTAACAAGGGTCCTAAAACATCTCTTACAAATACATTCAAAATGCTTAACTAGTGAAAGGAAAGCATTAACATAATAAGGACAGAAGTGGAGGTCATAAAAAAGAATCAAATGGAACTACCAAAGATGAAAAAATACAATATTTCAAGAAAAAACTTCACTGGATAGGAATAACTACATAGTAGACACTGCCAAAGAAAAAAACTATAAAATTGAAGACATAACAACAGAAACTATACAAAATAAGGCACAGAACAACAAAAGAAGATTGAAAAAATGAACAGAGCCTCAGTAACCTATGGAACAACATCAAATTTTTTTTTTTTTTTTTTTTTTGCGGTATGTGGGCCTCTCACTGCCGTGGCCTCTCCCGTTGCGGAGCACAGGCTCCGGATGTGCAGGCCCAGCAGCCATGGCTCACGGGTCCAGCTGCTCCGCGACACGTGGGATCCTCCTGGATCGGGGCATGAACCCACGTCCCCTGCGTCGGCAGGCGGACTCCCAACCACTGCGCCACCAGGGAAGCCCCAAACATTTTAATGTATGTAAAATTAAAGTCCCAGGGAAGAGGAGAGATAAAGGAGCAAAGAAAAAATGTCTGAGAAAATCACAACAACAACGAAAAAATATCTGATATGGGAACAACCCAAATGACCATCAACAAATGAATAGATAAAAAAGATGTAGTATATATACACAATGGAATATAACTCACCTTGAGAAAGGAGAATATCCTGCCACTTGCAACAACATGGATGGACCTTCAGTACATTATACTAAGTGATATAAGCAGACAGAGAAAGACAAGTACTGTAAATCACATATATTTGGAATCTAAAACAACACTGTTTTAAAAAAACAAAATAGGGACTTCCCTGTTGGTCCAGTGGCTAAGACTCCACGCTCCCAATGCAGGGGGCCTGGGTTCAATCCCTGGTCAGGAACTAGATCCCACATGCCGCAACTAAGAGTTCTCATGCCACAACTAAAGACCCTGCATACTGCAACTAAAGACCCTGCATGTCACAACTAAAGATCCCACATGCCACAACAAAGATCCCACATGTGGCAATGAAGATCCCACATGCTGCAACTAAGACCCAGCACAGCCAAATAAATAAATATTTTAAAAAATAAATAATGTAAAAAATAAAAAAAAAACAGAGTTAAACAGTGGTTACTAGGAGATGGGGGGTGGATTGATGGTGTTTAAAGGTACAAACTTGTAACAAGTTCTAAAATAGCAATAGATATTTAATGTACAGTTTATTGTACTACAAGTATGTAATGTGATCAATATCATTACAACTGCAACCATATTACAATATAGAAATGTATCAAAATAACATGACGTACACCTTAAATTTATACAGTGTTACATGTCAACTTTATCCAATAAATAAATAAATAAATTTTAAAATGATAAACTTGATGAAAATTGCAAACTGACAGATCCAAGAAGCTCAACAAGACTCAAACAGGATAAACATAAAGCAAAGTATACCAAGACACGTTTTAATCAGATTCCTGAGAACCAGAGGAAGAAGACACATTACATACTGAGGAACAAAGAGGAAAATAATTTCAGACCTCTCCTCAGAAACCCAGAAAACAATGCTAAATGAAAATGCTGAAAGAAAAAAATTATCAACTTAGAATTTTATACACAGTAAAACTATATCTCAAAAATGAAGGCAAATAAAGATATTTTCAGGAAGAAACTGAAATAATTCATCACTAGCATATCTGCACTGTAAGAAATGTTAAAGAAAGTACTTCAGGCAAAAGGAAAATTATGCCAACTAGAAGCTTACATATAAGCAAAAGACTGAAGAGACAGAAATGGTGAATATAAAAGTCTTTTTCTAATTTTTAAATTTCTTTAAAGATAATGGTTTGAAGAAAAAATAATATATTCGGGGATTTATGACATATATAGAGGTAATATATATGTGCAAAGTATGAGAGGGGGATATGGAAGTATACTACTGTAAGATTCTTATATTGTACATGAAGTGGCATAATATTATTTTAAGGTAGTCTGCAATGTTAATTATGTATATTTTAAATCCTAGAGCAACCATTTAGAAAAATATTTAAAAGGTGTTTAACTAATTAGCCAATAGTGGAAATAAAATGGAATACCAGAAGACACTCAACCCAAAAGAAGGCAAGAAAGAAGGGGAGAGGGAATAAAGAGCAGATGAGACAAATAGAAAGCGAATATCAAGCTGATAGACTGAAATCCAACTTTTTAAATTATTATATTAAATTTAAGTGGTCTAAACATTTCAATTAAAAGGCAGATTGCCAAAATGGATTTAAAAAACAAAACAAAAAAAAACATGATCCACCTATATGCTGAATCCAAGAAACTCAATTTAAATATTAAAATACAAACAAGTGTAAAAGTATAGAAAAAGATACATGATGCAAATAATAATAATAATAAAGTTGGAATGGCTATGTTAATATCAAACAGAGTAAACATCAGAACAAGGTCTATTGCCGGGGATTAAAAGGAATTTTTCATAATGATAAAGAGTCAATCTGCAAGAATATGTAACAATACTAAATTTTAGTACAAATGATAATAGAGCTTCAAAATATGTGTAGCAATAACTAATAGAATTGAAAAACAAAATAGAATAATCTACAATTACAGTTGGATATTTCAACACTCTTCTCTCAATAATTAATAGAACAGTAGACAGTACATCAATAGAGGTACAGAACACTTAACACTTTCAATCAACTTGACATAGTTGACATGTATAGACTACTCCACCCAACGACTGTGGAATACACATTCTTTTTAAGGGCATATGGAACTTTCAACAGACAAACTATATACTAGACCACAAAACAAGTCCCAATAAATGTAAATGGATTGAAATTATACAAAATATGGTCTTTAACCACAATGGAATTAAATAAGAAATCAATAACAATATGTGGAAAATTCCTGAAATACTTAAAAATTAAAGAACACATTTCTAAATAACATATAAGTAAAAAAAGAAATCACAATAGTAATAAGAAAATTTTGTACCTAATGAAAATGAAGCCACAACATGTGAAAATGTGGGGAGTACAGCTAAAACAGTGCTGAGAAGGAAATTTATGGTTTCAAATGCTTTAAAATTAATGATCTAAGGTTCCACCTTAAGAATCTGGAACTCCACTTCTTATTTGCTACAGGACTTAAAAGACAAATGCATTAAAAAAATTATAAATCTATGTGGTTGGTACACAATATATAAAGATATAATTTGTGACATCAATAATATAAAGTAGCAAGCACAAGTGTAAAGGAGTAGAGTCTTTGTATACAACTGGTATTAAATTGGTACCAATTTAAAATAGATTGTTATAAATTTAGGATGTTATATATAATATCCACAATAATCCAAAGAACATATCTATAGAATATACACAAAGGAAATGAGAAGAAAATCAAATGTTTCATGACCAAAAAAAAAAATAAAATAAACAAAAAAGAAGGCAGTAATGGAAGAAATGAGGGATTAAAAGTCACAAGACATACAGAAAGCATAACAAAATGGCAAAAGTAAGTCCTTTCCTATCAGCAATTACTTTAGATATAGATGAATTAAACTATTTAGTCAAAAGGCATAGAGTGGACCAGAGGGCAGACAGCAGAAGCAAGAAGAAGTAAAATCCTGTAGCCTGTGGAACATAAACCACATTCACAGAAAGACAGACAAGATGAAAAGGCAGAGGGCTATGTACCAGATGAAGGAACAAGATAAAACCCCAGAAAAACAACTAAATGAAGTGGAGATAGGCAACCTTCCAGAAAAAGAATTCAGAATAATGATAGTGAAGATAATCCAGGACCTCAGAGAAAGAATGGAGGCAAAGATTGAGAAGATGCAAGAAATCTTTAAAAAAGACCTAGAAGAATTAAAGAACAAATGAACAGAGTTGAACAATACAGTAACTGAAATGAAAACTACACTAGAAGGAATCAATAGCAGAATAACTGAGGCAGAAGAACGGATAAGTGACCTGGAAGACAGAATGGTGGAATTCACAGCTGTGGAACAGAATAAAGAAAAAAGAGTGAAAAGAAAGGAAGACAGCCTAAGAGACCTCTGGGACAACATTAAGTGCAACAAAATTCGCATTATAGGGGTCCCAGGAAGAGAAAAGAGAGAGAAAGGACCGGAGAAATATTTGAAGAGATTATAGTCGAAAACTTCCCTAACATGGGAAAGGAAATAGCCACCCAAGTCCAGGAAGCGCAGCGAGTCCCATACAGGATAAACCCAAAGAGAAACACGCTGAGACACAAAGTAATCAAATTGGCAAAAATTAAAGACAAAGAAAAATTATTGAAAGCAGGAAGGGGAAAATGACAAATAATATAGAAGGGAACTCCCATAAAGTTAACAGTTGATTTCTCAGCAGAAACTCTACAAGCCAGAAGGGAGTGGCATAATATACTTAAAGTGATGAAAGGGAAGAACCTACAACCAAGATTACTCTACACGGCAAGGATCTCATTCAGATTTAATGGAGAAATCAAAACCTTTACAGACAAGCAAAAGCTAACAGAATTCAGCACAACCAAACGAGCTCTAAAACAAATGCTAAAGGAACTTCTCTAAGTGGGAAACACAAGAGAAGAAAAGGACCTACAAAAACAAACCCAAAACAATTAAGAAAATGGTCATAGGAACATACATATTGATAATTACCTTAAACGTGAGTGGATTAAATGCTCCAACCAAAAGGCACAGGCTTGCTGAATGGATATAAAAACAAGACCCATATATATGCTGTCTACAAGAGACCCACTTCAGACCTAGGGACACATACAGACTGAAATTGAGGGGATGGAAAAATATATTCCATGCAAATGGAAATCAAAAGAAAGCTGGAGTAGCAATACTCATCAGATAAAATAGACTTTAAAATAAAAAATGTTACAAGAGACAAGGAAAGACACTACATAATGATCAAGGGATCAATCCAAGAAGAAGATATAACAATTATAAATATATATGCACCCAACAAGGGGGAGCACCTCAATATATAAGGCAACTGCTAACAGCTGTAAAAGAGGAAATCAACAGTAACACAATAACAGTGGGGGACTTTAACACCTCACTTACACCAATGGACAGATCATCCAAAATGAAAATAAATAAGGAAAGCGAAGCTTTAAATGACAGAATATACCAGATAGATTTAATTGATATTTATAGGACATTCCATTCAAAAACAGCAGATTACACTTTCTTCTCAAGTGCGCATGGAACATTCTCCAGGATAGATCACATCTTGGGTCACAAATCAAGCCTCAGTAAATCTAAGAAAATAGAAATCATATCAAGCATCTTTTCTGACCACAACGTTATGAGATTAGAAATGAATTACAGGGAAAAAAATGTAAAAAACACAAACACATGGAGGCTAAACAAAATGCTACTAAATAACCACGATATCACTGAAGAAATCAAAGAGTAAATCAAAAAATACCTAGAGACAAATGACAATGAAAACACAATGATCCAAAACCTATGGAATGCAGCAAAAGCTGTTCTAAGAGGGAAGCTTATAGCCATACAAGCCTACCTCAAGAAACAAGAAAAATCTCAAATAAACAATCTAACCTCACACCTAAAGGAACTAGAGAAAGAAGAAGACAAAATAAGCCCAAAGTTAGCAGAAGGAAAGAAATTATAAAGATCAGAGCAGAAATAAATGAAATAGAAACAAAGAAAACAATAGCAAAGATCAATAAAACTAAAAGCTGGTTCTTTGAGAAGATAAACAAAATTGATAAACCATTAGCAAGACTCATCAAGAAAAGGAGAGAGGGGCTTCCCTGGTGGCGCAGTGGTTGGGAGTCTGCCTGCCGATGCAGGGGACACGGGTTCATGCCCCAGTCCAGGAAGATCCTGGGAAGAGGCTGGGCCCGTGAGCCATGGCTGCTGGGCCTGCGCGTCCAGAGCCTGTGCTCCGCAGCGGGAGAAGCCACAGCAGTGACAGGCCCGTGTACCACCAAAAAAAAAAAAAAAAAAAAAAAAGAGGGAGAGGACTCAAATCAATAAGATTAGAAATGAAAAAGGAGAAGTTACAACAGATACCACAGAAATACATGCACAAATTCTTATAAAGGTATAACCTTCCAAGACTGAACCTGGAAGAAATAGAAAGTCTGAACAGACCAGTCACAAGGAATGAAATTGAAACTGTGATTAAACATCTTCAAAGCAACAAAAGTCCACGACCAGAGGGCTTCAGAGGAGAATTCTATCAAACATTTAGAGAAGAGCTAACACCCATCCTTCTCGAACTCTTCCAAAAAATTGCAGAGGAAGGAACACTCCTAAACTCATTCTATGAGGCAACCATCACCCTGATACCAAAACCAGACAAAGATACTACAAAAAAAGAAAATTACAGGCCAATATCACTGATGAATATAGATGCAAAAATCCTCAACAAAATACTAGCAAACAGAATCCAACAACACATTAAAAGGATCATACACCATAATCAAGTGGGCTTTATGACAGGGATGCAAGGATTCTTCAATATACGCAAATCAATCAATGTGATACACCATATTAACAAACTGAAGAATAAAAGCCATATGATCATCTCAATAGATTCAGAGAAAGCTTTTGACAAAATTCAACACCCATTTATGATAAAAACTCTCCAGAAAGTGGGCATAGAGGGAACCTACCTCAACATAATAAAGGCCATATATAATAAACCCACAGCCAACATCGTCCTCAATGGTGAAAAACTGAAACCATTTCCACTAAGATCAGGAAGAAGACAAGGTTGCCCACTCTCACCACTCTTATTCAACATAGTTTTGGAAGTAGTAGCCACAGCAATCAGAGAAGAAAAAGAAATAAAAGGAATACAAATTGGAAAAGAAGAATAAAGCTGTCATTGTTTGCAGATGACATGATACTATACATAGAGAATCCTAAATATGCCACCAGAAAACTACTACAGCTAATCAATGAATTTGGTAAAGTAGAAAGATACAAAATTAATGCACAGAAATCTCTGGCATTCTTATACACTAATGATGAAAAATATGAAAGTGAAATTAAGGAAACACTCCCATTTACCATTGCAACAAAAAGAATAAAATATCTAGGAATAAACCTACCTAAGGAGACAAAAGACCAGTATGCAGAAAATTACAAGACACTGATGAAAGAAATTAAAGATGATACAAATAGATGGAGAGATATACCATGTTCTTGGATTGGAGGATTCAACATTGTGAAAATGACTCTACTACCCAAAGCAATCTACAGATTCAATGCAATCCCTATCAAACTACCACTGGCACTTTTCACAGAACTAGAACTAAAAATTTCACAATTTGTATGGAAATACAAAAGACCCCAAATAGCCAAAGCAATCTTGAGAACGAAAAATGGAACTGGGGGAATCAGGCACCCTGACTTCAGGCTATACTACAAAGCTACAGTAATCAAGAAGTGTGGTACTGGCACAAAAACAGAAATATAGATCAATGGAACAGGATAGAAAGCCCAGAGATAAACACACACACATATGGTCACCTTATCTTTGATAAAGGAGGCAAGAATATACAGTGGAGAAAAGATAGCCTCTTCAATAAGTGGTGCTGGGAAAGTATGAAATTAGAACACTCCCTAACACCATACACAAAAATAAACTCAAAATGGATTAAAGACCTAAATGTAAGGCCAGATACTACCAAACTCTTAGAGGAAAACATAGGCAGAACACTCTATGACATAAATCACAGCAAGATTCTTTTTGACCCACCTCCTAGAGAAATGGAAATAAAAACAAAAATAAACAAATAGGACCTAATGAAATTTCAAAGCTTTTACACAGCAAAGGAAACCATAAACAAGACCAAAAGACAACCCTCAGAATGGGAGAAAATATTTGCAAATGAAGCAACTGACAAAAGATTAATCTCCAAAATTTATAAGCAGCTCACGCAGCTCAATAACAAACAACCCAATCCAAAAATGGGCAGAAGTTCTAAACAGACATTTCTCCAAAGAAGATATACAGATTGCCAATAAACACATGAAAGAATGCTCAACATCATTAATCATTAGAGAAGTGCAAATCAAAACTACAATGAGATATCATCTCAACCCGGTCAGAATGGCCATCTTCAAAAAATCTAGAAACAATAAATGCTGGAGAGGGTGTGGAGAAAAGGGAACACTCTTGCACTGTTGGTGGGAATGTGAATTGATACAGCTACTATGGAGAACAGTATGGAGGTTCCTTAAAAAACTACAAATAGAACTACCATATGACCCAGCAATCCCACAACTGGGCATATACCCTGAGAAAACCATAATTCAAAAAGAGTCATGTACCAAAATGTTCATTGCAGCTCTATTTACAATAGCCAGGAGATGGAAGCAACCTAATTGTCCATCAACAGATGAATGGAAAAAGAAGATGTGGTACATATATACAATGGAATATTACTCAGCCATAAAAAGAAACGAAATTGAGTTATTTGTAGTGAGGTGGATAGACCTCGAGTCTGTCATACAGAGTAAAGTAAGTCAGAAAGAGAAAAAATACCGTATGCTAACAAATATATATGGAATCTAAGAAAAATAAAAAAAAAAAAGGTCATGAAATACCTAGGGGTAAGACGGGAATAAAGACACAGACCTACTAGAGCATGGACTTGAGGATGTGGGGAGGGTGAAGGGTAAGCTGTGACAAAGTGAGAGAGTGGCATGGACATATATACACTACCAAACGTGAAATAGATAGCTAGTGGGAAGCAGCCACATAGCACAGGGAGATCAGCTCAGTGCATTGTTACCACCTAGATGGGTGGGATAGGGAGCATGGGGGGGAGGGAGACGCAAGAGGGAAGAGATATGGGAACATATGTGTATGTATAACTAATTCACTTTATCATAAAGCAGAAACTAACACACCACTGTAAAGCAATTATACTCCAATAACGATGTTAACGAAAAAAGAAAAAACACCATTAGAAACTGTTCATTTAATATCTTAACATATATTCAAATTTATACAAAATACAATTTACTTTTATAAATATGTGATATTTAAAGCAATAGAAAATAGGAAAAATCCTCATTGTAACGTTAATTTTTTAAATTGTGTAGAATATATGATAAAAATATAAAGATTCTAATATCAAAAAAAAAGAACTAAGTAAAATCAGCCACTTAAAAAAAAAAAAAACTATGGGATGCAGCAAATGCAGTTCTAAGAGGGAAGTTTATTGCCATACAAGCCTACCTAAAGAAACAAGAAAAATCTCAAATAAACAATTTAACCTTACACGTAAAGGAACTAGAGAAAGAAGAACAAACAAAACCCAAAGTTAGTACAATGAAAGAAATCATAAAGATCAGAGCAGAAATAAATGAAATAGAAACAAAGAAAACAATAGCAAAGATCAATAAAACTAAAAGCTGTTTCTTTGAGAAGATAAAATTGATAAACCATTAGCCAGACTCACCAAGAAAAGAGGGAGAGGACTCAAATCAATAAAATTATAAATGAAAAAGAAGTTACAACAGACACCGCAGAAATACAAAGCATCCTAAGAGAGTACCACAAGCAACTCCATGTGAAGAAAATGGACAACCTGGAAGAAATGGACAAATTCTTAGAAAGGTATAACCTTCCAAGGCTGAACCAGGAAAAAATAGAAAGTCTGAACAGACCAATCACAAGGAATGAAATTGAAACTGTGATTAAAAATCTTCCAAGCAACAAAAGTCCAGGACCAGATGGCTTCAGAGGTGAATTCTATCAAACATTTAGAGAAGAGCTAACACCCATCCTTTTCAAACTCTTCCAAAAAATTGCAGAGGAAGGAATACTCCTAAACCCATTCTATGAGGCAACCATCACCCTGATACCAAAACCAGACAAAGATATTACAAAAAAAGAAAATTACAGACCAATATCACTGATGAATATAGATGCAAAAATCCTCAACAAAATACTAGCAAACAGAATCCAACAACACATTAAAAGGATCATACACCATGATCAAGTGGGATTTATGCCAGGGATGCAAGGATTCTTCAATATACGCAAATCAATCAATGTGATACACCATATTAACAAACTGAAGAATAAAAACCATATGATCATCTCAATAGAGGCAGAAAAAGCTTTTGACAAAATTCAACACTCATTTATGATAAAAACTCTCCAGAAAGTGGGCATAGAGGGAACCTACCTCAACATAATAAAGGCCATGTATGACAAACCCACAGCCAACATCATTCTCAATGGTGAAAAACTGAAAGCATTTCCTCTAATATCAGGAACCAGACAAGGATATCCACTCTCACCACTTTTATTCAACATAGTTTTGGAAGTAGTAGTCACAGCAATCAGAGAAGAAAAAGAAATAAAAGGAATACAAATTGGAAAAGAAGTAAAACTGTCACTGTTTGCAGATGACATGATACTATACATAGAAAATTCTAAATATGCCATCAGAAAACTACTAGAGCTAATCAATGAATTTGGTAAAGTTGCAGGATACAAAATTAATGCACAGAAATCTCTGGCATTCCTATACACTAATGATGAAAAATCTGAAAGTGAAATTAAGGAAACACTCCCATTTACCATTGCAACAAAAAGAATAAAATACCTAGGAATAAACCTACCTAAGGAGACAAAAGACCTGTATGCAGAAAACTATAAGACACTGATGAAAAAAATTAAAGATGATACCAACAGATGGACATACCATGTTCTTGGATTGGAAGAATCAATATTATGAAAATGACTATACTACCCAAAGCAATCTACAGATTCAATGCAATCCGTATCAAATTACCAATGGCATTTTTAAAGAACTGGAACAAAAATCTTAAAATTTGTATGGAGACAAAAAAGACCCCAAATAGTCAAAGCAGTCTTGAGGGGAAAAAACGGAGTGGAAGGAATCAGACTCTCTGACTTCAGACTATACTACAAAGCTACAGTAATCAAGACAGTGTGGTACTGGCACAAAAACAGCAACATACATCAATGGGACAAGATAGAAAGCCCAGAGATAAACCCACATACCTATGGTCAACTAATCTATCACAAAAGAGGCAAGGATATACAATGGAGAAAAGACAGTCTCTTCAATAAGTGGTGCTGGGAAAACTGGACAGCTACATGTGAAAGAATGAAATTAGAACACTCCTTAACACCATACACAAAAATGAACTCAAAATGGATTTGAGACCTAAATGTAAGACTGGACACTATAAAACTCTTAGAGGAAAAGATAGGAAGAACACTCTTTGACATAAATCACAGCAAGATCTTTTTTGATCCACCTCCTAGAGTAATGGAAATAAAACCAAAAATTAACAAATAGGGCCTAATGAAACTTAAAAGCTTTTGCACAGTAAGGGAAACCATAAACAAGACAAAAAGACAACCCTCAGAATGGGAGAAAATATTTGCAAATGAGTCAACGGACAAAGCATTAATCTCCAAAATATATAAACAGCTCATGCAGCTCAATATTAAAGAAACAAACAACCCAATCCAAAAATAGGCAGAAGATCTAAATAGACATTTCTCCAAAGAAGACATACAGATGGCCAAGAAGCACATGATAAGCTGCTCAACATCACTAATTATTAGAGAAATGCAAATCAAAACTACAATGAGGTATCATCTCACACCAGTTAGAATGGGCATCATCCGAAAATCTGCAAACAACAAATGCTGGAGAGGGTGTGGAGAAAAGGGAACCCTCTTGTACTGTTGGTGGGAATGTAAATTGATAGAGCCACTATGGAGAACAGTATGGAGGTTCCTTAAGAAACTAAAAATAGAATTATCATATGATCCAGCAATCCCACTACTGGTCATGTACTCAGGGAAAACCATAATTCAAAAAGACACATATACCCCAATGTTCATTGCAGCACTATTTACAATAGCCAGGTCATGGAAGCAACCTAAATGCCCATCGACAGACGAATTTATAAAGAAGATGTGGTATATATATACAATGGAATATTACTCAGCCTTAAAAAGGAACAAAATTGGGTCATTTGTTGAGATGTGGATGGATCTAGAGACTGTCATACAGAGTGAAGTAAGTCAGAAAGAGAAAAAGAAATATCGTATATTAACACATGCATGTGGAACCTAGAAAAATGGTACAGATGAACTGGTTTGCAGGGCAGAAGTTGAGACACAGATGTAGAGAACAAATGTATGGACACAAAGGGGGGAAAGCCGCAGGGGGTGGGGGTGGGGATGGTGGTTTGATGAATTGGGCAATTGGGATTGACATGTATACACTGATGTGTATAAAATTGATGACTAATAAGAACCTGTTGTATAAAAAAAATTATATTTAAAAAATTTTTTTAAAAGGCATAGAGTGAATAATTGAAAAAAAAAAGTTCCAACTATATGACATCTACAAGAGGTTCATTTTATACCTAAGAAATACATAGATTGAAAGTAAAAAGATATAAAAAGATAATTCATACGACTAATAACTAAAAGAGAGCAGGGATGGCCACACTAATATCAGACAAAATAGACCTTAAGTTAAAAAGAAAAGTTGCAAGAATCAATGAAGAGCATTCTTTATTGATAAAGGGGTCAATTATTCAAGAAGATATAACAATTACCAAATATTAGAGCTCAAAAATATATGAAGCAAACATTAACAGAATTGAAGAGAGAAATATACAGTTTTACAATAATAGTAAGAGATTTCAATACCCCCACTCTCAATAACAGATATAACAGCTGACAGAAAATGAAGAAATAGAGGACTTAAACATTATAAATCAATTGGACCTAACAGTCATATACAGGACACTCCACCCAATAATAGAAGAATACATATTTTTCTCAAGTATACATGGAACATTCTCCAGAAGAGATCATGTATTATGCCAAAAATTTTTAATAAAATTTAAAAGATTGAAATGATACCAAGTATCTTTACCGATCACAATGGAATGAATCTAGAAATCAATAGCAGAAGGAAAACTGGAAAATTCACAAATATGCAGAAATTAAATGACACATTCTTAAACAACCAATTGTCTAAAAAGGAAATCAAAAGGCAAATTAGAAAATATCTTGACAGAAACGAACATGATAACACAACATACCAAAACATAGGATGCAATGAAAGCAGTACTAAGGGGAATATTTATAGCTGTACAAAAGAGAAAAGGATCCCAAATCAACAATCTAAGTTTATACCTTGAGGAACAGATAAATAAATAAACTATAACCAAAACTAGCAGAAGAAAGGAAATAATAAAGATTAGAGCAGAGATAAATAAAATAGAGAATAGAAAAACAATAAAGAAAATCAATGATACCAAAAGTTGGTTCTTCTAAAATGACAACAAAATTGACAAACCTTTAGCTAGATTAAAAAGAAACAGAGAGGTCTCAAATTACTAAAATCATAAGTTTAAAATGGGAACATTATTATCAATTCTACAGAAATAAAAGGACCATAAAAGAGTAGTATGAAAAATTGTATACCAAAATAATTGGATAACCTAAGTGTAATGGACAAATTCCTAGAAACACACACCCTACCAAAACTGAGTAATAGAGAAGTAGAAAATCTGAACAGATCTACACTTACTAAGGAAGTTTAATTCTGTAAGTTAAAACTTCTCAACAAAGAAAAGCCGTGAACCAAATGGCTTTAATTCTATGAAACCTTTAAAGAACTAACACCAATCCTTCTCAAATTCTTCCAAAAAATTGAAGAGGAGGGAACACTTCCTCAATCATTCTACAAGCTCAGCATTACCATGATACCAAAGCCACACAAAGATACTACCATATATGTGTGTGTATATATATATATATATATATATATATATATACCCAGACCAGTATTGTTTATAAATATTGGTATAAAAATCCTCAACAAAATACTAGCAAACCAAATTCATCAGCATGTTAAAATGATTACAAAACATGACCAAGTGGGATTTATTCCTTGAACGCTAGGATGGTTCAACATATGAAAAACAATATGATACACTACATTAAGAGAATGAAGTGAGAAAAAAATCACATGATCCCCTCAATAGAGACAGATAAAGCATTTGGCAAATCTATACCCTTTCATGATAAAAAAAAAATGAATTCAATAAACTCAGAATAGAAGGAAACTACCTCAACATCAGAAAAATCATATATGAAAAAACTACATCATATTCAATGGTTAAAGTTGAAAAGCTTTTCTTCTAAGATCAGAAACAAAACAAGGATAACTTTCATAATTTCTATTTAACATAGTGTTGGAAATGCTAGCCAGAGCAATCACATAAGGAAAAGAAATGCAAGGTATCCAAATTAGGAAGGAAGAAGTAAAATTATCTCTGTTCACAGATGATATAACCTTATACGTGGAAAACCCTAAAAATTCCACACACACAAAAAAAACTGTTTGATCTTATACACAAATCCAGCAAAGTTGCAGGATACAAAATCAATACACAAAATTAGTTGCATTTTTATACACTAACAGTGGACAATATAAAAGGAAAATTAAGAAAACAGTCCCATTTACAACAGCACCAAAAAGAATAAAATACTTAGAAATAAACTTAACCAAGAAGGTGAAGGTACACTGAAAACTACAGAACACTGTGGAAAGAAATTAAAGAATATACAAACAAATGAAAATGCATATTCATAGACTGGAAAACTTAATACTTTTCAAATATCCATACTACCCAAAGAAATCTAGAGATTCAATGCAATCTCTATCAAAATCCTAACAACCTTTTTGCAAAAATAGAAAAGTCCATCCAAAGTTTCAAGAAACCCCAAGTAGTCAAAACAATCTTTGAAAAAAGAACAAACTTAGAGGTCTTATACTTCCTGATTTCAAAATATATTACAGACTAGACCGGAAGATGGCGGAAGAGTAAGACGCGGAGATCACCTTCCTCTCCACAGATACACCAGAAATACATCTACGCGTGGAACAACTCCTCCGGAGCACCTACTGAACGCTGGCAGAAGACCTCAGACCTCCCAAAAGGCAAGGAACCCCCCACGTACCTGGTTAGGGCAAAAGAAAAAACTAAACAGAGACAAAAGGATAGGGACGGGTCCTGCACCAGCGGGAGAGAGCTGTGAAGGAGGAAAAGTGTCCACACACTAGGAAGCCCCTTCGCGGGTGGAGACTTCGGGAGGCGGAGTGGGGGAGCTTGGGAGCCGCGGAGGAGAGCACAGCAACAGGGGTGCGGAGGGCAAAGCGGACAGATTCCAGCGCAGAGGATCGGGGCCGACCGGCACTCACCAGCTGAGAGGCTTGTCTGCTCGCCCGCCGGGGCGGGTGGGGCTGGGAGCTGAGGCTCCGGCTTTTGTCGGAGTGCCGGGACAGGACTGAAGTTGGCGGCGTGAACACAGCTTGCAGGGCGTTGGTGCACCGCGGCTGGCCGGGAGAGAGTCCGGGGAGGGGTCTGGACCTGCCGAAGAGGCAAGAGACTTTTATGTCCCTCTTTGTTTCCTGGTGCACGAGGGGGGGATTAAGAACGCTGCTTGAGAGAGCTCCAGGGACGGGCGCGAGCCGCGGCTAAGAGTGCGGAGCCCAGAGACGGACATGGGACGCTAAGGCCGCTGCTGCCGCAGCCAGGAGGCCTGTGTGCGAACACAGGTCACTAGCCACACGCCCTTCCAGGGAGCCTGTGCAGCCCGCCACTGCCAGGGTCCCGGGATCCGGGGACGGCTCCCCCGGGAGAGCGCTCGGCTCGCCTCAGGCTGCAGCGTCACGCCGGCCTCTGCCGCTGCAGGGCTGCCCCTCACTCCGTGACCCTCCCTACCCCCCGGCCTGGGTGAGCCAGAGCCTCCGAATCAGCGGCTCCTTTAACCCCGTCCTGTCTGAGCAAAGAACAGACGCCCTCCGGCAACCTACACGCACAGGCGGGGCCAAATCTAAAGCTGAGCCCCTGGGAACTGTGAGAACAAAGAAGAGAAAGGGAAATCTCTCCCAGCAGCCTCAGAAGCAGCGGATTAAAGCTCCACAATCAACTTGATATACCCTGCATCTGTGGAATACTTGAATAGACAACGAATCATCCCAAATTAAGGAGCCCTGTGGATGAAAGGCTCTTGGTGCTGCAGCCAGGAGTCAGTGCTGTGCCTCTGAGGTGGGAGAGCCAACTTCAGGACACTGGTCCACAAGAGGCCTCCCAGCTGCACATAATATCAAAAGCAAAAATCTCGGAGAGATCTCCATCTCAACGCCAGCACCCAGCTTCACTCAACGACCAGCAAGCTACAGTGCTGGACATCCTATGCCAAACAACTAGCAAGACAGGAACACAACCCCACCCATTAGCAGAGAGGCTGCCCAAAATCATAATAAGTCTACAGACACCCCAAAACACACCACCAGACGTGGACCTGCCCACCAGAAAGACAAGATCCAGCCTCATCCACCAGAACACAGGCACTAGTACCCTCCACCAGGAAGCCTACACAACCCACTGAACCAACCTTAGCCACTGGGGACAGACACAAAAAACAACAGGAACTACGAACCTTCAGCCTGCAAAAAAGGAGACCCCAAACACAGTAAGATAAGCAAAATGAAAAGACAGAAAAACACACAGCAGATGAAGGAGCAAGATAAAAACCCACCAGACCTAACAAATGAAGAGGAAATAGGCAGTCTACCTGAAAAAGAATTCAGAATAATGATAGTAAGGTTGATCCGAAATCTTGGAGATAGAATGGACAATAGAATGGACAAATTGCAAGAATCAGTTAACAAGGACCTAGAAGAACTAAAGATGAAACAAGCAATGATGAACAACACAATAAATGAAATTAAAAGTACTCTAGATGGGATCAATAGCAGAATAACTGAGGCAGAAGAACGGATAAGTGACCTGGAAGATAAAATAGTGGAAATAACTACTGCAGAGCAGAATAAAGAAAAAAGAATGAAAAGAACTGAGGACAGTCTCAGAGACCTCTGGGACAACATTAAACGCACCAACATTCGAATTATAGGGGTTCCAGAAGAAGAAGAGAAAAAGAAAGGGACTGAGAAAATATTTGAAGAGATTATAGTTGAAAACTTCCCTAATATGGGAAAGGAAATAGTTAATCAAGTCCAGGAAGCACAGAGAGTCCCATACAGGAAAAATCCAAGGAGAAATACGCCAAGACACATATTAATCAAACTGTCAAAAATTAAATACAAAGAAAACATATTAAAAGCAGCAAGGGAAAAACAACAAATAACACACAAGGGAATCCCCATAAGGTTAACAGCTGATCTTTCAGCAGAAACTCTGCAAGCCAGAAGGGAGTGGCAGGACATATTGCAAGTGATGAAGGAGAAAAACCTGCAACCAAGATTACTCTACCCAGCAAGGATCTCATTCAGATTTGATGGAGAAATTAAAACCTTTACAGACAAGCAAAAGCTGAGAGAGTTCAGCACCACCAAACCAGCTCTACAACAACTGCTAAAGGAACTTCTCTAGGCAAGAAACACAAAAGAAGGAAAGGACCTACAATAACGAACCCAAAACAATTAAGAAAATGGGAATAGGAACACACATATCGATAATTACCTTAAATGTAAATGGACTAAATGCTCCCACCAAAAGACACAGATTGGCTGAATGGATACAAAAACAAGACCCATATATTTGCTGTCTACAAGAGACCCACTTCAGACCTAGAGACACATACAGACTGAAAGTAAGGGGATGGAAAAAGGTATTTCATGCAAATGGAAACCAAAAGAAAGCTGGAGTAGCAATTCTCATATCAGACAAAATAGACTTTAAAACAAAGACTATTAGAAGAGACAAAGAAGGACACTACATAATGATCAAGGGATTGATCCAAGAGGAAGATATAACAATTGTAAATATTTATGCACCCAACATAGGTGCACCTCAATACATAAGGCAAATACTGACAACCATAAAAGGGGAAATCGACAGTAACACATTCATAGTAGGGGACTTTAACACCCCACTTTCACCAATGGACAGATCATCCAAAATGAAAATAAATAAGGAAACACAAGCTTTAAATGATACATTAAACGAGATGGAGTTAATTGATATTTATAGGACATTCCATCCAAAAACAACAGAATACACATTTTTCTCAAGTGCTCATGGAACATTCTCCAGGATAGATCATATCTTGGGTCACAAATCAAGCCTTGGTAAATTTAAGAAAATTGAAATTGTATCAAGTATCTTTTCTGACCACAACGCCATGAGACTAGATATCAATTACAGGAAAAGATCTGTAAAAAATACAAACACATGGAGGCTAAACAATACACTACTTAATAATGAAGTGATCACTGAAGAAATCAAAGAGGAAATCAAAAAATACCTAGAAACAAATGACAATGGAGACACAACGACCCAAAACCTGTGGGATGCAGCAAAAGCAGTTCTAAGGGGGAAGTTTATAGCAATACAAGCCCACCTTAAGAAGCAGGAAACATCTCGAATAAACAACCTAACCTTGCACCTCAAGCAATTGGAGAAAGAAGAACAAAAAAACCCCAAAGCTAGCAGAAGGAAAGAAATCATAAAAATCAGATCAGAAATAAATGAAAAAGAAATGAAGGAAACAATAGCAAAGATCAATAAAACTAAAAGCTGGTTCTTTGAGAAGATAAACAAAATAGATAAACCACTAGCCAGACTCATCAAGAAAAAAAGGGAGAAGACTCAAATCAATAGAATTAGAAATGAAAAAGGAGAGGTAACAACTAACACTGCAGAAATAAAAGAGATCATGAGAGATTACTACAAGCAACTCTATGCCAATAAAATGGACAATCTGGAAGAAATGGACAAATTCTTAGAAATGCACAACCTGCCAAGACTGAATCAGGAAGAAATAGAAAATATGAACAGACCAATCACAAGCACTGAAATTGAAACTGTGATTAAAAATCTTCCAACAAAGAAAAGCCCAGGACCAGATGGCTTCACAGGCGAATTCTATCAAACATTTAGAGAAGAGCTAACACCTATCCTTCTCAAACTCTTCCAAAATATAGCAGAGGGAGGAACACTCCCAAACTCCTTCTACGAGGCCACCATCACCTTGATACCAAAACCAGACAAGGATGTCACAAAGAAAGAAAACTACAGGCCAATATCACTGATGAACATAGATGCAAAAATCCTCAACAAAATACTAGCAAACAGAATCCAACAGCACATTAAAAGGATCATACACCATGATCAAGTGGGGTTTATTCCAGGAATGCAAGGATTCTTCAATATACGCAAATCTATCAATGTGATAAACCATATTAACAAACTGAAGGAGAAAAACCATATGATCATCTCAATAGATTCAGAGAAAGCTTTTGACAAAATTCAACACCCATTTATGATAAAAACCCTGCAGAAAGTAAGCATAGAGGGAACTTTCCTCAACATAATAAAGGCCATATATGACAAGCCCACAGCAAACATCATCCTCAATGGTGAAAAACTGAAAGCATTTCCACTAAGATCAGGAACAAGACAAGGTTGCCCACTCTCACCACTCTTATTCAACATAGTTTTGGAAGTTTTAGCCACAGCAATCAGAGAAGAAAAGGAAATAAAAGGAATCCAAATCGGAAAAGAAGAAGTAAAGCTATCACTGTTTGCAGATGACATGATCCTATACATAGAGAACCCTAAAGATGCTACCAGAAAACTACTAGAGCTAATCAATGAATTTGGTAAAGTGGCAGGATACAAAATTAATGCACAGAAATCTCTGGCATTCCTATATACTAATGATGAAAAATCTGAAAGTGAAATCAAGAAAACACTCCCATTTACCATTGCAACAAAAAGAATAAAATATCTAGGAATAAACCTACCTAAGGAGACAAAAGATCTGTATGCAGAAAATTATAAGACACTGATGAAAGAAATTAAAGATGATACAAATAGATGGAGAGATATACCATGTTCTTGGATTGGAAGAATCAACATTGTGAAAATGACTCTACTACCCAAAGCAATCTATAGATTCAATGCAATCCCTATCAAACTACCACTGGCATTTTTCACAGAACTAGAACAAAAAATTTCACAATTTGTATGCAAACACAAAAGACCCCAAATAGCCAAAGCAATCTTGAGAACGAAAGAAGGAACTGGAGGAATCAGGCTCCCAGACTTCAGACTATACTACAAAGCTACAGTTATCAAGACGGTATGGTACTGGCACAAAAACAGAAAGATAGATCAATGGAACAGGATAGAAAGCCCAGAGATAAACCCACGCACATATGGTCACCTTATCTTTGACAAAGGAGGCAGAAATGTACAGTGGAGAAAGGACAGCCTATTCAATAAGTGGTGCTGGGAAAACTGGACAGCTACATGTAAAAGTATGAGATTAGATCACTCCCTAACACCATACACAAAAATAAGCTCAAAATGGATTAAAGACCTAAATGTAAGGCCAGAAACTATCAAACTCTTAGAGGAAAACATAGGCAGAACACTCTATGACATAAATCACAGCAAGGTCCTTTTTGACCCACCTCCTAGAGAAATGGAAATAAAAACAAAAGTAAACAAATGGGACCTAATGAAACTTAAAAGCTTTTGCACAGCAAAGGAAACCATAAAGAAGACCAAAAGACAACCCTCAGAATGGGAGAAAATATTTGCAAATGAAGCAACGGACAAAGGATTAATCTCCAAAATTTACAAGCAGCTCATGCAGCTTAATAACAAAAAAAAAAAAAAAAAAACCCAATCCAAAAATGGGCAGAAGACCTAAATAGACATTTCTCCAAAGAAGATATACAGAGTGCCAACAAACACATGAAAGAATGCTCAACATCACTAATCATTAGAGAAATGCAAATCAAAACTACAATGAGATATCATCTCACACCAGTCAGAATGGCCATCATCAAAAAATCTAGAAACAATAAATGCTGGAGAGGGTGTGGAGAAAAGGGAACCCTCTTACACTGTTGGTGGGAATGTAAATTGATACAGCCACTGTGGAGAAGAGTATGGAGGTTCCTTAAAAAGCTACAAATAGAACTACCATATGACCCAGCAATCCCACTACTGGGCATATACCCTGAGAAAACCATAATTCAAAAAGAGTCATGTACCAAAATGTTCATTGCAGCTCTATTTACAATAGCCCAGAGATGGAAACAACCTAAGTGTCCATCATCGGATGAATGGATAAAGAAGATGTGGCACATATATACAATGGAATATTACTCAGCCATAAAAAGAGACGAAATTGAGCTATTTGTAATGAGGTGGATAGACCTAGAGTCTGTCATACAGAGTGAAGTAAGTCAGAAAGAGAGAGACAAATACCGTATGCTAACACATATATATGGAATTTTAAAAAAAATGTCATGAAAAACCTAGGGGTGAAACAGGAATAAAGACACAGACTTACTAGAGAATGGACTTGAGGTTATGGGGAGGGGGAAGGGTAAACGGTGACAAAGCGATAAAGAGGCATGGACATATATACACTACCAAACGTAAGGTAAATAGCTAGTGGGAAGCAGCCGCATAGCACAGGGAGATCAGCTCGGTGCTTTGTGACCGCCTGGAGGGGTGGGATAGGGAGGGTGGGAGGGAGGGAGACGCAAGCGGGAAGAGATATGGGAATATATGTATGTATATAACTGATTCATTTTGTTGTGAAGCTGAAGCTAACATACCATTGTAAAGCAATTATACTCCAATAAAGATGTTAAAATAAATAAATAAGTAAATAAATAAATTTAAAAAAGAGTCATGTACCAAAATGTTCATTGCAGCTCTATTTACAATAGCCCAGAGATGGAAACAACCTAAGTGTCCATCATCGGATGAATGGATAAAGAAGATGTGGCACATATATACAATGGAATATTACTCAGCCATAAAAAGAGACGAAATTGAGCTATTTGTAATGAGGTGGATAGACCTAGAGTCTGTCATACAGAGTGAAGTAAGTCAGAAAGAGAGAGACAAATACCATATGCTAACACATATATATGGAATTTAAAAAAAAAATGTCATGAAAAACCTAGGGGTGAAACAGGAATAAAGACACAGACTTACTAGAGAATGGACTTGAGGCTATGGGGAGGGGGAAGGGTAAACGGTGACAAAGCGATAAAGAGGCATGGACATATATACACTACCAAAAGTAAGGTAGTTAGCTAGTGGGAAGCAGCCGCATAGCACAGAGAGATCAGCTCGGTGCTTTGTGACCGCCTGGAGGGGTGGGATAGGCAGGGTGGGAGGGAGGGAGACGCAAGCGGGAAGAGATATGGGAATATATGTATATATATAACTGATTCATTTTGTTGTGAAGCTGAAACTAACATACCATTGTAAAGCAATTATACTCCAATAAAGATGTTAAAAATATATATATATATATATATTACAGCTACAGTAATCAAAACTGTATTACCAGCATAATGGCAGACCAATGGAATATAATAGAGAGCCCAGAAATAAACCCTCACTTATGTGGTCAAATGAGTCAAAAAGGGAGCCAGGACTACACAATGGGGAATGAACAGTCTCTTCAACAAACAGTCCTGGGAAATATGAACATGCACATGCAAGTGAACAAAAATTGACCCTTACTTTATACCATAGACAAAAATGAACTCAAAGTGGATCAAACCTAAACATAAGAGCTAAAATCATAAAACCCTTCTTAGAAAACATAAGGGTAAAACTTCATGACATTTGGCAGTGATTTATGGATATGACACCAAAAGTACTGACAATAAAAGAAAAAATAGATAAGTTGGACTTCATCAAAATTAAAAATTTTGTGCCTCAAAGGGTACTATCAACAGAGTGAAAAAGCAACTCATGGAATGAGAGAAAATATTTGCAAATCATATACCTTATAAGTGGTTAGTATCCAGAACATATAAAGAACTACAACTCAACAACAAAATATCCCATTAAAAATTGGGGAAAGGAGATTTCCAGTGTCCAATTCCATAAGAAAGGAGCTGAATAGACTGAAAAATTAACAACTCTTTTTGGATCCATAAGAGAGGTAAGACCAAAGGGCAAATCAATGTTGAAATTGTTACCTCTAAAATCAAGAACAAGATGGAGATGTCCACTCTCACCACTTTTATTCAACATAGTACTGGAAGTCCTAGCCAGACAGTTAGGCTAGAAAAAGAAATAAAAGTCATTAAAATCAAAAAGGAGGAAATAAAACTGTCTCTATTTGCAGATGATATGACATAGAAAACCCTAACGACTCCACCAAAAAATTTGTTAGAACTAATAAAAGAATTCAGTAAAGTTGCAGGATACAAAATCAATATACAAAACTCAGTTGTGGGCTTCCCTGGTGGCACAGTGGTTGAGAGTCCGCCTGCCGATGCAGGGGACACGGGTTCGTGCCCCAGTCCAGGAAGATCCCACATGTCACGGAGCGGCTGGGCCCGTGAGCCATGGCCACTGAGCCTGCGCGTCCAGAGCCTGTGCTCCACAATGGGAGAGGCCACAACAGTGAGAGGCCTGCGTACCACAAAAAAAAATCAGTTGTATTTCTATATACTAACTACAAACTATTAGAAAGATAAATTAAGAAAACAATCTCATTTATAATTTCATCAAAAGAATAAATTTATAGGAATAAATTTAACCAAGGAGGTGAAAGACTTGTACACTGGGCTTCCCTGGTGGTGCAGCGGTTGAGAGTCTGCCTGCCAATGCAGGGGACGCGGGTTCGTGCCCTAGTCAGGGAGGATCCCACATGCCGCGGAGCGGCTGGGCCTGTGAGCAATGGCCGTTGAGTCTGTGCGTCCGGAGCCTGTGCTCCACAACGGGAGAGGCCACAGCAGTGAGAGGCCCACGTATCACAAAAAAAAAGACTTGTACACTGAAAAGTATAGGACATTAATGAAAGAAACTGAAGACACAATAAATAGAAAAATATTCCATGCTCATGAATTGGAAGAATTAAAATGTTGTTAAAATGTCCATACTACCCAAAGCAATCTACAGATTCAATGCAATCCCTATCAAAATTCCAAGGGTATTTTTCACAGAAAAAAATGTCCTAAAATTCAAATGAAACCACAGAAGACCCTGAATAGCCAAAGCCATCTAGAGAAAGAAGAACAAAGCTGGGGGTATCCAATTTCCTGCTTTCAAACTATATTACAAAGCTATACTAATCAAAAGAGTATGGTACTAGCATAAAAACAGACACATAAATCAGTGGAATAGAGAGTCCAGAAATAAACGCATGCATATATGGTCAACTAATTTATGACAAAGGAGCCAAAATTAACAATGGGGAAAAGATAGTCTATGCAATAAATGGTGTTAAGAAACTAGATATCCACATTCAAAAGAATGAAATTGGACCCTTATATTATACCATACATAAAAATTAACTCAAAATAGTTTAAAGACTTAACTGTAAGACCTGAACCCATAAAACTCCCAGAAGAATACAGGGGAAAATCTCCTTGATATTGGTCTTGTCAATGATTTCTTGGTATGGCACCAAAAGCACAGCCAACAAAAGCAAAAATAAACAAGTGAGACTACATCAAACTAAAAAGCCTCTGTAAGCAAAAGAATAAATCAGCAAAATGAAAAGGCAACCTCATGGCATTCACAAAGATTAACCTGAAATGAATCATAGGCCTAAATGTAATCGTTAGCTCTCAAAGAAATCATAGACTGTTTTGAAGTAAGAGTAGGCAAAATTTTTTCCAATAGGATACAAAAAGCACAAATCATAAAAGAAAAAATATGATAAAGTTGGATTTCATCAAAATTAAAAACTCCTCCAGGATTATGTAAAAACTCCTTAGATGTGCCTTCACTTCCCATACCTTAAGCTCTTTGGGGTTACTGGAGGTTAACCCACCCAGAAAGCCTAAGTCTCAGCCCTGGGCATTTGAGGTGAAATTTGAAGCTGATACATGCACTGTAATAGATGACAATGAATTTTAAGGAAGTTTATAATGCACGCAAGAACTGCTATTTAATAGGTTGCTTTGAAAACAATAAAGATACTTTTGGAATTTGTATAGTTATCCATGTTTACGTTTATTGTCCTTACAGTTGAATTTGTCTCCTGGTGAGTCTTTGAGGTCTTCCTCACATCTTACAGCTGGAAAGAGGGAAGTGGGGAGGAGGAGGGGGCAGGAAAGGACCCCAGAAGAAAGATGGAAAGAAGAGAGGGGACAGAAGACAGGAGGAAGGAGCAAATAGTGTGATGAGACCCTTCATCACCTAACAGACCAGTAGGGGATCCACAGGGGGAAGAGGGTAAAGCTGAAAACAAGTGTTTCCTAAGGTGAGGACCCCAGGCACATGGCTGAGAGGTGGGATTCTCCCAGCCTCCTGCCCATAGACCACAAGCACTTTTGCCCTGGTCTAGGGATGGAGAACCATGAGGGACACTTCTCAGCCACAAGTTAGAACTCCTTGTGGACCCTGAGAATGGGAACTGTCTGCCTTCTTCCCACAGTGCTGGGCAAGTAGGGCTCTGAAAGCCACTAATATTCTGCAAATTCTTGGACATAAAAACAGACAAGGTCCCTGTCCTCAGACACAGTCAAGTGGGAAAGACAGATAAATGAACCCACCAAGATAAGATTACAAGCCAACATAAGTGCTACAGAGAAAAAAAGAGGATATTTGTATTTAGATTCACAGTGTCAGATGTTGCAAAGGTAGGGCCCCAGCAAGGACAGAAGCCTACCCGGCTTACCTGGGATTTAGCTCTGGCCCCTCTGCTTGGCAGCCTCCAGCTGAGATGTCAGGGCCAAGGCACTTCCTAGCTGGCATTACTGACTGGGAGCAAGTCAGGGAGACAGATGGATTCCTCCCATGCAGTGTGCTTGGCCAGAGGAACACTGGGGACTAAGACATGTTATGTGAACAAATAAATAGCCTTCCCACTTCTCAGCACCAAAATAAATTTTGAAAATTAAATCTTGAAAATCCACTTGGCAGAAGAAAAACTAAATTTAACTCCTGCTCTCCTAAAGATATCATTTTAAAAGATGAAAGAGCAAGCCACAGAGGGGGAGAAAATATAACACATATAGTTGAAAAAGGATTGGTGTCCAGATAAATTTTTTAAAAAACAACTCTTACAACTCAATAATAAGACAATGCCCAATAAAAAATGAGCAAAAAATGTGAGTAGACACTTAGCAAAAGAAGACTTACATAAATGGCCAATAAGTCCATGAAAAGATACTCAACATCATTAGTCATCAAGAAAGTCCAAGTTAAAATCAAAATGAAGAGATGCCACTGCACACTCGATAAAATAACTAATATTAAAAAGACCAACATTGGGACTTCCCTGGTGGTCCAGTGGTTAAGAATCCACCTTCCAATACAGGGGACACAGGTTCAAACCCTAGGTGGGGAATTAAGATCCCACAGGCCGTGGGGCAACTAAGTCCGCACACCACAACTACTGAGCCCACATGCCACAACTAGAGAGCCTGAGTGCTGCAACTACAGAGCCCATGTACTCTGGAGCCCATGTGCTACAACTACGGAGCCCACATGCCCTGGAGCCCACACACCACAACTAGAGAGAAGCCCGAAAACCGCAACAAAAGATCCTGCGTGCTGCAACTAAGACCTGATGCAGCCAAAAATAAAAATAAATAAATAAATATTTTAAAAAAAACAACAAAACCAAACCAAAAGAACAACAAAAAACCCACAGTGCTAAAAATAAGAAAACAGTCAGGTTTAAAAAAAAAAATCAAAAGACCGATATTATCAAGCATTGGTATAGACACGGAGCAACCCAACCCAAGACCCTTATACATTGCTAAAGGGAATGTAAAATGGCAAAATCGCTTTGAAAAATAATTTGGCATTTTCCTTTTAAAGGCTACCCATTATAGTATGACTCAGCAATCCCACTCCTAGGTATCTACCTAAGAGAAATGGAAGTATACCTCCACACAAAATCTTAAGGAATGTTCATGGCAGCTTCACTCATATTAGACAAAAACTGGAAACAACTCAATTGTCCACCAAGAGATAAATGAATGAAAAAATTAGGGTATATACATACAATGGAAACTAGTCAGAAAAAAAAATTAATACACGTGACTTGGATGAGTCTCAAAACATGCTGAGAGAGCCGGACATGAAAGAATACTTACTGCATGTTTCTATTTACAGGAAGCTCTAGAAATGGCAAATCTAATCTTTCGTGGCAGAACAGAGGTCCGTGGGTACAAGGAAACGTGGAGTGACAGCACTGTTCTATATTTGAATGTGGTGGCAGTGGACACCTGGGTGCAAACATTTATCAACACTCGTGGAACTGCACACAAAAAAGGGGATGCATGTTATTGTACGTATATTATACCTCAGTAAAGTTGTTTTTTAAAAATCTCAGGCCTGGAGACTTTAAGCATGACACCACTGAAACAAGGAAGTCAGGAGAATTTTCTTGGTGAGATAACAGAGCTGAAACTTGCCTCTGGCCTTACCCTCTCCTACCAGCTCCACCCTCTGCTGACATCTTCTCGCACTGAGGCCCAGATTTACTCTTAAGCTGCCCAGACAGAGTAGTGTCACATCCATACAACAGTCCTGCAAACAGGTAAAGAAAGGGAAATACTAGGTCGTAACAAGCCCTAGAGTGAGGAACATAAAGCTCCTCAGCTTTGCCCCCCACCAGCTGGACAGCCTTAGTCAAGGAAGTGGCTTCACTTTGGTGGCCCTTGGCTCCTTGTCTGCAAAACTGGGGTGATCATCAAGAGCCCTGGTGACTTTGAGGGGTCTGCTTGCTGGAGTGATGAAGCAGGAGCCAGGCCAAGGGGACTGGGAACGGAGGTGCAGGAGAACACAGTGTTTAAGAGTTCCCCATGTCCCACCCAGCTTGACTACAGAATATCATTGAATCCAGTCAAGAAAACAGGCCTGTAAGCCCTTTGCCAATTGCTAAGGGCTAAGCAATTGTAAGCGACTGGCATTTTGTCCCACTCCTCCTGCATTTTCTCTCTTCTCTCATTTCCTCAACGGATCTTGACAGGACAGTTTTCCCTTCTCTCGATGTGTGTGCTGGACATGGAGCAGGCACCTTATTCCATAGGAATTCCCTTTTATTTATTTATTTATTTGTTTGTTTGTTTGTTTATTTATATCTTTGGCTGCGTTGGGTCTTCGTTGCAGTGCATGGGCTTTCTCTAGTTGCAGCGAGCCAGGACTACTCTTCCTTGCGGTGCACGAACTTATTGCGGTGGCTTCTCCTGTTGTACAGCATGGGCTCTAAGCATATGGGCTTCAGTAGTTGAGGCTCATGGGCTATAGAGCACAGGATCAGTAGTTAAGGCACACGGGCTTAGCTGCTCTGCAGCATGTAGGATCTTCCTGGGCTAGGGATCGAACCCGTGTCCCCTGCATTGGCAGGCGGATTCCTTTTTTCTTTTTAAGGTTTATTTTTATTTTTTTATTTTTTAAACATCTTTTTTGGAGTATAATTGCTTTACAATGGTGTGTTAGTTTCTGCTGTATAACAAAGTGAATCAGCTATGCATATACATATATCCCCATATCTCCTCCCTCTTGCGTCTCCCCCCCACCCTCCCTATCCCACCCCTCTAGGTGATCACAAAGCACATAGCTGATCTCCCTGTGCTATGCAGCTGCTTCCCACTAGCTGTCTGTTTTACATTTGGTAGTGTATAATATGTCCATGCCACTCTCTCACTTCGTCCCAGCTTACACTTCCCCCTCCCCGTGTCCTAAAGTCCATTCTCTACCTCTGCATCTTTGTTCCTTTCCTGCCCCTAGGCTCTTCAGAACCTTTTTTTTTCTTTTAGATTCTATATACATATGTTAGCATATGGTATTTGTTTTTCTCTTTCTGACTTATTTCACTCTGTATGAGTCTGTAGGTCCATCCACCTCACTACAAATAACTCAATTTCGTTTCATTTTATGGCTGAGTAATATTCCATTGTATATATGTGCCACATCTTCTTTATCCATTCATCTGTCTATAGACACTTAGGTTGCTTCCATGTCCTGGCTACTGTAAATAGAGCTGCAAAAACATTGTGGTACATGACTCTTTTGAATTATGGTTTTCTCAGGGTATATGCCCAGTAGTGGGATTGCTGGGTCTTATGGTAGTTCTATTTTTAGTTTTTTAAGGAACCTCCATAGTGGCTGTATCAATTCACATTCCCACCAACAGTGCAACAGGGTCCCCTTTTCTCCACACCCTCTCCAGCATTTATTGTCTGTAGATTTTTTGATGATGGCCATTCTGACTGGTGTGAGGTGATACCTAATTGTAGTTTTCATTTGCATTTCTCTAATGATTAGTGATATTGAGCATCCTTTCATGTGTTTGTTGGCAATCTGTATATCTTCTTTGGAGAAATGTCTATTTAGATCTTCTGCCCATTTTTGGATTGGGTTGTTTGTTCTTTTTTGATATTGAGCTGCATAAGCTCCCTGTATATTTTGGAGATTAATCCTTTGTCAGTTGCTCCATTTGCAAATATTTTCTACCATTCTGAGGGTTGCCTTTTCCTCTTGTTTATGGTTTGCTTTGCTGTGCAAAAGCTTTTAAGTTTCACTAGGTCCCATTTGTTTATTTTTGTTTTTATTTCCATTTCTTACATTTAGGTCTTTAATCCATTTTGAGTTTATTTTTGTGTATGGTGTTAGGGAGTGTTCTAATTTCATTCTTTTACATGTAGCTGTCCAGTTTTCCCAGCACCACTTATTAAAGAGGCTGTCTTTTCTCCACTGTATATTCTTGCCTCCTTTATCAAAGATAAGGTGACCATATGTGTGTGTGTTTATCTCTGGGCTTTCTATCCTGTTCCATAGATCTATGTTTCTGTTTTTGTGCCAGTACCATATTGTCTTGATTACTGTAGCTTTGTAGTATAGTCTGAAGTCTGGAAGCCTGATTCCTCCAGCTCCATTTTTCTTTCTAAAGATTGCTTTGGCTCATCAGGGTCTTTTATGTTTCCATACAAATTGTGAAATTTTTTGTTATAGTTCTGTGAAAAATGTCATTGGTAGTTTGATAGGGGTTACATTGAATCTGTAGATTGCTTTGGGTAGTATAGTCATTTTCACAATGTTGATTCTTCCAATCCAAAAACATGGTATTTCCCTCCATCTGTTTGTTATCGTCTTTACTTTCTTTCAACAGTGTCTTATAGTTTTCTGCATACGGGTCTTTTGTCTCCTTAGGTAGGTTTATTCCTAGGTATTTTATTCTTTTTGTTGCAATGGTAAATGGGAGTGTTTCCTTAATTTCTCTTTCAGGTTTTTCATTATTAGTGTATGCAAGAGATTTCTGTGCATTAACTTTATATCCTGCTGCTTTACCAAATTCATTGATTCACTCTAGTAGTTTTCTGGTAGCATCTTTGAGACTCTCTATGTATAGTATCATGTCATCTGCAAATAGTGACAGTTTTACTTCTTTTCTGATTTTGGATTCCTTTTATTTCTTTTTCTTCTCTGATTGCTGTGGCTAAAACTTCCAAAACTATGTTGAATAAGAGTGATGAGAGTGGGCAAACTTGTCTTGTTCCTGATCTTAGTGGAAATGGTTTCAGTTTTTCACCATTGAGAATGATGTTATGTTGGTTGTGGGTTTGTCATATATGGCCTTTATTATGTTGAGGAAAGTTCCCTTTATGCCTACTTTCTGGAGAGTTTTTATCATAAATGGGTGTTGAATTGTGTTGAAAGCTTTTTCTGCATCTATTGAGATGATCATATGGTTTTTCTCTTTCAATTTGTTAACATGGTTTATCACATTGATTGATTTGCATATATTGAAGAATCCTTGCATTCCTGCGATAAACCCCACTTGATCACGGTGTATGATCCTTTTAATGTGCTGTTGGATTCTGTTTGCTAGTATTTTGTTGAGGAATTTTGCATCTATGTTCATCAATGATACTGGTCTGTAATTTTCTTTCTTTGTGACATCTTTGTCTGGTTTTGGTATCAGGGTGATGGTGGCCTTGTAGAATGAGTTTGGGAGTGTTCCTCCCTCTGTTATATTTTGGAAGAGTTTGAGAAGGATATGTGTTAGCTGGCAGGTGGATTCTTAACCACTGCACTACCAGGGAAGTCGGAATTCCCTTTCTTACAGTCCAAGTCCTTTTCCCCAGCTCCGTTCCCTCTTTTCTGTGAATTCAATCTATGGTGGACTTAGCAGTTTGGAGCAGCTATGTTGTACTGAATCATTTTAAAATTCAAGCTCATTCAGATCCATAAACAGAGGTGTAGCACTTTGTGGGGGAATGCACATGGCAGCAGCCTTTCTCAACACACAGCCATCTTCCCAGAAATACAGTCAGTCCTCAGCTCAGCATTTCCCCCAATGGCAGTCATGTGAATACACCTTCATTATTCTGCCAACATTGTTATATTCACTTATCACCCAACTAATCTAATTTTCTTTAAATCAACTTCAAATCAGTTTTTTTTGTTTTTGTTTTTTTTTTCTTTTTGTGGTACATGGGCCTCTAACTGCTGTGGCCTCTCCCGTTGCGAAGCACAGGCTCCGGACGCGCAGGCTAAGCGGCCATGGCTCACAGGCCCAGCCGCTCCGCAGCATGTGGGATCTTCCTGGACTGGGGCAGGAACCCGTGTCCCCTGCATCGACAGGCGGACTCTCAACCACTGCACCACCAGGGAAGCCTCAGTTTATTATTTTTTAACTTAGCTCACTCTAAACAATAATAACCATGAAGTCATGAGTATGATGTGTTAATATTTTCCTAATTTAAAAAATTATATATAGAGAATTACATTCATCCATATAACCTCTAACATCATTTCATGTACCACCATGTTCCACATACCACACTCTGGGAAGAACCACCTGAAGTCACCACTGTGACCCAAGACCAGGCCTCAACATGATAGTAACACTAGTCAACCCAAACCCCTTTTTTAATTTTAATTTTTTTATTGAAGTATAGTTGATTTACAATGTTGTGTTAGTTTCAATTGTACAGCAAAATGATTCAGTTATACACACATATATATCATTTTTTTCAGATTCTTTTCCCTTATAGGTTATTACAAAATATTCAGTATACAGTAGGTCCTTGTTGGTTATCTATTTTACATATAGTAGTGTGTATATGTTAATCCCAAACTCCTAATTTATCCCTTCCTGCCTTTTCCCCTTTGGTAACCATAAGTTTGTCTTCTATGTCTGTAAGTCTATTTCTGTTTTGTAAGTAAGTTCATCTGTATCACTTTTTTTAGATTCCACATATAAGCTATATCATATGATATTTATCTTTCTCTGTCTGGTTTACTTCACTTAGTATGATAATCTCTAGGTCCATCCATGTTCCTGCAAAATAACATTATTTCATTCTTTTTTATGGCTGAGTAATATTCCATTGCACATATATACTACCTCTTCTTTAACCATTCATCTGTCGATGGACACTTGGGTTGCTTCCATGTCTTGGTTGTTGTAAATAGTGCTTCAATGAACATTGGGGTGCATGCATCTTTTCAAATCATAGTTTTCTCTGTACGTATGCCCAGGAGTGGGATTGCTAGATCATATGGTAGTTCTATTTTTAGTTTTTTAAGGAACCTCCATACTGTTCTCCATAGTGAGACCCCATTTTTTAAATAGAGCTTCCACTGTATATGCTCTGTCTGGATTGAGGTTATTGCTTTTGGGGGCTTATATTAGTCTGCTAGGGCTGCCACAACAAATTACCACAGACTGGAAGGCTTAAACAACAGAAATGTATTTCCTCACAGTTCTGGAGTCTGTAAGTCTGAGATCAAGTTGTTGGCAGCGTTGATTTCTCCAGAGGCCTCTCTCCTTGGCATGTAGATGCTGCCTTCTTGCAGAGCATGCAGAGATGCTATAATGTAAACAGCTCAAATAGTATTACCCCCTCTTCTACAAACTCAGAAAGATTAGGTGAATGACTTACCTGCAACTCCCTGGGTAGAAGAGAGGGGCGCTCATGCCAGAACCCAGGTCTCTGACTGCCTGGCTCCAGTAAACAAAATAGCACAGGTCTAAAAATAGTCGAAAATGTGGGGGTCCACACCAGAAAGGCCTCCTTCTTTTGCTACAGAGGAAATATATCAAAACTCTTATAATTGTTTGCTCTAGAGCCAGGCTGCCCTGAGTTCCCTCCCAGCTCCAGCCTTCACCTCTGAGGGAGCCTGATCAAATCACCACATCCCTCTCCACCTCTGCAACATGGGGGTAACAAGAGTACCTGCTTCAAATGAACTAATCCATGAGGAAGACTTGGCACAGTGCCCGACATATAAGAAAGGCTCGATAGGATGTAGCTATCAACATCCTGTTACCACAGACAGAAGTCACTCAGTTCTTATCCTCACCGGCGGCTTTCTGGATGGTAATGCCAGGCTCTTGCCACAGGGTGGCACTCTTGTCTCTGACCTCCTTTCTTGCATGAGTCACTAAAGCTTCATTTCTCAAAATTCCAGGTTAGGCAAGGATGAAAGACAGATCCAGAAAAAGATTAAAAAGTTTGGGCACTACAGCCAAAAGAGTGTCTACCCTGTCACATCAAAAGTGCAGAAACTGGGCTTCCCTTGTGGTGCAGTGGTTGAGAGTCCACCTGCCGATGCAGGGGACACGGGTTCGTGCCCCAGTCCGGGAGGATCCCACATGCCTCGGAGCGGCTGGGCCCGTGAGCCATGGCCGCTGGGCCTGCGCGTCCGGAGCCTGTGCTCCGCAACGGGAGAGGCCACAACAATGAGAGGCCCACGTACGGCAAAAAAAAAAAAAGAAAAGAAAAAAAAGTGCAGAAACTGCTTCATTCACTCACCTCTGCTGGCTCTTAGAGCTGGGTTCCCAAGCCTGGCTGGTCCCCAACCTTCAGAAGAGGCTGAAGGAGCTGATAAAACTGGATGGTCCAGCCTCACCCCCGCACGCCATGCAGGGGTTCAGGAGTCAGGCCTGGGATTCTGAGGGAAAAGGGGGATTGAAATTCATTGCTACAGAGCAGAGCTCTCTCAGACTTTAATGCACTTGCAAATCACCTAGGGACCTTGCTAAAATGCAGATTCTGATTCAGCTGGTCTGGGGAGGGGCCTGGGATTCTGCGTTTCTAACAAGCTCTCAGGTGATGCCCATGCTGCCTTGAGTACCAAGAGCCTAAAGGACCTGGCCCATTGCCTAGCAGCATACACTCTTTGAATGCTTACTCTGTGTAAGCTCCTCATATGTCCTAATTCACTGAACCCTCACGATAGCCACATGCACTCAGTACTATTGTCCCTGCTTTATGGATGAGAAACAAAAACATTAACTAACTGTCTCAAGGTCAAAACAGCTAATTAGTAGCAGAGCCGAGGCTCACAATACACTTTTGCTAAAGCAAATATTAAAGTAAACACGATCCAGCTTTCCTCCCTCACTTTCCAGGACAAAGAGGAAAGGTCACGGAGGCAGCAGAGCAGTGAAGAGGACAGAGTCTGGAGCCAAACCTCCCAGACTCACAATCTCAACTCTGCCACTTAGGAGCTGTGTGACTTTGACAGGTGGCCTGACCTCTCTGTGCCTCATTTTCTTCATCTCAAAACTGAGAATAACAACAGCACCTACTTCAGGGAGTTGTTACCAGGATTAAGTGAGGCAATTGAATAAGGTGCTGAGCAGGCCCCTGGCACGTGGTCAACACCCAGCGTTGCCTATGCCCCAGTCATACTTTCAAGGCTGTGAGAATGGCAAGGAAAAACGAGGTCTCCACTTTGGGTTTTCGGGAGCTCATGGTTTAATGAGGGACAGTGGGAGAAAGCGCTAATGGAAGGGCCATCAGAGCACCCATGGAGAGTGACCACTACCATGCAGCACAGCAAGAGGTGGCACCCCAGCACCCTCGTGTGCAACTTACATTAATTCATTTGTATGCATCTTCCCACCTACCCCCCAAAAGAAGTTTAATATCTTGAGTGACTCCACCCACCACTCCACCCAACAAGCCCAGAGAGGGCATGAGATGAGGGCTGTGAATCTGCTGGGCCCTGTATGCCAAAAGCCTCTTACGGTGTGAGCTGACCACAACGTGGGTGACTGCAGTGTGTAAAGACACTTGATTTGGACCCCAAGGCCCCTAAATGCACACCTGCTACTCCATATGGCACGTTATCCATTCCAGCACTGGAGGAAAAACAGCCTGGGATTTACTGAGGCAAGGGGCCGAGTCTGGAACATGGGGCTGTCGGTTTTCAAGGGTGAGTCTAAGCCATACATTTTATTTTGAGGTCATGGTTTAAACTCTAGGTAAGTTGAACGGGCTCCTTTGGGTGCTAGTTACCAATATGTCTTCAAGAGACTGGAAAATATCTTAAGACCCATCAGCAGGGGAGTGGTGAGCAGAAACTATGGTCTCTGTACAATGAGCTACTCTAGCAGCTAACAGGAGCAATGAGGTGCGGCATTATTTACAATAGCCGAGATGTGGAAACAACTTAAGTATCCATGGGTGAATGGATAAAGGAGATGTGATGTATATGTATATACACAATGGAATACCATTCAATCATTAAAAAATAAAAAAGAAGGAAATCCTGCCATGTGCAACAACATGGGTGAACCTTGAGGGTATTATGCTAGGCGAAGCAAGTCAGAGAAAGACAAATACCATATGATCTCACTTATATGTGAGATGTAAAAAACAAGCAAACGAAAACCACACCCATAGCTACAGAGGAGGGGGTGGGAGGATGGAGAATATGGGCAAAGGGGGTTAAAAGGTACAAACTTCCAGTTAGAAAAGAGATGTCATGGGGATGTAATGTACAGCATGGCGACTCTAGTTAATAATACTGTACTGAATATTTGAAAGTTGCTAATAGATATTAAAAGTCATCATCACAAGAAAAAGTTTCTGTTAACTAGACTTATTGTAGTTAAGGTATACCGATGTTGAATCATTAGGTTGTACACCTGAAACCAATATAATGTTATGTTGATTATACCTCAATTTAAAATTTTTAATTATTAATTAATTTTAAAAAGGAATGAGGGGCTCTTGAAGTTCTGATATAGAAAGATCTCCAAGATATAGTGTCCTATGACAATAACAAGATGCAGGTTGGTATGGACAGTTTGTTACTCTTTGTGCAAAAAAGGAAGGGGGGGGATGTATTTGTATGTATTCGTGTGTACTTCAAAAAGGAAAGATCCATATAAAACTAATAGTGATGGTTACCCATGGTGAGGGGTCATCAGACAGACAGGGGACAAAGGCAAGAGAGAATCCTCCTACTGAACGCCTCTTTTTAAAAATTGTGGTTAAAAAAAAAACACATAACATAAAAGTCACCATCTTTAAATTTTCAAGCACAGTTGTCAGGAATGTTAAGTGTATTCACATTGCTTTGCAATGGCACTGAATATGTTTTAGTACTTTGAAAAATTTTTGAACCACATACCTGTATTGCCTATTTTAAAAATTAACTCTAAAATCGTTATACCCAAATAATGTGAAAAAAGAGAATTGTTGTACTGGGAAAAGTTAGGGAAAAAGTGCTTTGAAATCAGAATGAATTGAATTCCAATCCTGTCCCTGCCATTTACTGGACTGGGGCAAGTCAAGTAATCCTCTAAGCCTTAGTCTCCCCTTTCTTTAAAATGTACAGAAAGACGGTGCCCCCTCAAAGGGCAGTGGTGAGCATTAAATGAGAATTCTCATGAAGCCCAGGTGCAGTACCTCGCAGGAAGTAAGTTCCCCATCCACAATCAATTATTTTTTCACTGCGCCTGGAAGAAGCCTGGACAAAAGAGTGCCTTTCAGGCCAGTGCAGTGGTGTGCAACCTTTGAAGGACAAGAATCGCGGTGGGGAGGGGCGGGGGAGACTGCCTCCCAGGACTCCACTCCAAACCTACTGCCCCAGAATCTACTGGTGAGACCAGAGTACTCCGATTCTAACACCCCCCCACCACCACCAACTCAGACCAAAGCGAGAGAACACCTAAGGTGGAGAGCCTGTGCTCCTGGTTGCACCCCGGCCTCCAGCTGCAAAACCTACCTGGACTTTGAGCTGTTTGCTCAAGCGTCCACCAGGCGAAGGAGGGCGGGCACTGGCGGTGGGGGCGGGAGGTGGCAGGCCCAGGCGGACGGACATGGAGATGTCATTCTGGACTCAGAGGAGTTCCCGCCTCCTCGCTGAGACTGCTGAGAAAGAGAGCTTTGGGGAGCAATTTCCGTGTGTGTTGCGGGGCGGCGGGGGGAGGAGGTGCCTTTTCTGTACCTTGAATCTTGCATCGCCTTCCTCTCCACTTAAAGCAGCAAAAAAGAATGCACTGTCCCAATTAAATTCATTCATCATCCATTTATTGAGATTCTGATGCAGCTCCCCAGCTGCTCTCTCCACACCCGGGAATGCGGTGGGGAGCAGACCCAGTGCCCCTTGGTCGCCTGGAGGTGCCAGTGGTAAGCGTTTATCCCAGAGAAAAGCACGGCGAGACGCGGCGGCGGCGGCGGCTGCCCACTTTCCTTCGGTTCTCTCCGGGCCCTTCCATCCGTGGGAGGCTTTTCTTCCAATTGCCCACATCCATTTACTTTGCATCCCCTTTCGGCCTTGCCAACTGCTCGCAAAAGACCTGCGTCCCCGGATTTCCCGGGGATTCTCATCCTCTCCCTCCGGGTGAAGGGGGCTCGAAATCGGAGGCTGCACTGGCTCCATGGGGACAGCAGGTGGCGCCCTGGGCTTTGGTGGCCGAGACAAGACGGCCTTAAGTAACGACGTTCCTAGAGAGAGCAGAGGTGCCCGGTGCACAGAGGGGCGCAAGGAGTATTTGATAAGGAAGCGAGTGTGCAGGTGAAACATGAAATCGTTTCCCCTTACACTGTCTCCTGGTCTAAGCTCCAGAGCTGGCAGGAGGGTGAAAGAAGGAGAAGGCGCCGGCTGGAAGGGCAGCAACCTCCTCAATTGCAGAAAAGGGGAACTCGGCCTAGAGCCAGGAGGCTCACGCAGGCCCCCAGGGGGAATGGCACAGCCAAGACTCCTGTCCTTCCAGCTCCTGGGCCGGCCTAGAGCCAGCCCTTAGACTCACCGACGGGGCTCTTCCAAAAAATTTGCCGGTATTCGCACAGCCCTTCTTAAGAGATGGTGTACTGGGCTCTGAACTAAGATGAGTATTTCCCACGCTCGAGCCCTTTACATCCTTGTTCGTGATTCTGGCCGTATCTCCACACCACCGGAGTTGTTAACCGGTTAACATTTTTCTTAAAATCAACTCACGTTTTAAATTTAAATATAATTATGAGGGAAATATTTGATTGTTGTAATAACTGGAAGCCCGGTATGTCCTGCCAAAAACAGGACTGTAGAAAGACATACATAACAATTACGATTCCTTAGAAGTCTGGCTGTTTCCCAGTGAAGATCGTTTGCCATACCAGCAGGGACGAGTTTTCCACACTTTAGGAAAAACTGGAATTCCAGTACAAGCTCTCCCAGTTATTCTGAATGAGAGGAGACAAGAGGTGGTGATGGGAGAGAAGGGAGCGGAGCTGGAGAGAGAGGCAGCTACATTTTTTACCGCAGTTGCAGAACAAAGGGAGCCTTGACTAATATTCCATGTCCTTCCTGCAGTATGCACGTACTTCCGGGAACAGCAAGTTATTTTTTACTCTGGGAAGCCGGAGGCAAAGGGTGGTGACCCAGCTTCCTGTGAGCCTGCCCCACCCTTTCTATGGAAAGAAAGACAGCATCTCAGGGTGAGGAGGCCCTTAGATGTTGACCAGCCAGAGAGTTGGAGGGGAACCGAGGTAGGCCTCTACCCTTTCTGCTTCTGCGGAGAAGTCTTCAATACTGAAGAACTGCTGTGCCAGTCCTGCCTCTATCACTTCCTGGTGGCGGGGACTTCAGACAAGTTCCTTAACCCCCGTAAGTCTCAGTTTCTTCATCTGTAAAATGGGCATGATGCCTACTTCATAGAGTTGTTTGTAGGCGCTAAATGGGATGATCTGTGTAGAGTCAGCCAATCAATAATTTGCAGAACGCCTACTGTTGTAAGTGCTGGGTGCATAGCCCAGTTCCTCACGTAGGGTTAAGCCTGCAAGGAGTATTTGGAAAAGCAGTGTATATAATATACTCGTAAGTTTGTATAGCATATCTTCCATGCCACAGCAACTTCAGCCAATCCCCTTCTCGTATGTGGTCTCTGCATCTTCTGAGGGCCCTCAGCACTCCCTGTGGTGGTGACAGCATTCTCCCTTTCATTATGGAGACATCACCTTCCTTCTCCTTCTCCAGGAAGACAAGCAGAGCCCACTGTAGTCATCGCTGCCCCTCCGTCCCACCCAGTGTCTGTAGAATGCCCTGAACATTACATAGGCACTCACGTGAAGTTTGTTGTCTGAAATTCCACTGCCCATGTGGCTCAGACCAGAAGTCTTGCAAAGCAAACACCTTTTGTCTGGCCATTTTGTTCTGAAAGTGTCTGTAACCAGCCAGGTGTTGGACCCAGATCGCAGTGCACGTGACTGAGCACCTGGAGTCTCCACCCCTCCAGCTTGGTGGCCTCACCAACACACAGGAGCCCTGCAGCCCCTTCTTCCTGGCTCAGCCACACCTCCAACAAACAGGAAACCTAACTACCAGGACACTGAAGCCCTTGCCTTTGTGACCTGGAGACCCCACTTATCAAGGAACATTGATCACCTTCTGGTGACTTCCCATCACATGTAAAATAAAGTCTGACATCCTTCCCAGGTGCACTTGGCCCCCATGCTCTGGCCTCTGCCCACCTCTAAACCTCAATCCCTTCTCCTCATCTCATGCCCCGCCCCCAGCTTCAGGCACACGGGCCTCCCTGCTGCTCTGCAAACACCCTAACCACTGTCTCTGCCTAGAAGCTCTTCTCCAGATGTCCCCACGGCCCCCCATCCAGATCACTGCTCAAATGTCAACCCCTCAAAGAGGTCTTCCCTGTCCAGCCTGTGTTGAGTAGCACAAACACAGCTTCTCCTTGGCAGAGCCCTTGTCACTGCTGGGACACTCTTTTTCTCATATTCGTCATATTTCCACATGGAGGAAGACCAGTCAGACCATCTCTGTTGGCCTGTCTCCCTACCCATCACTCCCTGTTCTCTGTGGGAGGACTGAGTTGTCTGACGGATGAGTCTGGGGGAAGACACTGAGCATGCTCAGCTTGGCCGCCTTCTCCGGAGAGCCAGCCTTTCTGCAGAGAGCAAGTTCTCGTCTGCTCTCTGTCTCACAGAAGGGGCCTCCCCACCTGCCCAGGAGGGAGGGGGAAGAAGAGAAGGCCTGAGGGTATCCAGCTGTGCCAGTCACTGGACTTTGTCTAGTTCATGAGTAAAGCATTAACTAGCTATATCCTCCAGTCAGCGTTACCAATTATAAGTTTAAATATCTGTTGGGCTCTTATGCTGGCCTGTCAGTGGTTATGGATTTAGATGTGTCTCTTTTATCTATCACTGCATAACAATTCGTCCCAAACTCGGTAGCTTAAGTTAACAATTTACTATTTCTCAAGAGTCTGTGGGTTGACCAGATAGTTCTTTTGCTTCCCAGGTTGTCAGCTGGAATGCTGGACCGGCTGGAAGGTCCCAAATGGCCTCACTCACATGGCTGGTGTTTGGTGCTGGCCACTAGCTGGGAGCTCATCTGGGGCTGTCTGCTGGGGGGGTGGGGGGTGGTGGGCGGGGCTTGGCTCTCCTCCACATAGCTGCTTGGGCTTGGGCTTCCTCCTGGCATGGCAACTAGGTTCCAAGTGGGACTGTTCCAAAAGCAAGTGTTCCAAGAGGAAGGAAGTAGGAGCCAACAGTCTTCTTAAGTCTTCTTCTTGGTCATAGAAGCCCTGGAATATCACTCCTACTGAATCCTATTGGTCGATGCAGTCACAGAGCCATCCCAGCATCTTGATGTAAAGAGCAGTCTGCACATACAGGGAGGGAAGGGCCTTCTTTGGAAACTACCTACCACACATGGGGGATAGACTATTGATCCGTCCAAACCCCTACAGTTATGCCCCCACACTACATCATTCATTCATTCATTCATTGTCTCTTCCCTTCTAGTAAGTTCATGAGAGTAGACACTCTGATTTGTTGATTGCTGTATTTCCAGGACTCAGAACAATGCCCGACACATAGTAGGGGCTCAGTAAATATTTGTTGAATGAATGAATTAAACAGTCATTCAACTGCCCCTACCAGCCACAGGAAGTTGAACAGGCCAACAAGGATTCATGGAAGAAGTGAGACTTAAGCTTGGCTTTAAAGACAGCTAGTCCTGGCAAGAACATGTTCTGCAGATAGGCTGAGGAGAAGCAGTGATGGGTAAGTAGTGATGGGAGTTGAGTTGTTCAGTCACTTGCCTGGTGGACACACGACTGACCAGGACTCTCTTAAGCCATGTTGTTCCACATTCAACACAGACAGGACAACAAGTCAAAGGGAACTCAGAGAGCTTTCATTATACTAGACGTGTATGTGTCTGTGTGTGTGTGTGTGTGTGTGTGTGTGTGTCCCACAGGGAGTATGCAGAAGGGAGGAGGAGATGGAATCTGAATTCCCATTAGCTCAGCCCCAGGGACAGGGCTTTCCCTGAACTTGTAGAGACCAGTGGTTCTCACTGGGGGTAATGGTGGGGGTTAGTCTCTCCCCACTTCCCTAGGGGATATTAGACAATACCTGGAGACATTTTTGTTGTGGGCACAATTGGGGTGGGAGGGCACTAATGGCATCCAGTGAGTGAGGCCAGGGATGCTGCCAAACATCGTATAATTCACAGGACAGGCCCCCACAACAAAGAATTATCTGCCCCAAATGTTGACTGCACCATTGTTGAGAACCCCTGCTGTAAAGGGTGATGGGAAAATACTGAGAATTAGGAGCATCAGGGAGCTGGCAGGCAGGCAATCTTTGTAGTAGAATTTGGTCCAGAAATTGCGTCCCACTTAAGATGACTGAATTTTATAAATAACTCCCCTCAATGCTGTAGTAGTAGTAGCAGGTTGAATTACTGTTAGGGGAGTTTCAACAGCATGGATAATAAAAATGCAAAGGAATTATAAGGGGAGAAAAATACATGATGAGAAGCAGCAGAAGCAGCAAGGTTTTTCTGCAGCGAAGGAAAAACAAGTCCCTTGCACTTTAATGTCAAGATTCTACCACCAAAATCCCTCTCAAATTCCCCCTCTCTGTCTCCACTCCAAAGTCCCTAGTCCAAGCCACCATCATCTCCCTCCCAGACCAATATCCCCTAAGTGCTCTTCCCAGGTTCACCCCGCCCCCCTCCCCCTCCCCCAGGCTTCCTCCCCCAGGGAAAGGAGAAAGATCTTGGAACATAAAATAAATGGTGCACTTGCTGTTTAAAAACATGGGAAAGGACTTCCCTGGTGGCGCAGTGGTTAAGAATCTGCCTGCCAATGCAGGGGACACAGGTTCGAGCCCTGGTCCAGGAAGATCCCACATGCTGTGGAGCAACTAAGCCCATACGCCACAACTACTGAGCCTGTGCTCTAGAGCCCGTGAGCCACAACTACTGAGCCCGCATACTGCAACGTCTGAAGCCCACGTGCCTAGAGCCCGTGCTCCGCAACAAGAGAAGCCACCGCAATGAGAAGCCTGCACACCGCAAGGAAGAGTAGCCCTCGCTCGCCGCAACTAGAGAAAGCCCACAAGCAGCAACAAAGACCCAACGCAGCCAAAAGTAGTTGGCCCACCAGGTTCTGGAGGATCCAACCCTATTTTACCTGTGGGTGCCCCCCTGCCTCAGCACATTCCAGCCATGAAGGGCTGCTCTCCATTCCTGGAATACTTCTAGCTCTATCCAGGCTCAGATCACTGGCCCCCTGGAGCTGAAGTTCTGATGACATCTGGAGATGGACATGCACCAGTCATATCACACAAATGCCTGTAAAACTGGCCCTAGTGCTGTGAGTGAGAGGGCCACAGTGCCCCATGAGCCTGGGACCAGGGGACTTGACTCATCAGAGAGACCAGTGAATGAATTCTTGAACAAGTCACTCCCAGAACTGAGATCTGATGGCTGAGCAGGAGTTAAGTCAGTGAAAAGAAAGCTAGAGGAAGCAACAGCTTGTGCAAATACCCTTGGGCAGTATAACCTGGGCCAGGTGGAGGGAGGAGAAGAAAGCAGGGGGTGGGTCTTGCAAGTGCTGCAAGCCAAGTTAGAGTTTGAATTTTATTCTGAGCATAATGCGAAGCTCTTGTAAGGTCTTAAGCAAGAGATTAACTGATGAAATTTGTAACTTGAGAAGATTACTCTGGCCACAGAGTAATTTCTCCCAACCTTCCAGCAGTTGTAGCTCCTGAAATTTAGAGAGAGGCCAGGAAGAATGTGGGAGAGACCCCACAGCTGTCAAAGGGAGAGATGACGGTAACTTGGACTAGTGACAAGGGAGATAAGAGACATTGAACAGTTTGCCAATGTATTAAAATTTCTGTGAGGCCGAAGCACAGTTGTATTCCTGTTCCTTACTCTAAGCCCTAGGTGTTATTACACCAAAAACAAAGAACCCAGGAAAACACTCCATCTTGAGCCTGTTTATTAGACTGGTTGGTGAGCCAAGCAATATGACAGGTTCAAGTCTGTCTGGTTTTGAGAGCATCCCAAGGCAAGGAGGGTCCAAACATTAAGGGGTTAGTCATGAGAACATATTATTTCCTCTTGCTTTTGTACAAGGGCAGAAAAGGGAGCCAGTTGCATATATAACACCCAGTACAGAGTCAAACTGCCAGGATTCAAATGCCTATTCCTAGCACTTCACTTACCAGCTCTGTGGAACGTTCCAGAACCTCTCTATGCTTCTCTTTCCTCATCTTTAAAATAAGAATGATAAAAATATCAACCACTGCTGGAGTTTTAGGAAGCCAGTAAACACTCTTCCTGACCCTCCTGCATTCAGGACTGAGAAATAAAAGCAGGTGTCAGACAGTTAGAGATCAAAGTGTCATCTTTATTACTGACAAAGCTGGACTGGAGGATGTGGTTGAGTGAAAATACTTCACACAGTCACTGACACGGTGGGCAACCGCAGACAGCAGATAATAACACACCCTCTCTGGGGGCAGGGCGGCCCAACCCAGCACTGATCCTTCTCAGAAAGTCAGCCGTCAGTGGGGTCAGAGAAGTTCTTCTCCTGCCCTGGGGGAGACTGGGCGAGGGGCACTGCATGTGTTCTTCCACAGTCAGCCCTGCTGGAGAAAAGGGTAGGAATCCACCGCCTGCCCTCACAATGAAAATATGAGAAGGGGAAATAAGTGATTCCCTCAACACCCTCTCATGGGTTGTTATGGAGATTAGAGAAAACAAACAGCTACAGTATCTGGAATATAGACTCCGTGAAGGTCTTATCCCTGGTGCTAACTGTCCTGGGTGGTGAGGCCAGCCAGGTAGGCAAGACTGGCCAAGTGACGGAAGTTGTGGTTCAGAAACTACAGGAAACAAGGGAGTTTCCTAAAAGGGGATTTCTCTCTCTCCCTCTCTCTCCTTGTTCCCTACACTCAGGAAACCTTGAGAGTTCCCTAAAGGGAAATGCTGACCAGATATGAACTGGCAAGTGTTCTAAACAGAGGGAAAAAATCCCAAAGCTGTGTCTCTGGCGATACACCAACCCAGTGACTTCTGAACACAGTCTAAAGGCCCAATTTTCTTCTGTGGTTGTGTGTATGAACTACTAGTGTTGTTTTAGGGCAGGTTTCTTGGGGGGAAGGGGAAGGAGCTGTAGTGTGTTTTTCAAAGCAGCCTCTTCTCAGCCCTAATAATTAAGCAATTAAGACTCACCAGCAGGGAAGTTGCTGGGAGCAAAACAGGAACCGCCCTGGGGAAAGCCCTGTCCAATCACTGAACAACAGCAATTCCATTTAAGGTGAGTGCACCAGGAAGACAGGAAATAACACGTTGTGCTGACTCCTGCTCTGGGTGCAGTCTATCTGCAAGGCCACACTCTCCACCTGACCTGCCTCAGCCAATCTCAGGTCATCTACCTCATGGAGGAAGGCTGCTGGCTGTGTGGACACCCAGGGAAAAGCCCAGGGGAGCAGGAAGTTGTCAGTCTGTGAGCCTAGTGGCTCTCTTCCCTGTGCTGAGTCATCCTTTGGTGGGCACCAGGGGACCACACCTGTCTGAATTTCTGAGGCATATGGAAAACCCCAGGAGCCCGGATCCTTGAGAGGTTTTACCTTGGGTAATCCCTCTTACCAAGACCATTCTCACTTGGCCATTCCAACAGCAACATCTTTAGTTCCCCTTCTTTCTCCTCAAGGGGGAATCTATACAGCGGGAGGGGGCTCCCAGGCCCATTAAGTTCAGTATGGTTGCATAATCCACACAAAGCTTTTCTGTGAAAATGGAGCCTTAAATATATTGCTAATTTAACGATAATAATAGCTAGTATTTAATGATCATTTACTGTGTCCAGGTACTATCTTAATTTTCACAGTAGGAAGTACTATTGTTACCCACATTTCCAGATGAGAAATTACGACTTAGACAAGTTAAGTAATACACCCATGGTCCCTAACTATCTACTATACCCACAATATTTAGCCCAGAGAAAGGAAACCACTATCTTCCACAATGTTTTCATGGACACAGAGAACATAATATCTGGAAAAGAACTGGAGATAACTAGAGCAACCCTTGAATTTACAGATGGGAAAACAGACCTGGAGAGGGCTTAGGGTGCACTTGCCCAAGTACCCCACTAAAATCACGGAGAAGCCGCTAGTCCCACACTTCTTGTACCTCTTCTATAACACATTCTCCTCCTCCCTTCCCAGAAGAAAACACTCTCTTGACCTTTCCTTAATCATTTCTTTGCTTTTCAATTCTCCATACACATTATTCCCATTTTCTTCTCTTCCTGTTACCATTTTTACTGAAAAAACAACGGAAAGCAAAGGAAAGGGAGAGAAAGAGAGACAGAGACAGAGAGAGAGACAGAGAGAGGTGGGGGAGGGATCGAGGGAGGAAGAGAAAAAAACATCTATCAATAAATGAGAAGCTGGATAACTCAGTTTGCTAGAGTGCTATATTGGGCTTCAAGCTGTCTGAAAGCAAGCCAAATCCCTTGTGTGACACTGGGTCAGTCCCGCCTACTGGCTCGGAGCCTCAATTTCCCCATCTGTAAAACCATAAATTCATCATCCACCAGGCCACGCAAAAGCGTCGTGGCCTAACCAAAGGCCACCCAGGCCCCCCTCCACAGCCATCGTTGGGCCCTCAACAAACATGGCGACTGTGCGTGACGTACACTTTCGTCGCCTCCGCGCCCCCCCAGGGGGTGGCGACACTCAATGACGGCGGCGGGCGGGGCGCATGCGCGGCGGCGGGGCCCGGCCCGCGGCGGCGGCGGGGGTGGCGGCGGCGGCGAAGGGGCTTTTTACCCGCAGTTGCCCAGCTGCGGCTGCCGCTGCGGGATGGTGTAGCTGGGCGTTCGGCCAGGCGGCAGGGCGCGGGCCGGGCCAAGGCGGCCTGGAGGGCCGACGCCGCCTGACGAGCTCGGGTACAGGGGCAGCACGCTGAGGGGGCGTCGCCGCCGCCGGCCCCCGGCGCCGCCGCGGGAGGCCGCGCCCGCCATGGCGGCCCGGGCGGTACTGGACGAGTTCACGGCGCCCGCCGAGAAGGCGGCGCTGCTGGAACGGAGACGCGGCCGCATCGAGGGCCTGTTCGGCGTGAGCCTGGCCGTGCTTGGCGCGCTCGGGGCTGAGGAACCGCTCCCTGCGCGCATCTGGCTGCAGCTCCGCGGGGCGCAAGAGGCGGTGCACAGCGCTAAGGTGAGTCCGGCCGCCGACCCCGCGCGATCGCCTTCCCCAGCCCGGCCCCCGCGGCCTTCTGTCGATCGGGGTCCCTGGGCGTCCCCACCCCCTTCTTCCCTGCCCTTCCTGCGCTGACCGAGCCAGGCGCGGTGGTGAGAGCGCGGTCTCCCGAGCCTCCGCTCTAGAGCCATGTGACCTTGGGCTAGCGGTTTCGTCCCGGGCGCCTCAGTTTCCCCATTTGTAAAGTGGCGCTGACGAAAGCAGCTGACTCGGAAGGCCGTCGCGAGGATTGGAGTAGGTGATGTGCGTAGAGCGCAGAGCGCAGTGGCTGGCAGGCACGGAGTGAACGCGTTGAGAGTGTTGCCTGTTGTTATCTTTCCCCCCAGCCCGCGGGCTGGTGCGCAGGGCCTGATGGCTGGGCCCGCAGCCTCCTGGCCTACCACCTCAGCCACTTATCTCTTCCCAGGTCTCCGCTACAGGGATTCTGAACCTCTTGGGGATGTCAAGACCCCTCTGAGAATCTGACAAAACCATCACAGTAGTACAGTACTCAGAGAATATCAAGAAGAGATAGGGATGATTAATAATAGTATTAAAAATAGCATTATTCCATGTATTGATTTTGTGTACCACTAGCATTTATCGAACGGTTGTAGCACATCAGACGTTATGTTCAATACTTCGGAAGGATTATCGAATTCAGTCCTTAAAAAATCCAGTGAGGTAGATTTTATTATCTTCCTGTTTTTAACAGCTGGGGAAACTGAAACTTTCGAAGAGGTGACTCACCTTCTCTCTAAATCAGCATTTCACACTTAGACTTACTTCGGGCACCTTCAGCTACTCCCTTCCCTCCCCAAGCCCAAATACTGCAAGAGTACATCCTCCCCCTCCCGGGGAGCCAAGTTTCTCCAGGTTTTCCCATCGAGTAAGTGGGAGAGCCAGGATTCAGACTGAGGGAGTTTGATTCCAGAGACCTTGCTCTTGATACCTACCTTCCAGATGCTGAGCACTGGGGGTGGGGATCCATTTTTGGCGTCGTACTTAAGAAATTTCACAGTGCCCTTGAAGAATCTGATTAGCTGTGACTCTTGACTTTCTTAGATTAAAAAAGAAGCCTGTATGCTTGCTTTTAACGTGCTTAGAGGAGGTAGGACACTTAACTGTATGATTCTTCTCCACAGCTTAACTTAAAGCACTGCAGATGTTGAATCAAGTTTGCTTTCCTGTTCTTGATTTTTTTGAACCAGTTGTCTGGTCTAACTCCTTCCCAGTCCCCTCCTTGTTTTCTCCCCAGCTACCCAATTTCTTCCCACTCCCCAGGGCTAAAAAGTTTGACATGACTAAGTCCTATTATGGCTTCTGAAAGTCTCTTACGTGCATTCATTCCTTCCTTTTCCATTATTTTTGCAGCAGTTAAGACCTTCTTTCTTGGTATGTGCCCTCTCCCTTATTTCATTGCCTTCCCTCCCTCCCCAGTACAACTTGCCTTAGAGTAATCCTCCCACAAAAAGTCATTCTCCTGCCCTGGGATCTAGTAGAGCCTCCTGTTGCCTATCTCATTCACTCTAAACTTTTCTGATTTACAAAACACTTATTTATTCAACCCCACTTTGTTTTCCTAATTCTCTGCCTTAGCAGCTCTCAGCTTAAATCTCCACTGTAGTCTGACTAGTCTCACTGCTTTTATTGTGTACTCTGCCTGATCCCAGTTCAGCTTTACTCAAGGCTCACTGCAAGCATGGAAAGTGCTGCTTTTGCTCTACAGAAAAACCCTGCTGGACCCTCCCAACTCCAGTTGCCTTGCTTGTCCCTGCCATGCAGTTCAGCATAAGCTAATTGGAAAAGGTGTGTCTTACAGTATATTGGTAGTATGTGTCACCTGCCCATTTATCTTTTTGATGTGTGCTACTCATAATCTAACTCTCCCACTTATAAGAAATCCTTTTTTTCCCTTTGAGATTTATGGGGAAAAGTTGAATGCCATACTCAAGGGGTTTTTGTTCTTGTTAATTCATTTTGGAGTGTGTTTTACATTCAAGGAAGAGAAAACCATTAACTTGATTTTTAAAAATTAAGAACAGAGGGAAAGGGCTTCCCAGGTGGTGCAGGGGTTAAGAATCCGCCTGCCAATGCAGGGGACACGGGTTCGAGCCCTGGTCCGGGAAGATCCCACATGCCTCGCAGCAACTAAGCCCACAGCAACTAAGCAACTAACCACAACTACTGAACCTGCGCTCTAGAGCCCACAAGCCACAACTACCGAAGCCCGTGCGCCTAGAGCCCGTTCTCTGCAACAAGAGAAGCCACCGCAATGAGAAGCCCGCACACCACACCAAAGAGTAGCCCCCGCTCGCCGCAACTAGAGAAAGCCCACACGCAGCAACGAAGACCCAACAGAGACAAAAAAAATAAATTAATTAATTGAAAAAAAAAAAACAGAAGGGAATTCCCTGGCGGTCCAGCGGTTAGGACTCTGTGCTTCCACTGCAGGGGGCACGGCTTCGATCCCTGGTCGGGGAACTAAGATCCCGCATGTCCCGTAGTGTGGCTAAAAAAATTAAGAACAGGAGAACAATCTTCAGCGTATACAATATTTTAAGTTAAGCTGTGGAGGAGGAGAAGGTTTGGGGGAAGGAGGATTTAGAGTAAGGACTTTTTTAAACTAGCTGGTAGAGTCTCCAAGCAGCTTTGTGGGTCCCATCAAGTGGTTCGTGTCGTTTTCCTCCTTTAAAAATGTTAATTCACTACCCTTTAGAAAATGCTTGAGTAGAGGAGAATGTGGAGCTTTAGTTAGTTAGGGCTCCATTCACTGGAGAGAGGTGAGACGGGGCTACTGGTAGAAAGTGATAATGTCCTGGGAAGTTTTTGTTTTTTTAAAAAAGGCACATGCTCTTGAATGACCACTTTTGTCAAAGGGGAAATTTGTTGGAGGAAGCAGTACTTGAGCTGGGCTTTGAAGATCTGGGAAGATTCCCAGGTAGAGGTGGTTGCAAGCAAGGGCCTCGAAGCCAGAACAACATGGAGTGTCTGGGTAGGAAGAGTCATGCTGCCCTGTGAGAGATGAAGCCTCCAGGGACCCAAATGCTGTGCTAAGGCCACTGGGCCTTATCAGTAGGGAGTCAGTGAGGATTTGGGAGAGGAAGGATTTGCTTGAAACTCTGTATTTGAAGACAGGCAGACCCAACTGTGGAAGGAACTTTGTTCCAGTTTAGAACTGGACATGGGTGGGGTGACACGGTTTTCACTGGGACTTGGCAACTGAGTGGAGGCAGGGATTGAGGGAGAGGTTTGAAGCCCTGGTGTCAGGAAGGATGGTGGATACGTTGTTTGACCTGTAGGTTGGTGGGACCGGGTAGCCGATAAGTAAAGAAAACTTCTGTGCCAGGAAATACACTAGCTGTTGCCTCTGGACCTCAAGGAACCCACAGCCTAGTAGGGGAGAAAGTTGGAAACAACATTTAAGAGTTGAAGTATGTGCAAGTAATATAGGAGAGGAAGGGTTGTTCTGCCCAGTGGGATGCTGGAGGATGAATGAGAGTTTTCCAGAAGGAAGAGCATGTGCAAAATCACAGGGATATGAAGTAGTCCCGTTTTTTCATGGATTCCTCAAGTGAAGGACAGGAATGGGGGAAGGTGCCAGCTCACAAAGCACGTGCGACCTGCTAAAGAACATGGATTTTACCAAGCAGGGAGGCAGCGGAGAGTAATGGAAGGTTGTAAGAACACCAGTGATGCTGTCAGATTTACATTTCAATGCCTCCATCATCCGGTCCATTGTTGGCTACTGATGATATAAGTATAGAAATTGGGGATAAGTGTTTAGAACTTTTATAGCAATGTGACATTACTACAAGGGCTAGAGAAGCAATGTCTGAAAGTGAGAGGGAAACCAAAAGCGGGCATTGTCCATAGGGGCCCAGTGGGAGGGGACTGAAGTCCAAGGTGGCAGACGTCATGGAAACAAAGGAAGTTGAGGATTGAACGTCAGAGAAGAAGTGGAGGCACTGACCGAGCTGCCTCATTCACAAAGAAATCGAAGATTCAAAGCAGGGGTGGGATCTTGGAGTCTGGCCTGGGTGAGGAGAGATGAGGCTGAAGAGATCTCTGTCCTGGGGAGTGCAACGAGTTAGATCCTTCCCTTAGATCAAAGAGCCCCTGGGACTAGGTGGGGGACTGCATAGGGAAGTGGCTGGCTGGTCGGAAGGAACGGGTGAACCGAGATGCTCATGCCCTGTGGGAGAGGGCAGTCGCTCATGCTCAGTATCAGCTGGTTACACATATGGGCCTAGTGATGTCTGATCTTCTCACCCAAGGGAAGCCAGTAGTCTGCATTTTGTAATGGGAAATCTGTTTTGTTTTAAGAGGCAGCTAATTTATGTTTTAAAAGCCATGTATGCTATGAATTACATCTCAGTAAAAGTTTTGCACTAATACATTCTTTTTAAAGTACATATTCTAAAAAAAGAAATATAGGAAGCAACCACATATGCTAAACAAAACATGGCAGTAGACCAGATTCAGCTTTTGGACTGCCTTTTTAGGACCTCTGCTTTAGGTAGTAGGAGACAAGATAAGTGAGGATACACATTTTTTTTCCTATTTGGTGAAGTGGGTAATTGAAGGCCTTAATGGCCTATAGTACTGTCTTAGTAAAGTGGGATGGCAGTTTATGCCCAGAGAGGGAGGGTGAGACCTTGAAGACAGTGCAGTATGTCAACACAGATACAGTGGAACTGTTGGAAGTGCATTAGAAAAAAACAAAAAAGGACTGTGGACTTGAAGTGAGGGCCAGGGAAGGTTAGGTGGTTTGAATTTATAGTATCACTTGATCCAGAAATTCTCAAGTAGGTGATGATTTCCCCCACTCAGGATGTTGGTGAAGCCAGCACATAAAGACTAAAGGAATCTGAAGTGCAATTGAGCAAGGCAAAACGGGGCCCAGGAACTGTTTCTGAATGGTCAGCCTTATTTGAGCTAGGACAGTCCAAAAATATGCAAGACTTACCTTCTACTGTTAGTGAACTAATAGCTTGAGAGGTTCAGACTGGAGAGGAGGCAGGTGAAGGCAGAAGGGCATAATGAACTGTAAGAATAAAGGGAGGGACAGGACCTTAGACCGTGTCCCCTCCTAGACTCAGGGAATCATGCAGGCAGAGGACAGTTTCAGTAAGTGTTGGAGAATTCTAGAGGTGGTAGTTAAAGAAGCATTTCATAGATCAGAATCTTGGATCTGGAGGAATTCTGAGAACCAAGGGGTGGTACCTCAGTGGTCATGGGTGAAGTGGAAGCGTTCCTTTTAACTTAGAGAAGTGAGAGGCTAAAGGATGGACGTGTGAGCCATCTGGAGATAATGCAGTGCTGAGATCATGGAGGTCCATAGCAGGGAATTGGGTGCTAAAGTTAGTTGGTAAGCTAGGAGCCTGTCCTGGAGGTTAACAAACAAAAGAGGAGTAATTGGAAGTAAACAGCATGGCTACTTGTTGTATGGTTTCTCCCTGAACCTTTAGGGTACTGAATTTGCTACCTTCAGCTGCCCATCAGGTGGTGGTATTTCAGGCATTACTTCATGGCAGTGAATAGCCACTGTGAAGCATAGCCAGTGACCTACCAAGAACACCAATCTGGAGGACTTATAAGGAGAGTAATTTGGAGGACTCATCAGTCTTAAACATTGAAATTACAATGCACCTGAGAAACTGTGGTAAGGTAGGCTAACATCCAGTCTGCTTTTTATTTGAGAGGAAAAGAAGAGAGGGTCTTATGAAGAGTTGATGATTGTCCTTTACCTGAGTTTTTGCTTGCATATTTGTGGAGTAAGAGAGGAGAAAGATAAGAGTAAAGAAAATGCAATTCCAGTAGAAGTGGCCTGTTACTTCATTGACTTCAGAGGGTTAAGATGGACCCTATATTGTTTTATTTCCTTTTCCGTTGGGAGAACTTGGTACCTGGTTTCATGAATGAATTCTTGAACAGTAGATTTGTTCATGGAGGAAATAATTTACAGATGTAATACTGGGTAGTGACAGAGTTTTTTGTTTTGATTTTACCAGAAAGGAGGTTGGAGGCCTTTTTGCTTTTTCTAGAATGATAGTTTTTAACTCACCATGGTTGTAAATCATCTTCTCAAGAAACAGAGGTTTGTTCAGTCTCTTTTATGGTTAATATTTTGGGGTTATACCAGAATGTTGAAATAAGGGATACTCACGCTGATTGTACTAGGGTCAAAGTGATTGCTCATGACTGTAGCTTCCTCTTCCCTATTTGTTTACCAGCTAGTATTACAGGGTTTTAATTAAATCAGGGACAACATCTTGTTCTATGTTGACTTTTTACTAAATTAATATAATTGTATGAAGTTAGAAGGCTTGCATTTCAGAAACAGAATTATAGGGGGGAAATCCTTACAGTAATTAATTAAAGAACTGTTTTTTATAAAAATAAGTTATGTCATATGGAAACAACATAGGAAAATCCTTTTGTTTAAAGAAACTGAATTATTTCTTTTAATTGTTAATTTAAGAGGTTCCTTTGAACTTAGAGAAAGTTTTGTTCAGTCTTAGTGCTTACAGAATTACTTACTTTAATTGATGAATAAGAACTGTGTGGATTCACATCTGAATTTTCTATGTAAAAGTCAGTTGTGATTATGACACCTTTTCATCGAAAATCCCTATCTACCAGTCATCTGGGATCTTTATCCATTTTTGAACCTACGTGTTTAGTTCACTGTATGTTTCATTATTAACCCTGGTATTTTTTAAATTAAGATAATAAAGTCATTACTTTGTTATAATAGGTTAATGCAGATGATATATCTCTAACAGTTAGACTGATAGATAGATCAGGATTTGGCTGCAGTGATAGAAATTATACAAAATGGTTTAGTTTTCTTTCACTCAATAAAAAATCTTAAGATAAACAACAGTCCAAGGCTGAGCAGTGGTTAGGAGCTGTCAGGGTGAAGGTCTCTGCAGTTCTTTTGGCCTTTCCCTCATGATCACAGAATACCTACTGCAGCTCCAGCCATCAAGTCTCTATTTCAAGAAGGAAGGAAGAAGCCACAACACCTTTCTACAACACCCCAGCAGACTTTTCCTTATCTCTTTCTGGACAGAACTATGTCATATGGCCAATACTTGCAGGAAAGAGAGCTAGGAAATGTTCAGTTTTAACTAGACACGTTGCTGCCCTGAACAAAATCTGGGTTCTGTTTGTTAAAGAAGCAGAACGTGGATATTGGTAGACAATAGGAACGACTGCCACATCATATTATCTACTTCTCAAAATATGCCTTGAATCCTCACCATTTTTTGAGTTTTGTTTTTGTAAATAGGAATTTTTTAAATGAGCACTTTATTTTTGGTTGTTTTTTGTTTTTAATTAAAATGTAATTCCTAAAGATACAAGGTGAGCACATGCCAATCATTTATTTATAACTCATTTTTGAGGGAACTAGCTGGATAGGAAAACTGGTTCAAGGAACAATACAGGAAATGAATATAGGTACCGAAAAAGAATGTTGAAATAAGACTGCTAGATTGGATACAAAACTTGTTCATGTCCTACAGGATAATGAAACAGTAATTTGGGGGTTGTCACAGAAATCATCTGTGTCTTTACTGGACAAAAATATGCAAGTTAAATGTGTAATTTCACAGATTCTGGGCCTTTTTCAATATAAATAGTATGTCAAACAAAAAACACATTCCACTAGAGCATACAAACATGGGCGAGCTTTTTCTGTAAAGGGCCAGGCGATAAATAGTTTCAGACTTTATGAACCATACAGGGTCTCTGTCTCATATTCTTCTTTGTTTTTGCTTTTTACAACCCTTTAAAAGGTAAAAACAATTCTTAGGGCCCGTACAAAAATAGTTTGAAGGCTGGATTTACACTGTCCAGTGTATTACCACTACCACATGTGGCTGTTTAATTAAAATTCAGTGAAATTAAATATTCATTTCCTCAGTTGTATTTCACGTGCTCAGTAGCCATAATGTAGCTATTGGATACCAATTTGTACAGTGCAGATACAGAACATATGTCGTTACAGAAAGTTCTATTGGACAGTGCTGCCCTAGCTATGAAATAATCCTTGGTCGGGCCTGCTAGACAGTTCTCTAGTATGACACTGAGAGAGCATGCAGCTATTCTTTTACCTTACTTCCAGAGTTTCTGTAATTTGTGTTAATTGTGCCCTTGTAGTTATAAATAGCTTCAAAGATTACTCTTGATCACACACACACACACACACACACATATGCATGTAGACTAGCCTGATTGTATATAGAGTATGGCAGGAGGTATTAGCAATTACTGACACTAGACAATTATCCTCTCTGGAAATTTCATAAGGAACCTTAGGTTACCTTTTCAGTAGCTGGGTGGTTTTCATTTGTTTTTGGTTTTAGTTGTCTCTTTTGTCTCTTCTATTTTAAAGCTAGGAAGCAAATCTCCAAAAAAAATCAAGAAAATCATCTCTACATATTTCACCTGTAGCATTTATACATTTGGATGAATGCTTCTCTCCTCAAGATTCCCAAAATATGCTAAAATTTCTTGCCTGCCAGGAAGGGACTTACTTTATACTGCATGCCACAGAGTAGGTACCAGAGCAGTATCCTGAGTAGGTTCCATAGATGAACTACAATCCTTGTTTTTTAATAGTAACCTTGCCATACCTGATTAAGTGAGGTTTATTCTTAAATATGACATTCTAATTATGGTCTGTGTTGCACAATGAATTTGTCTGATTTTGTCCTAGTAAAAGGGAGGACAGATTCTTAATGATCCTGTGCAAGTAACTACATTGCCATGAAAAGTAAAGAGACTCAGTAGAAGTAGACCAAGCTTCCCTTTTGATTTGACACAGTTAATAAGTGTTTGTGATTTAAGAAATTCAGAGTAACCCAATGAAATTAATAGTTTTAGCATCCTTATAAGGTGAAAGACAAATCTTTGTGATTGATTGCCTGGGGACCTTTGCGAAACATCGAAGATAGTTTAGGTGTAAAAGACATTCAGAGTGGTATACTACATAGCAATAGAAAAGAGCAAATTACTGAGACATGCAGTAATGTGGATGAATCTCAAAAATAGTATGCCAAGTGAAAAAAGCCATACACAAAAAGAGTGAATACTAATTCTATATGTGACATACTAAGCAAGACAAGAATTGTGTAATTATGGTGGGGAAAAAATCAGAATAATTAGAACAGAGCAACTGGAAAAACACATTAAATACAGACTGGGTATTAGATGATACTAAGGAATTACTGTTTATTTTCTTGGGTGCAGTAATGACATTGTGGTTATACTAAAAAGAAAACGTGTAATGTGTGTGTTTATGCTTGGCGTCTCTCACTTGGAAATTAGCCATGTATCCAAAGAGTGTCCATTAGTTAACCATTTACTGTTGGTCCAACCAAGGTCTTAAAGTTAACTAAGGATGTTGGAAATTATGCTTAAGCTGACAACTACTGAGCAACATAACTTCTGATATCAAAAAATGTAGCAGTGTTATAATTCAATTTAGTTTAATGTATAAATTTTTATTTTTCATAATCAGTCTCTTCATGAAAGAAAACTTTTAAGTTAAAAAAATCTTATGATGCATTGTACTCTGCACTGATAAAATCAGAGAAGGGCCATCTATTTTTAAATTAGTATTAAAATTATCAAGTCAGATTGATTTGTCCAAGGATTTTTTTTTTTTTTTTTTTTTTTTTTGTGGCCATGTCTTGCGGCCTGCAGGATCTTAGTTCCCCAACCAGGGGACCAGGGATTGAACCTGGGCCACAGCAGTGAATGCACTGCTTCCTAACCACTGGACTGCCAGGGAATTCCCTAAGGATTATTTTTATTACATGAATTTGGATTCTAAATACAGAATGCCTTTGAATTTTCAGCTTCTGTGCATTTTGCATTGTTTCTCTTTTGTCCTTAAAAAGCTAACACATTATAAGTTTGGATGTTTAGTTTCTTTATTTTCTAAGAGTTCTAGATATATAGATTTATGTAAAAGCTTGTTCTCTATAAACCAGTTGGAACAGAAATTCTTTTTTTTTTTTTTTTTTTTGCGGTACGTGGGCCTCTCACTGTTGTGATCTCTCCCGTTGCGGAGCACAGGCTCCAGACGCGCAGGCTCAGCGGCCATGGCTCATGGGCCCAGCCGCTCCGTGGCATGTGGGATCTTCCCGGACCGAGGCACGAACCCATGTCCCCTGCATCTGCAGGCGGACTCTCAACCACTGCGCCACCAGGGAAGCCCCGAAGAGAAATTCTTTAAGAAACTTTATTATCTACTTCATTAATAACCCCTGGAGATAGGAATATATTTCACATTCACACCATGAAGAAGTAAAGGCTTTTTCTCATTTATAGAGACAGACACACAGAGAGCTTTCAGCTTTGGTTCCCTAATTGTAGCCACAGGTCGAAAGTAATCCAAAAACACAAAACTGGCCCAGATTTCATAAGGGCTGTTCTTCTGTTAGTAGTCCTGAGACATGTTCTTGCACAAACAGAAGAACAGAAAAGACTAAAACCAGATTTTCCTGTAGTCTCTCATGCCACAGAAAGTGGATCCCTGTTATCTGGTGACAGATCGCCACATGGTCAGACACCTAAAACTCAGATTCCTGCAGACTAGATTCATGTGTGAGACTGACCTGGTAGTCTGCAGCCACTTGGTCCCTGAGGCAGTGTGGAAACGGACATGTGGTGAAGAACCATAAAGTGAAAACACAAAATCAGAAGGGAAAAGAACAGGGTAACAGCATTAGTAAAATTCACTTCCTGCTTGGGATTCACTCTAGGAGCCAAAATTAGGTAAACCTGGGCTCTCAGAGCCAATGAGGTACCCTTCTTGGGCCACTCAGTTTAATAGCTCCAAGCAGGTGAGCTCACTTGGACATCTCCATTGGTCCTACAAGACTGCCAAAGTGAAAATTTATTTTAAAAGTTATAAACATGACTTTCAGACAGTCAGGTATCTCATAAATGAGGGAACCAACAGGAACGGAAAGGTGTTTCAAAGAGCTTTTGAGGATCTGATTATTTGAGGCTCTGAGTATCTGCACCAAAAAAAAAAGAAATGATGGAATAAAATTGCTTGTAGATATAAACTGGCTAATATCTTACAAAGCAGTGAAGTTATAACTATTTCTACCAGATGGAGATAATTGGCATCTCTGCTGGACAGAAATCTACATTTTGACATGTAGCATCACAGTCCGGGCCCTAATCAATAATAAATGGTGTGTAAGACAAAGGTACATTTCCCAGAGAAGTAAATCATCTTTGGGTGGGCGAAAGAGAGTGCTCCGTTGTGATTGAGAGGGCATCCTTTTGCCATATTTAGAAGTGTTTGATAATTTTTCTTAATGTTATGCAATCTATTAAAATGAACACCCTCCCCAACTTTTTCGTCATTTGGCCACACTCTCTCTTCAACAATGTTACATCATTGATACTACTAGGCTGGATGTCAGCCTGTGTTCCCAAACTTCCTAATTCCTGTTTTGACATGTATTTGTTAGACATTTATTGATTGATTTCAGGTTTTCTCAACAGTGGCACTATTGACATTTTGGTCAGCTAATACTTTGGTTGTAGGGGGTTGTAATGTACGCTGCAGGATGTTTAGCAGCATCTCTGGCCTCTACCCCCAAGGTGCCAGGAGCACCTCTTCAGTTGTGACAACCAGAATTGTGTCCTGACATTGCTAGTTCCCCCAGGAAGAGCAGAAACACCTCTGGTTAAAACCAAGGCCAGTACCCGCACTGTCTAGTAGAGTTATGATAAATAGTGTTGTTTAAATAATAAGATACTGTTGTGTGTAGAAAACAGATTAACATCCTCCCACCCCATTTTTGCCAATTCTTGAAGGAAGGGTTAAATTAGGCTCCAAAAATAAGAAACCATGCTGAAGTCCAAACCAACAAAGGCTTTGAGTATAATTCTGAGGATCTTGAACATTAATCCTTCGCAGTGAGGAGCTTTAGAAAGTATTTGAGTAAGGAGGTGAAGGGTGTGTTTTCAGGCATAGCTTTTATACTGTTACAAGGCAGTGGAGTGGGACAAGACTGGCAACAGAAAGAAGAGGTTAGTGTTGGTTGTAGTGTTCACATGCAACTAGGTTTGTGAAGGATTGCAAGTGAAGGAAGAGGAAAGAAAGCTTTGAATCTAGGCATCTACGTTTCATAGAAAGGAACTTGGACCAAAGATGGAGTGGAGGAGAGCTGAGAGCTCTGATTCAGACCTGTAAAGTTTGAGGCACTTGTGGGATAGGTAGAAATACCCAGGGGATAGTCTGCAGCCTAACAGTATTAAAGGCTAGAGGTGGACATTTGGAGTTACCATCAGAGAAATAAAAGTTACGGTTGGAACTTGAAAAGCCTATTAGAGTATAATTGAGGGAGAGGACCAAGACAGAACCTCACGGAATATCTACATTTAATGTACAGTAGGAAAAGGCAGCAAAGGATTTGGGAGGATAGTCAGAAAGATAGGAAGTAAGGACAGCTAGTGGTATCTCAGAAGTGTGGAAGGGCGAGAACTTGTCAAGAAGTTGGTCAACGGTAGATATCGTGTTACCTACCAAGTAAGTAGAGAGCCCAAGTAGGAGAGTACAGAGAAAAGGGCCTTTGGGTTTGGCATTAGTTGTCATTCAGGAAAGTGGTTTCAGCTTGAATGGGGGCAGAATCCAGATTTCAAGGGGTTGACAGGGAAAGGGCTTTAGGCTACTTTTTCAAAAAGTGTGAAGATGAAAAGACCGAGTGGTTGCATGCATAGGCAGTCGGGCTGAGGGAAGTGTTCTGGGGGATCAGGAAGGCTCACGCATGTTTGTAGACAGAGGGGCGGGGTAGGTGGCTAAAGGGGGAGGGATGAATCAAGGTCTGGGAAAATGGCATGGCTTTGAAGCAGAAGCAAGGAGAAGAATTTGTGAAAGGTAGAATTTTTAGATGAAAACAGAGAGGCAGTCAAAGGAATTCATATCTGTTGGCCTCCAGGCTCTGGTAAAATCACATCTTTTACGAAAAATGAGAAAATTGACAGAAATGAGGTTGGGGACCTGAAGACATTATTTGGGTAAGAGTGAAGATAAGTTGCTCAGGAGAGCTGAAAGTTTTGGAAGCTGTAGAATTTCAGAGATTTACAGATGTAATGGGGATGAGGTCTAGGGTAGAGTGTGGCCCCTGGTGTGTCTCCAGAAGTAGACTCAGGGTGAGCATGCAGGGAAGTCCCTGTGGGGCAGTTAGGGTGCTCCTCCTGGGGAAGAACTCGGTCGGCATTTTGGAAATAAGATTGAGGAGGAAGATGGAACAGAAAGCAAATGTTGGAAATGCATTGGAAAAATGACTAAAATGGTTATTTTTATTTTATAGTGATATTATTAATGTAGGTGACCAGATAGAGACATATTATCTTAACAGGTTAAAATGGACCTGTTACAGATATGTAGGTAATGATATTAAAAGTTTGTTTTATCTAAGGCACTATGGTGCTTCTAATTTATGTACGTTCTGTAGGACTCATATGTCAAAGTCTAAAAATCATATTAATCCTCCTACTTTATTTTCTCTTAGAGATAACATATCACCATTTATGCGAGAGTATCTTAAGTTATAAGAAATCTTTAGAATCCTGAAGTGTGCAGCCAAAGCAGAGAACTACCGGTCCGAACAGTTTTAGAAATCTATCTGTAATGTATTAGGAGCCTCCTTGCCTTTGTAGTTTCTCCCTCCTCCTTGATTTGTGGTGGACTTGAGTATCTTCGGTTATATTTGTGCCAGGGTGCAGTTATGCTCCTGGCAGCTGCCAGAGCGTGTCAGTTCTACACTCATGATAGATGATCTCAAGTTGCTATGTTTTTTAACCATTATGTCTTCCTTATTTTTGCACCTGTGCTGTCAATTATCATTTGCTGTTGCGTGCTCTGCAGGTAGCACCCTATGCTGTTCCTTTTATATTTTCATTCAGCTGCTTCAAACCATGTGCAATCTGGGAGACAATCTGATAAAGTCCCTGAAGTGTGTGCCCATAAATAAGAGGTGGTAGATAGTGAAGAGTGGTGCCAAGAACCCTTTCCCCGGGTCAAACCTGCAGACTCTTGAATAGCCACTTTGATCCTTTCTGGTTTTAGCTATGTTCTGAATGGCAGGGGTTGCCAGGAGCTTCTCTCTGATTCGTGAATTGTTATATAGTTGAGAAGAACTGAATTTGTAGAAAGTAGAATAACAGAAATTCATTTTGCCATACGAAAGGGAAGTTACTGTTGTGTATATTATATGCTCCCCCCCTTTTTTCTTAAAATCCTGAGTAAAGTAAAACAATATATGAATGCTGCAGGATGGAGGGGAAACAATTTTGACTAACATTCAAATGTTCAGGTACCATATCCAGCCAAATGCAAATGATGACTACTTAGATCCACAGAATCTTTCTTACCAATACAACTGATGGCCAGACATTTTTGTAACACTGTATGCCTGTACACTTTATTGCTCACTCCTGAACTGGAGTATAGAAATCAATTGTTGCTATTAGTAATTTCCCAAGAGTAAATTGTTAATGAAAAAACTGAATCTGAATCTCAAGGGATAATTACTCATTCCTCTTAGGGGACACACAAAAAGGAGTTTTGGGTATGTGAAGCTATAACAAGCTCCTAGCACAGCTCTTCCTCAAATCTATGCAGTTAATCTTGCATTAATAGTTTTGGTTACTTGGGGGTAATGTCAGACAGCTGTGCTTGTATTGGGCACTTCTCTGCCAGTCTTCCTAGTGCTTACACAATAGGAGCTCTCCTGAGGCCCTCTGTAATCTTGTCATACAGCATCACAGCATGTTATGCATCCACTTTTAAACTTTTTTATTAAAATTAGGAAGTAGGGAATGTAATAAAATAATATATGCACATGGTTAAAACAAATCAAGTACTAGAGTTTTTATTAAGAATAGCAGTCCCTTTGCTTCTACCAAACACCCTAGCTTCCTGAAGGTAACTACTTCGCATTGTTTTTAGCTGTTTGTTCTGATGTTTACCTAAATAATTATAAATAATATACTGCTATTTCTTATCAATATTAGGCATTATGCACTTTCTTTACGATAAATGATGAGGCAAAAACTAGGCCCATTTTCTCAATTGCTATGGTCTGGATATTTGTGTCTCCTCAAAATTAATGAATGTTGAAATCCTCATGCCCAATGTGATGGTATTAGGAGAATGGGGCCTTTGGGGGGTGATTAGGTCATGAGGACAGAACCCCCATGGATGAGATTAATACCCTTAGAAGAGAGGCTTGAGAGAGCTCCATTGCCCCTTCCACCACGTGAGGACACAACAAGAAGTCCGCAGTCTGGAAGAGGGCCCTCACCCGACCGTGCTGTCACTCTGATTTTGGACTTCAAGCCTCCAGAGCTGAAAGAAATATCTGTTGTTTATAAGCCACTCAGTATGGCATTTTGTTACAGTAGCCCAAACAGACTAAGACACCAACATAGTTTTTTGTTTGTTTGGTTTTTGGTTTTTTTAGTTAAAGCAAGAAACAGGTTTATATAATTATGACATATAAATACTAGTTGTTGCAAGGCCAAGTACTTTATTATATTACATTATGTTCTCTTTCTGGTATAGCTTTTAATTTTTCCTGGGATTTTTATCTGCCCTTTTCTTACCTACTTATGAAATTTGCTTTAAACATCCCTAATATTTTACAAATATTCTTTTCATCTTAAGATATAAATATTCCTTTATATCTTAACTATTCTTTAAGCCTCTTTTTCTGGGAGAACACCCCTGGAGTCCTCTTCCCTCCTCCAGTCAGCTGGTTGCTCAGCTTATCTGCTGCATGGCTAAAATCTGTGGACTTCTATTTGCCACTCTTGGATGGAATTTAGTAATTACTTTATCTCTCATGTTTTTGGTGGCCTTCATCTTAAAATAGTTTCTCAAGAAAAGAATCCATGGGAGTAATTTTCTCAGCCTTTGGCATGCTAGAAATGTCTTTATTCTGCTTTATATTTGGTATGTAATGTGGATGTTATAGAATTATAGATTGAAGATCATTTTCCCTTAGCATTTTGAATGCATTGCTACCCTGTTTTCCCTGACTATCCAGACTTGCTACTGAGAATTTGACATTCTGATTATCATTCCTTTATGTGTGCCCTATTCCCACCCCGCCCACAGGATTTTTCTCTAGTGGGCCTTTAAAAAGTAATCATGCTTGGATATTCTGTGGACCCTTTCAAGGTGGGATCTGGGTGCACTGGCTCCCAAACAAGATTTAATGTAACTTTTTTCACTAATGCATGGGGTCTTATGCATTTTAGTTCCAGGAAATGATTTGTGTTATTTCTTAAGTGCCATTCTGTCTTTTTGGAATGCCAGTTATTTGGACTTAGGATATCCTAGATGGACGTTTAAAGTTTCTTTTCTTTCATTTCTTTCTTTTTCTGATACTTTTGGAGGGATTTCTTCCACTTTGTCTTTTGGTTCTTCTATTGACTCTGTTTTGGCCATCATGTCCGTAATTTGCTAGTGCTCTTATTCTAATTATTTTTTTCTTAGCATTTTGATATCTGTTTTATGAATTCATTATCATCTTATATCTGTTTGAAAGCAGTAATTAAAATTTTGTTTAAGTTTTCTTTTCTACCCTGCATTACCTACTTTCCTCCAGTTTTTCTCTATTTCGCGTTCTGCTTTATTGGTTTCTGTCTTCATATTTGCCAGACTTTCTTCTGACATGGTTTTTTTTTTTAATGTTTCATACTAAATCTGAAAAGCCAGTTGGAAACCTTGTGTCTGGGCAGGAGCTGTTGATAAGTGGCCTTTACCTTGGATCAATTAGAGAATTAGCCGTTGTTTGAGAGGATATTTTTTTTTGGAAGTCTGTTATCTGGAGAAGAAAGCTCTTCTTCCCAGGCTGGCTCACTGTTGCTGGCATTCCACTGAGTGGATGTAATCCACTTTTTCTTATCCAGTGGCTGCATAGTAGTCAGCAGTATTTGACTCCTGTGAATTCAACCATACACTTACTTAAGCTAAACAGGCAGCCTCATTTACATATTAGCAGGCAGCAGGGAGCAGCTCCAGTTCTGAGTAAGATGGACTCTACCCTGCCAGTCCTGTGACTATAGTGATAAAACCTGGACAGAATGCATGGAACAGGTATTTAAGGACTCTGAAAAGTAAACAGTAGCAGGCAGATTGGGAAAGAAGACCAGAATTCACAGTACCACCAAACCAGTGGTGAGTTTACCATTTTTTCCATTGTTATCTCTCAGCCTGAACTCAATACAGCCTAATCTGGAAGTGGAAATGGGCACTAGGGCACAAAAGGAGCACTAGTTTAACTCAAGGGGCAGAAAATGGAGCATGTAATACTGTGCAAAAATCCGTTTTTGTTTTTCTTCATTCCATTGCACACCAGTTTCCAAACAGTCCTATGATGGTGGCAGTGGGAGCTTGCAGGACTCAAAATTCTGAAGGAGGAGAACCTTCCTCTCTGATTGGTGGGGTTGTGGTTCCAGGAGGATGGGGCCAGTCTCATTGCTTTCTCTCCCTCTCTGTCCTTTGGATGGACCAGGCACAGTTGCAGAAATGTAAGGCAAAGTGGGGTAACCAAAGCCCCATCTTTCTGACTGGAGGACTGAAAAGAAGAGCGCAGGGAATCAGAAAACACTAGAAAGATGGCAGAGAGGGAGGAGCTCAGGAAAATGACTCCATAAAAGTTGTGTGTGATCTCCTAGGTTCATCCCCAAGCTACACACATGCATGGATCTACTCCTTATCAGCAAAACAAAGACTTTTGAGAACAATAGAAAAACCACCATCCAGGTCCCAGATTGGCCACTGGGTATCGCACATGTGGGACAGATACAAATAGCACTGCAGAGGCTTTAAAAACTGAACTGATATTGGAACCACAGCTCACAGAAGACTGGGTACAGCTTGCAACCTGAATCTAACTAGGTCAGTTACCTGCTAGAACAGAAATGTTGACATTCATCATGGGTTTAAACAAGACACAGAACTCATAATATTCAAAATGGATACAATACAAAATTACTTGGCATATGAAGAACGAGGAAAATACCAAATCTCATGAGAAAAAACAGTGGATACCAGCCAGGATGACACAGGTGTTGGAATTATTTAACAAAGAATTTAAGACATGTATTATAAAAATGCTCCAACAAGCAATCACAAGTACTCTTAAAGCTAATAGTAAAAGAGAAAGTTTCAGCAAAGAAATAGAAGACATAAAGAAGAACCAAATGGAAAGGTTAGAACTGAAAACTACAGTAACCTAAATAACACCTCTCTGGATGAACTCAGTTTTTATTTTTTTAAAGATTAATTAATTAATTTTTGGCTGCGTGAGGTCTTAGTTGCAGCACACAGGATCTTTCATTGCAGCGTGAGGGCTCTTCCTTGTGGCACACGGGCTTCTCTCTAGTTGTGGAGTGCAGGTTTTCTCTTCTCTAGTTGTGGCGTGCAGGCTCTAGAGTGTGTGGGCTCTGTATTTGTGGTGCGTGGGCTCTGTAGTTTGCAACATGCAGGCTCTCTAGTTAAGGCGTGCGAGCTTAGTAGTTGTGGCGCAAGGGCTTAGTTGCCCTGTGGCACGTGGGATCTTAGTTCCCTGATGAGGGCTTGAACCCGAATCCGCTGCACTGGAAGGCAGATTGTTTACCACTGGACCACCAGGGAAGTCCCTGAACTCAGTTTTTAAATGGAGATGACGGAGTAGTCAGTAAACTTGAAGATAGAACAATGGAAGTTATCTAATCTGAACAAGGTGAGTAGAGGAGAAAGTGTGGTGCTAAACAAAATATTTGGAGAAATAATAGCTGAAGACTTCCCAAGTTTGGCAGAAGATGTAAACATAATGATTCAAGAAACTGTGAACTCAAGCATAATAAACTCAAAGAATTCCACACCAAGCATGTCATAACCACACTGCTGAAAACTGAAGACACATTAAAAATCATGAAAGTATCAAGACAAAAACACAGTTCAGGGAACAGCAACTACAGTGAGTACAGATTTCTCATCAGAAACCATGGAGACCAGAGAAGTGACACAATATTATTTAAGTGGTGAAAGAAAAGGACTTTTAACCAAGAATTTTCTGTCAAGTGAAATGAAAGTGAAATAAAGCATGATAAAGCATTCTCAGTTGAAGAAAACACTAAAATCATTGCCAGTAGCCTGCTGGAAAAGAATTGCTGAAGGAAGTTCTTCAGACAGAAATGATATACTATATCTGGGTAAATACAATAGATTACTTTCTCCTGTTGAGTTCTTTAAAGTGAGTTAATGGTTGAAAGTAAAATTTATGACATCATCTGATAGGATTTCAAATGTATGTACATGGAATTGATGAGATAGCTGTAACATACAAGAGAGAGCAGGGAGGGTAGAGACTGAGGGTAAAGGAACCCATATGATGGTGGTGTTCTAAAATTTATACCCACAGGAGTTTAAATTATGGAGGTGACTGAGTGATTGCACGGAGAAGTCAATGCCATTGAAAGAAGAGTTTGATTACTTAACATTTCCCAAGACAAGAGGGCATGCCTCACCTTGCAGGGCCATCAGGTTTTTGGCAGGAGGCAGAAGCAGGAGTAAGGGGAAAGGCATAGCAGGGTAAACAGTTTAGGATTGGCTAGTTTGGATAATCCCTGTCTGCTTTGGGGCATAGGGGATGCCCTTAGTTGTTTGGTACCTGGTCCTGGCTTGATACAGGACTTGATTTGTGAATTAGATAAGGAGAAGGGGTGGGGGCACAGCACTGTACTCGAAAGGCATGCTGTAAGCAGGCTGGCCACAACTCCTAGGAATTAGCTAGCTGGGCGGGTGAGTCTCTCCCCAGGTCTGAAAGGCCTCCCAAGATGTCAAAGCATCATAAGATATAGAAAATAAAAAACACGAATAGTATGGGTGGTAAGGTTTATACATTCCTATTGAAGTGATAGACTACTGATTTTAAGTGGACTGTGAAAATTAAATATGTAATTGATCGCATGACTACTTTAAAAACTACATAAAGAGATACAGTAAAAAATGCAATAAATTACATTGTAATACTAAAAAATGTTTGCATAATGCACAAGAAGGCCAGATAGGGAAAAAAGGAATTAAAAATAGGGAACAGGCAGAAAACAAACAAATGGTAGACTTAAATCCAAACTTACTGATACTTTCATTGAAATTAAACAGTCTAAACACACCAATTTAAAACAGATTATCAGAATGGATTTAAAAAACAACCAAACTGTGTGTTGTCTTCAAGAGACTTATTTCAAATATAATGATACAGGTAAGTTAAAATTAAAAGGAGGGGAAAATATACTGTGTAAACATTAACCAAAACGAAGCTTGGAGTGGCAATATTACTGTCAGACAAAATAGCCTTCAGAGCAAAGAGAGGGTCAATTTACTGAAAAGACATAACATTGCTAAATGTGTATATTCCTAATAATAGAGCTACAAAATAGTTAAAACAAAAACTGGTAGAACTGAAAGGAGAAATTGACATACCTACAGTAATAGTTGGAGGCTTCAACATGTTTCTCTCAACAGTTGATAGAACCATGAGACAGAAAATCCGCAAGGATATAAGAGAACTCAACACCGCCAACCAACCAGGTTCTAATTGATGTTTATAGAACACTCTGCCCAGCAACAGCAGAATACACATTCTTTTCAATGCCCATGGAATGTATATCATGATAGATTATAACCTGGGCATAAAACGAATCTCAACAAATTCAAAAGAACTGAAATCATATAGAGTATGTTGTCTGACCACAAAGGAATCAAACTAGAAATCAGTAACAGAAAGATAACAAGAAAATATCCAAATACTTGGAAACTCAACAACAGACCTCTGAATATTAGATAATTTGAAGAGAAATTTTAAAATACATTGAGCTGAAGGAAAATGAAAATAATATATATTAAAATTTGTGAGATGTAGCTAAAGCAGTGATGAAAGAGAAATATTTTTAAATTTAAAAAATATATTATTTATTTTTGGCTGCACTGGGTCTTCGTTGCTGCGCATGGGCTTTTCTCTAGTTGCAGTGAGCAGGGGCTACTTTTCGTTTTGGTGTGTGGGCTTCTTATTGCGGTGGCTTCTCTTTGTTGCGGAGCACGGGCTCTAGGCACATGGGCTTCAGTAGTTGTGGCACACGGGCTCAGTGGTTGTGGCTTGCGGGCTCTAAAGCGCAGGCTCAGTAGTTGTGGCGAACGGGCTAAGTTGCTCCGTGGCATGTGGGATCTTTCCGGACCAGGGATTGAACCCCTGTCCTCTGCATTGGCAGGTGGATTCCTAACCACTGCACCACCAGGGAAGTCCCCTGAAAGAGAAATTTATAACACATATTACATTAAAAAAGAAGAAAAGTCTCAAATCAATAATCTAAGCTTTCACCTCTAGGAACTAGAAAAAGATGAGTAAAATAAACTCAAAGTAAGCAAGGGGAAGGAAATAAAGAGCAGAGGTCAGTGAAGTTGAAAATACAGAAATAATAAACTCGATGAAACAACAAGCTTGTTCTTTAGGGAAAAAAGTCAGTGAAATTGACAAACTTCAGCAACACTGAAGAAGACATAAATTACTAATAATCAGGATATCAGCTACAGACCCTGCAGACATCAAAAAGATAAGGAAATCCTACAACTTTACACACGTAAATTTGACAACTTAGATGAAATTAGCCAATTCCTTAAAAAGTGGAGACTACCATAACTTACCCAATATGAAATAGATAATTTGAATAAGACCTACAGCTGTTAGGGAAATTGAATTAGTAATTTTAAAATTCTCAAATCACAGCAAGATCCTTTTTGACTCACCTCCTAGAGAAATTGAAATAAAAACAAAAATAAACAAATGGGACCTAACGAAACTTAAAAGCTTTTGCACAGCAAAGGAAACCATAAACAAGACAAAAAGGCAACCCTCAGAGTGGGAGAAAATGTTTGCAAAGGAAGCAACTGACAAAGGATTAATCTCCAAAATATACAAGCAGCTCATGCACCTCAATATCAAAAAAACAAACAACTCAATCCAAAAATGGGCGGAAGACCTAAATAGACATTTCTTCAAAGAAGACATACAGACTGCCAACAAACACATGAAAGGATGCTCAGCATCACTAATCAGTAGAGAAAGGCAAATCAAAACTACAATGAGGTATCATCTCACACCGGTCAGAATGGCCATCATCAAAAAATCTACAAACAATAAATGCTGGAGAGGGTAATGTAGACTGATACAGCCACTTTGGAGAACAGTATGGAGGTTCCTTAAAAAAGTAAAAATAGAACTACCATATGACCCAGCAGTGCCACTACTGGGCATATACCCTAAGAAAACCATAATTCAAAAAGAGTCGTGTACCACAATGATCATTGCAGCACTATTTAGAATAGCCAGGACATGGAAGCAACCTAAGTGTCCATTGACAGATGAATAGATAAAGAAGATGTGGCACATATATACAATGGAATATTACTCAGCCATAAAAAAGAAATGAAATTGAGTTATTTGTAGTGAGGTGGATGGACCGAGCGACTGTCATACAGAGTGAAGTAAGTCAGAAAGAGAACAACAAATACTGTATGCTAACACATATATATGGAATCTTTTTTAAAAAATGGTTCTGAAGAACCTAGGGGCAGGACAGGAATAAAGACGCAGATGCAGGGAATGGACTTGAGGACACGGGGAGGGGAAAGGGTAAGCTGGGACAAAGTGAGAGAGTAGCTTTGAGATATATACACTACCAAATGTAAAATAGATGGCTAGTGGGAAGCAGCCTCATAGCACAGGGAGATCAGCTCAATGTTTTGTGACCACCTAGATGGCGGTGGGGGATAGGGAGGGTGGGAGGGAGACGCAAGAGGGGAGGGATATGGGGATATATGTATACATATAGCTGGTTCACTTTGTTATACAGCAGAAACTAACACAACATTGTAAAGCAGTTATACTCCAATAAAGATGTTAAAAAAAAATAAAATAAAATTCTCATAAAAGGGACTTCCCTGGTCATCCAGTGGTTAAGACTTTGCGCTCCCAATGCAGGGGGCCCGGGTTCGATCCCTGGTCGGGGAAACTAGATTCCGCATGCTGCAATGAAGCTCCTGCGTGTGACAATAAAGACCCTATGTGCTGCAACTGAGACTCGGCACAGCCAAATAAATAAATACTAAAAAAAAAATTCTCATGAAAGAAATTGCTGAGCCAAGCTGTTTCACTGGAGAAGTCTACAAAGTGTTTAAAAGAGTTAACACCAATTCTGCACAATCTCTTCTAGAAAATACAAGGGCAGAGAACACTCCTATATTCATTCGTAATCAGTATTTTCCCGATGCTAAAACCAGACAAGGCAGTACAAAATATAGCAAATAGAATCCATCAATGTAGTAAAAAATTATACATCATGACCAAGCGGTGATTATTCCAGGGATAGAAGGCTGGTTAAATATTGAAAAATCAGTTAATGTAATCTATCATACGAACAGGCTGAAGAAGTGAAATCATAACATGATTACATCAGTTGATTTAGTAAGGCATTTAACAAGTTTCAACACTCATGTTTCATGTTCATGCTCCTAGAAAAGTAGGAATATAGGGTAACTTCCTTAATTTGATGAAGAATATCTACAAAAAGTTTAACTTAATGGTGAAAGATTGAATGTTTTCTCCAGAGACTGAACGAAAGCAAGCATGTCAGCTCTCACCACTGCTTTTCAGCACAGTGCTGGAAGTTCTACCAGTACAATAAGGCAAGAAAGTAAAAGGCATATAGATCAGAAAAAAAAAAAAACAAAAGGAAATGACATAATTGTCTGCATAAAAAATCCCAGGGTATCTAGAAGAAAAAAATCCTAGAATTAGAAATATGATCAGCAGGGTCACAGGATATATGACCAATATACAAAAATCAATTGTATTTCTATTTATTAGCAATGAACACATAGGAACCAAAATTAAAATGCAGTGCCATGTTCAGTTGCTCAAAAAAATGAAATACTTGGGCGTAAACCTCATAAAACGTGTATAGGACTCAAAACTATAAAACAGTGATGAAAGAAAGCAAAGATCTGGAGAACTGGAGAGACATACCATGTTCATGCATCAGAAGAGTCAGCAGATGTCACTTGTCCTCAAATCAATATGCAAGTTTAACATAATTGCTAAATAAGATTATGCTAAAACTTGATTTGGAAAGGCAAAGAAACTAGAATAGCTAAAAATAATTTTTAAAAGAAGAATAAAGTGGGAGCAGTCATTGTCCAATTTTAAGACATTAGATAATTATAATAGTCAAGACTGGTATTGGTGAAGGGATAAATTCATAAGTTGATGGGACAGAATAGGAAACCCAGATATAGACCCACACAAGTTTGGCCAACTGATTTTTGACAAACAGGCAAAAGCAATTCAATAGAGAAAAGATAGTCTTTTCAGGAAATGATGCTAGAGCAACTAGATATCCATAAGCAAAAAATGAACCTCGAACAAAGCCTCACATTTGATAACAAAAATGAACTCAAAATGGATTATAGATTTAAATGTAAAACTTTTAGATGCTAACACACGAGAAATCTTTGGGACCTAAGTCTTGATGAAGAAAAAACCAATAAATGGGCTTCCTTAAAATCAAAAACTTTTTCTGTCACAAAAGAGGATGAAAAGACAAACTATAGATAAGGGGAAAATATTTGCAAGCCACTTACTTGACAAAGGATTCATTCATACCACCAAGCCCATAGATATTCCACGTTTATCCAAAAGAACATAAGAGAGTAAAGAATTCATGACTGAACATTATTATAGTGCGTGGGTTGAGCTTTTCCCCTTGATGTTTTCCTTGTATTTCTGGTGTTCCATCTCCTTGTAGGAATCTTGTAGTTCGTGTGTAAACAAGGAATATGTACACATTTGTATATAAATTCTAGTGGAGGACATGTGGCCATTATAAGAGCAAGTGTACATAGTACGTGCAAGTTTGTAAAGCCTCATTGTAACCGGTTGCACAGGTTGAACTTTTTAAAATAGCACCATTTTGGATAACGCCATTCTGATTTTAGTGTAAAGTATAGATCAGATATCGCCAGGCTCATTTCTTACAGATGTCTGTCCAGAAAGCTCTCACTGATAATTTGAAGTAACAGTGTTTATTATTTAGTAAGCACGTGTGAGACACTATTGTCAGAACTTTACATTTATTATTTCTTTGAATTTCCTCAAAACACCTGAGATTGCACTAGCCTCTCTCTCTTTCACTGTTGCAGAAACTGGGCTCAGAAGGGTTAGGTAACTTGAGCAAGGTCACCAGTTGCATGGCTGGAATTTGAGCCTAGGAACTGGCTCCAGTGCCCAGGTTATTAACAAGTATGCTCCATTGTTTGTGTGACTGCTTTTTGCACGTTTACTTGATTCACACTTCAGCCTCCAGTGGCAACCTAATTGCTTAAGAACCCAGTTCCCTTTTTTACCTCGTTCAGGCCTCTTTCAATATCAAATTTCACTGGAAACCGTAGCTTTATATCTGAGAAAGGCAGTACTATTCAGCATTCTGTGGTTCTTTATATTTAGATCTACATTTAAATAGTCTGGTCTTTCTTGGAAAACGGATGTAAAAGTATATAGGGTATATACATTGTTCCAGTCAGCTAGAAGAATTTTTTTGTTAAACTGATCTTGTTATTAAATGCCTTCAAAAAAATCAGTCTGTTTCATCTGGAAACAATAGTAGCAAAACAAAAGTCAAGGTTTGTTCTGGAGTAAATCATTTGATTTGATTATCTTCTCTCTTAATTATGTCATAGTAGTAATAAATGACTAGTAACAAGCAAAGATGTTTATTCTTTATAGACATAAATAAATCCAGTCTTGTCATTGTCCACTGTGCAGCTGGGCAAACTCCTAAGATCACATTGCAAGATACACTATTGAAAATGTTATACATACCTACCTTTTAGACTTAGATGCAAAGTTTTCAGTTCGCTGAAAACAATTAAGTGACTTATATCTGTTATTTTAAATATTTCAGTTAAAACGTGGTATTTTTTCCAAGGATGTTAGCATGCTTTTGACTTTTGTGCAGCTTGATATTGGTAATTTCATGTGTAACATAGTAATGTGCTGTAAGGAGCTTTTGTAAATTGATCTAATTTCTTATTTTCTCTTTACAGGAATATATTAAAGGAATCTGTGAACCCGAACTAGAAGAGAGAGAATGTTACCCCAAGGCCATGCACTGCATTTTTGTTGGGGCACAGAGCCTGTTTCTGAAGAGCTTGATTCAGGACACCTGTGCCGATCTCTGCATTCTCGACATCGGTCTTCTTGGCATCAGAGGAAGTGCCGAAGCTGTGGTCATGGCTAGGAGTCACATTCAGCAGTTTGTAAAGCTCTTCGAGAATAATGAGAACCTACCCAACAGCCAAAAAGAATCAGAGGTAAAAAGGGAATTTAAACAATTTGTTGAAGCTCGTGCAGACAGTTACACAATGGACTTGTTGATTTTACCCACTTCCTTGAAAAAAGAACTTTTGGCACTCACCCAAGGTGAGGAGAATCTATTTGAAACAGGAGATGATGATGTAATTGAAATTAGAGATTCTAAACAAACAGAGTTTACACAGAATGCTGCCACAGGGCTGAATATTTCCAGAGATGAAATTGTTTTGCAGGAAGAGGCAAGAAATAAAGCTGGGACTCCTGTTTCTGAGCTTACAAAACAAATGGACACAGTCTTTTCTAGTTCACAGGATGTACTTTTTGTTCCAATAAATGGTGTAACGCCAGATGAAGAGGCGCTTTCCAAAGACAGAGTGTGTCACAAAAGGAGGTTTTCTGATTCTGAAGAAAGGCATACCAAGAAACAGTTTTCTTTGGAAAATGTTCAAGAGGGAGAGCTTTTACATGATGGTAAGACATTAGCTGGAAGTGTAATCATTGACCTATCTGATTCTTCTACTGATGCCGAAAATTTAAGTCCAGATGTAAAAGACACTACTGAGGAAATGGAATACAACATCCTTGTAAACTTTTTTAAAACCATGGGCTATTCCCAAGAAATTGTAGAAAAGGTCATTAGGGAGTATGGGCCATCTACTGAACCATTATTACTCTTGGAGGAAATTGAAAAGGAAAATAAAAGATTCCAAGAAGACAGAGAATTTCCACCTGGTACTGTGTATCCAGAGACCAAGAGAACCAAAAATAAAGGTGTTTGTAGCAGCATAAATGAGCTTACAGCAGATTCCACTCCAAAGAAAACACAGACTCACACACAGCAAAATATGGTAGAAAATTTTTCTCAGTTACCATTCAAAGTAGAATCGAAACCATGTACCTCAAATTGCAAAATTAATACTTTCAGAACAGTGCCAATAGAACAGAAACAAGAAATCTGGAGTTCAAATCAGAGCTACCTTTGTAATACGGACCTTGAAACTGATGGCCTTTTACCCTCTCTAGCCCCTTCAAGTCCCAAAGAAATTGTCAATTTTGTTTCAAGAGGAGCTTCAAGTCACCAGCCCAGAATTCCAGTTTTTCCTGAAAATGGTGTGCAGCAGCAAGCAGAACCCTTGCTTCCAAATAATATGAAGTCTGCCTGTGAAAACCGCTCGAGGTGTTGTGCCTCTCCTCAGTCTAAGCCAAATTGTCCACCCCTTTCTCCACCAATGCCGCTGCCCCAACTGTTGCCTTCAGTTACTGATGCAAGGTTGGCAGGACCTTCTGAGCACATCGATTCCTCAGTTACTGGGGTTCAAAGATTTCGAGATACTCTGAAAGTGCCCTACAAGCTGGAATTAAAAAATGAACCAGGGAGGACGGATTTGAAGCACATTGTTATAGATGGGAGCAATGTTGCAATTACGTAAGTCCACTCTCTTCAAATTATCGTTTTCAGTAGGCCTCTTAGCCATGTCTCAGAATTGCATGTGTTTGTAGGAACTATCCTGTGTGTCTGTGTAGTTGACCTATAGCCTTACCTGACAGAAAGAAGAAAACAGCTGATTGGGAAAGTTTTGTTATTCCACCCTCTGGCATCGTATAAACTCTTTCTTCACTCTGCTGAACCTGTATTTCTGAGAGCAAGGAATGATAGAAAACTTGCCTTTTCACATTGCGTTTCCCAGTGATAAGCAGTAAAGAGACTTTTAAATCCTTAGGTTCTTAATGCCATGAACACCATTAGGTTTTGAATACGAGGATGAAGCTTAAGACAAAAAAGAGATTTTTTCTTTTTATGTACAGCATGCCAGGTCTTTAGCCATGTATGTGCAGGGATAATAGGTGTGATGTACTTCTGTTATACTTTTGTTGATAGAGTGATAGCAATTTCCTTTCTAAGGAAATTCTTCAGTTTGGGCTGCTTTATGGGCCTCTGCTCCTACTAAAAGTTTGTATATTTGTTTTTAGTAAAAGGAGTTAAATGATCATTTCCATTTAGCCTGTCTTGGAACCCTCTTAGGATTCTGATTTTATACTTCCAGTGTGGGATTGGATTTGTTCTCTAAGGGGCGGTTTGATATAGTGACTAAGGAGAGTTTGGGGGTCAGAGAGTCTCCACCTCACTGTGGACCAGCTGTTTGAAATCAGGCAGGTTTCGGCCTCCTGAGTTTCACTTGCTACAGCCTTTTGCCCCGTCCTAAAGGACATCTTTATCACGCCATTTCAACAACTGCTAGGTAGTCTCCCTCCAGTTTTCAAAACCAGTTACTCCACTGATTTTGAAGAAGTCTTCAAGGTGTAGCATTTAAGTAGCTGCAGTTTAAGAAATGGGGCATGGAAGGTTGGCAGGAACTTCTGACATGGAATGAAGTCGTTGAAATACAATTGGCCCTTTAACGATGGACATTGGACATGGAATGAAGTCGTTGAAATACAACTGGCCCTTTAACGATGTGAGGTTAGGGGGCACCGACCCTCTGCCCAGGCAAAATAACTTTACCATTCGGCCCTCCATAAAGCTGTTCTGAGTCCTCGGATCATACAGTACTGTAGTATTTACTACTGGAAAAAATAATCCACGTTTAAGTGGACCTTGAAGTTCAGACCTTGTATTGTTCAAGGGTCAGCTGTACTTTTCTGAATTGCTGAATGTTTATGTGACCTCTTTCCTAGGAGTTCTAAAAGATCAGTTAATCTCCTGATTTTTCAAGAATACTTGATAAAATTGAAAAATAAAGTGAATTTTATTATTAAAATACACATTTATTATGTATTCGTTATTTTTTGTTTTGTTGATTTTTTTTTGTTGTTAGAATTTTCAAAGAAATTCACAAGAAGATAATAGGATGAATTCCATGTTGGTTTCATTTGGGATTCGCATGTGCCCATCACATACATGGCCCATCTTGTTTCATCATTTCAAACATTGTTTCACCTATACCCCCACCTGCTGCCTTTCACCCATTTTGAAGGAATTCTCAGATATTTCATTTCCATCTATAAATATTTTAGTATCTATTTTTTAAAATGCAGGGATTCTTTTGATTTTTATTTTTTTGAATGGTGCTGTACTTTGCTGTCAAAAAAAGAAGAAAATGCCAACATTTCATAGGTTAAAGTTTGAATATAGAAGGTAAAAATGTGTAATATACTTGTCTTCATTTCCAAATAATACTGTTTATTGTCATTTCACTTTGTTTTTTGGCAGTTCTTTTGGGGGAAACCCAGCAAATGACCCACAGCTGCATAGCATTATCTAAGTAAAAATGTAAAGTGCAATTTCAATCACTCACAGTCCAAGCCCCACAGTAGTTCCTCCTTGTTACAATTTCTTGAGCCAAATGATGATATAAAATTTAGGTCACGATTATGAGTAATATTAATCCTTTCTCATTTTTCTGTGTATGGAGAGATTTCCCAAATTGGTGTTCAAAGACTAAGAAATGCAAATTAAGGTAGAATGAGCAGTGATAATGACACTTTTAAAAAACCTTTTTGTGGTAACTAGTATATTTCTCAAAGGGGTCACTATTGGAATTTAGAGTGGCACTGGCTATCCAGGACAGGGTGTTTTGCATATCTAGTCCCTCCTACTTTGCCCATACTGCCCTCCGGCCATTGTGACACCCCAAAACAGTGTCACATATTTCCTAACACCCTTCAGTACAGTACCATTTCTTTTGAAAACCGCTGAATTAGTGCACTAAGGGAAACCATAAGCTGATTATTTGAGAGAGGATTTCGATTTTCTTTGAATTCACAGGTGTCTCAAAAGCAACTCTTTTACAAAGGATGTATTATCCTAAGAAGACAGACTTATACTTAATTTGATGTAGATTGATCTGAAAACATCAGTAATTAAAATTAACTCTTATTCTGAGAAGAAACTCTTTAATGGGTACAGGGTTTTATTTTGGAGTGATGGAAATGTTTTGGAATAAGATATAAATGGTGGTTGCACAACATTGTGAATGTACTAAATGCCACTGAATTGTTCACTTTAAAATGATTATTTTATGTTATGTGAATTTCACCTTAATTTTTTTAAGTCAGAAGAAATTATTATTCTAAATCAACTGCTTCAATATTATATGTGAATTATAGACTATAACTTCCATAAAAGAAGCGATGCATGTCTGTTCTGTTCCCTGAACTACCCCCAAGGTCCATGGTGCCTGGCACATAGTAGCCAATTGGTGACGATGGCTTGAATGAATCAATGAATTAAAGACTAAGAAAGATTAGGATTGTTTAAATGATTTTTCACCACCCATTTATATTGCTATTCCAACTGCTATTCTGCTAATCAATTTGGATTACATTTGAACAAATACTTGGAGTCTGTTTTTTTAAATAAATTTATTTATTTTATTTTTATTTATTTTTGGCTGCATTGGGTCTTTGTTGCTGCGCTCAGGCTTTCTCTAGTTGCGGCGAGCCGGGGCTACTCTTAGTTGCATTGCGCTGGCTTCTCATCACGGTGGCTTCTCTTCTTACGGAGCATGGGTTCCAGGCACACGGGCTTCAGTAGTTGCAGCATGCAGGCTCAGTAGTTGTGGCTTGCGGGCTCTAGAGTGCAGGCTCAGTAGTTGTGGCGCATGGGCTTAGTTGCTCCGCGGCATGTGGGATCTTCCTGAATCAGGGCTCGAACCCGTGTCCCCTGCATTGGCAGGCGGATTCTTATCCACTGCGCCACCAGGGAAGCCCCCAAATATTTGGAATCTTAAAACAAACACTTGTTATGTGTCAGGTGCTCAACTTTATCTTTTAAAATATCATCTTCACACCAGTTTTGTGAAGTAAAAATTCATCTGTAATGTATATAATATGATATGGCCTAAAAATCTTGTCCAAGATTATGCAGATATGAGATTTGGGCCCATGATATTACTCTCCAGAGCCATCACACACCCTGCCTCTTCCCACAGAAGCTGAGGTTGAACTTTTAGGCCTTGGCAACATTGGATACCTAAGTCTTGAGTTGCTCAGGCACTGCTGAGTAAACCTCGCTAATTTGACCCAGCTAGTTGAGGAAGTAGTTAAAAAGGAAATTTGAGTTCTTAAGCAATAGGTTTGAACCCCACCTTAGAGCCATTCAGGCCCACCCATCCCTGGGTTTCTGCAAAGCCTTGTTTATTTGTCTGTCCAGTGTGGTGTCTGCAGTTTATAACACACCGTGAGAAATTCCAAAATACCCTACTTAATGCTGCTGATTATGCATATCTCTACTTGGTTTTTCCCATTTGTCACCACGAGTGAGTCAAACGATGAGTAAATGGAAATTGTTTGTGTGTGGCTAGGCATCACCATGGAGGCCAGATAACACTCGGCCTCTGTCAGTTTGAAACTTCAGCATAAGAGCACCTGACTTATCTGTGTAGATAATTTTCCATGTAGATGAGGTTTGTCCCTTCACTTGCCTCTACATTTTAACCATTTTTCATGCTAGTCTTTCTGTATCAGGGTTCCATGGCTATTTTTATTAAGTGGAAGCTATAGAAAGGGATTATTCTTTCCTGGGTAACTCAAAAGGTTTCTCACTCTTTTCCCACACTGCCCTGTCTTGGTTCTGTGATGGCCATGAGTGTTTATCAGGTATTTATCACCCACCTCCTCTCTGCTTTGGGCCCTCTTTCTAGTTGACTGTCTGCTACAATATGGAAAGCAACCAGATATTATAAGTTGTTCCCAAGTTTATGGAAACAGGAGTTTAAATCTCCCTTGAGAGCCTGCACATCTGGCTTCTCAGGCTTAATATCTGTTAATTCTATGTTTGGATCTGCGAACCCCAGAGCTTTGGCCTTCACAGACGCAGAGAGGTGTTATTGTATGTATACCCTTTGTCTCTGAGTCCGAAAAGACCACTGGTCTGAGTTTACCTGTCAGCAAGTTGCTCTGGTTTGATTGCAGGGAGGCTAGGAGACAGCACATTTTTTGCCTGGTCAGGGTGTGAGAGTAAAAGTAGGCAAGGTCAAGGACACTTCGTATTATTTTAAGGTCAGTAATTTGGCTCCACTTGATTTTGTTTCTGTTGTTTTATGGATGAGTCCATTTGTTCTCTACCAGAATTTTGAACTGCTATTTATTCCTAAAACAGCGCCTAGAGATTTTTCAGGGTATTAAAAATGATTTGATCTTATCACTGAGGATAACTAACCCTTTGGAAATTTGTTTTAGTGCTAATGATTCTAGAAACTCCACTTTCCCCCTCTAAGCTTGTGAGGGGTCCAGGGCAGCAGAATTTTATCTACTGTCATTTCCCTCCTTTTCCTTAGTGACCCAAGGTAATGGACTGGGGACTTTATTTCCACCCAGTTTCTACTGTTTCCATCAACAGAAGCATTTAAGGAAAGGAGGAGAAAAAGAGTTCATACACATATGTGTCTGATGAATAAACTAAGAAGGCACTTTATAAGCTTTTTTAGTGCATTTATCTCAAGGGTAAGACCCCCTGTACAAAAACTACCCCCCCGCCCCAGTAATAAATGTCATATTGCTACATTCTTGCCATATTTAAATGCTTTTTTATAAATAAACCACTGCTAAGTTATTTCATCAAGAATGGGTTTGTTTACTTGCATACGTTTTCTGGGGTATAGCTGATGCCTGTGCAGTCTCTTATTTATGGTTCACTGAGAAGAGAGTGGGCTTTAGCCTCTAAAAGGAGGCATTTCTGAGCCACTCTTCTGGACTTTAGATGTTTCTTACAGGTCCAGCCCATTCCTGCTCCATGAGAATGTAGATTTAGTTGGGGACAGTACCGCTGTGGGGGTAGTTGAAAGGGCACTGGCCCAGGAGTGAGGAAATGTCAGTCTAATCCCAGCTCATCCACCCTCTGACAGTGCAAGCTGGGCAAGTGGCTCTGTCTCTCGAGAGGTGTTTCATTCTTTTTATCTCTAATGTGACTTTAAATGCATTCCTAAGTTCTGTGGTTCTGGTGCACAGTACAAGATAGCAAGTCAGAGAAAAGAAGAGGGATGGTTGAGGGCCTGTGTCTAGAGACAGCTTCATAGAAGAAGAGTGACTGGCCTTGGGTCCTGAGGACATTCGGGGAGGAGGTTTAAGAGATAAGAAAAAGCTCAGAATCCAGGAAGAGTCAAATGGCAAGACCACCTGGGCCAAAATCCAGAGTGTGATGACGGATGGTCGTGGAAGCAGAAGGTATGCTTTGGCCAGATCCCATCTGACTAGTCAGGTGTGGAGGCGCCCTCGAAGCCAGGCACTGGATTTGTGTAGAAGAATGATGCTGTAGAAGGCCCTGAGCAGAATCAGAGACTGCATGGCTGCATTTCAGGGTCAGTCTGACTGGAGTCAGTGCAGGTGGGTTAGAATTAGCAGAGCCTGGGGGTGACTTGGGATACTTTGTGCCTGAGGAGGCAGAGCTCCAAATGAAGGAAGTACCTGCCAAGTGGTTTGGAGATGTGAGAAGACAGGACTGAAGATGCAGAATTTACTGTCATTGCCTCATAGGCGATCATTGAAGCAGTGAGGACAGATTATGCTAATCTCAACTGTAACATCACAGGGATTTCTCCCTTTTTCTAATACTCATGAGTAGACAAATGGATTACTACCTGCAAAATTTGAAACTTTTAAAAACACTTTTTAAATAAAACCTTTACTTTTACTTAACTGCTGGAGAATAAATTTTAAATATTTTTCTTCTTTTCTTTTGAAATTTGTTACCAGGTTTTGGGGTGGGGAACAGCTTTTAATCCTCTATACCAGGGGTTACAAGTTAGGGGCCAAATCTGGCCACCACCTGTTTTTATAAACATGGAATTTAGCTACACCCCTTTACTTACGGTTGACAGTTCAACTGTGGCGCAGCAGACAGTGCCTGGCCTTTTGCAGAAAAAGTGTACTCAATCATGTTCAGTACTGTCCCGTGTTTATTTTCTGCCTGCTTTCTGCTTCGTTCAACAAAATCACAGCCATGGCCCCCAGGTAGTTTCATTTGAGCCTTGCCCTCAACTTGTTTCCTGGAAGCTGTAAACTGAGTCACTTTCACAGTTCTCCAGAAAAGGGGATGCAGCCCTCCTGGAGCCACAGGCATTCGCGAAGCCTTTGGAAGTTGTGGTGGTGAGGACCGTGTCATGGAATAGTTCTGATCGCAGCTGCTTCTGCTTCAGCAACAAATTCCTTCATAAAATTCATAGAACATTCTTAGAGGCCCGTGGACTAGGTCTCTTTATCTGAAAACAAAAATAAAAGGTGTCATAAGGGCTTCCCTGGTGGCGCAGTGGTTGAGAGTCCGCCTGCCGATGCAGGGGACACGGGTTCGTGCCCCGGTCCAGGAAGATCCCACATGCCGCGGAGTGGCTGGGCCCGTGAGCCATGGCCACTGAGCCTGTGCGTCCGGAGCCTGTGTTTTTTACTGCAGAAAAAAAAAAAAAAGGTGTAATAAACAAGTATTGCCCTAAAGCTAAAACTGCCTTCTACCACAAAAGGGCACTCAATTAAATCAGCTGAATAAAATACAACAGAAGTCACAGAGCTATTAAGAATCCTACCTCCTATCATGGGTCCTCTCTTGGCTTTGCAAAGCAGCAGACTATTAAAGGAAATTATTAAATTAAATAATTAATTATTAAAGTTATCATGGTGAAACTTAACATACTTTAAACATGCTTTAAACTAAAATAAATTTTACTTTTTCTCATATAGCCATGGTCTGAAAAAGTTCTTTTCTTGTCGTGGAATTGCGATTGCGGTTGAATATTTTTGGAAGCTTGGCAACAGAAACATCACTGTATTTGTCCCGCAGTGGAGAACAAGGCGTGATCCTAATGTCACAGGTGAGGCAAACTGATTTTTCCAGATTACTAATTAGGTATTTAATGAGTTGGCTTGTAATTGCAACACACACTACTTAGAATAGAGTCATGTGCAGCAACTTTAAAAACAAAACTTTAAATTCTTTGCACCCAGTAAAAAAAAATCAGTTGAAGAGTATTACAGCATAAGAAATACTTGGGGGAAGGATGGAAAGTTAAATAGCTGTTTATATAGAAAGTTATATTAGACTTCATTATATATCACAAAAATTTTCTTTGACTTTCTAAAAAGTTGATTAAATATGTCTTTCTAGTAGCCTGGGTTTCTTACTCTTTAAACAGTATTTTTGAAAATGCCCATTTGATAAATTTGGAACCCTCAAAGAGAATGCCTTTTTAACAGCCTGTTTAATAGCTTAATATGAGTCATTTATGTTAATTGTATGGTACTGCGTGGCTGACCTGCAGGCCACACACAAAAGATTTGAACTTACTATAAATCCTTAAATATTCCAGAGAAGCTTGAAGTTTTTTGTTTCTTGGGTCGTAATAGGAAAACCAGTGAAAGGGCTATGCCAGGCAGCTTAACACATCAGATTACCTGGAAATAAAATGTAGATTGGGAGGAGGAAGCGTGAGAACAGGACTCACCCAACACATTTACAGCAGGAAGTAAAACTTAGTCACTGTTGAGGTGGAAATGGTAAAACCACATTTCCCAAGTATCCCAGTTTGCCTCACTCAGGGGAATGTATTGGTCCTAACAGAAGGTACTTGAGAAATGAGGCAGATCCACTCATTTCAGTTATTTTTGCAGTAAGATCCCTGTAAGAGTCTTGTAAGCCTTATGTGCTGTGCATTTCTAGAATCATAAAGACACCATGTTTGGGCACTTCAGCTTAAGTCAGTGGTGAGTACCATTGTAGGGAATGTAGGTGTGGGGATCTTAGATTCTGAGCTTTTAGCTTCATTTTTACCCATTACTCGTTTGTGGCTTTGGCCCTCCTTTATCTTCTGTCACAACCCACTCCCATGAAAATCAGTAAATATTTGTACAGATACAGAGAGAGATTAGATAGGATGCCAACCAGAGGGAGATTTGACAAACTCTTGGAATAGAGACCAAGCCTGCCTTTCCTGGGATCGGGACAGAGCAGTTTGTCTGCTTCTACTGCCATCTCTTCCTGTTCCCACCCCTGCCCTCCCTCCCAGGGACTCTTGCCCTTATTCTCTTTGTCCTCTACTGCTTGTAATGTGGCTGTGAAAAAGTTCTTAATGGTAAGATCCATTAAATATAAGTTTATGGTTTACTCTTCTTAATTTAAGAAGCAAATGAGTTGAACAGTTTTAAGTTTAAAAAATAGCTAAAGTCAGTTTTTATGTTATATTTGTCTTAGTATATGTCTTGCTTGATTTTTTTTTTCCCTTCCGTCCCAGTAAGTTAGTAACATTGAGTCTTCTTGAGTCAATAGAAAAAGGGTTTCCCACAACTCTTCAGGTGAAACATTTGGGAGTGCTTTCATTTATTTAAATATCTGGGAAGATAGCCTTTTTCTGAATGTGTATTCAACTTATTCCATGAACAGAACAGCACTTCTTAACCCAGCTCCAGGAGCTCGGAATATTATCTTTAACTCCTGCACGGATGGTCTTTGGAGAAAGAATTGCTTCTCATGATGACAGGTATGAAAGGCTGGTTTCCTTTCTAAAGCGGGTGTGGGGTGGTGAGGGGCCAACCACCTCCTCCACCGGACGGTGGACACGCTTGGCTCGGGTTTGAGAATTTTAACATTTATGGTCATTAAGGTTATACATTCAGTGGTCTTTGCTGTACGGTTTAGGAGATTACCAAAGAAGCTGCTGAGTTAGAATTTTTAATAAAACATGACTGAGAATCTGTAAGTAAAAGCAGATATTGAGTTTGTAGTCTTTTTGATACTTCCTAAAAGTAATGTTTGTCTTGTCCTAGTGTGGCAGCCTCAAGAGTGGTTTTCAAACATTCCTCTGTCTCCTGCTGGTTATACTTGGCCAGTGACTTAGTCTGTCATTGTGATGCCTGAGCCCTCAGTAATTCTTCCACATCATAGAACATGGTCTCAGCTGCCCCTCATGTTATAGGAATAAGCTGCATTTCTTAGGTTGTTACATTGCTCAGAGAACAGGTGCTGAGATGACAAGTGTCTGGGAACCTAAACAGTGGCTGCCTGTTCTTTCCTCTCCTGCCCTCACCCTCTTTCTTTCTCTCTGGTCTCTAGCACTTAAGCCCCCTAGTGGTTTAGCCTCAGCGTTCTACCACAGTGCTCCCCCACATTGAAGACAGGGCTTAGCTTGTAACCCAAGGTAGTGAGTGATGGTCAGATGGGTGAGAGCTGAAAAGAGGGGCGTAGCAAGGGAAGGGGACTTGGGGTGACAGCGGACATTCAGCAGAACGTCCAAAGGGCCTTCTCACTGACAGCCCCTTACCCTTCACCAGGCTGGTATGAGAGACCAGATCTGATGGGGAGAGTCAGGGGTGGCATGAAGAAGAGTGTGGGAGGGGGCACCTTTGGGCCGGGGCATAGGTGAGAAGGTACTGGGAGAGTGGGATGGAGGGCCCACCTTTGCTCCAGCTCTAAGATACTGGGTAGGGACCGTGGAGTGCTCAGGTGAAAAGGCAGGTCGGACCGCCAGGCTCGTGAAGAACCTTCAGATGCTCTAACGCTGCAACTTCATTCTCACACCAGCAGAAATTGAATGCATACGCAAGTGTGTAGGCTAGGCCTTTGCTTAATTTATATGGCTCTCTGGGTTTTTAGCAGATGTGAATATGAGTCCTGATTCACAGTACATGCACGGAAGCCCTTACTACCTATTTTTGTTAATACGTCTGGGCAGATATTACCACTTACAGTTCATGCCAGTTAGAAATAATTTAAGATACTTATTAGTAAATCCAAAATGCTAAATCATATTTACTTACCAAGGTTTCCTAAGATTTCTGAAACTAATGAGGCTTGTTTTTTAATCTTCTTTTAAGTACTCACTACTATTAATAAAAGCAGTTGTTTGCACCTTTAATTCTAGTAGTGATTCTCTTACTTTATTGTTTCATTATCTTTGTCTCCATTGCCTCAGGCAAATGCGGTTATCCTGATTAGGAGATAAAACTCATATTATCCTCACAAATCTCTCATTAAGAGGACTTGAACATGAATAATCTCCAACAATGAAATAGAATTCTCCTTAATATTTAATTCTTAAACTTTTTGATTACCATGTATCTTTTCATAATTTGCATTTGAGTGGATCTATAACTTGGACTAAACTGAATGGCAGTTCTGGACATCTCTTCTTAAGTCAGAGCAGAAAATGTGAATTTAGGCATTGAAAAAAACATTGCGAGGCCAACTGTGTCAAGCAGCTACTCTTAGAACCAAAGTACCATAGCTTATCAACTAAAACCCTAACAGTGATTTCACAGGCTTGTCAACCCTTATTCATTCTCTGCTCTAGTCCTCATGCATTATCTTATTACCACCCTTTATTGATAATACAACTTCTCTAGAAAGATGTATAAATTATGGTTGAGATTATTTTGAAAAAGAGTTAGATTGTATGAAAACCAGATCTTCATTTATAATTATTCTAGTAATTTCAGATGTTCAGTATTTCAGATTGATCTTCAGTTGACAAGGGCTTAACTTTCTGCTTCCCAGCCTTGGTTAAATTCTTTGGTGATTTTCCTGTGAAGAGGAAATCCTTTTGTTTTCTTATAACACAGCTTCTCTGAGCCAGGGATGCCTGCCTCCTTGCCCGTTTTAACCACTTTTATATTACCATAGGTTTCTACTACACTTAGCGGACAAAACTGGTGGCATAATTGTAACAAATGATAACTTCAGAGAATTTGTGACTGAGTCAGCCTCTTGGAGAGAAATAATTACAAAAAGGTAATATTTTCTTCTTTGTCTTTGGTCAGAGATGTCTTTTGTTGTTTATTATTTGTTTTGCGTCCACCTTGGAAGCAGTGTCGGGGGCCTAAAGTATAAGACTATGCTCCCAGTCCACAGGATGGCTGGCCCTTCTCCGTAAGTGGGAGGGCGCAACACAAAGCAGTAGCTCCAGCAGGTGATGTGTGAGCATGCTCTGTGCCTACAGGTGTCTTCTGTAGATCAGTTTTCCCTGGCAGGAGGCAAGAGGCACATCTCTGTGGCACAGTTAACTCTCTGTTAACTGTGATGGAGCAGAAATGGCCACCTGACTTCACCTTGCCCTGATGCCGAGGGATACTTGAGCAAGTCATTGGGCCTCCTGACTTTACTCAGTTATGAAATATGAAGGTTGGGGTTCAATGACAACTATGAGTTCATCAAGAGGGTAGGACCAAAATCAATATACTGATTGGGCTTTCACTTTTGGGAGAGGAGAGAGTGTTTCTACTTTTTACTATCTGATGCTTTTCTTGAGCATTTTACCATCATTTTACCAAGTTTAGTCATCTGTATTGAAAACATGTTGAATATCATCCAAAATAACAAAGTCAGGAGTTTGCAGTCACTACTGTAAGTTTTTTGTTTGTAATGACACTCTGAATGTGTTCAGCTGCATTAAGATCAGTGAACACAAGCTTCCAGGACTTTCCATTAGCAAGCATCGTCTGACAAGTTACTTAACAAAAAGCAATATTCTTATGGTAGTGCCAGGGAAGAGTCATAAATGCCACAAATCTAAAAAACATACCTCAAGGCTGTGTATATCTAGTATTACTATTCTATAACTAGTGTAACTACCTACTTACCTCTTTAGGGGTTTCACAGTTGCCACTTGTCTGATATTTATATTTTGTTGAATCATTGGAGGATTTTAGAAAATGATTCTTTGGTTCATCATTCTAGAAAATGATGCCCAAGTGAAAGTTAATTACTATGTGCATTTTGACTGAAAAAACTGTTGTTGATAGCTGAACTCAGAATTGGCCTTTGACCTGGGTGCAGTATGTGCTTCTGTTGGATCTGTGCCCTGGGCTCATTGTCAGTATTGGACACTCATCTGTGTATGCATGGAAGGTTTAAATGAGTCAAGACTCAGTCACACACCAACCCATTGCCTTCAGAATTCATAAAACAAGGCAGAAACCAAAGTCCAAGCAGCAAACCAGCCATTTGGACTTTTTTCTTTTTTAAACATTTTTGTAGACTTGATAAATCATGCTCAACTGACCTTCGATATTCTTTCTTCATACACTGTTTCCCTTTTTTAAAAGAACATCAGTGGGTTTGCTTATGGACTCATTTATTCAAAAATTAAACCTTGGTTGAGCACCTGTTGTATCCTGAGCACCTGTTGTATCCTATGCACCTGTTGTATCCCAAGACAGTCTTTCAGTCTTATTTTTCAAAGTTACATTGAAAGTCAGGAGAAGGAACTGCTTCCCAGGCCCAGATAAAAATCTGAAAGTCTTGCTAAGAAATGTGAGAGCCAATAGGGTAAAAGTTTCTTACTCTATTGTATTGACCAATATTTGTATCCAAAAGAGAAATTAAAATGGTTTAACTGGGGTGTATTTGTTTTTTGCTTTAGGCAGTTAAGCAGCCTTTAATTTTTTTCCTCCAGCACTGTAATTGTTCTCCGTGTTGTAGATTGCTCCAGTATACCTTTGTGGGGGACATATTTATGGTCCCTGATGATCCTCTGGGAAGAAGTGGACCTCGATTAGAAGAATTTCTTCGGAAGGAAGTCTTCCTTAGGTATTTCCTTTTCCAGATTGTCTTGCATTTACAAGTTTGTTTCAGTTCTTTGTGCTTCAGGGTGAGTACTCTCTCTCTAAAGATTAAAAATGGTGTTTTATTTTTTAAAATAGCCTTAGATTTAGTGCTGGTGAAATATATGTGGAATGTCTCCCAAAGACCAAATCTTCATTTGTGGTCCTTTTGGTTTTAATCCCAGGAGAGGATGGGGAGCCAGATTTTCTGTAGGTCTAAGAAGACAAAGCAGATTTTGCTAGTGGTCACTTATTAGTGAATGCTGCTTGGGTTCATGGTGTGTGTCTGAATATCTTTTTTAAGTTCATTTTCCCAGATCATTTGCTTTGAATATTTTATGCTTATATTAATTTATTTACTCTTCAGGAATCACTGCCTGGGGAAGTGTTACTTTCTACCTCACTTAATAGAGAAGCCAGTATTCTCTATTTATCTGAAATTGATTTGATAGCTTAGGTTTTCTTTGTTGTGGATTTGGGTTTTTTGTTTGTTTGTGTTTAAAGACACGTTGCTAGTGGTTGTTTCTGTTTTCAGAATTCTCAAGTAATGGACGCTGTTAACTAAAGTGTCCTGTGTGCCTGAGTGGCAGGCAGATCATATTCCCCAGTGATAGACCTTTTCCCTTTTTTAAAGTAAAACAGGCTACATTTCTGTGTATTTCTCAGCAGATGTTTACACAGGGATGCTATGGAGGTCTAAACTGAAAGGAATCAGACGCACAGCTCCCCCAGCTTTTTAAGGTAGTGAGACTATAGCTGATCCTTTCCATTTATAACAGGATCCTTTGGGGGGACAGGTGGTTCACACAGAGCTGTCTTCTGCACACAAGACCAGCATGATTTCAGCTCCCAGGTCTTGTGAATCATTTCTCTTTTGAGCCTTTGGGTTTCATTACACAGATGAGGACTTAGTTCCCAAAGGTCCTGCTTCTCTACCGACACCAAGAGAACGGCAGCCGTTTTTAACACCTGTTGAATGTCCACATGTCTCATTTTCTTTCAGAAGTCTGAACTTGGAAATCCTCTGCTAGGCTTTAAGACCTGAGGCCTGTGTGCAAGCATCAAGGCCCATGGGTCAAACAATGGAAGGAGAGTTCCGGCTCCTTCTACAGCCTCAGCAGCCTGGCAGCAGGGTCAGTCCTGCCTGCTCACCTAATGGCTCTTCACAAAAGTGTTAACTAATTGAATAAGAAGTTAGTAATAGCTCCCCCCACAGAGGGACTGAGCTTTTGAAGTTGGGAGAAGTGTTCAGGCAGCCCCATTTCTCAGCTGCAAGGCAGAGTCAAGTGGGAGGCTTTTTCACAGTACGGACGCTGTATACACACTCACGTGCATTCAAGTTGTGGGCACCAATGTCTCACTCAGACTTGGGGGGCTGGGGAGGCAGCCTCTCTGCCCAAAGTGGTTTCCTTTTTCTCAGCCCTGTCAACCAGGCTCCACAGAGAATCAGAATCTGCAGGAGAGGAGGGCCCTGTTTCCAGTTCTTTTGAAAGCTTCCAGGTGATTCTGGTACACCCTGGTTTAGAGCCAAGCAGCTGGTTAGTCCTCACAGCAGCAGGCCAGGGAGGTGGAGTCGCTCATGAAGAGCTAGCATTCCCTGTCATGACTGATGGGGAATTGGTGTCATTGGCATCCTCACGGGCCCCACTGTGGACAGCTGCCATCCCTGCCTTGGCTGCAGTCTTCTATCTTGCCTTCAGAGGCCAGAGAGCAAGCAGCTCCTTGAGCCTTGGTGTCAGCAGCAGATGTTTAGACAGATTTCTTGTTTATCTCATAACCCAGCTCACCAGGACTTGCTTCCGTTCACAGAGATATGCAGCCCCTACTCAATGCCCTGCCAACTGTGGGCATGTTTGACCCCAACTTCAGAGTCCCTGGCACCCAGGCAGCCAGCACCGGCCACCAGCCTCCAGCCCGGATTCAGGGCACCCCACCCAGCCACTGGCTTCCTCAGCAGCCCCGCTTCCCACTTTTGCCAAACCTTCCCAACATCCAGCAGAATCTGCCCATGCCAGCACAGAGATCTTCTGCGGAAACCAACGAGCTAAGGGAAGCCCTTCTGAAGATCTTCCCTGACTCAGAGCAAAGACTGAAAATCGACCAGATCTTGGCAGCTCATCCGTACATGAAAGACCTGAACGCGCTTTCCGCCATGGTGTTGGACTGAAGGCCGTCGGGAACTGGGGCTCCGGGCTGAAGATGCACTCAATCTAGTATCTGCACATGGCAGCAGGAAGTGACAAAATGTGAAGAAACCAATTTCCCAGTGGAAATGCTGTTGTAGTGTATAGAAAAAAAACATGTTTTGTGTATAAAAAAATCTGGGTTTTCAAAACCAGCTTTTTTCTATATATAAATTATGCTGCTATTACAGATTTAACATTTTCTGTAAAAGGAAAGTCTACATTTTCTGCCTGTTCAGAACTGTTTAATAGCAGTTACTCTTGAGTGTACTTACATTTTTATGTTTTTTAAACTATTTTCCTTAACGCTGAAAATATTGACAAATGGATATGATTAGCCTTTCTAAATAAAAAAAGAGTTGCTTTCTTAGGGAAGGCAAGACCTCTTATATTTTCTTGAGATGACTATGTCACATCCGCTAGCATGAAGTGTGCTCACCCCTCCCAGCTCCTCTGCCCTCAGCCCTGGCATTAGAGTCCCGAGGAGTTAATTTTGCTCCTCTGGAGTCTTTCATTGGAGCCATTTGTGAGAGTGAAAAGTGGCGCCGCTAGATGGCACCTTGTGCCTAGCCGCTGTTAATGACCAGGGCAACGTTAGACGCACAGAACATCCAAGCCGAAGAAACTTGAGAGCTCACTTAGTCTAGCCCTTCCTCCCCTCCCACCCTGCAGAAGAGGGAACTGAGGCTCAGAGTGCCCTCTGTCTGGACGCGCCCAAGTCCACAGCCGTGGACCGGATTCCTCGTCCTGGGCTCAGACACACTCACCAGCCAGTCCCTGACTGACTCTAGAAGTCACATATTAGCTTCTGAGGATACTAGTGGGATGTGAGAAAGTTTAGTGAAGAGCCCCATCATTAGAGTAATTTTGTGTCCACAGCCTTGGGAGACCACCCGCCATGTGAAGTTTGTGCAGCTTTGCCAAAAAAATGGTTTTCTATTCTCAAGAATGACCCAAGCCAGTAAACAGCATTAGTAGCTTCTGTGGGGACCCAGAGCCCCATATTTATTTTTCCTGTGTTTGTCTCTCTAGTGTCCTCCTAAGCTGCCCTTCCTGTCTGTGAGTCTTTCTCAGAACTGATATCTTAGTGTTGTGTTTTCAGTGTTGCCTAAATTCTGTGTCAGTGAAATACTTTTTCTGGCTAATTAATTCCTAACATCTTTATTGTTCTCTGGACCTTCAAAGGGCTTCGTATTTTATACCTGTTCTCTCCGTTGGCTGCTCGTGGTCAGTCTCACGTCTGCCTTGTAGATCACATCTCTCCCAGTCCCCAGAAACAGCTGCCGAGGACTCGGTGCTGGTTCGTTCTTCACGGTGAAGGAACTTAGCTGGCCATGAGCACACCTAGGTGTCTCCCCCCAGTGCTCCCTCCAGGCGTGTCTGACCCCCGCATCCCTCGAGGGGTGAGTCCAGAGTCCTCCAGGTGGCCAAAGTCGTACTTCAATCATGTTTTCTCTTGGATGCCTTTAAGATGCATCCTACTGTGGAGCTGCTTGTCAGCAAGGGGGCAGGTTGCCCGAGTCACCCAGCTATGCACGTGGAGGTGGAAGACTCGAGGCAGGCCAGAAGGCGACATTAGTCCCAGCCCCTGTGCCTCAGCTTCACAACTGGTGGTTTTTAAAAATAACAGCAGAGGTGTGAGGGTTGGGTCTTGCAGTGACTCTGACCTTTGGGGTCAGGGTTTTGTCCAGCAGCCTTGCCAATCCAGCACTTCTCCTGTTTCAGAGAAGGACCTAGAGGGCATACCTTGATTGCCAGGACTTAGCCACAGGTCTTCCTGGAAGGGGGCTGAGCCTCCACTGATGCCAGGTAGAGCTGGCTAGGCCTAGAGGTCAGGAGTTTTCTGGGCTCTAGAAGTGACTTGACCTTTGACCTATGAATTGTGTAAGCCTCTGTGGTCTTAGTATTGTTTCTGAGAGCTCTACCTGCCCCTTTCCACTTTCTCGGCTGCAGGAAGGAAGAACATAGAAGACCAAGTGGGAGGAGTGTCAGAAAAGCATTACTTACTTACCTTGGTAAATGAAACAATTCATGGTTCGTTCTTAAATCTATCAAATTTAGTTAAATTTAATATTTTACAATTCAATTTTCAAACGATTATTAAAAAAAGTCCGTTACTTGTTCCCAGGCTCCTCTTAATACTAGGCTCAGTGTTGATGCTGTAAACTATTTCTTGATGGTCTGCCTCCCATGGGAGAGTTCTAAACCACCTTGGGAGTGTCAGCAGCAGTGCTTCCTGTAACGCCTTGGGGCTGCAGGGGGCTGTCGTGTGCGGTGGCTCTGCATCCCGTATTCCATGGCATTCCATGGAATGAGTGAAGTAGGTGGCAGGGCAGAGGATGCCACCCTCATTCAGTAGACTGGTGTGTGCTGCTCAGAGAGGTTGTCCAGGGTTAAAGAATAAGTAGGTGGTGATGCGGAGTGATTCCTGGGCCTGCATTCTTCCCCAGGCCCCAGGCTGCCGCCTCTGGGAGAAGAAAGACTGGTTTGACCTTTCTGTCAAGTAGCCGGTGTTTGAGACCCTGTAGGCTGCCAGCTGGAAGAACAGTAAGAAGGCCTCTCAGCCATCCTGGATGAAGGGTCAGCATTGTTCTGGCAGGCGTAGCGGGCCATGGCTGTGTCTCCAGGGACTCTGGGGGCCTGTTGCAGCTTTTGGTGTCCGTGACAGGAGGGGTGGTTTTGCTTTATTGCCCGGGCTTATTGTGGCACGTGGGGAATATGATCCACGCATAGAAGCCCCTGAGGCTCTGAGCGCACCCTGCCACCGCCAGGTCCGTGCCCCTCCCCCCAGGCCCTGGGCCCGGGCACCACCCCCTCTCAGGCCCAGCCTGCCTCCCACACACCTCTGAGACACCGCGTCCTTTGGAGGTCCCTCCCCAGTTCCGCCTCCCCACCAGCCCTTCCACGTCCCCACCTGTCCTTCCTTCCGTCCGTCCGTCCATCCATCCCTGGGCCCATCTCCTCTCATCTCCCAACGGTAGTTTGTTTGGTTAGTTACTCAGACTCCATTTCTGCATTATCTACCTTTCCATCATTCCCCATGTCCTCCAGATCCTTGAGATTAAAATAACCTGAAAGGAACTCTGTTTGTCGCTACTTCCCCCCCACACGCTTGCCACTCTTCACTCCCCTGTCTGCAAACTTGGCCTGCACCCCACCACGTGGGAATAGTCTAGGAAAGTCATCGGAGACCGCCCAGTTGCCAAATTCAGAGGCCTTTTCCCAATCCTTAATCTCCGTGTCCACATTCAGTGACCGTAGCATGACATCGTTGACCTTATTTCCCTATTTTCTGAGATTTCCCTCACTCCTAAACAGTCTTCATTCCTCTTCCTTCTTTTACCTAAAGGCCAGTTCAACAGGTGGTTCTCAAACCTTGGACCAGCTATGGGACTCACAGCAGGGAGGGCAGCTATTAGTAAAAATGCAGATTGCTGGGCACTACCCCCAGAGATGTTTATGCAGTAGCTCTGGAGTAAAGCCTGGGAATCTGCAGCTTCAGCAAGCTCCCTGGATGGTTCCCATGCGGGTGGCCCAGGGACCACCCTTAGGGGCCAGCACACTTCCCTGACTCCCACCGCCCCTCTTTGCAATGGCTTCCAGTCCCAGCTCCAGCCCTGCCCTTCACGAGTTCATTTCTAGCTCTACCTAGAAGCCCTGGGACATCTTCAGACCCACTGTCCCCCAGACACTGGGCCTGCATCTGTTCCTTGCTCTCCTTTCCTGCCCCCCCCCGCCACAAGATCTCCTTGCCCACCCTTGTCCCTTTTTGACCACTGCCCCCCAGTCACACTCTCATGGCCTCCGTGTGGGCGTCAGCCTCTGACCAGTCAGCCCGCCTCTCAGCTTTCCCCCTCTCCCTCCCAGACTCCACAACCGCTAGATTTATCTTCTAAGAACACATTTCTGCACACCCCTCTTCTTGTTCAGTGATCAGTGGCTCTCTTGACCAGAGCGTCAAGTTCAGACCTCCCTGAGCTTAGTATCCTTGGCTGTCCACCTCCCAGTTGTACCTGACTGCCCACTTTGTATAGCCCACCTGCCCACTCACTGCAGCCACCCAATCTCCTCTGTTACCTGTGAGCTCCCACCTCTGAGTGCATCTCTTCTCTGCTAGAAATGCCCTTCCTCCCAAATGGCTTCCCCGCTCAAAGGCCCAGCCCTGCGTCCTCTGTACCCTCGCCTAAAGCTTCTGACAGAAGCAGCCTCATGGTGTTCTGTGACCCCATAGCATTTGTGTCTTGCTTTCGGCACTTGCCACTCTGGCTGGTGTCACCGCAGCTGATTGTGTACCGTGTCTTACCTCCTTTTCTAGACTGTGAGCTCCTCGTGGGCAGGGCTGTCGGTGTTCACTCTCTGTATTTCCCACAGTACCTAGCACAGTGCCTTGCACTTAATAGGTGCTGAATAAAGTCTGCTCAATTGAACTGGAGGATGGTGCCTTCTTGACAGCGGCATCTAGCAGCCAGCAAGGCCTTCGGAAATCAGATTCTCAGCAGTCACTCCTGGAACTCACTACTCTCCATTCTCCCTTCACGTCAAGGCTCTAACACCACCTGGTCCAGGGATGGGCACCTGCCCCAGGCTGAGCCAAGCAGTGTGCTCTGACATCCTGCCCACAGGTGGCCGGGACAGACACCTGGCCAAGCTAAGGCCAGTCTCAGGACCACTCCTTGGAATTGTCCCCTCTGGTAGTGGTGGGGGAGGCTACAGAGTGTCACACCCAGGTCTGTTGGAGGCTGCTTCCTGCCCTGGGTCAGGGGAGGAGCTGGTCTATAGTGGGAGAGAAGCAGAAGCATGACAGCATGATTCCTGGTGGCATGAGTTCCAGGTTCCTGTTGTCATGGAAACCTGAGGGCTCTCATGCCTTTCCTCAGATGTCGAGGTGCCTGTTATCCTGACACACTTCACTTTTTCCTTAAGTTGGGTTTACCAAGAGTCTTGAGTGACATACATTTCACTGTCCTTACACTTGGCAGATCAAATGAGGGAAGCTCATTGTATCGTTAGGAAGATCCCAAAGACCAGAGCATCAGCACTGCAGGAGCGTCCCCCCAGTCAGTTTCCAAGTAACCTCAGGAGGCTCCACCCACACCCTCACGCAGGGTGGCTCCTCCCTGGAATCCTCCATCCTCTTTTTTTTGCAGTACACGGGCCTCTCACTATTGGGGCCTCTCCCGTTGCGGACGCGCAGGCTCAGCGGCCCAAACGCTCCGCTGCGTGTGGGACCCTCCCGGACCGGGGCACAAACCCGTGTCCCCTGCATCGGCAGGCGGACTCTCAACCACTGCGCCACCAGGGAAGCCCATCCTCCGTCCTCTTGAGGTTGTGCCTTAACAAATGCCCTGATGTGAATTTCCTTGCTCCGTTGCCTAGCTGGGCAGAGACCAGGCCTGCTTCGTCAGAGTTAGACCTTCCGTACCCTTCCGCGTGCTCACCGGTAAGAGATCGGTGATGGGATCCTCTTTCCTAGCCCAGGGCTGTTGTGAGGAAGAAATGGGCCAGGAACTGCCTGACACAGAGCCCGCTCAGTGACTGTGGTGACTGGCTCTGCCCAGCAGCGCTGTGGGCACTTACGGAACTGTTCACACCCTTACAGATCATCCCAAAGGTAGAGATCTTGTGTCTCCAAAAGCTCAGCGATCTCGTCTTCTGGATTCTGAATGTTCTTCTCTGTCCCTGCTGGCTCACCCAGAGTGTGGTCCAGACCCTCCTCAGAGCCTCGGCAGGGCTGCAGAGAGGTCCTGCTGTGACCTGGAGAGGACATCGCTCCCCTTAACAGGCTCGGCTCCCTGGAGAGCCCGTTGGTGTCGCAGCAGAGAGGGAACCAGAGGGACACCAGCGGAGCCGCTGCTTTGAGGTCTCCATATTGCAGGAGAAGAGACAAGGCCCGGCGATGCCGAGACTCGCACTGCTCAAAGCCCGTGTGTCCACGAGGCAGGGTTTGAATTCCCGCAGCCATTCCACCTCCCCGAGAGGCAGCTGTGCCAGGGCGACTTAGCAGCCAGAATGGCGCCCGAGATGGACCCCCTCCCCCACCCAGGGAGCAGAATGGAGGCTCGTGACCCGGGTCAAGGTTGTCAGCCTGCTGGGCAGAGGGAGGCTGTGGAAGGAAGCTGCCTCCCACCTCCCACCTTCCTGAGTAGTGGGGCCCGTGTCCAGCCCTGTTCCTGTGGGAGGACGCCAGGAACACGTTATTTTTTTTTAAGTTGACCAGCACTGCAGAAGCGCCGTCCAGAGTATGCCTGTGTGCACGTCATACCCGCCTTCCTCTTCATTTAGGGGGACGCACAGCAGTAAAGTGACCTTTGATGGGTTTTGAAAACCGAAAGCAGCCTTTTTTACAGCTCAGGTTCCAGTCTTGTGACATCTGTAGTTCCAGGGCTGGTGACAGTCATCGGGGAAACTGAGGCTGGGCACGCAGGGATTTGCTCAGAAACTGGGCATCAGTGCCCACAGCCAGTGCTGGAGCTGCAGCCCAGGAGCCCCAGGGCTCCTGGAATCAGCCCCCTGCCACCTCCTCCCACATGACTCCCAGCCGCAGACTAGGGCCCTTGGGCCTTTCCCTCCCACCGCTTGCCCCACAAGTCCCCAGGGAGCCCTACTCGCCCCACAGTCTGAAACCCAGTCTGGGGTCAGGCCTGGGCAGGCCTGCCCTCCCCGCTCCCGGCTTCCAGAGAGAGGAGGAGGGGGCCTCCCCTGAAAAGAATGCGCTTGTCTGCCCGCCTGTCTGGCTCCGGGATCAGTCTAGGGTTTCAGCCACCAAAAAAGGCTGCAGGAAGGAGAGGGCCTCCCGCAGCTGGCCTCGAGGAGCTGCAGAAGCTGCTTTGCTCACATGACCTCCCCAGACTAGAGGGTCTCTCAACGACAGCGGGTCCCTCTCCCCTTGCCAGCCCCTCCTGAGGGTACAACACGTGCCCCTCCCCACCAAGGTGGGCAGGGCACTGGCGCTTCTTCCCATTTTAAGGCTGAGGAACCTGAGGCCCAGTGGTGAGTGGCGGGGGTAGAGCTGGAGCCCCAGTACCCGCATCCTCTGCGTGCTCTCTTGCCAGCCCCTCTGTGATGCCTCCCTCTCCCCTGTCCCTAAGCCGCCGCTGTGTGCCTGGGACAGTGCTGGGGGAGGTGAGAAACAGCCCTAAGGGGCCTTTGCAAAGCGCCCATGCTCCTCCCGCCCTGGCGATGAGGGCGTGGGCCCTTCTCTGGCACTTCCTGCTGTGTGACCTTGAGGAAGTTACGCAACCTCTCAGATGAGGCTGGTCCCCTCATCTGTGAATGAAGTGAGGATGTTGCCCTCACAGCTGGCGGCTTTCAATCCTGAGGCACATCAGAGTCATCTGGAGGAAGGGCTGTAAACATGCTCGTGCCCAGGCCGCACCCCAGACTAGGGAGATCAGCGTCTGGAACCCCCGGGGATCCCGGGGTGCCCTCAACACACCGACACCCTATGAAGAGTTGTTGCCACCGGGATAAAATCCTAAGACAAGGGCCTGGCACCTGCGAGTCCCTCCCTTTCCTGACACCCCCCTTCAGTCCCACAGGTGGCTCCAGGAAGGGCTCGTCCTCCAGGCTTCATCTGACCTTCAGTGTTTTCCAAATCCCAAGCCCCACAGAGGCGGAAGAGTGCAGAGCTGGGCAGCCAGGGGGCCCCTCCCTCCTGGGACAAGCGGCTGGGACTGGCTTGGTCTCCCCACCCCCAGCCCAGCTGTGCGTCCTCACTGCCGGGCAGAAGCTGGCTCTAATTACCTGGGACACTTCTGAACAAGGACAGAGAGAAGGGAGCGCCCGCCGCCCACCAGGCACACGGGCCTCTTTCCACCAAACCAGGGTCTTCCCGCAGCCCGGCGCTTGCCCCGCAGACCCCAGTCACTGCCCTGCATGGCACTGGTGGGCCCTGGGAGCCCAGCAGGATCGGCGCACGCCGTTGAGGACTGGAAGAGTCCGCCACGCGGAGACCTCCCGTTTCACAGGGCAGAGGCCGGCAGGCTTGGGCTCCGGCGACCATCAGCCGTTGGGTGAGGCAAGCCTTGCGTCCAGGTCTCATACACTGCCTCCCTGGGAGATGCGGGGTCTCCTCTCAGAGTGTTTCCAGCCGTCTGACACCTCCAGCTCTCTCGCCCCCGACCAGGAACGTGGGCATTGAGGGCCAGCCTGAGCATCGCGCGCAGATGGAGGTCGTGCTGAGTGGGGACACTGGAGGGTGACTACTGGCACAGCTGGTGGGAGGAGGCCCTCGTCTGCCACAGAGCCGGCGGCCGCAGAGGGGCTGCCTACCTCAGACGTCCCGACCCCCCCGCCCCCTGCCACCAGCTTGGGGCCATCTGCCGCTGCCATCTGAGGCTTAGCGGAATGATCGTCCCAGCCTAAACCACCCCTGGGGCTCTGCAGCCCCCGTCAGGGTCGTGGTGAGCCCCAGGAAAGTCTGCGGCCTGGGGCTGGCCCTGAGAACCCTCGCAACAGGAAGTGACTTGACAACACGAGCCTCGACCCCCTCCCTTCTCCACAGCCCCCTCCAGACTGAACCCAGACCTCATCTGTTTGGTCTTTCCAGGCGTCCGTCACAGTCCCAGCCACAGCGCCCCACCATCTTCCTCCTTGGATGAGTCTCTGCAGCTGCCCAGTGGGACAGGCAAGAATGATTCCCCCACTCTACAGATGTGGAAGCTGAGGCAGGCCCGTCCTGTGACCTGCAGAGCCAAGACTTGAACCCAGGTGTCCACACTCCGTCCCTCCACTGAATGACTCAGGAAGCCACAGCTGGGTGTCCATGCATGCTTTCATTGATGTCAACCTCTAGTCCCTTCTGAGTACTGCATTGCTGCTGGGATGGGCAACGGTGGGGGACCGACAGCCTATTTGGGCGAGGAGACCAGAGACAGAAGTGCGAATGGGGTGAATGGGATCAGCCACGAAGAGAGGGTGGGGCTGTGAATGGAAGAGCGTTCCTGGCAGAGGAACAGCACATGGAGAGGAAGGCCACAGCGGAGGCTGGAGAGGTCAGGGAAGAGGGTTTGCTGCGTCCTAAGGGATGTGTTCTGCCTTCTTTCCCTGAACTGGGGGCCCGCGGGGGGCCAGCCGGGGTGCACGCTCTGCTTTTTGGAAAAGCCCTTTCCAAGCCTGTTCCTGCACCTTGCAGACAACCCTCGCTCCAGCCCTCCCTGGCTCTTGGAACGGGAACGTGGCCTAAGTTTCTGGCTAACCCAGCTCCATTCCTGCAGTGGGTAAAGGGAGTGGCGGAGGGAGGGCACTGCCTGAGGAATCCCTGCTGGGCTCCCCAGGGTGTCTCCTGGGAGGCCCACCAGTCAGCAGCATGTGGTGGTCTGTCACCAAATGGTCACGACTAGATCTTCCCCAAGACTGAGCTGGGTCTCCTCTGCGGCAACACCTCTGGCCCTCCATTTGTCTCCTCCCTGAAGAGCCAGGACCAAGGAGTGATTCCGTCCTGCCGCCTGTGACCGCAGAGTTCCAGGGCTTTCCCTGGTATCAGGGAGACCCACTGGCTCCTCTTTGGGAAAGGGGCGAGGTGGCTTTTCTAGGGGCAGAGATTCGTTCCTAATCATGACAGCGTATGAACTCCTTAACTCCTCTGCGCCTCAGTTTCCCCTATCATACACTCGGTCACCCCCGTTTGGCAAGATAATGCCTGCTGTCTGCCCCTTATTAATTAAGCGGGCTTAGTTCCTTTGTCCTTTTTTCAACTTTTTGGGAAGAGCACACACATCATAAACAGACGGCTCACTGAGTGTTCCCAAACCCATCATACCATGTCACCAGCACCCAGACAAAGGAACGGAGCACGTGAGCTTCCGGGAGCCCCCTGTGCCCCCCCCACACCACCAAGGTAACCACGAGCTTGACTTCCCATGGGCTTTAAGAAGGCTTCACCCTCCTCCTTCTGTACAGAGCAGACCAGGACCCTTCAAAAAAGGGGGTGGGGGATGGGCTTCCCTGGTGGCGCAATGGTTAAGAATCCGCCTGCTGGCTTCGCTGGTGGCGCAGTGGTTGACAGTCCGCCTGCCGATTCAGGGGACACGGGTTCGTGCCCCGGTCCAGGAAGATCCCACATGCCGCGGAGCGGCTGGGCCCGTGAGCCATGGCCGCTGAGCCTGTGCGTCCGGAGCCTGTGCTCCGCAACGGGAGAGGCTACAGCAGTGAGAGGCCCGCGCACCGCAAAAAAAAAAAAGGGGGTGGGGGAGAGAAAGAGAGATCAGAAGGGCCGGTTTCCAGGACTCCTGTGCACACCTGAGCCCTGGAGCTGGGTGGGACCCTGTGTGCCCCGGGGCTTTACCAGCCAGCCCTGCCCAGGGGAACCCAGGAGACACCTCCGGAGAGCAAATCTACAGAGGAGCACTTGTCCATCACTTTCCAAGAAAAAGAACACTTTTTTCTTATCTTTAAAAATTGTATGAGGTCTTCAGAATCACATGCCCAATTGGTGGACCAGAGAAAAGTAGCGAAGTTTCATTTTTTTTAAGCTGGAACATTCAAGGAAGAGCCGTCCAGCTGGCCTGCATTCCAGGGCCTTTTTTCAGTGCCCTGCCTTCCCTAGCCCCTCTCTGGAGGCAGCACCCCCCTTGCCTGCCTGTCCTCCTGCACTTGGTAATTGCAACCAGCTGTCCAGAGCGGAAACTCACGCTCCCAGGCCCATGCAGGCTGCTATCTGGATGGCTGTAAGGGCAGAAGTCCCCATCTCTCCCGCCTCCAAGCCCATCTCCTCTCAGGTCAAGGACTGCCCCCCGCCAGTTCTGGTCCCAGCTCTGCTGTGACCTCCCTCAGGCCCGTTCCTTCCCCTGTCGGGGTGTCAGTGTCCCAGTATGTAAAACCAGTGAGTGCCCACACTGCTACTGGTCTGGCCCCCTGTGAGACAGACCCATGGACATAAGAGCACTGAGAGATTTGGGAGGGATAGTTCTCCAGGCATCAGCTCCAAGGCCACTCCTCCAGGAAGTCTCCCAGGAAGGCCCCCTGCCCCTCAGCACATCAGCCTCTGGCAGCTTGTACCGTCTGTTCATTTAGCAGCTTCTACTTGCGGCACAGGGAGCACACAGCTGTGAACAAGGTGGCGTAGCCTCTGCCCTCAGGGAGCTGTGGCCTGGGTCCCTTACCCAGCTGGCATCTCCCATTCCGTCTGGGGTGAGTCTATGTGGGTAGTACACAGGGGCTGAGATTGCACTTCTCTTATATGTTTCTGTCAAGAAACTTGGTTGCAAGAACAGACACCCTCTCAACCTGGCTGAAGCCAGGAGCAAGTTTATCGGGAGCCACCAGTCCCAGTTCTGGCTCTTCCAGGTCTCACAGGAGTTCCTTGAACAAACTTCACCCCTCCCCAGGCCTGGATCCCCATCTCAGGATGAGGGGTCGGAGGCTGACCTCTGAAGACTTGTACAGCTCCAATCTTTGCTGATTCTTGGAATCTCTTTTTCTCATCCAGAGAAAAGGAGGTCAAGACCAGGAAGAACAAACTGAGGCTTCCTTAGAAAACAAGCAGAAATTTCTTATAAAGTTAGATGAGTATCTACCCTATGGCCTAGCAGTTCTCTTCCTAGGTATTTACTGAAGAAAATGAAAACATATGTCCACACAAAGACTTGTACAAGAACATCTATAGCAGCCTTATTCTAATCGCCGAAACAGGAAGCAGCCCAAGTGTCCAAACTAATTGTGGAACATCCATATGGTGGAATATTACTCAGCAGATACTCAGACAATACTATTCTGGCTGTACAGGTGATGCACGCAACAGTATGGATGAATCCCACAGTCGTTACATGGAGTGAGAAAAGCCAGACGAAAAGTACACGCTGCATGAATCGTGTATGGGAAGTTCTAGCACAGACAAAACTACCCTATGGGAACAGCAATCAGAAAGTGGTGGCAAGGGGAGGCCCAGAGGGAACTAAGTGGGACGATAGAACTTGTCTTATATCTTGTTTTTTGTTGTTTTTTTTTTAAAAGATGTTGGAGGTAGGAGTTAATTAATTTATTTATTTTTGCTATGTTGGGTCTTCGTTTCTGTGCGAGGGCTTTCTCTAGTCGTGGCAAGCGGGGCCACTCTTCGCGGTGCGCGGGCCTCTCACTATCGAGGCCTCTCTTGTTGCGGAGCACAGGCTCCAGACGCGCAGGCTCAGTAGCTGTGGCTCACGGGCCCAGCCGCTCCGCGGCATGTGGGATCTTCCCAGACCGGGGCACGAACCCGTGTCCCCTGCATCGGCAGGCGGACTCTCAACCACTGCGTCACCAGGGAAGCCCTCAAACCTTCAAATTTTTAAATCACTTGTATAGATTCAGAGCAGTTCCAATCAAAATTCCAGCAGGATTTTTTGGTAAAAATTTGCAAACTGATTCTAAAACCTATGTTGAAAAGCTAAAGAACCTAGAATATCCAAAAACAATCTAGAAAAAGAGCAACAAAGTTGGAGGAATCGTACTACCAGATTTCCAGATTTAGTAGAAAGCTACAGAATCAGGACATTATGTTTCTGGCAAAGGATAGACACATAGATCAATGGAACAGAAGAGTGTCCAAAAATAGAATCACACAAATATAGTCAATTGATTTTTCACAAAAGTGCAAAGACAAGTCGATGAAGAAATGATGTTCTTTTCATTAACTGGTATGTCCGTGTGACAGAAGGACTCTTAGGTGGCCCCGCATGACCCTTGCCTCCTGGTGTTCACACCTTGGTGTAAACCCATCCTCTTGAGTGTGGGTGGGACTTGTGACTTGCTTCTAACCGACGGAATATGGCAAAGTGACAAGGAATGTCATTCCCCTGATTACATTATGTTGCATGAGACTCCATCCTGTGGCAACTTGCTCCACAGCCTCTCCCTGCTGGCTTGATGGAGCAAGTAGCTGTGTTTAGAAAGCCCACATGACAAGGAACTGCAGGAGACCTCTAGGAACTGGGTGGCCTCTAGGAGCTGAAAGTCACCAGCAAGAAGCCAAGGCCCTCAGTCCTCCAGCTGCAAAGAAATGAATTCTTTCCAGTCAAGCCTCCAGATGAGAAGACAGCCCAGCCAACACGCTGATTGAAGCCCAGTGAGACCCTAAGATGACCCAGCTAAGCTGTGCTCAGACTCCTGACCCACAGAAACTGTGAGATAATAAATGTGTTTCATTTTAAGCCGCTAAGGTTGTGATAATTTATGATGCAACGTAGAAAATCCATTCGCCAAAAAATAAAACCTCTACCTATATCTCACATCATATACAAAAGAAGTTAACCCAAAGTGGACCATAGGTCTCAGTGTGAAACCATAAAACTTAGAGAAAAAAACAAAAACACTGAACACAGGTGTATTTGGTCAGACAGTGGCCAAGGTAGGAGCCATGGGGCAGGGCGGAGGCAGTGTTGGAGGGAAGCACAGTTGTGACCCATTAGGACTCGAGGTCCAGAGCTGCCCAAGGTGGCATGGGAACAGCAGCAGCTTCGACCCTGGGATCTCCCTGGCGGCGTCTCTGGTCTCCTCTGGCTCTCAACTGCCCAGTCCTTCGGTATTCTCTAATCTGGTCCAAATCTGATTGGTTTGGCTAACGCCACCCCAACAGGTCAGAGTTCTTTGCCCCAGGCCCCTTCATCGTTGGCTGACCAACCTATGGATGCACAGTCCTGGCTCAGTGCCCACCCTAGTTCAGTTTCCTCCCCTGAGCACGGCCAGCCACTGCCACCTCCCAGTGGGGCCACAGGAGGGGCACTGGATCATACAGATGCCGTGACTGACACATCAGAAAGGCACATCTCCGTGCCTCGACGCCTCTGCTGCCCACCAAGGCGCTAAGTCCCTTCTGTGCCCACGTTCTGAGGTTCCCTGGAGAGGGACACACCGCAGGCCAGGGATCCCGTGGCCCTCTGGCGCCTCCCACGCCCACGCTGCTGCTGGGCTGCAAGCTCAGGCAAGCTGCAGCTGCCCGGAAGCCCCATCTGAGAAGGCTGGGAAGCCATTCCACCAAGACAGGTGTTAGAAGTTGCCAGGGCGGGGTTGGTGCAGAAAGCTACCTGGGAAGTGCCAGCCCATCCCTTTCTAAGAAGACGCTCCTCCAGGGAAATGGGCAGCGCGGCCCTGAGTCACCACTAACAACGGGCACCAAGGGGCCTCCAGGAAGAGCAAATTCACCAGCACTTCTGCGGGCCAGAGACCAGGAGACGGGGAGACTCTCAAGTAGCTGAACAGAGTGGCTTGTGAGCCAAGCAAGCGTCAGCATTTGCGGAGGGAGGAACAAAGGGGTCCTACAAAAGCAGAGTTAGGTGGAGGGCGCTGGGCCCCAGATGAAAGAGGGGCTGAGTTCTACGCTGCCTTGACTAACCCCCAGTCAGTCCCTGATGCAGTGCCCCCAACAACCCCCTGCCGTGTAGTTTCATTCGTGCCCAGAGCCCACAGCGTTCTCAGAGCCCTCCGCCGTCCTCCCTCCCAGGCTGGTCTGTAGAGTTCAGTCATGTCTGCATAAGCACCGTCTTGGCAGGACACAGTACAAGGGTTAGCTGGCCTCCCAACAGGCAGGCTGGCGGCAGGGTGGGGTGGGGACCGTGACTCCTAGAGTGTCCCAAGGACACGAAAGCTGTTTCAAGAATCACAAAATACAAATCGCAGTTTGTTTCTTCCTGTGGGCTCGTAAAGCCGCCAACATCTTCATCAAGATAGAAAAGTAGAAGAAAGAAAACAGGGACTATGCAGGAGAAGGGGTCACCCAGCGGGCTCTCCCTGACCCCAAACAAGGTGCCAAGCAGGCATCCAACCAGTTCACGATGTGGGGAGAAGACCTCAGAGGTAAGAGACAGGGCGAAAACCTCCAAGGATGGGTGGAGGCGAAGGCCTGTGACTCCCGTGCCTCCTGCGATGTCTCTGTTGCTTGTCACGAGATGCAGGTTGATGGTGATGGGTAGAGGAAAGGTCCAACATGGTACCCATGGTGATGGGTAGAGGAAAGGTCCAACAGAGGAGATTGGGAAAAGGTCTCAAGGGAAGATGCTGGGGGCGTTTGCTTGTTCTGTGTGTACCCCGTGAGCCTTTGTCAACTTATATTCATTTGAGGTGGTCTGAGGACTTTACATTGCCTCCCCCTAGCGCTGACCAAGGGCCACCGGGTAATGGAGCCTTCCTGTGTCAGGTGACAAGGGTGATCCAAAATATAAAGGGCTCCATCCTGGGAGGCTTCCTGGAGGAGACACATGTGGGAATGGGTCTGACAGGTCTAACCGCCCTGGACCTTGGGAGCATGCAGCAGGACAGAGCGCTCCGGGTGGTGGGGGCCACCAAGGCCCCTGCAGGAATTAGCAAGTTGTGTCCAATGGCCTGGGAAGAGACCAAAGGATGCTCAGGCAGGGGGAGGAGCTGCCAAGTGGACCAGGGTCTGAAGTTCATCAGCTCCAGTGGCCGTCAGGATCTGCTGCCACCCACAAGGGCCCCAGCCATCCCGGTGCACCTCCTCACTCCCTGTCACCTGCTGGTGCCCAAGGGATTCCTGGAAGTATTGGAATTCTGCCCTGAGGTTGCTGCAGCCTCAGCCCTGAGGTTGCTGGCCCCTGCCTCTCACCAGCTTCGTTTGAGCCTCGTGTTTTGAACACAGAACTGGGCACACTGCTCACTGCCAGGACAAAACAGACACAGCAAGACAGGGTTCTGGCCCTCATGGAGCTTACATCCAGTGGGGAAATGAAACAGTACTCACATAAACTTGCAAATAGACATAATGACAGTGGAGATAGATGCAAAGAAGAAACGTATAGGGTGCTGTGCGCATAAGGCAAGAGGGAGGACAGGAGCAGGGGGCTGGTCAAGGGATCTGTTGCTGCATAACAAACTACCCCCAAATGCAGTGGCTTAAACAACAATAATCTTTCCCTGTCTCTCACGGTTTCTGTGGATCAGAACTGTAGAAAGAAAGGACCCAGTGCGGATGGCCCATCTCTATGATGCCTGGGGACTCAGCTGGAGGACTTGAAGTCTGGGCGCTGGAACCATCTGAAAGCTCACTCACTCCCATGTGCGCCTGTCTTGGCGGTTAGGACACTCATGCGGCCTCCATCTGAGGCCCGGGCTTCCTCACAACACAGTACCTACGTTCTAAGAGTAAGCAGCCCAAGAGAGAAAGAGCCAGAAGGAAGCCACGTTGCTTTGTAAGGGCTTCAGAAGTCATACGGTGTCACATCTACGTTTTCTATTGGTCGAGGCAGTTATAAGGATGGAGCCAGGTCCAAGTGTAGGAAACAGAGACTCTCCCTCTTGGCAGAGGAGCATCAATGCCATCTTGTAAGAGCCTGAGAGATGGGATATATATATACACACACATACATAATATATATAGGTGCAGCGATCTTTGGAAAATAGTGAATACGGTCCCAGAAGCAAGCCTTGCGCGATGCTCTGGAGTTAGCCAGGCTCCAGGAGCATTCCAGGCAGAGGGCAGATCACAGGGACTCCTCTGCGGTGGGAAGGAGTCGGGTGTGTGTGAGCACTGAATAGAAGCCCTGTGTTCCTAGAATGAGGGTTTGCGGGAACAGAAAGTGAGGCTGGAAAGGTGGTGGGGGACCAGAGAGCACCGGGCTCTGGGGCCATGGGTGGGTTTAGGTTTTGAGCCTGAGGGCACTGTGAAGCTGGAAGTGACCTGATCAAACAGATGTTCTTTTTTTTTTAGTATTTATTTATTTGGTTGAGCCAGGTCTTAGTTGTGGCAGGCAGTTTCCTCTTAATTGTGGCATGCGAAGTCTTAGTTGCTGCACGCATGTGGGATCTAGTTCCCTGGCCAGGGACTGAACCCAGACTCCCTGCACTGGGAGCACGGAGTTTTAACCACTGTGCCACCAGGGAAGTCCCAAACAGATGTTCTAAATGCTTCATCTTCTGCTGAGTGGAGATGGGTTGGATGGGGTAAGAGTGGATGGAGAGAGAAGCGTCAGTGTCCCCTGGGTCTGAGAACCACCTGCCTGGGGGCAGAGGAGCGAAGACTCATCCCATTCAGGGGCATGAAAAAGGCCCCAGAGAAGGCGGGTGGGACTGACAGTGTGGTGCCAGGCAAAGAGGGAGAGGTGTCCCGGAAGGAGACTCGAGGCAATGTGAGCTAAGAGCTGCCCCGAGAAACCCCTTGACCTGGTGACGAACCTTGTAAAATCTCTATGACAGGTACAGATACGCCCGAGGCACCCCAGGTAAAAGGAAGGCTGTACTTCTAGGCATTCTCAATGACATTTCTTGGTCTTTCTAAATAAAATGAAATCCTTTTGGAGCCCCCATTTGCCAGGGTTGCAGAGACCCGACACCTGCCACGTCTTGGGGCTTCTTCCCCTGCCTGGAGCTGTGCGAATACTCCAGAACGTTGCCATCTGGATCCACGGGGGCGAGGTCTGACTGCTCAGCTGAGGTGTCCCGTGCTGGGGCCCCTGGCTTAAGATGGTGAGGCCCAGCTGAAGACAGATGTCTCTAAACCCAGGTCTGCTGCGGGGTGTGGTTGAGACCGCCAGAGACAGGACGGCCCAACACCACGGCCACCCGAGGGCCAGCTGCTTCCCAGAGCTGTGTCTCCACCATGGGGAAAATGCCATCTTCTGGGAGTCCAGCTTCCAGGGTTGGGCCCCTCCCTCTTCCTCCTTCAAAGCCCACAGCCCATCCCCTCCCCACCTCGGCCGTCCAGCGCAGCCCTGCCAACGAGCCCCCTGTTCATCCACAAAGCCTCTCTGAGGCTTGGAAACCTGACAGGCCCCTCATTTCCTCCCCTGGGCCTCAGGTGAGTCACACGCCTTCTGGGAATGCTTGGACATCCTGCAGTGTTGACAGCAGTGGAGGGTAGACCCCAGGTTACATGTTTAAGTAAATCATCCTGCTGCATTGCCCTTAGGTGACACGTGGTGAGGCCTCATCTTCCCCAGCGGTGGAGGGAAGGGTTGGCCCAACTGATCTTGGACGGCCTCTCCAGCCCTGCTCTTCTGAGATTTTGGGTGAAGAGAGCCAATTGCATCAGCAATGGCATCAGAGGGCGCCCCTCCCCAGGCTGCTGGGCAGGACCCGACAGACAGCCTCTCCAGAGGCTCCCAAAACGGCAGATAGCCACCGCCCAGGGAGAGCGCGCCTCCCAAACAAAGGCTGCCTTTTCTTGTCTTCCCGCATGCGATCCAAACCAAAACCCAACACGCTCTTCCCAGCCGCCTGGCTGCCCCTGCGAATCGCCTGCACAGATGCCAGATGAAGCTGCCTTCCCTGGCGTCCTTAGGGATCCCAGCAGACCTGAATCCAGCCGGGAGCTGAGGACTGCTCTGGAGCGGGGAGCTGGGGAGGGGCGCTCCATGTCGCTGTCAGGGCTCCGAGCTGGTGGGAGTCTGGCCAGCACATGGCATCACTGAGGTTGGGTGAAGTTTGGCAGCAGGGCCCGCCCCATTTCCCTGCCCAAGATGGGGGCAGCTCAGTCTAGACGCAAAAGCCGGGGCTTCCCTCCCAGGGCAGGGTCTGTCTTCAGCACGGCAGGCCCTGAGCTAGAGCTCTGCTCTGGGCTCCTAGCCAAGCCTCAAGTGCCAGGACTGATTCCCGGGGCCCTGAGCATGCTCCGAGGTTGGGAACAGCCTTGACATTTAGAGCCCAAGCATCCTCTCTCCTCTTGACCTTTCATTCGTCCTTGTCACCTCCTCCTTAGCGGACTGCTTGCCCCTCTATGTGACTCCCACTCCGCCCTCAACCAAAAGTCACCCCCCACCCACTGCTGCTGCCTGGGGCCCCTGGGGTCTTTCCACTGGGGGACCTTGTAAGTGCTCTTGGTTTTCAGGGCAATGCCAGCACACTCAGACTCTCTCCTGGGACCAAATAACAGCTCCCCACTTATCAGGTGCCTACCATGTGTCTTATGATCAACAAAGTGATGACCACATATGTCTTAGGAATCCCCGTTTCACCAAGGAGGAAACCCGGGCTCAGGGGATTAAGTGTTTCACCCAGGAACACACAGTCAGGATTTAACTCAGGCCTGTCTGACCCCAGAGGCCATGCAGTCTCTCTACTGCACACCCTTTCCTAACTTCACTCCCACCCCTGAGCCTCAACTGAGTCATAGCCCTCTGCACCCCAGCTGGGCTACTGTGGTGGCCAAGTGCCTCCTCTGGAGAAAGCAGCAGCCCCTATAGGTCAGGACAGGCCTCCGGGAAGAGCTGAGACAATCCACAACCACCAGGTCCAGCTGGCTTTCCGGTGACTTAGCCACCGTGTGCTCTGGGTCCCTCTGATGCTGCGCCCTGCCCTCCTGCCCCTCGGGAGAGCTGGCAGTGGGGAAACGGGACCCACTTTATTCCCTGCACATCATGAAGCTCCGTTCTTGACTTCCATTCCTCAGATCTGGAAACTGGTCTCCTGTCCAGGCCCCTGTTACTTCTTTTTCTATTTTTTTAAATTTAATTTTTTATTTTGTATTGGAATATAGTTGATTTACCATGTTGTGTTAGTTTCAGGTGTACAGCAAAATGATTCAGTTATACATATACATGTATCCATTCTTTTTCAGATCCTTTTCCTATATAGGTTATTACAGAATATTGAGTAGAGTTCCCTGTGCTATACAGTAGGTCCTTGTTGATTATCTATTTTATACATAGTCGTGTGTATATGTTAATCCCAAACACCTAATTTATCCCTCCCCACCACATTTCCCCTTTGGTAACCATAAGTTTGTTTTCCAAGTCTGTGATCCTGTCTCTGTTCTATAAATAAGTTCATTTGTATCATTACACCTGAGGAACTTTAAATACTGATGCTCGGGTCCCACCCCCAGAGATTCTGACCCAATTGTTCGGGAGTGTGGGCGTCGGCAGCTTGAAAGCTCTTCATGTGACTAGAGTGTACAGGTAGGACCGAGAGCCGCTGCACCACACTGGAGCAGATCCATACTTATCTCTGTCCCCGGGCGGGCACTTCGCTCTCATTCAGGGTTGGTTAGATGAATGAGGTGACCCCAGGTAGTCCAGAGAGCCGGGGTGGCTGCTGCTAGTGCCCTGAGATGGGAGGAATACTGCCTGTTCTCTTCTCCTGTTCCCTCTCCCTCTCCCCCCTCCCTCCTTCTTCTTTTCCTCCTTCTTCTTTTATTAATAAGCTTTCTTAGAGCAGCTTAGGTTCACAGCAAAATTGAGCAGGAAGTACAGAGATTTCCCACATACTCCCTTTTCCTACACACATACAATCTCCCTACTACCCACACCCCCACCAGAGAGGCACTTCCGTTACAATCAGTGAACCTACAGCATCACCCAAAGTCCACAGTTTACACTGGGGTCCTTTCTCGGTGTTGGACATTCTGTGGGTTTGGATAAATGTATAATGACATGTATCACACAGAATAGTTTCACTGCCCTAAAAATCCTCTGTGCTCTGTCTGTTCATCCCTCCCTCTCCTCAACCACAGATCCTTTCACTGTCTCCATTTTTCCAGAATGTCAATATAGTTGGAATCATTTTCAGCTTGGCTTCTTTGCCGTAGTAGTGGGCCTTTAAGTCCCCTCCATGTCTTTGCATTGCTTGATAGCTCATTTCTTTAAGAGCTGAATAATATTCCATTGTCTGGATGCACCACAGTTTATGTATCCGCTCACCTACTGAAGGACATCTTAGTTGATTACAAGGTTTGACACCTAAGAATAAAGCTGCTATAGACATCCATGTGCAGGTTTTTGTGTGGACATAAGTTTTCAGTTCATTTGGTTACATAACAAGGAGTGTGATGCCTGTATCTTATGGTAAGAGCATGTTTCATTTTGTAGGAAGACAAACTGTCTTCCAAAGTGACTGTACCATTTTGCATTCCCACCAGCAATGAATGCGAATTCTTGTTTCTCCAAGCATCCGGTGTTGTCAGTGTTTTGGATTTTGGCCATTCTAATAGGTGTGTAGTGTTATCTCATTGCTTGTCTCATTGTTTGAATTTGCTGTTCCGTAATGACTATGATGTTCAGTACCTTTTCATATGCTTATTTGCCATCTGTATATCTTTTTTGATGAGGTGTCTGTTACAAACTTTAGCCCATTTTTTGATTGGATTGTTCACTTTTATTGTTGAATTTAAGAGTTCTTTCTATATTTTGGATAACCATCCTTTATCAATCAGGTATGTCTTTTGTAAATATTTTCTCCCAGTCTGTTGCTAGTCTTCTCATTCTCTTGGCAGTGTCTTTTGCATAGCAGAAGTTTTAATTTCAATGAAGTCTAGATCATGAATTATTTCTTTCATGGATTGTGCCTTTGGTGTTGTATCTAAAAGCTCATCACCATACCCAAGGTCATCTAGGTTTTCTCATAGGTTATCTTCTAGGAGTTGATCTATTTTGAGTTAATTTTTGTGCAAGATATAAAGTCTGTGTCTAGATTACTAATTTTTTTTTCATGGAGATGTCCAGTTGTTTTAGCACCATTTGTTGAAAAGACAATATTTGCTCCATGGTATAACCTTTGCTCCTTTATCAAAGATCAGTTGACTATATTTATATGGGTCCATTTCTGGGACATTGATTCTGTTTCACTGAACTATTTGTCTTTTCTTTCACCATACCACGCTGTCTTGATTACTATAGCTTAATAATAAGTTGGGTAGTGTCAATCATCCCACTTTCTTCTTCCCCTTTAACATGGTGTTGCTGTTCTCAGTTTTTGTCTCTCCAAAATTGTCATCTTGACAATATTGAGCCTTTCTTTCCATGACTATGGAGTATCTCTCCATGTACTTAGTTCTTCCTTGATTCCATTATTCAGAGTTTTGTAGTGCTCCTCATATAGATCTTGTATATATAATATTTTGCCAGATTTATATCTAAGTATTTTACTTTGGAGGGTGCTAATATAAACGGCAATTTGTTTTCAAATTTCACTGGTTCGTTGCTGGCGTATAGGAAAACAATTAACTTTTGTGCATTAACCTTGTATCCTGCAGCTTGTTATAATCACTTACTAATTTCAGGAATTGTTTTTGGCAATTCTTTCAGATTTTTCTATATAGTTCTTGACGTCATCTGTGAGCAAAGGGTTTTATAGTTTCCTTCCCAATCTGTATACCTTTTATATCTTTTTTTCTTGTCTTATTGCATTAGCTAGACCTTCCAGTGAAAGAAAATGAATGGTGTGGGGGACATCTTGGCCTTATTCTTGATCTTAGCAAAAAAGCTTTGAGTTTTTCATTATTAAGCATGAGGTTAACTGTAGGTTTTTGTAGATTTTTTTTATCAGGTAGAAGAAACTCCCCTTTACTCCTAATTTGCTGAGAGTTTTTATCATGAATGAATGCTGGATGTTTTCAAATGCTTTTCTGTATCAGTTGATATGATCATTTGATTTTTCTTCTTTTAGACCATTGATGTAATGGATTACATTAATTGATATTCTAATGTTGAACCATTCTTGCACATGTGGAATAAATCTCACTTGGTCATGGTGTATACTTCTTATTATACATTGTTGGATTTGGTTTACTATATTTTGTTGAAGATTTTTGCATCTATGTTATGAGAGACACTGTTTAGTGGGGGGGTTTTGTGTATGTGTGTGTAATTTTTTTCTGACTTTGACATCAGGGTAGTGCTAGCCTCATAGAATGACTTGTAAAGTATTCCCTCTGCTTCTATATTCTGGAAGAAATTGTAGAGAATTGTTATAATTTCTTCATTAAGTACTTGATAGAATTTACCAGTGAACACATCCGGGCCTGGTGTTTTCTGTTTTGAAAGGTTGTTAATTATTGATTCAATTTCTTTTAATAGATATTGGCCTATTCGATTGTCTATTTCTTCTTGTGTGAGTTTTGGCAGATTGTCTCTTTAAAAGAATTGGTCCATTCCAAATAGGTTACCAAATTTGTGGTCATAGAGTTGTTCATAATAACATTCCTTTGTTATTGTTTTAATATCCAGGGGATCTGTAATGATGTTCCTGCTTTCATTTCTGATATTAGTAATTGTGACTCCTATTTTTCTTAGAAGAAATCAATGGCTAGAGGCTTACTGATTTTATTGATCTTTTCAAAGAAACAGCTTTTGGTTTCATTGACTTTTCTCTATTGATTTCATTCCTGTCTTCAATTTCATTGATTTCTGCTCTAATTTTTATTATTTATTTTCCTCTGCTTATTTTGGATTGAATTTGCTCTTCTTTCTCTAATTTCCTAAGGAGGAAACTTATCTTATTGATTTTAAATCTTTTGTCTTTTCTAATACCTGGATTCAATGCTATAAATTTTCCTTTAAGTACCACTTTTGCTGCATCCCAAAAATTTTGATAAGTTGTGTTTTCATTTTCATTTAGTCCAAACTATTTTGAAATTTCTCTTGAGATTTCTTTTTTCACCCATGTGTTATTTAGAAATGTGTTGTTTGATCTCCAAATACTTTGGGAGTTTCCAACTATCTTTCTGTTATTGATTTCTAGTTTAATTCTATTATGGTCTGAGAGCAGACATTGTATGATTTATATTCTTTTAAATTTGTTAAGTTGTGTTTTATGGCCCAGAATGTGGTCTATCTTGATGAATTGTCCCATGTGACCTTGAAAAGAATGTAAAATCTGCTGTTGTTGGATGAAGTGGTCTATACATGTCAATTGTATCCAGTTGACTGATGGTGCTGTTGAGTTCAACTATGTCCTTACTGATTTTCTTCCTACTGGATCTTCACATTTCCATTAGAGGGTGGTAATGTCTCCAACTATAAGAGTGGATGATCCATTTCTCCTTGTAATTCTATCAGTTTTTGCCTCACATATTTCAATGCCCTGTTGTTGGGTGCATATACAAAAAGATTGTTGTGTCTTCTTGGAGAACTGACCTCTTTATCAGTATGTGATGCCCCTGTTTATCCATGATAACTTTCCCTGCTCTGAAGTCTGCTCTGTCTGAAATTAATAGAGTTACTCTTTCTTTCTTTTGATTAGTGTTAGAAGGGTATAACTTTCTCCATTCCTTTACGTATAATTTGCATGTATTTTTATATTTAATGTGGGTTTCTTGTAGACAACATATAGTTGGGTCTTGCTGGTTTTTTTTTTTTTACTCCACTCTGATAATCTCTGTCTCTTAATTGATGTATTTAAACCATTGATATTTAAGGTGATTATTGATATAATTGGATTAACACCTATAGTATTTGTTTTCTATTTGTTCCCCTTGTTTTTTGTTCCTATTTTTGTCTTCTACACTTTTTCTATCTTTTTCTGGTTTTAAGTGAGCATTTTATATAATTCCTTTTTCTCTCCTTTCTTGGAATATCACACTTTTTTTAAATGGTTGCCCTAGAGTTTATAACATATATTTACAATTAATCCAAGTCCACTTTCAAATAACACTATACCACTTCACTATAGTGCAAGTACCTTATAATATTCTAAATTTCTCTCTCCCATCCGTCATATCATTGCTGTTTATATATATATATATATATATATATATATATATTCAAATGCATTGTTGCTTTTGCTTTATGTGAGTCAGAGCTTCTGACCCATGTCACTTTCCTTCTTTCTGAAGAACTTCTTTTAACATTTCTTTCAAGACAGTTCTACTGATAACAAGTTTCCTCAATTTTTATTTATCTGAGAATGTCTTAATCTCTTTTTCACTTTTGAAGGATAACTTTGCAGGGCACAGAATTCTAGGTTGGTGATTTTTTTTCTCTCAACACTTTAAATATTTAAGTCCACTCTCTTCTTGCTTGCATGCAGAGAAGTTAGATGTAATTGTTTTCATTGCTCCTCTATAAGTAAGATTTTTTCCTCTGGTATCTTTCAAGATTTTTTTCTCTATCTTTGATTTTCTGAAAATTAAATGTGATATGCCTAGGTGTAGTTTTTTTGTATTGTTTTGGCATTTATCCTGCTTGCTGTTTCTGAGCTTTCTGGATCTGTGGTTCAGTGTCTAACATTAATTTTGGAAAGTTCTCAGTCACTATTGTTTCAAATGTTGCTTCTGTTCCTTTCTCTCTTTCTTCTCCCGCTATTCCCATTACACTTTTTAAGTTGTTCCACAATTCTTGGATATTTTGTTCTGTGAGGGGTTTTTTGAGTCTTTTTTCTCTTTGCTTTTTAACTTGGAAGTTTCCATTGTCGTACTTTCAAGCTCAGAGATTCTTTCCTCAGCTAATGAGCCCATCAAAGGCATTCCTCATTTCTGTTATGGGTTTTTTTTCTTTTTTTTTTTAAAGCTCTACCATTTCTTTTAGGTTTTTTCTTAGAAACTACATGTTTCTGCTTACTTTTTCCACCTGTTCTTGCATGTTGTCTACTTTTTACATATTAATCATATTTTTAAAAAAAATTCCTGGTCTGGTAATTCTAACATTCGTACCATATCTGACTCTGGTTCTAATGGTTGTTCAGTTTCTTCAAACTGTGGTTCTTTCCTGTTAGTGTGTCTTGTAATTTCTTTGTTGAAAGGCAGACATTATATATTGGGTAAAAGGAACTGTGGTAAATTGGCCTTTAGTAATGTAGTGGTGAGGTGTAGGAGGAGGGGAAGCATTCTATAGTCCTGTGATTAAGTCTCAGTGTTTCAGTGGCCCTGTGCCCCTGAACTGCGAATTTCATCAGTGCTTCTCATTTGTCCCCAACTCCCCACCTTAGGTGGGGCAGGATGGCTGGAAGGGACTGGAGTTGTGTGTTTCCCTTTCCCCACATGGAAGACTAGAGTGGGCTGGAATTAGGTATTTCCCTTCCCCCAGGTTGGTTAGGCTCTGATAAAATCCCAATAGTTTAAGGTCTGGCAAAATAGATTCTCCTGGCCTGTTGAGAAGAACAGAGGGCTGTGGCATATTTCAAAATGATCCCTTTTCCCTTTTCCCTTCCCCCTGCCAGAAGCACAAGGGGATTTTTTTCTTCAGTGTTCACTTTGAGAACCTGGTAGAGCTCCTGGAGGTAAAACTCACAAAAGCATGGGAGACCGCCATGACAGGGTCCCCCTGGAGTTTTAAATTCTCAGAGTTGTTCACAGTGAGCCTCCAGCAATTCACTGTTTACAGTTCTGGTTTCCCTACTCTGGCACTGGTTCTCAAAGAGGTTTCTGCTCCAGTAAGTTGTGATTCTCTGTATCCAACCTATCTGTGTCTCCAGTTTTGCAACCTCACTTCTCTGATGGATTTAAGAAGAGTTGTTGGTTTTTCAGTTTTTAAACTTGTTGTTAGGACATAGTGGCAAATTCCAAGCTCCCTACATGCCAGACTGGAAACCGGAAGTCCCTTCCTCTGCCATCTAATGCCTGCCCGCCAGCAGCTCCTCCCCAGTTATGGACAGGCCCATGCAAGTGACTCTCTGGGGCCCCAAGTGCAGAAGAGAAGAGCATATGCTGGGGAGGTTACATTTGACCAGTGGAACTGAACCAGCAGGTGGTACAGGGAACCAGCACCACCCCCAACTCCACTCCACTCTCCATCCTTGGGCCCCACTACCTTCCTCTGGGAGGCACCTAAGTTCTAGGTCCTGTACATGCTCAGCCTAAAGCACCCTCCCCACCCACCCACCCCAGGCTCCCTCCTAACTTTCCTAATTAGCTCTGACTCAGCCTCCAGAATAACTCAGGCAACCTGACTCCAATCTAGTTTGGGATTTTCTGATATGCTGTCGTGGAACAGAGCCTAACTTGTAGAAGGCCTTCAATAAATCTTTGTGACAGAAATGAGTGCATAGCACTGTGTTTCTTTCTGTTAGTGTGCGTGGTTCCTGCTGTAATCAAACATTCACTGAGATGATTATATATACTGTACATCTTTCCCTTTAGGCCATGAGGATTTCGTTTTTCATAACGGAATTCCCTACTTTTAACACAATGTGGCATATACTAGGTAATCAGCAAATATTTTGTGAATGGATGGACGTGTGGATGATGAGAGGTGAGTTGAGTCCCTCATTGAACAGAGAGCTTTAAATGTGTTTGGGAGCCCATGTCGCATACGTGGCGGCAAAGGTGGGAAAGCACTGTTCTGGGATGAACTCACTGGTGTTCTGGGGAGACTGTCAGCAAGACAAGCTTGCACCTGGAGGCCAAATACCTTGTGGAATTTGCAACAGCATTTTTCGGTGGATGTGTTGGAGTGGCGGGGAAAGGAAGTGTTTCGCCCCAGTCAGCAGCTCATGTCAAAGGCAGGCAGGGAGAGAGCAGGCAGGCCCGTCTGGGAGGAGAGTTTGTTGGGACAAGACACCCAGAAACCAGTCAGCGTTCCCAGCAGATACTGACTGATGGGCAGCCTCTAGGTGGTGGACAGAAATGGGCCCTCCAAACCCAGGGTCTGTGGCTCTGCATTGGCAGGGAGGTTGGGATCCTAGTTGGGCTGTAGGAAACTAACAGGATGATGAAAGCTCATGAGGGCCTTAGGGAAGGCGAAGGTAAGGGGACTGGTGAGGGAGGCTGATGTCAGAAGCAGGTCTTCCCTGGGTGGCAAGAGCCCTCAGTGGGAGGAATGGAGGCCAGGCTCTCATGTAGCTAATCTTAGACTTCCACCAGCCCACGGATAGAGCCTCATGCTGTGAACTGCAAGGTTCTGGCTCTTCCCATGTGTGAGACCTCAGATTTGTTGTGGCAATGCAGAAGGTCAGAGACCCACAGGCTTACTACACAGGTGGAGAAACAGGCCCAGAGTGGGTAAGATAATATCCAGGGCGCCACAGGAAGGTAACAGGTGATCTGAACCTGGGGCTGATGTCCCAGGGCTCCAGGGCCACCCACTTACTATCTTCGGAAGGTTGCTGTAACCCCTCTGAGCCTTAGTGCACTCATCTATAAAATGGGGATAACAATACCTACCTTAGAGGATTGTTGCATTAAGTGAGATCATTCCTCTATTCAATAAATATTTAGTGAGGGCTATGGCAGACGCTGCTAGTTATCTTCCCTTCTTGGAAACAGAGCCCCCACTGTTAGCTGGGAACACAGCCACCTGGAATAGATTACATTGCCCCCATTTCCCTTGCAGGTGTGGTGATGAGACTTGGGAAGTTCAGTGGAAATGGTGTATGAAATTTTGAGAAGCCTGACAAGGAAGCATGATTTGTATTCCCTCCTCCTTGCTGGCTAGAATTCGGCAGTGATGGCTAGAGCAGCCATCATGGACCATGGCGCTGAAGTCAAGGTAGAAGGTGCGTGAGTTCCTGATCATCATGGGGTCCCCATTTCATAATTGTGGGGTAAGAAATGGGACTCCTTACCACTGGCCTTTGTTCACATGAGACAAAGATGAATGTGTATTTCTTTAAGTCACCATTATTCCTGGTTTTCTGTCACTCACTGCTACACCCAATCCTAGTTGACACAAGAGCCATTCATGTGCCAGGCCCTGTACTCTACACGGGGGATAAAACAGAGAACAGAACCACAGGCAGCCCCTTCCCTCCCGAAACTTCCAGCCTGGTGGAGGCGAGAGACAATCAGAAAAGCACATGCAGAAGTGAAAAGTACAAATGTGTTGTCGTGAGGGTGGACAATACAGGGCCTTGACCTCCTCAACACGGAAGCAGCAATCTGAAGGTTGAGAGGATTTTCCAGGAGGTGGAGAAGTGAAGACGGTTGCAGGGTATAGGAGACACCTTGTGGCAGGAGGGACAGTGGCACAACGTGACAATAGAAGAGGGCCAGGGAGGCCATGGGCAGAGCTGGGACTGCATGGTGTGAGGCAAGGCAGGGGTCAGACCACACCAGCCACGGCAAGTGCAGTCTAGCTCCTCAAAGCAATATTGACCACAACACCTGTAAAGCGCCTAGCAGGGTGCCTGCTCGTCAGCAGCCAGGCTGTCTGCAGTATATTTTGAGAGGATTGGATAATAATAGGAGATCCGGGACTCAGGAGGGCCCCCAGGCCAGCAGAGTGAGGGGGAAGACATCGGAGCAGGAAAAAGACCGACGTGGATGTGGGGCAGGAGAGGAGCAGGGAGAGGACCAGTAAGGCCCTTGATCACTTTAAGGGCTGGGTGCGCATCTCACGTGTGACCCTCTCCCTTGGTGCCTTGGACAAGCTCTCACTCCTGAAACCTGGGTAAGAATGGCTTTTTATCCTTTTGAATAGAAACTCACAAAGGACTTCTCCGGGGTTGACAAAGGGCTTCTCCGGGGTCCCCAAAGTGCAGAACAGAGACAGCAGACACAGAAGACAGTGCCAAGGCCAAAACCAAGCACGAGAAAGTGAGGCCTCTGGCAATCTGCCCAAAACTCAGGAAGAACTTTGGACTCCCCAGAGCAGGGTGGGTTTGAGCCTAGCTTGTCTGGACCTCGGAGGCCAGACGCCCCCTCCGCTACACAGTCGGTGACACAGCTCTGAGCTGCCTGTCTAGGGCAGCGGTGGGTGGGGGGAGTCAGTGGCCAGGAGAGGGCTTTAGGGAAACTTGAAAAGCCCCGGGGCCAGGGCAATAGAATATTTTGTTCCTTCAGCACTCCTGAGTCATCCACCTCTGCTGGCCAGGTGCCAGCCCCCCGTGCACGGGGGCTGCAGCTTTCCCGGGGAAGGTGAAGGAGATGCCCAAGATGCTGCTGTAGTTGCTATAGAGACGCTGGAGCTCAAGGCCTCATCAGACCCCTGAGCTAACCTGCACTGGGGTGTGAGAAGAGCCCAGGCCTCGGGGGATAGCTAAGGCACTCTGCACCTCTGAGGACTCATTTGGCAGGAAGGGACCCAGGCCTCCCTGTACCTCACCCGAGACAGCTGATGTCTGAGCTGGCTGGTGTTTGCTTGCCCCATTTGCTTTAGATTTCATTCTTCCCTTCTTTCTTCCCTTCCTTCCTTCCTTCCTTCCTCCCTCCTTCCCTCCCTTCCTCTCTCTCTCTTTTTCTCTCCTTCTCTGCCTCCCTCCCTCCCTGCCTTTCTTTCTTTAAATTTTAAAATTTTATTATAACAAATACCAAAAAATACCCAAAAGAATAAGGAAGAAAATAAAAATATCTGAACTCCCACCCTCCCTGAGATAACTACCATTCTGGTGACAATCTTCTTATTCTTTTAAAAACCAGCATTTTTGGACTTCCCTGGTGATGCAGTGGTTAAGAATCCACCTGCCAATGCAGGGGAAACAGGTTCGAGCCCTGGTCTGGGAAGATCCCACATGCTGCGGAGCAACTAAGCCCGTGCACCACAACTACCAAAGCCCGCATGCTCTAGGGCCTATGTGCTGCGACTACTGAGCCCGTGTGCCACAACTACCGAAGCCTGCGTGTCTAGAGCTCATGCTCCGCAACAAGAGAAGCCACCACAGTGAGAGGCCCGAGCACCACAACGAAGAGTAGCCTCCACTCACCACAACTAGCGAATGCCCATGCACAGCAACAAAGACCCAATGCAGCCAAAAATAAATTTAAAAAAATAATAATAAAAATAAATTTTTAAAAACTGGCATTTTTAAAAGTAAATGATTTAAAAATGGATTTAGATATTCAGAAAGTTTACAAGGGCAGTTCAGAGAGTCCCCATACACTGCCCCTGTCTTAGTCAGTTTGGGCTGCGATAACAAAAATACCGTAGACTGGTGGCTTGAACAATAAACATTTATTTCTCACAGTTCTAGAAGCTGGAAAGTCCAAGATCAAGGTGCTGGCAGATCCAGTGTCTCGGCGAGGGCCCTCTTCCTGGTTGCAGACAATTAGTTGTCTTCCCCTTGTATCCACACCTGGAGGAGAGCAGGGACCATAAACAAGCTGTGTCTTCTTATAAGGCACTAATCCCATTCAGGAAGGCTCAACCCTCATGACCTAATGCCCCCCAAAGGCCCCACCTTCTAATATCATCCCATTTGAGGAGGACACAAATATTCCGTCCATACACACCCACAAGCAATTTCTCCTGTTACTGTTAGCATCTTAAATATGTACGGCACATTTGTTACAACTAATGAACGGACACATATACCTAAAGCCTATACTGTACTCAGATTTCCTTAGTCTCTCCTAATGTCCTTTTTCATTCCAGGATCCCATCCAGGATTTACTTGCCATGTTTCCTTAGGCTCCTCTTGGCTATGATAGTTTCTCAGACTTCCCTTGTTTTTAACGACCTTGAGAGTTCTGAGAACTGGTCACGTATATTATACAATGACCATCAATTGGGATTTGCCTCTAGTTTTTCTCGTGATTAAACTGAGGTTATGGGATGGGGGTTGGGCTCCTCTAGAAGTGGCAGCAGCTAGTAGGTGGGGAAAAAGCAAGAACTGGGCCTTCCCTTAAGGGAAGGAGCTTGTCTGGTTCCTACAGACCCTCCTGGTACTGGCTGATTTCCCAGACCAGCAGAGAAGAGGAAAACGGATGCAGCCAGGCTGGGGGTCCCCCAGGGCAATGTCCACCCCCAGGCTTCCTTCCTAAATGACTCAAGTTCATGGCCTTAAGTTGATTATTAATAACAATGACTGGCATGTGTGCAGCCCTTCAGAGCTTACAAAGGATTCTTATTAATAACAAAATGAATCACTAGAAAAGCTGCCCCAGTGCCGGGCATTGAGGTAAAGCACAATTTTTCGTAACCCTGGAGGAGGCTGATATCATGCCCATTTCACAGATGAGAAACAGGCTTACTGAGGCTAAGTGACTTGTCCAGTCATTAGGCTGAGAAGTGAGAAAATGGAGATTCAAACCCAGAGCGGACCTGACTCAGTTCCAGCCTTCCTCTATCACACTGCTGACCACCCACATTAACCTACAACCACTGTTCTCATTTATACAAATGAAGAAACCGAGTCTCACAGAGGAGAGGTGCCCGGCCCACAGTGGCCCAGCCCAGCATTACTGATGGACCTGGACAGAGCCCAGGTGTCCTGATCTACCCAGGGTCAGGGGTATGGCCTGAGGGGCACTTTGCACGCAGCCCAGCCAGGTGGCATTCATAGGGAAGGCATGTGTGGGTGGAGCCTTGCTGGGGCCCTGCTGGGTTGGTGGTCCTCACTTGGTGGAACACTCACTTCCCACTCTCAGGTCCTGTCCCTCTGCTCCCTGCAAGGCTGCCCAGGTGTGGCCGGTGTTCCCAGCCACTCCTGAGCAGGAAAGGGACCAGAAAGGACCTCCATGATCGCTCCTCCCTGGACCCCAGACAGCCTGGGAGCTTCAGTCCACGGCTGCTTCCTCAGCACAGCCAAACCTGGCACAGAGGAACACTCACACAATACTGAGGCCTGAATAAGTCCAGTGCCCACGGGCTGGAATGCCATCCTCACTGGCCCTGGTGTGCCACCGATGATCTTGCTTTCTTCCCAGAGATGGAACACTCACTTCCCACTCTCAGGGCACCTGCCTCTGTTTTTGGACGGTCCTATCTCTTAATTTACAGGTTTCCCTTTAACTAAACCAAAACATCCTCCCTTGGCTTTAGTTCAACCCTCTGCGGACACACACAACAAGAAAGCCTTTTTCTCTTCTTTTAACGCTCAGCTGGGTGCCCCAACTTCACCCCCGGCAGCCCCAGCTTCACCTCCAGCCCCGCCTTCCCCAGGGCCCCGCCTTCCCCCGTCCTCCCTCCCTAATGCACTGCCACCTCCCTCCTTTCCCTCCTGTTCCCCGTTCCAGGTTGAATTGCATCCCCCCACAATTGATATGGTGACTTCCTAACCACCAGTACCTCAGAGTGTGATCTTACTTGGGAATAGGGTCATCACCAGATACAATTACTTAAGATGAAATCATTAGGGTGGGTTCTAATCCAATGTGGCTGGTGCCGTTATAAAAAGAGGAAATTTGGACACAGAGGTGAACACACATAGAGGGAAGGTGATGTGAAGATTCACAAGGAGAGGACACCAATCTGTGAGCCAAGGAGAGAGGCCTGGAGCAGGTGCTTCCTCTCAGCCCTTAGAAGGAACCAACCCTGCTGACGCCTTGGTCTCAGACTTCCAGTCTCCAGAACTGGAATACATTTCTGTTGTTTAGGTACCCAGTCTGTGGTCCTTCGTTTTGGCAGCCCCAGAAAACAAGCACACCCCCTGTCATTCATCCATTCAAAAATACTGAGCCCCTGACAGCTGCTAGGGATAAAGCAGTGAAGATTAACAGAAGGGACAGAGGACAGGTAACAGGAAGGGGTTGCCTTCAAGAGGCTTACACTTCATGGGGCTTCCACAGGCCGGTAATAAATACCTTCAGATGAAATCATTCCACACTGATAAGAGCTCTGAAGGAAACAAAACGCGGGCTGTTCTGGCTCTTCGTCAACTCCCTTCCCATCGGCCTTTTCGTCTCTTTTGAGCAAAGAGCTGAGGCCTCTCTCTACCTACGAAGGCCTTTGCCCTACGCTGCCGTGCTCCCCCAGCCTGCCCAGCCATTCTCCAGCCCACCTCCGGAGAAACCCTTGAGAGCGTACTCCCCACTCCTGGCACCTCCAGCTCTCCTGCGCTCCCGAATCTCCAAGACTGCAGCGTCCTCCCACAGCCCACAGACTGCTCTTCAGCCGTCCCCACATCCTTGCCACCGCCCACCTTCCCGCAGCCTCTGCTGCCTTCCTGGACTCACGTCCTCTCTCTCGGCTGCCAGGAGCCTGCCCTGTCCCCCTGCTCTTCTCCTTTGCTGCCTCCTCTCCCTGCTCCCACTTCTTTTCTTTAACTTTTCCATTTGGAAGACTTTCAAGCCTACAGAAAAGTTGCGAGAACAGTACAGTGAATACCCTTATATCTTTCATCTATTGGTTTTCACCAATTGTTAACATTTTGCCACTTTGCTTTATCTCTACGTGTGTATACTTACTATTATTATTTGCTGAACCATTGGAGAGAAAGTTAGAGCCATCATGACTCATCACCCTGAAATACTTCAGCTGTATCTCCTAAGAGCAGGACGATCTCTTATGTAGTTACAATTTAAATATTAATTAAGGGAATTTTATATTGACACTTTATTATCAAATGTACAGTCGAATTTAAATTTCATCAATTGCTTTAATTCATGTCCTTTGAAGCATTTTTTTTTTTCCTGAACCAATAGCCAACCTAGAATCTCACATTGCACTGAGTTGTCATGTCCTTCTCTCCTTCAGAGTGTTACCAACTCCGAGGGCTGCCCGCTCTCAGCGAGAACTCTCCGACTTCAGTCATCACCTCTGTGTGGATGCCTCTGGGTTTGCATCTGCTCCATGATTTCCCGCCCTGCTTTGCCCCCCTTTCTATCTCATGGCTGTTCACTGCTCCCTGCACTGCCAGCTCCCTGGGGCAGGGATCCAAGTTCATCGCGTTTTCCCTGGTGCCAGGCCCAAAGCTTGAGGAGCACATCAGGGAAGAATGGGAGAAACACCCACCCAGAGTCAGCCAGACCTGGATTTAAACTGGTGCCCCACCAGCCTCTGCTGTCGTGCCCTTCGTCAGGTTATTTAACAGTTGCTCTGAGCAGATAATACAGCCTACCCTGCAGGGCTACTATGAGTACTTACTTAGGTACTGGCTCATAGTAGCTTGGAAGGAAGGCAGGAAATAAAAACAGGGAGGGAGGATGGGAGGGGGTGGGGAAGACGAAGGATGTCCAGTAGAGCTCAAACCTGGAAAGGCAATGGAGTGCCAACCTAGACTCCCGGACTCACCCCACCCCACCCCCAGGGCTCTAAGCAGCCTGACACTCCCAAGCTTGCTGGACAGAGAGCCTCACATGAAGGAAAGCACATTTAGTGACAGAAGAAATCAAGCTGGGGGCTTCCCTGGTGGCGCAGTGGTTGAGAGGCTGCCTACCGATGCAGGCGACGCGGGTTCGTGCCCCGGTCCGGGAGGATCTCACGTACCGCGGAGCGGCTGCACCCGTGGGCCATGGCCGCTGGGCCTGCGCGTCCGGAGCCTGTGCTCCGCAACGGGAGAGGTCACAGCAGTGAGAGGCCCGCGTACCGCAAAAAAAAAAAAAAAAAAAAAATCAAGCTGGTCTGGAGCTGGCTCCCAAGATGAAGTGAGATTCAAGCACCTTTGAATTCTTGACCGAACACTTGACGAACGTGATAACCTGCCCATAAATCAGCACAGCTAGGGAACACTGCCCACCTGCACGCGGAAGAAACTAGCGACCTGGGATCCCATGGCCCAGGACCCTCCAAAACCTCCAAACCCTCTAAACCCGGGCTGCAGGCTCAGGGGCCAAGGCTTCCGGCGGTAGGAAGGACCAGCTGTCCCAGGAACGCGTTTGTTAATATCAGATTCCTGGGCAACAGCTGGACTGAATTTAGCTGCGGAACATTGACAACGAGGCCTGGCCGCCAGCCAGCACCCCGCAGGAGACCTGAGCCTGCCATTCCCTTTTCCACGGAGATAGAGTTGCTGAGGACTTGCCCTGGCCCACCCAGCCCCCTTGTGCCTTCCAAGCAGCCCAGGGAAGGAGAGGGAGCTACCAGCAGTTGCTGGGAGCCCAACCTTGGTCTCCTGCAGACTGGTCTCCTTGCCTGCCTCCCAGGTTTTCCCAAACACTGAAGTGATTGCCACAGCTCTCTGCATGGATTTGGGGGCTTCCGGGGGTAACACCTCCACCCAGTGCAAAGGGACACACATATACTCATGCTCCCCAAACACACACACACACACACACAGGTGCACGTATGCACACCATGTTGCTCTCTGGCATTGGACTTCCATCATGCCCTGCACCTGGAAGTCCCATTTTCTCAGAACAGGCAGATCATCTAGCAGGCAGATCATTCGTTGTCCAGAGAGGGGAAGGAACTTGGCAAAGGTCAACCAGCAAAGCAGGTCCCCATGCCAGTGTACTCCACTGTAAATAAATAATATTTATTAACGATAATAGTAACATTATGTTTACTGGGTGCCTAAATCAACCAAATCTCCTGATGGGTATTTGAAATATAGTCATTCTTTTAAATTAATCCTCAAAATAACTGGAGGCTTGGTGAGGTTAAATATTTCTCCCAAAGCCGCATACTTTTAAAAAGTGACAAAGCTGGGAATCAAATTCAGGGCTGCCTGACATCAAATGATAGGATTCCCTCCACTGCAGGTCTGATGTCTGGAATTCCACCAGTTAGCCTTCCCAGGCCCTGTGAATAAATGTAAATGGCCCTGGAAAGGTCCTGCCTTAAGCCATCTCCTGCCAGGAGGGGGCGCAGGAGGGAAGGACACCAGAATAGGGTGTGGCACCTCCCACAAGGAGGTGAAAGGCTGTAAGAGACACTTTCTAGCCTTCCCAGCTTGTCGGCCTCAGAGATGTAAGGTGGAGGTGGAGCCTCCTCAGAATGCCTTCCTGGGAAGAGATCTCTTCTGTGGGAGGAGAGTTTTCCAGCTGTGCTGCTCTGGGGCGGTGGGGAAGGGAAGTGGGGCTCTAGGCACTGTGAGTGGAGTAGGTAGATGAAATCTTCCTGAGGCAGTTTGGTCATTTAGATCAAAAGTAAGTGTGCTTACTTTATGACCCAGTCTTACAGTCCCGACCTCCTTGCTAAGCTTAGAGCACTGGGTACACTGAATGCTCAATAAATAAGTCAAAAAGATATGTAGAGATTGCTCCCAAAAATGTATCTGTCTAGGGGTTATGAGTGACTTTCCTGTTCCCAGTATTTGTCCTCATCTTTTCTTCTTGTGGTTTTTTGTTCTTTAAGTAAACATATATAAAGCCATTGTTCTAGTCTCTCTGACATTCATCCCCCCTTTTTTCGATAGCTACAACCCTGGTTTCCCTTCCACTCAATCAGTCCATGTATTCCAGGCAGGGTGGGCACGTGACCTAGGCATGGCCAATCAGAATCCTCTCACTTGGCCACAGTGATTGGTACATGGATGAGCACATGACTCAAACCAGGCCAATGGGATTCAGTTCTGAGACTTTCCTTGGAACTATTGGGAAAGAGACACTCCTTTTCACGGTTGTTATGCAGCTAGCAGGAGGTGAGCCTGGTGCTGTCGGCAGCCATCCTGCTGCTCGTTCTGGTGGGGGGGTGCCCTCCTCCTCATTATGAGGGATGGTGTATGAAGTGGGAGCTGAATTCTTCCTGACTCAACCGTAGCATTGGAAGATCTACCATCATTGTTCCTTTGGCTCATATAGGCCTTCTAGACTCAAAATGGCAATGCCCTTGGGAAACATTATATGGGTTGGTAACTAAAATAGACCAGAATCCTCCCATTTGGGCCTGCTTGCTGTGGGGCATGATGAAAATAACACCAAGGCAGTCAGTGAGGTCAGCAAGATCAGGGATCGATGGACAGCATCCAATTTCTTCTGTCCATCCCCTGTAACTCCTTGAGCATACGAAAAAATTCCCCTGGGTGGGAGGGGGTGGGAAGGTCACATGAGGCTCAGAACGCTTAAAGAAAGTAGAGAGAAAATGTGAGATTGTGGTATAAAAAGTGGGTTGAATGAGAAAAAAATCTTGCTGGGCCTGAAGAACTAAAAATACACCGACTGACTTCAAGAGAGTCTTCATCCATGTTAGGAGCCAGAGGTTTTGCTCCTTGCTGTAAGTGGGAAGTAGTTGTGCTTCTGCGTTGGGCAACCACCAGAAGTAAACAGGAGAAGCGAAATGTGCTTCTGAATCCATTTGCTTTAGGTTTTACTTATGGATGTGGCAAAAGTCACAGGGAGACAGAAACGGGGGTGGGGTTGGGGGGAAACACACCAGTTTCCATCCCCCTCCATGGTCACTCTCAGCCATCAAACCGTCAACCAGGGGCTTCCCTGGTGGCGCAGTGGTTAAGAATCCGCCTGCCAATGCAGGGGACACGGGTTTGATCCCTGGTCTGGGAAGATCCCACATGCCGCGGAGCAACTAAGCCCCTGCACCACGACTACTGAGCCTGCACTCTAGACCCCAAGAGCCACAACTACTGAAGCCCACGCACCTAGAGCTCGTGCTCCGCAACAAGAGAAGCCACCGCAATGAGAAGCCCGCGCACCACGACAAAGAGTAGCCCCCGCTCCCCGCTACTAGAGAAAGCCCAGTGAAGACCCAACACAGCCAAATATAAATAAAGAAAAAAACAAATTAATCTAAAAAAATGTAAAATAAAAAACAAAAAAAAACAGTCAACCCGCTGCTGAAACCACAGGGCATCTAATGAAAGTGTGTCTGTTTTTTGGGTTTTTTCTTTTTCCTTCTGAATTGGAGTTGCAGCTTGTAAGAAGTTGGGACTGTGGATTCATTAAAAATCAATCTGTTAAAAGCCTTGCATTATAGGCCTTTCATAGTCCTTTGCAGAGGGAAAGTGCCTTCTTCAGGAAAATAGATTGCCCAGGAGCCTACATTTCTGCTCTGATATTTGCAAAGTTCTGTCTTTAATGACCACGTACATCAGTCCCACTGGTTTGGAGCTGAGATCTGAATTTATGAGACAGGTCTTTGCTGCTCAACATGCTCTTTTTTTATTCTTGTGCAAAGCTCTTAAAGGGAGGTAGAGTTTATTTTTGAGTTAGGATACTCCTCACTTTTTCTCCACTATGAAAAACATTCTGCTAGTCATGGGCCTGAATAATTATAAATGTGTGACTTTAGTTAAGAATGTGCTTTTTATTTTTCTTAGAAGCTTTCTTACTTCGAAGCTAGTTCTCAGTGTCTGACACCAAGTTGGCAGAGATCAGCAGGAAAGGAAGGCCATTTAAATTGGCAACCTGCCTGGAAATGAGAGAGAGAAAAAGTTCTTCCTTACTAGAGTCGCTAGCTTAGCCAAGGCTACAAAGAAAGAAATATTCTTATGCCACTTTTTTTCCTTTTCTCTTACCAAAGTAACACGAACATATTAAAAAAAAATCAAGTGATACAGAAGGGCTAATAATGAAAAGCAATTGTTTCTTTGTTTTGCTCCTAAGAAGGAATCACTTTCAAGTCTGTCTTTCAGTGGATCCTTCCATATCTCCAACACTTCACTTACATAGCTGTCTCTGTTCTTGTTTTTGTTTTGTTTTTTATTGACGTATAATTCACATGGAACAAAATTCATCGTTTTAAATAGTGCAGTGCTGTGATTATTTTTTTGTATATGTGCAACGTTGTGTGGCCATCACCACTACCTGATTCTAGAACATTTTTATCCCCCCCACCCCCCAAAAAAAACCACCCATATTCATTAGCAGTCATTCCCCCTTGCTCTTCCCCCCAACTCCTGACAATTACTTATCTATCTTATGTTTCTCCAGATTTGACTCATCTGGACATTTCATATAAAGAGAATCACACAATATGTGACCTTTTGTTATCTGACTTCTTTCACTTAGCAAAATGTTTTCAAGGTTCATCCATATTGTAATATGTATAAGTATTTCATTCTTTTTTATGGCTGAATAATATTCCATTGTATGGACATACCATTCTTTGTTTATCAGTTAATCAGTCGATGATGAACATTTGGTTTGTTTCCTCTTTGGGGCTATTATGAATAATGTTGCTATGAACATTCAAGTACAAGGGTTTGTATGGACATATGTTTTCAATTCTTTTGGGTATATATAACTATTTTTGATTTATCCCTTTAGACTTCCTGTTATGCGAGATGAGTATTTAGCTTGTTTATACCACTCTCTCTCCTCCCCTGCCCCATCTCACCAGTATAGTATTATACATTTTTACTTTCTCTCTTCATTACATTTGTAACTCTAGCAGTTGTGATTGCTCTTCCCTCAAATAATAGAAACCTGACTACAGTGGCTTAAACACATAGGGAGATATTTTTCTCACTTAATCAATCCAGTTTATTGCTAGTTCAGCTGCCAAAAACCACCCGCAAGGGCCCAGGTTCTCTTTTGCTTTCCTCTCTGCTGTCCTTAATAGACTAGTCGTCTCCTTTTGAATACAAGATGGCTGCTGCAACTCCAGACCTCACATCTGCATACAAAGAAGGAATAAGACAATGGGCAAGAAACAGAAGCTGTGTTGGTTGCCCTTTATCTAGAAAGCATAAGATTTCTTAGACCTCCTCTCACCAGCAAACTCCTACTTAAATCTCATTGGCCAGAACTATGCCACAAGGTCACATCTAGCTGCCAGGGAGCTGGAGAAACCTGTAAGAAATAGGATTGACATCACTGGCTTAGATCAGTGGTTCTTAAACCTGGTTGCATATTAGAATCTTCTAGGGATATTTTAAGATGTAGTGATGTGTATGTGATCTTACCCTAGTCCAGTGTTTCTCAACCAGCTGTGATTTTGTCTCCCACAGGACTTTTGGCAATGTCTGGAGATATTTCTTATTGTCACGAATAGGGGTGGGGTGTTCCTGGCATTTTGTGGGTAAAGGCTAGGATACTGCCAAATATCCTACAATGCATAGGACAGCCCCTCACAGCAAAGACTTATCCAGTCCAAAATGCCAATAGTGTCAAGACTGAGAAACGGTGCCCGTTCTGTTACTAAGAGGCAGAGAGGAGTGGATATTGGTTAGGTATTATGTCTGCCCCAGTAATTTAGTCATATACTGACATCTTTACTTCTAATTCCATTAATTATGCAGTGTCTTTTGGCTCCTTCTTTTTGGTTTGTTCCTTTCTTTTAATATTTATTTATTTATTTTGGCTGCGCTGGGTCTTAGCTGCGGCACGTGGGATCATTTTTAGTTGCGGCCTGCGGACTTCTTAGCTGTGGCATGCATGAGGGATCTACCTGATCAGGAATCAAACCTGGGCCCCCTGCCCTGGGAACGAGGAGCTTTACCCGCTGCACCACCAGGGAAGTCCTTTTTGGCTCCTACTTTTTTTTGTTGTTGTTTTCTTTGCGGTACACGGGCCTCTCACTGTTGTGGCCTCTCCCGTTGCGGAGCACAGGCTCCGGACGCGCAGGCTCAGCGGCCATGGCTCACGGGCCCAGCCGCTCTGCCGCATGTGGGATCCTCCCGGACCGGGGCACGAACCCGCGTCCACTGCATCGGCAGGCGGACTCTCAACCACTGCGCCACCAGGGAAGCCCCTTGGCTCCTTCTTTGTGAGATGAAGTTAGCCCCCTCACTTTGAATTCTTCTCCCTTCTGCCTTTCACCTTCTACAATTTGAACTTTTACACTGACAAAATTAACAGTATTTATTTTCTTTCTTATAGTCAAAGTTATATCTGTATGTTGTCTAACTGTAGATTCTAAACGTTGAAATTTAATAAACAGGATATATATTTTGACAATATGAAAGTTTAATGCAGAGCCAAGAAATGTTTTATAATAACTTTTTTCCTCTATCAGATTTTTGTTTTCCTGGAATATGTAGTTTCACTTTTTCCCCTTGCACTATTTAACTTAGGCCATTTTAAAGGGTTGTTCATATAACCCCATTTCTATCTGGTATAAAAAATGAGCAAGGAAGAGATAAGCACTAAAACTGACCAAATTCCTTGAGAACTGAAAGCTTTCACAATCACCCTCAACTTCCAATTCGATAAAAAAATGAGAAATCCATTTAATGTGAACTTGGGGATACAGAATTGAATGCTAATATTATAATCCTATGTACCTTACATTTAATAAGTATTCGGTGAATGTTGTTAAATATTTGCTTCTGTTTGGAATAGTGTTACTGGATGCTTCTAATTGAAATAGAAGAAAAATCTCTCAGTGATGCATTTGTCAGGTACAATAACACATGATTTTTTATATTGTGCAAGGGTGACCTAAGGATATAGCAGTGGATTAGCTAGCAATGTAACAACTGTAAACATTTTTATCTGCAGTGGATATTTGTCAGTATTGACTGCTGTACAGCTGAAGAACTTTCAAGTGAAATTATGTTCAGACTCCTGTGACCAGGAAGCAAACTGCTTACTGTTGTGAGCGTCTGCAACAGGCACGTGCTGTGACCTCCAGGCTGCTGAACATCTACCCTGATTGCAATTCCACATGGGATTTCCTTCTAGATTTCAGTGGTAATTGAAATAACTTTATGATATGCTTCCAAGAGCCCTACACGGGAGTGTAGCTGAATACTTGGATTCCTGGAAGCTGTGTAATTCAACCTACCCTATAGGTAGTACAATATCATATTTCCACAGATTATTTTTGTATGTAGTACAGTTGTATTTTTTTGTTACTATTGGTTGGCTAATTTTTATTAAGATAAAATTTACATACAGTGAAACACACAAATGTTAAGTACCATTCAAGGGGTTTTGACAAATGCATACATCTGTGTAATCAACATCTTAATTGGTTAATTTTCCCTTTGGGGAATTTAGGGTAAATATTACTTTGAGATAACGCCCAAAGAGCTCTGAAGAAGATTTTTTTTTCCTTTTGCTTTCTAGGAAAGTTTTTTTTAATTGTGGTAAAATATACAGAATATAAATATTAGTGACATTTATTACATTCATAATGTTGTGCAATCATCACCACTATATATTTCTAGATCATTTGCATCACCAAAAAGAAAAACTGATACACGTTAAGCAGTTACTTCTTATTTCCCCCTCCCCCAGGCCCTTGGCAACCACTAATCTACTTTCTGTCTCTATGGATTTCCCTCTTCTGTATGTTTCATATAAATTGAATGGCACAGTATATAGTCTTTTTTATCTGGCATCTTTTTAAACAATTAACATAAGGGGAATTCTCTGGCAGTCCAGTGGTTAGAACTCCACGTTTTAACTGCCAAGGGTCCGGAGTGCAATCCCTGGTCAAGGAACTAGCATCCCACAAGCCTCGTAGCGTGGGCAAATACTATTACTACTACTACTACTAATAATAATAATAAAATGAAATTTGCGTTTTGGTTTCTAAGGTCATCCATTTTGTAACATGTATCAGCATTTCATTTCTTTTTATGCCCGAATAATATTCCATTGTGTATATATACACCACAATTTGTTTACCCATCCATCTGTTGATGGACATCTGGGCTGTTAACACACTTTGGCTATTATGAATAGGGCTGCCATGAGCATTTGTGTACAAAGTTTGTTTGAACACTTGTTTTCAATTCTGAAAAAAATATTTTACTTGTCCCCCAAATAGCCCAGATCTGATAAATATGAGTCGCGCTGGGACGATGCTACTTTGTTCTCTCACTGCCTGTTACTTCCACTCAAATGAAAGACAATAAAACAAAGGGCTTCCCTGGTGGCGCAGTGGTTGAGAGTCCGCCTGCCAACGCAGGGGACACGGGTTCGAGCCCTGGTCTGGGAAGATCCCACGTGCCGCGGAGCAACTAAGCCTGTGCGCCACAACTACTGAGACTGCGCTCTAGAGCCTGCGAGCCACAACTACTGAAGCCCACGAACCTAGAGCCCGTGCTCCGCAACAAGAGAAGCCACCGTGATGACAAGCCTGCACACCACAAAGAAGAGTAGCCCCTGCTTGTTGCAATCAGAGAAAGCCCGCGCACAGCAACGAAGCCCCAACGCAGCCAAAAAGAAAATTAAATAAATAAATTTTAAAAACACAAATGTTAAAATAAAAAGAAAGCAAAAAGAGCAAGTCAGTGGTGAAACCACCAAGGAAGAAAAGTTCCAGAGTCGTCATGCTGTTTGGTGGGATTTTTGACAACACCCGTGGCCAGTGCACAGGAATATGAAAGTGACAGAAATGGAGAACAGAAAGGAGGCATTGGTGTGTTTTTAGTTATCAAAATCACAAGCTTTTCTAACATTTTGTGTGAAAGGTTTTGATTCCCACGCCTGTGTCCAAAGGGGATTGTTGTTTGAACCACATGACTTCTTAGGAAAAACGGTAAAAGTGATCATTACTCAGCAAGCAGTCCTGAAAGTGGTTAATCTTGCACTGCAGTGTGCAGACATTAGGAAAGAGGCATGGAATGGGAGTGAAAATTTGACCAACCCAGTAATAGTGTTACCCAACGTGTGTGTACCCTGCAAGTTGAGAAGCCCACAAAGTTCCCACTGCCCTCTAGCCTTCCAACCCAAAGTGATTCCCCCACCCTTGGCATCCAAGCAATTCGAGAGCTCTGAGATCGGGGAAATCCCGAGCACAATGCCCCCGTCTGGCCAGTACAAACAGTGGTGGGAGCTGGGCACTAGCTGAAGACCAGCAGCAGATCAGCCCAGCGTGCCCCAGGGCGAAAGGCCCCAGGAACGTGGTGCAGACTCGGCCAGGCGTTTTCTTCCGTTCCTGTACGCCCAGCTCACCAGAAACGGTCTGCTTTCACCTGTGACTGCCTCGGGATAAACCAATTCCTCTACAATCTGCTACTGACTGTGATCTTGGTCGAGTTAGTTAATACATCTCAGCTTACGTTTCCTCTGTAAAATGGTGTTCATCAAAGGGCCTACAATTTAGGATTCAGAGAATTGAGTTAGTCCATATAAAGCACTTAGTAGAGTTTCAGGAAGATCAGCAGTGAAAAAAAAATAATAGCAAGTATTATTCTGCTGACAGAACGAGGAGAGCACAGCAGCACTACAGATGTGATATACACTGCCCGGGCACCTGAGCCTCCCCTAAGGGCCTGCGCATGGGGGCAGGGTGGTGAGAAGGAAAAGTGTATCCATATCCCCAGACACCATGGACCAAGAGAAGCCATCTCTGCACCTTGGCTGCTAGCTATACACCCACACTCTGTCCTGAAAACCACTGTGGTTCAGCCTGGGTAAAAGTGTTCCAGCTGATTAAAGGCCTTGTGATTGTACTAATTCTGCAGGTATGTTTAAATATTTGAAACTTTCTCTTGTACACTCATTCATTCATTCAATAACCATTTACTGATCACCTCCTGTGTGCCAGCAATTGTTCTAGAACCTGGAGATACAGCAACAAATAAGACAGAAAAGGATTTATGCTCTCGTGGAGCTCTCGTTCCGAAGGGCTTTGCCACATAATGCCTGAGTCCTTAACTTCTTGTCACTGAACTTTTCTATGCTTCGGTTTCCTAATCTATAAAATAGAGATAATAATTGCTACTTCATAAAGTTGTCATGAGGCTTTTTTCTTTTTGGTTTGATTGTTTGTTTTTTTTGAGGTATACTTGACATATAATATTATGGACACTTAGATGGTTCCCATATCTTGGTTATTGTAAATAATGCTGCAGTGAACACAGGGGTACAGATATGTCTTGAGTTAGTGTTTTGTTTTCTTTGTATAAATACCCAGAAGTGGAATTCCTGGATCACATGGTAGTTCTATTTTTGAGTTTTTGAGGACCCTCCATACTGTTGTCCATAGTGGCTGCACCAATTTACAATCTCACCAACAGTGCACAAGTGTTCCCTTTTCTCCACGTCCTCGCCAACACTTGTCATTCCTTGTCTTTTTGATAATAGCCGTTCTAACAGGTGGTATCTTATTGTGGGTTTTTTTGTTTTTTGTGGTACGCGGGCCTCTTGCTGTTGTGGCCTCTCCCGTTGCGGAGCACAGGCTCCGGACGCACAGGCTCAGCAGCCATGGCTCACGGGCCCAGCCGCTCCGTGACATGTGGGATCTTCCCGGACCGGGGCACGAACCAGAGTCCCCTGCATCAGCAGGCGGACTCTCAACCACTGCGCCACCAGGGAAGCCCTCATTGTGGTTTTGATTTGCACTTCCCTGATGATTAGTGATGCTGAACATCTTTTCACGTAGTTGTTGGCCATTTGTATGCCATCTTTAGAAATACGTTTATTTAGATCCGCTGCCCAGTTTTTAATCAGGTCGTTTGTTTTTCTTAATGAGTTAATATCATAAAACATTTAGAACAGTGCAAAGCACAGAGTAAGCACTGGGTAAGTGCTAGCTATCACTATTTGGGGGAAGACTGAATGAAAAGCAGGTTTGGGAAAAGATCCGCAGTTTCTTTTGGGTGCATGTTAACTCTGAGATGTCTGTTAAACATCCAAGGGAAGATTGTTGATCAGGAGCTCAGTTATAATACAAGTCTAGATGTCAAGGACAGGTCTGAGTTAGAGATGTAAATCTGGAGGTAACTGGCATAAGAGTTGGTAATTAAAGTCATGAAATTGATTGAGATCACCAAAGGAGTGGAGTTGGAATAGACACATCCTGAGGACTGAGCCCCAGGGCACCCAAAGTTTAGGAGTTGAGGATCTGAGGAGGAATAAACAAAGACGCCTGAAAAGAGGCAGCCAGAGCAGTAGGAGGAAAATTTGGAGAGTGCAGAGTCCTGGAGGCTAAGTGAAGCGAGCTTTGCCGGGAAAAGGGAAGGTCCACTGTGTATGCTCCTGGTGGGTCAGGTGAGATGAGAACTGAGAGGTAGTCATTGAATGTGGCCACAGGAAGGTCACTGGTAACCTTGCAGCAGTTCTGGAATAGTGGAGGCAGATATCATTTTGGAGTATGTTTCAGAGAGGGTGGTAGGACGTGAATTGAAGACCATGAATATAGCATCACTTCTGAAGATATTTCTGTAAAGGGGAACAAAGAAATGAGAGGCAGAAGGGAATATAAAGTCAAGAAACTTCTCTTGTTTGTTTGCCTTTATTTTTGTAATATGGGCTTTGTTTCAGCATATTTGCAGCGATATGCAAATATATTTGAAGTATTCCTTTATGAGATTTTTTTTGGCCACACAGCTCAGCTTGTGAGATCTTAGTTTCCCCAACCAGGAATCAAACCTGGGCACCATAAGTGAAAGCACCGAGTCCTAACCACTGGACTGCCAGGGAATTCTCTCTGAGATTTTAATAAGATAGTTTTATCAATGAAAGGCACAGAACCCTAGGAGAAACTGTCACTGTTCTAGTTATACTGTTCCATGCATTTCTAATACATTGAATAAAGTAGGGAAGTCAACTCAAGGGCTCGATAATATGGGCCTTTTTTGTTTAATAGCTGATGCTACAGAATCATTGGAGAGCCTTGTAACTGATACGTTACATATGTGCAGTTCGATGTGACACATACCATGGTATCTAAAGAGAAGAAGAAAGCTGGTAACCCAGAAGGAAGAGTTAAAAATTAAAAAGTTCTGGGCTTCCCTGGTGGCGCAGTGGTTGAGAGTCCGCCTGCCGATGCAGGGGACGCGGGTTTGTGCCCCGGTCCGGGAAGATCCCACATGCCGCAGAGCAGCTGGGCCCGTGAGCCATGGCCGCTGGGCCTGCGCGTCCGGAGCCTGTGCTCCGCAACGGAAGAGGCCACAGCAGTGAGAGGCCCGCGTACCGCAAAAAAAAAAAAAATTGAAAAGTTCTTATATAAATGATGGGCTTTAGTGAAGCCCATCATTTATATAAGGGCTTTAGTGAAGCTCCTGTACCGTCGATGAAATAAAACTGTGTGGTGTCCATGGAGTCACCCAGTGAGAGCAGGTAACATAACATGGTGTTCACCCCCAGGACCCAGAAATCTAGGCCTCTGGACAAAAAAATGTTGTGGTCATCAAGCCATCAGCCACTGCAGCTGTCTCCCACAGTGTGCCCTGAGGGGATTCAGGATGGAGAAAAACAGGATGCTGGCCCAAAATAGTACGGTGCATATCAAAGGAATAATGAGCCTGGACCCTTGCATCTTCATATACAGAAAAGCACTAAAGTCATTAACTTGAGATGTCTGTTTATTGTGATTAACAGTAATCTTTTGATGTTCAGCTACATGGTTTTTTGTTTGTTTGTTTTTGTTGTTGTTTTGTTTTTTCAGAAAAACTATGTATCCTAGCTCCTCTCTTATCTGGTTGGAACAGTTTCTCAGGGCTCTCTGAGAGGCTGATTCCCAGACTATAGTCCTCAGTAAGATCCCGAATAAAACATAACTCTCAAATTTTAGGTTGTCCATCTTTTTTAAAGTCCACAGGTTTCTGCTGCCATCTTTTACCAAAAGGAACCAGAGCCCTCCTAATGGGGTGGGGGTGGGGAGTGGAGGGGACTTGGGGTAAGACAGTAGCAAGGCTTGTGACATCTTGTAGTAAGGAAACAAGGATGCTTTCAAAGATTTGAGGGTTCTGTGGAGCTAGGAAAGGAGGCCAGCCTGTGGGGAGGACCCCCACTTGGAAGCATAACCATGGAATGAGGAGTTCAGAAGGAAAATTCATAATCTCAGCCTTTTTGAACAGGCTGAGTCTGTAAAAACTCTCACGTCCTGAAAAGGAAATGTTAACATGGTATGTTTTATAAGGTAGTTATAATGCCCATGTGAACTGTCAGCATTGTTTATTAGAGAAAATATTATATATTGATTGAACCAAAGTATGACCAAAAGAAAACTACTCTATTGAGATTTTGTTCAACAAGGAAGGTGCCGGAGTAACTTATTTCCCCCTGTATCTTAATCAGTTTGGACTGCTGTAATGAAAGCACCATAGACCGGGTGACTTCTAAACAATAGAATTTATTTCTCATAGTTCTGGAGGTTGGGAAGTCTGAGATCCGGGTGCCAGAAGATTGAATGTCTGGTGAGGCCCGCTTCCTAGATCATAAACGGCTGTTTTCTCTCTGTGTCCTCACATGGTGGAAGGGGCAAGAGAGCTCTCTGAGGTCCCCATTTTAAGGACACTGCTGACAGAAAAAAAATGCACAACCTAAAAGTTAAGAGTTATGTTTTATTCTGCGGACTTTCTGAGGACTTCAAGCCCTACACACAGCATGTCAGATAACTCTGAGCGACTGTTCCGAACAGGCAACGGGGAGTAGCCAAGATATATAGGAGTTTTGCAGCTAAGACTAGGTAGTAGAAACATCAAAAGATTGCTGTTAAAAAAAATAAAAACAGATATCTCAAGTTAAGGAACTTAGTGCTTTTCTATGTATGTGAAGATGCAAGAATCTGGGCTCATTGAAATCATTCCTTTGATATGCACATCAGCTATCTGGGGCCAGTATCTTGTATTTTCTCATCCTCAGTTTCCTCAGGGCGCACCGTTGGGGGTGGCTGTAATGGCGGGCATTCTGTTTCTTTCCTGAGCTCACCGTTGGCAAGGCTGTAATGTGATGGCTTGATGGCTGCAAAGTCCTTTGTTTAGTGATATGGCAGGCAATATTTTTCATTAACAGCACTAATCCTATTCATGAGGGCTCTGCTGTGATGAGCTATTCACCACCCAAAGGCCTCACTTCCACATACCATCACAGTGGGATTAGGTTTCAACATATGACTTTGGAGGAGACACACACATTCAGTTCATAGTGCCCTGCAAGACTTTTGATCTGTTCAAGTTTGGTTAGGCAGATACTCATAATTTCTGAGCTTGTCTGCTCCAAGTGGTTTTTGACCGGGAGGTAGTGTTGATCAACCTGTTAAACAAAAGTTGTGTTTGACAGTCTGCAAGAACTGTTTTAAACTCAACGTACACACAGTCTTGCCACCTGCCAGTATAGAAACTCAGGGTAACATATCCACCTGCCTTTGTCATGAAGAAAGTAGGTCTTGTTCTTAGTCTAAAGAAATATTTCAACTAGAGACCAAGGACAGAGATGCCTTGTTCCCCCGGTCCACTTGTGTCTTTTATTTGAAACTTTCATTTTAATCACCTACTCCCTGTGCCTGCTTCTGGTCTCAACCTACATTGCAGAAGCCAAGCTCTACTTGTACATCCTTCCTGCTGTCTGATTCCCACAAAAATTGACTTTGCCACCCACTTCATACTTGCTGCAATTAGAGAGAAATTACTCTCACACTTGGACTGACCAATAAGTCACAGGAGGCATTTCTGGAGAATCTAGGAGACTGACACAGATAGAGAAGCATAAGGCAGCTGGGGTCAAGGACCGAAGCTGCCCAAAGCATCTCTCACTCTCAGAACCCCAGCTTCTGCTGCCCTTTTTGACTGGCTGGGGGAATCCAGCTGTGATGTCATAAAAAATAAGTATTGGCCTTTGTCCCTGGTTCCTGCCAACAGCTCCTAACACCCTTGGAAAGTCCAGAGTGATCAATGTCTTTTGTATGCTAATGATATGACTAGTGGCTGGGGGGATGGGGGCTGGTCACCAGAAAGACCAGGCATGATTAGAGCCTTGGAACTTTCAGCCCCACCTCCAGGCCTCCTGGAAGGGGAGAGGGGCTGGAGATTGAGTTAATCACCAATGGTCAATGATTTAATCAATCATGCCTACATGATGGAACCTCCATACAAACCCTAAATAGCAGGGTTTGGAGAGCTTCCACGTTGATGAACACGTCGGAGTGCTAGGAGGGTGGTGCACACCCCCATACCTTGCCCTATGCATCTCTTCCAACTGGCTGTTTCTGAGTTGAATCCTTTCTGATAAACTTCTAATCATAAGTGTTTTCCTGAGTTCTGTGAGTTGGACTAGCGAATTACCAAACTTGAAGAGGGGGTTGTGGGAACCCTCTAAATTTATAACTAGTTGGTCAAAAGTACCAGTGACAACCTGGGACTTGTAACTGGCATCTGAAGTGGGAGCAGTCTTGTGGGACTGAGCCCTTCACTTGTGGGATCTGATGCTGGTTCCAGGTAGATGGTGTCAGAATTGAACTGAATTGTAGGACCCACAGCTGGAAGAATGGTGTGGACAAGACACCACACATTTGGTGTCAGAAGTGTGGTAAGTAAAAATAGCTCAGAGGCCTGACGCAAGAAGAGGAAAGGGAGGAGGAGCAAGGGGAGACCTGGGCAGGACACACGGCGTGGACCGGCGTAGTGTTCAAGTTCAACAGGCAATCTTTCTGTTTAAAAATCCCATACTTAAGAGACAAAGATTGACAATTACTATTTTTACTTTCTGTAAACTCGAGAGGGAAAGCCAAGCCATACCTTCAGGAGGGGATAGCAATTAAGCAAACATGAAGGCTGGATCCAATCATAGAGCAACCAGGCCCAGGACTGGCCCAGGAGTACAAAATAATGGTGTCCTTGCCGAACTGAGGGGAGGAGGAAATGAGGTCACGTGTACAAAACTCCTAGCACAATGCCTGGAACACACAGATTTGTCTATAGTCATCACAGGCACAGGGAAGAAACCTAGTTTCATTTTTCCTTTCTGTTGGAAATGAATGAAACTATTCAATTTTCCTTTCATTTTGCTGTCTGAAAACTGGTTCATTTGAATGAAACCCTGGGCCTAGAATCCAGCAAACAGGGAAGGAGCTGCTTCAGGATAATGAGACACAGATGGAGAAATAGAAAATGATAAAATTTCAACCCACTACTTGGAAATGCAAACACATTTCATGTATTCATGGTCACTGATGTCTTTATTGGAGCTGGAATGTCTAACACATCCAAACAACACATGATTAGTCTCCATAATAGGAACGAAACAAGCTCCCATTGAAGTAATCAGCTGATCACATTGCAGAGGGTGTTCAGTGCTTTTCAACACACGTGGCACTGGGTTGGTCCCCTGGTGCCTTGCGCTAATGCGCACATGGGGCGTCATCCGTCCTGGCACCTGCTGAGTTCAGATGCTTCAGCATCCTTGGTCACCATAGCCTGACACCTCCAGCTACTGGGCTCAGCTCCAGGCCCTTGGGGGATCGGACCTAATTCCCGACTAGGAGAGATAATGGTGAGACTGAAGTGCGTTGGCTGCTTGTTTATTTGATTAAAAAGAAGAAAAAACTCCACTGTTACAGAACAAAGAGTGCAAAGCAAGCCCCTAGACCTGGACCTGTTCCTGGCTCCGTTATTTCACTTACATATTTATAAAGCTTGGCCAATGGGGAAAATCGCACTATTGCTTAGCAACCCAAATTATAGAGAAAATTAGATCTGAAAGAACCATGACAATAAGCAGGATTCTAAAGGGAGATACAGTAAAGAGAAGGATCCAGAATGACTAAGCTCAAGACTGACTCCCCTCTGAGCCTACACTTGGCCCCTAATAATAATCATAGTTAACATGAGTTAAGCATTCTGTGGGTGAGGCACTATACAAAGTATTACACATTCATTATCTCGTTTATTCCTCACAACAACCCCTGGGGTGGGTATAATGATTACCTCCACTTTCTCACAAGAAAACAGAGGCATAGAGAAATAGGTATTGGTCAAGATCACTCAGCCAGAAAGAGTGGGTCCAGAATTGGAACAACAGACCCCCAGTTTTTTGGCATCATGCATACTAACCCAAGAGTGCAGCTCCCTGTGCCTCAAACATCCAAAAATGCAATTTATAGGAAAAGATGTAATTCGGAGGGCTAAATAATCCAGATGGTAAACTCGATTTTTCCCTTCACTGAGACATAGTCATAGATCATTGGAACAAAAATGTTTTTTTCTGCTATTTTTACAAAATGGAGAAAGTATCATTGTTTTTTTTACTGATTATAAAATAAAATACATGCTTATTATAAAATATGCAAATGGTACAGGACTGTAGAAAATGGAACCCTCCCAAATACATGTATATATATAATCCCATTTGTCACAGATGTCAGAGATAATCACTGTTAATCATTTTCTCTCTCTCTCTCTTCCTCTCTCTCTCTCTCTCTATCTCTCTCTCTCTATATATATATATGTACTTTTTTTTTTTTAAGAAATGCAGCAGACTTAAGAAGCAGCCACAACAAATTAGCTTTCACTGAGAAGAAATGGAAACACTGGTTTAATCAAAACAAAAGTAAAAATCTGTTCGGGGGACAAATCTTCCATACAGAAGAATTTCAAGTTAGGCAAGTAAACACTTTTCCCTAATTCTCCATGAATGTGGACCTTAATGCTCCATGAGTGTGGGCTGTTCTTAGAGACCCACTTCCAACGAATATAGTACAGAAAGGGAAAAACACTAACCTTACAGTGGAGAAATCTGACAGACACTACTTTAACTAAATGATCACAGTTAACATCACCAGTAATAATCACGTTGACATCATGTACTGTCTTAATTCAGGCTGTTGTACAAAAACAGAAACACAGACTGTGTGGCTTAAACAGACATTTATTTCTCACAGTTCTGGAGGCTGGAAGTCCAAGATCAAGGTGATGGCAGATGCAGTTCCTGGTGAGAGCTCTCTTCCTAGCTTGCAGACGACCACCTTCTCAATTTGTTCTCACATGGTAGAGAGAGGGTGAGGAAACAAGCTCTCTGTTGTTTAGTCTTACATAGGCACTAATCTCATCATAAGGGCACCTCCCTCATCTAAACCTAATTCCCTCCCAAAGGCCTCACCTCCAAATACCATCACATTGGCGGTTAGGGCTTCAACACATGAATTTGGTGGGGGGGGCGGGGGGTGATACAAGCATTTAGTTCATAACACGTACCCCCTGATATGATGTAATGAGAATGGTACTTTGTGGTCTATTCATGAGAAAACACCAGACAAACCCAAACTGAGAGATCCTTTACAAAATGCCTGACTAGTACTCTTCAAAACTATCAAGGTTGTGAAAAACAAATAATAAAGACTGATAAAATGGTTACAGACGGTGTTACAGACATGACAACTAAACACAATGCAGTACCCTGGATTGGGTATTAGAGCAGAGAAAGGACATCCTGAAAAACCTGAAGAAATCTGAATAAAGTCTGTAGATCACTTAATAGCATTATTTCAATGTTAACTTATTGGTTTTGACAAATGTAAAAAGGTTAGGCAAGATGTAATCAACAGGGGAAACTGGATGAAGGATACATGGGAACTCTATACTATTTTGCAAACTTTTGTAATTAAAAAATTATTTCAAAATAAAAAGTTTACTTAAACATTTTTGTTGTTGTCTGAAGACAGTTAGGACTTAAAGAGCCTGAAAGTGCTCGCTTTGACAGCACATATACTAAAATTGAAATGATACAAAGAAGATTAGCATGGCCCCTGTGCAAGGATGACACGCAAATTCATGAAGCATTCCATATTTTTGTACATATATACAATGGAATATTACTCAGCCATAAAAAGAAACGAAATTGAGTTATTTGTAGCGAGGTGGATGGACCTAGAATCTGTCATACAAACTGAAGTAAGTCAGAAAGAGAAAAATAAATACCGTATGCTAACACATAAATATGGAATCTAAAAAAAAAAAAATGGTTATGAAGAACCTAGAGGCAGAACAGGAATAAAGATGCAGATGTAGAGAATGGACCTGAGGACACGGGGATGGGGAAGCGTAAGCTGGGATGAAGTGAGAGAGTGGCATAGACTAATATATACTACCAAATGTAAAATAGATAGCTAGTGGGAAGCAGCCGCATAGCACAGGGAGATCAGCTCTGTGCTTTGTGACCACCTAAAGGGGTGGGATTGGGAGGGTGGGAGGGAGACGCAAGAGGGAGGAGATATGAGAATAGATGTAGAGGTATAGCTGATTCACTTTGTTATACAGCAGAAACTAACCCAACGTTGTAAAGCAATTATACTCCAATAAAGATGTTTTTTTTAAAAAAAAGAGAGCCTGAGAAAAGAGCGTGCATTGAAGTGAGCCCGGCATTATGCCCAGCTCCACTTTGAGGCATTAACCATAGGGCTAACTAGTGCCATAGGGCTAAGAGGCTCACAGGAGCGTCCCCTTGGCTCTTTACCGATTCATAAGCAGTATTGGGCTCCAATTAGCATCCCAGAAGAGCCACACCCTAGGAATAAAGGTGAAATGGAAATAGCCTGATTCTTCAAAAGACTAAAACTCACTTTCAAACCAACTCAGACTCAGACTGGATTAAGGTAATCTGCATTTATTCAAACTAACTGCTAGAGGCAAACGTAAATCCTCTCTGAAGGAAACTAATACCATGAGAGCCTCAAATTATCTATACAATATTTTTATACACAATGCCTAGCATCCAGTAAAAATTTAAGCGATATGGGGTCTTCCCTGGTGGTGCAGTGGTTGAGAGTCCGCCTGCCGATGCAGGGGACACGGGTTCGTGCCCCGGTCCGGGAAGGTCCCACATGCTGTGGAGCGGCTGGACCCGTGAGCCATGGCTGCTGAGCCTGCGCGTCCAGAGCCTGTGCTCCGCAATGGGAGAGGCCACAACAGTGAGAGGCCCGCATACGCCAAAAAAAAAAAAAAAAATTTAAGGGATATGGTAAAAAGGCCAAACGTATATAAAATTGGAATTTCAGAATGAGACAAAAAGATAGAGAGGGAAAGCAGCAGTATTTGAAGAGAAAATGGCTGAGTGATAAAAGATACCATGTCATAGATCCAAGAAGCTCTATGAATGCCATGAAGAATAAACATAAAGAAAAACACATTTAATTACACCATATTAAAACTGCTGAAAATCAAGGACAAAGGAAACTCTTAAAAGCAGCCAGAGGATAAAAGACACATTACTTTCAAAAGAACAACAGGACTGGCAATTTTTCAGCAGAAATTGTGGTAGCCTAGAGGACAATCCAATTGAATCTTTATGGAGCACAAACGAAATCACTGCCACCCTAGAATTCTATTCTCAATGAAAATATCTTTCCAAAATGAAGGTAAAATGAAAATACTTTCAGTCGAACAAAAACTTAGAGCATGCATTTCTAGCATATGGGAATAAAAGAAACACTAAAGGAGTTTTTTTAAACAGAAGGAAAATTATTAAAGATGGAGGTGCAGTAATGCAAGAAGGAATGATGAACAGTAGATGAAGAGTAGATGAATGATGAACAGTAGAAGGGTAAGTGTAGCATTAACTCTAAACGAAAACAGATCAAATAAGATAATAATTATGTCTCTTGGTGTTTAAAGTATATGTGGAATTAAAATATAAGATAGAAAGAAGCCCTTTCAAAACAGTGGAGTGAGGATCTCCAAAAAATCCACTCCTCCAAAACAGCAATAAAGACACTGAGGAAAAATGTAAAAAACCCAAAAAAACACACTTTTTCAGAACTTAAGAAACCACCAGCTTTCAGCAATAAAGGAGTTTTTATATAAGGAAAAAGTCTGAATATTAGAAAGAGGAATGAATTGTGTAGCATTTTAACTTGTCCTATTCTCATGCTGTCTCCCCAGCTCCATGATTGGTTTGGAAACCAGAAGACTCACAGCCATGATAGCTGTTAAAACCAGTAGCCTAGTAACCACTGGAGAGGTTAGAACAGGTTTGAAGCTCCCAACAAAGCCCACCCGAGATTTGTAACTCTTTGACTTGACAGTTTTCTGAAAAAGCCCCACTGTAAAGCTTGTCTTATTTGACCTGACTCATAGATCATTCAGTAAGAAAAACCCTATCCTCAGGGCCTTTGTCAAAAGCAATCAACAGCAACTGTTTAACGTCATAGCTTCCTGAGGAGGTAATACCAGAAAGGGCAAACAAAAAGCTTGTCCAAAAATGTAAAAGGAAAATCTGGAGAGTTAGATGTCCATCAGGGGCTTTGAAAAACTCCAGCATATTTCTGTGGATCTAGAAGGCCATGTGCATGTGCAGGGCTAAGAAGATTAGGGCCTGAGAAGATACTAATCTCTCACCTTGGGCTGATCTGGAGGCTTTGGCTGAGTGTTGAAGGTGTGCCCCAACACAAACACACAGAGCCCCTTTGCAAAGATAGGGAGATTTGGGGTGGGGGTGGGGTCCAAGAATGTAAGAAAATCTCTCAGATCACTAGCTGAGCACTAGGCTAATAGAACAGAGATTTCAATGCCCACACATGACAAAGAATACAGAATTAGTTCAGAAAAGTCACTAAGGAAGCAATCAGCAGAAACAACAAACCCTGGAAAAGAAGAGAAATCTGATGTTTACATTACGTTATTTTAAATGTTTAGTTTTCAACAAAAATCTATGAGTCATGCAAAGAAACAGGAAAGTATGGCCCATAGACAGGGGAAAAAGCAGTCAGAAGTTACTGTCCCTGAGGAAGTCCAGATGCTGAACTTACCATATAAAGTCTTTAAACAAGCTATCATAAGTATGTTCAAAGAATTAAAGGAAACCATACCTAAAGAATTAAAGGAAAGTATGAAAATAATGTCTTGCTAAATAGAAAATATCACTAAAAAGAAAAAACATTTTTTTAAATAGAGATCTGGACGTGAAAAGTATAACCGAAAGGAAAAATTCACTAGAGGGGTTCGACAGCAGATGTGAGTTGCTAAAAGAAAGAACAAACATACTTATAGATAGTTCAATAAGATTATCCAGCCTGAGGAACAGAAAGAAAACAAGAATGAAGAAAAATTAATGGAGTGTCAGTGACCTGTGGACACAATCAAGCATATCAACATACACATAATGAGACCCACAGAAGGGGGGAGGGAGAGAAAAAGGGACAGAAAGAATATTTGAAGAAATTATGACCAAAAAACTTCCCAAATTTGATTTTAAAAATCTATGTATCAAAGAAAATCACTAACTCTAAGTAAGAGTTAAGCTCAAAAGAATCCACATCTAGACACATCACAGCCAAATTTTCAAAAGACAGAGAATCTTGAAAATAGCAAGAAAAAAAAAAAACTCATTACACACAAGAGATTCACAAAACGATGAACAGCTGGCTTATCAGAATCCATGGAGGCCAGAAGGCAGTGCAATGACGTATCCAATATGCTGGGGGTGGAGGGAGACGATCAATCAAGAATTCTATATCCAGGGACTTCCCTGGTGGCTCAGTCATTAAGAATCTGCCTGCAGTGACTTCCCTGGTGGTGCAGTGGTTAGGAATCCGCCTGCCAATGCAGGGGACAGGGGTTCGAGCCCTGGTCTGGGAAGATCCCACATGCCACGGAGCAACTGGGCCAGTGTGCCACAACTACTGAGCCTGCGTTCTAGAGCCCCTGAGCCAAAACTGCTGAGCCTACGTACCACAACTACTGAAGCCTGTGCGCCTAGAACCCATGCTCTGCAACAAGAGAAGCCACCACAATGAAGAGTAGCCTCCGCTCACCATAACTAGCGAAAGCCCACGCACAGCAACAAAGACCCAATGCAGCCAAAAATCAATCAATTAATTAATTTTTTAAAAAAGAATTCTATATTCAGCAAAACTATACTTCAAAAAATTAGACATTCTCAGAGAATTCATCACCAGTAGACCTGCCCTATAAGAAATACTAAAGGAAGTCTCTTCAGGCTGAAATGGAAGAACACCTGACAATAACTTGAATATACACAAAAAATAAAGAGTACTAGTGAAAGTAACTACATAGGTAAATATAAAAGACAGTATAAATGTATTTTTGTTTGTAATTTTTTTGTACTCCTTTCTGACTTTTTAAAATCATTACAAATATAATTAATATATTTCTTAAAATTTTATTGAAGTATAGTTGATTTACTACTCCTTTCTTATTTGAGACAACCACATAAGACAATAATTATAAAACTATGTAAATGGGCTTCTAATGTATAAAAATGTAATTTGTATGACAATAATAGCACTAAGCGGGGGGAGGGTATGTAGCTATATTAGAGCAGTTTTTGTATAAGATTGAAATGAAGTTGGTATTAATCCAAACTAGATTGCTTTAAATTAAGATGTTAATTCTAATACTCAGGGAAACCACTAAGAAATAACTTTAAAAAGCAGAGTAAAAAAGTAAGAAGGGAATTAAGACAGTGCACTATAAAATATTTAATGCAAAAGGCATCAGTAATTGCAAATTAGTAGAAAAAAAGATACAAGATATGTAGAAAACAAATAGAAAAATTTCAGGCATTAATCCTACCTTGTCAGTAATTACATCAAATATAAATAGACTAAACGTGCCAAACTAAAGGCAGAGATTGGCATAATGGATTTTTTAAAAATGATCCAGCTCAATGCTGTGTACAAGAGACAAATTTTAGATTCAAAGATTTATTAGGTTGAAAATAAAAGGATAGGAAAAGATATACCATGTAAATATTAGCCAAACACTGCTAGAGTGGCTATACTAATATCAGACAAAATAACTATTAAGAAAAAAATTTTTACTAGACACAAAGAAAATACACTTGGCCATAAAGCAAGTCTCAACAATTTAATTTCAGAAAATTTAAATCACATAGGATGTGTGTCTCTGACTGCAGTGGAGATAGCTAGATGTGAATTACAGAATGAAAACTAGAAAAGTCCTCAAGGGTTTGCAAATTAAGCAATATAATTATCAGTAGTATATTAATAGATCAGAAAGGAAATTACAATCAAAATTAGGAAGTATTTTGAAAGGAATTATAAAAACCATATATCAATACTTCTGGGGTATTGCTTAGTCCATAGTCAGAGAAAACTCTATAGCTCCAAATACATGTATGTATAAGAAAAAAATAAACACCATAAATCAATTATCTAAGTATCCAGATCAAGTAGTTAGAAAATAGCAAATTAAATGCAGAGAAAGTAGAGGAGAGGAAATGATAAAGATAGCAACAGAGATTAATGAAGTTGAAAACAAATATACTAAAAAGTATATTAAAAAATTCACATTTATGAGCCCCTAGCAAAACTGATCTAGAATAAAAGTAGAAAAGACACAAAATATTGATACCAGGAACAAATAAGAGCATCGTTACAGATCCCACATATTAGAAAGATAGTACATAAAAGAATATTATAAATGATGTGACAGTGAACTTGAAAATTTTAATTAAACAGCAAATTCCTAGAAAAATAAAACTTTACAAAATTGACACAAGGTAAAAAAAAGAAAATATAAAAAGCATCAATCATGTTTACTAAAGAAATAAATTCTGTAGTTAAAAACCTTCCTACAATACAAATTCCAAACCCAGATAGCTTCCTTGGTGAATATACCAAGCATTTAAAGAAGAAATAACACTAATCACAAATAAACTCTTTCAGAAAATAGATGAAGAAATATTTCCCATTTTGCATTAGGTTATGAGATCACATAACCTTAATCCCCAAACCTAATAAGGACATTATAGCAAAGAAAAATTACCCACCAATCTTTCTCAGAAACAGAGATGGGCCAAAAAATCCTAAAAAAAAGGAAATAGCTAGACTAGAGGAGAGCAGCCAAGATGGCAGAGTAGAAACACCCTGAGCTCACCTCTTCTCACAAACACATCAAAATCACAACTATCTGCAGAACAACCATCAGTGAAAAAGACAAATCTACCAGAGAAGCTCTTCTACAACTTAAGACATAAAGAAGGAACCACAGCAAGTTGGGTGGGAGTGCTGGACTTGTGATATAATCAAATCCCATACCCCAGTTTGCGACCCACAAGCTGGAGAATAATTATATTGCAGAGGTTCTCCTACAGGAGTGAAAGTTCTGAGCCCCACATCAGGCTCCCCAGCCCAGGGGTCCTGCACTGGGAAGGTGAGCCCCCACAGCACTTGGCTTTGAAGACCATAGGGCTTAATTTCAGGAGTCCCACAGGACTGGAGGAAATAGAGACTTCACTCTTAAAGCATACACACAAAATCTCACATGCATCAAGACCCAGGGCAAAAGAAGTAATTTGATAGAAGCCTAGACCAGACCTACCTGCTGGTCTTGGAGAGTCTCCTGGAGAGGCAGGGGGCAGCTGCAGCTCACCCTAGGAACATAGATACTGGTGTCAGCCATACTTGGGAACATTCTACCGTGTGAACACTGCATCTGGCAGCTGCCATCCTGGCTCATTAGTGGAAAGCCGAGGTCCCACCCAACAGCCTGTGGGCACCAGTGCTAGGATGTCTCAGGCCAAGCAGCTAAGAGACACAGCCCCACTCATTAGCAGACAGACTGCCTAAACACTTCCTGAGCCAACCTCTGCCTCTAGACATGCCCTGACATGGCCCTGCCCACCAGAGGGCCAAGAACTAGCTCCACTCACCAGTGGGCAAGCACCAGGCCTTCTCTCCAGGAAGCCTGCACTAGCCTCTAGACAAGCCTCATCCACCAGGGGGGCTGATACCAGAAGCAAGAAAACTATGATCCCACAGTCTGCAGACCAAGTCCACCCACAGTAAGCCAGACCCTACCCTGGAGCCAGCTGGGCCCTGGCTCTGCCCACTAGCAGGCAAACACAAGCTTTGGGTCACCCCAAATCCCCTGGGAACCACCCCTTTCCCACTCACCAATGATGTGAAATGAGCTCTGGGATCCCTGGGCTTTGCAGCCAGACTCCAGGAACCAACTCTGCTTGCCAGTAGTCTGGCACTAACCTCAGGACCTGGTTTCACTTGCCAGCAGACAGGCAACAGCTCTGGAGTCTTCAGGACCCTGACTCTGCCCACCGTGAGCCAGCCCTAGCCCCAGAGTCCCCCAGGGTTCTGCAGCTAGCTGCCTCATGACCAGGCCCTGCTTAATGGCAGCCAGCTGCATCTGCACAAGGCAGAGTCTGGCAACCAACCAGACTAGGGGCCAGCTAAGCCTACCAGATTGCCCACATAATCAGCCTGCCACAGCAGAAGGACCCATGCAGCCCTTTTAGGGGAAACCCCCAGAGCATATAGCTTGGGTGACAAGAGGGGAGTGTCCTGCTGAGACAGATAGGTTGTTTCCTACAGAAGTTTGCTTCTCCAAGGTCAAGAAACGTAACTAACCTACCACACACATAAAAGTATAAATAGCAGCTTAGACAAAATGAGGGGTCAGAGGAACATTTTCCAGATGAAGGAAAAAGACAAAACCCTAGAAGAAGAATTAAGTGAAGTGGAGATAATCTACCCAAGAAAGAGTTCAGAGTAATGGTCATAGAGATGATCAAAGAACTCAGGAGAAGAATGAATGCACAGAGTGAGAAGTAAGAAGTTTTTAAAGAGTTAGAAAACATAAAGAACAACCAAACAGAGATTAAGAATACAATAACTGAAATGAAAAAAATACACTGGAAGGATTCAATAGTAGACTAAATAATATAGAGGAACAGATCAGTATTGGAAGATAGAATATTGGAAATCACTACTGCTGAACTGAAAAAAAAAAAAAGAATGAAAAGAAATGAGACCTCTGCGATAACATCAAGTGCACAATATTTGCAATATAGTGGTCCCAGAAGGAGAAGAGAGAGCGAGAAAGGGCCTGAGAAAATATTTGAAGACATAATAGCTGAAAACTTCCCTAACATGGAAAAGAAAACAGTCACCCAAGTCCAGGAAGTGCAGAGAGTCCATACAGGATTAACCCAAAAAGGAATATACCAAGACACATTGTAACTAAAATGAAAAAAATAAAAGATAAAGAAAGAATATTAAAAAGCAACAAGGGAAAAGCAACAAATAACATACAAGGGAACTCCCATGTGGCTATCAGCTGATTTTTCAGCATGAATTCTGCAGGCCAGAAGGGAGCAGCATAATATATTTAAAGTGATGAAAGGGAAAAACCTACAACCAAGAATACTCTACCCAGCAAGTCTCTCATCCAGGTTTGATGGAGAAATCAAAAGCTTTACAGACAACCAAAAGCTAAAAGAGTTCAGCACCATGAAACCAGCTTTACAACAGATGTTACATAGGAATTTCTCTAGGTGAAAAAGAAAAAATCCACAACTAGAAACAAGAAAATTATGAAATAAAAAAGCTCATCAGTAAAGGCACTAAAGATAGGAAATCATCCACACACAAAGCTAGTAGGGAGGTTAAAAGACAAAAGTAGGAAAATCATCTATATCCACAACAAGCAGTTAAAGGATACACAAAACAATTAGATGTAAAATATGATATCAAAAACAGTGATCATGAGATGAGTGCCATACAAATGCAGAGTTTAAAAAATGCACTTGAAATTAAGAGATGAGCAATTTAAAACAATTGCATATATATATACATACATAATACCTAAATGTAAACAGACTAAATGCTCCAACAAAAAGGCATAGAGTGGCTGAAAGGATACAAAAACAAGATCTGTATATATTCTGTCTACAAGAGACTCACTTCAGATCTAGACACATACAGACTGAACATGAGGGGATGGAAAAAAGGTATTCCATGAAAATGGAAATCAAAAGAAAGCCAGAGAAACAATACTTATATCAAACAAAATAGACTTCAAAATAAAGACCGTTACAAGAGACGAAGAAGGACACTACATAATGATCAAGATATCAATCCAAGAAGTTATAATATTTGTAAATATATGTGCACCCAACATAGGTGCACCTAAATATACAAGGCAATTAACAGGCATAAAAGGAAAAATGGACAATAATACAATAATAGTAGGGGAACTTAACACCACACTTATGTCAATGGACAGATCATCCAGATAGAAAATCAATAAGGAAAAACAGGCCTTAAAAAACACATTAGTCCAAATGGACTTAATTGATATATAGAGAGCCTTCTATCCAAAAGCAGCAGAATATACATTATTTTTAACTGTACATGGAACATTCTCCAGGAGAGATGACATGCTAAACCACAAAAGAAGCCTCAGTAAATTTAAGAAGATTGAAATCATAATGAGCATCTTCTCCCACTACAACGTGATGATACTAGAAATCTACTACAAGAAAAAAAATTGCAAAAAACACAAACACGTGGAGGCTAAACAATATGTTACTAAACAACTAATACATCACTGAAGAAATCAAAGAGGAAATCAAAAAACATCCAGAGACAGATGAAAACAAAAACACGACAATCCAAAACCTATGGGATGCAGCAAAAGCAGTTCTAAGAGGGAAGTTTACAGTGATAGAGGCTTACCTCAGGAGACAAGAAAAATCTCAAATAAACAACCTAACCCTACACCTAGAGGAACTAGAGAAAAAAGAACAAACAAAACCCAAAATTAGTAAAAGGAAAAGATCATAAAGATCAGAGAAAAAATAAATGAAATAGAGACTTAAAAAATCAATAGAAAGGATCAATGAAACTAAAAGCTCGTTCTTTGAAAAGATAAACAAAAATGATAAACCTTTAGCCAGACTTATCAAGAAAAAAGGAGAGAGGGCCCAAATCAATAAAATCAGAAGTGAAAAAGGAGACATTATAACTGAACCACAGAAATACAAAGGATCATAAAAGACTACTACAAGCAACTACATGCCAATAAAATGGACAACCTAGAGAAAATGGACAAATTCTTAGAAAGGTACAATCTCCCAAGACTGAATCAGGAAGGAAGAGAAAATATGAACAGACCAATTACCAGTAATAAAATTGAATTAGTAATTTTAAAACTCCCAACAAACAAAAGTCCAGGACCAGATGGCTTCACAGGTGAATTCTACCAAACATTTAGAAAAGAGTTAACACCTATTCTTTTGAAACTATTCCAAAAAACTACAGAGGAAGAAACACTTCTGAACTCATTCTATGAGGCCAGCATCATGGTGATAACAAAACTAGACAAAGATATCACAAAAAAAGAAAGTTACAGGCCAATATCACTGATGAATATAGATACAAAAATCATCAACAAAATACTAGCAATCCATATCCAACAATACAATTAAAGGATCATATACCATGATCAAGTGGGATTTATCCCAGGGCTGCAAGGATTTTCCAGTATCTTCAAATTAATCAATGTGATACACCACATTAACAAATTGAAGAATAAAAACTGTATGATCATCTCAATAGATGCAGAAAAAAGGATTTGATAAGATTCAACATCCATTTATGGTAAAAACTCTCCAGAAAGCGAGCACAGAGGGAACATACTTCAACATATAATAAAGGCCATATATGACAAACCCACAGCTAACATCATACTCAATGGTGAAAAGCTGAAAGCATTTCCTCTAAGATCAGGAAAAAGACAAGGAGGCCTACTCTTGCCACTTTTATTCAACATGGTTTTTGAAGTCCTAACCACAGCAATCGGAGAAGAAAAAGAAATAAAAGGAATTCAAATTGGAAGGAAGAAGTAAAATTGTCACTCTTTGCAGATGACATGATAATATACATAGAAAATCCTAAAGAAACCACCAGAAAATTACTAGAGCTCATGAATGAGTTCAGTAAAGTTTCAGGATAAAAATTTAATACACAGAAATCTGTTGCATTTCTATACACTAACAACAAACTATCAGAAAGAGAAATTAAGGCAACAATCCTATTTACCATTGTATCAAGAAGAATAAACTACCTAGGAATAAACCTACCCAAGGAGGCAAAAGATCTGTACTCTGAAAACTATAAGGTGCTGATGAAAGAAATTGAAGATGACACAAACAGATGGAAAGATATACTGTGTTCTTGGACTGGAAGAATCAATATTATTAAAATGACCATACTACCCAAGGCAATCTACAAATTCCATGCAATCCCTGTCAAAATACCAATGGCATTTTTCACAGAACAAGAACAAATAATTTTAAAATTTGTATGAAAACATGAAAAACTCCAAATAGCCAAAACAATCTTGAGATAGAAGAACAGAGCTGGAGGAAACAAGCTCCCTTTCTTAAGACTATACTGCAAAGCTACAGTAATCAAAACAGTATGGTACTGGCACAAAAACAGACACAGATCAAGGGAAGAGGAAAGAAAGGCCAAAAATAAACCCAAAAAATTATGGTCAGTTAATCTGTGGCAAAGCAGGCAAGAATATACAATGAAGAAAAGACAGTCTCTTCAATAAGTGGTGCTAGGAAAACTGGACAGCTACATGTAAAAGAATGAAATCAGAACATTCTTTAACACCACATACAAAAATAAACTCAAAATGGTTTAAAGACTTAAATGTAAGACTGGATACTATAAAAGTCCTAGAGGAAAACATAGAACACTCTTTGACATAAATTGCAGTAAAAATTTTTTTGGATCTGCCTCCTAAAGTAAAGGAAAAAAAGCAAAAATAAACAAATGGGACCTAACTAAACTCGAAATGTTTTGCACAGCAAAGGAAATTATCAACAAAACAAAAAGACAATCTATGGAATGGGAAAAGATATTTACAAAAGATATGATTGATAGGGGTTAATATCCAACATATATAAACAGTTCATACAACTCAACATCAATAAAACAAACAACCCAATTTAAAAATGGGCAGAAGAACTGAATAGATGTTTTTCCAAAGAGGAAATGCAGGTGGTCAATAGGCACATGAAAAGATGCTCAACATTACTAATCATCAGGGAAATGAAAATCAAAACCACAGTGAGAAATCACCTGACACCTGGCAGATTGGCTAAAATCAAAAGGAACACAAATAACAAATGTTGGACAGGATGTGGAGAAAAGGGAACCCTCATACACTGTTGGTGGGAATGTAAATTAGTGCAGACACTGTGGAAAACTTTATGGGGGGTTCTCAAAAAACTAAAAATAGAACTACCATATGACCCAGCAAATCCACTCCTGGGAATATATCTGAAAGAAACAAAAACACTAATATGCACCCCAATATTCATAGCAGCATTATTTACAATTGCCAAGATATGGAAGCAACCTAAGTGTCCATCAACAGCTGAATGGATAAAGAAGATGTGGTATATATAAATACAATGGAATACTACTCAGCCATAAGAAAGAACAAAATTTTGCCATTTGTGGAAACATGGATAGGCTTGGAGGGCATTATGCTAAGTGAAATAAGTCTGACAGAGAAAGACAAATACTGAATGATACCATTGATATGTGGAATTTTAAATATACAACAAACTAGTAAATATAACAAAAAAGAAGCAGACCCACAGATACAGAGTACAAACTAGTGATTACCAGTGCAGCGGTAGGGGCACCACAGGGGTCGGAGGGTTGGGGAGTGGAAGGTACAAGTTATTGGGTGTAACATAGGCTACAAGGTTATATTGTACAACATGAAGAATACAGCCAATATTTTGTAATAACTAAATGGAAAAGTAACCCTTAAAATTGTATTAATTTTTTTTAATTTTTAAAAAAAGAAAATGGGAAATTAAATTTGGCAACATATAAAAGTGTAACATATCAAGCCAAAGTTGGATTCATTCCAGGAATGAAAGGTTGATCTAACAGTTAAAAATTAATCACTGTAACTCAGTATATTAGAAAAATATAAGAGAAAATTGCATAAAGCATCAATAAATACAGAGAATGCATTTGGTAAAATTCAACCCCATTCACAATAAACACGTAGCAAACTAGGAATAAAAGGAAACTTTAACAAAATCTTTCCTCAAAGAACTATTTTAGACTTAGAGAAAATTTGCAAAAATAGTGCAAAAGTTGCAAATAATAGTTCTCATATATTAACCCACTTCCCCTAATCTTAACCATCTTACATAATCATAGTATAATTATTGAAATTAGAAAATTAACACTGATACAATATGATCTAATTTATAGACCTTATTTAAATTGTGCTCATTTTCCCATTAATGTCCTTTTCTGATCCAGGATCCAATCCAAGATCCCACCTTGCATATATTTGTTATGTCTACTTACTGTCCTCCAATCTGAGGCAGTTCCTCAGTGTTTCTTTGTCTTTCATGACCTTAACACTTTCGAAGAATATTACAAAGTGATGTTATGCCAGAAGGGCACTTTCTTAATTTAATAAAGAACATGTTTAAAAAATCTAAGCACACTGTAGGATGAAGACGGAGAGGAGAAATAAAATGCACAAGGATCAGTAAGGAAGAAAAAAATGGTCACAACGCACAGATGACATTATTATATACATAGAAGATCTAAAGAAATCTACAGATAGACTATTACAATCAATGAGTGAATTTAGCAAGGTCATTAGATACAAGGTCAAAAATGTTTTTAATCCATTGCATTTCTATCTAATTAGAAATTGAAGAAAAATTCCAATACCACATACAGTAGCATCAAGGACATAAATATATAGGAATAAATATAACAAAACTGTGTAGAATCTCTACACAGAAAATTACAATACTGTATTGAGGAATATTAAAGAAGAGTTACAAAAATGAAAGGAATGAAAGGATATATTATGTTCATGGATTGAAATACTCATTTCTAAGATGTCAGTTCTTCCTAACTTGATCTATAGATTGAATGCAATCACAATTAAAATCCCAGTAAGGGACTTCCCTTGTGGTGCAGTGGTTAAGAATCGGCCTGCCAATGCAGGGGACGTGGGTTTGAGCCCTGGTCTGGGAAGATCGCACATGCCGCGGAGCGACTAAGCCAGTGAGCCACAGCTACTGAGCCCACGTGCCACAACTACTGAAGCCCTCGCACCTAGAGCCTGTGCTCTGCAACAAGAGAAGCCACCGCAATGAGAAGCCCACGCACGGCAACGAAGAGCAGCCCCTGCTCGCCACAACTAGAGAAAGCCTGCGCGCAGCAACAAAAACACAACACAGCCATGAATAAATAAATAAATAAATAAATTTATTTTTTAAAAAATCCCAGTAGGTTTTTTGTTTGTTTTGTTTTGTTTTGTTTTGTTTTGCGGGGGGAGGAGGTGGGATGAAGGAGTTTTGAAATTGACATGCCTATTTTAGAATTTATAGAAAATACAAAGGGCCGGGAATAGCTAAGACAATCTTGAAGAATTAGAACAGAGCTGGAGGATTTAGACTACAGTAATAAGATAGTCTGGTATTGATACAAAGGTGTGAAAGAAAAGAGTCTAGAAATAGCCCACGTGTATATAGACAGTTATGACAAAAGGTGGCACTGCAGTGGGGAAAAGATGAGTCTTTCAATAAATGGTGCTGGGTCAACTGAATACCCATACAGAAAAAGAATGAATCTTGGTTCTTATGTGATACCATACATAAAAGTCAAATCCAGATAGATTGTAGATCTGAGTCTGAAAGGTAAAAGAATAAAGCTTCTAGAAATTAGCATAAGAACATATATTCATATCCTTGTATCAGGCAAAATTTCTTAAACAAAACACAGAGAAGCACTAACCATAGAAGAAAAATAGACAAATTGGACTACATTAAATTCAAGAACTTCCATTTATCAAACAACACCATCAAGAGAGTAAAGAGGCAAGTTAAGGAATGGGAACAGATTTTTGTGATACATATAACCAACAAAAGTCTACTATCCAAAATACACAAAGAACTGCAAATTTGTAAGAAAAAGATGGGCAACTCAACAGAAAAAAAAAGGCTAAACTGTAAAAGGGGATATCCAAATGGCCAGGAAACTTGTAGGTAAAAGAAAAGAGTGTTCATCCTGATTAGTCATCAGAGAAGCACAAGTTAAAACCATAGTAGTTCACTACTACAGAACCCCCAAAATGACACAGGTTGGCAAATATCTGGTGAAACTGAGCTCTCAAACACCATTGGTGAGAGTGTCAATTGGTACCACCACTTTGGAAAATTCTTTGGCACTATGCATCAAAGCTGAATAACCAGCTAAGTATATTTCTAATGAAATGGGCACATAATGCACCAAAATTCATGTGTAAGAATACTTACAGCAGCATTATTTTTAAAAGACAAATAATGGGAACAATCCATATATTCATCAATAGGAGAATGAATACTATGTGAGTATATTCACACAGTGGGATCAGATACAGAAATGCATATGAATGAACTCCTAGTACATCTAGAGGGATCTTACAATGTTGACTGAAAGAAGCTAAACATAAAAGAGTACATAGTTTATGATTCTGTTGATGTAAAGTTTAAGCAGAGATCAGATTCATTTCTGATATTAGAAGTCAAAGTGTGGTCCTATGAGGGGGGTTGAGGGGAGTTTCAGGGCCTCTTCTGGTAATTTCTTTATGTGAAAGGCAGTTACACGAGTGTGCGCACTGTGCAAATTCTTCAAGCTGTACATTTTCCATGTTTATGTTCAATAAACTTGTTTATTTTTTAATGAACGTAGCTTATACTTACCAATCTTCAATAAGTCTATAAATACAGTTACAGGTGCACAAAAAATACCCAAACCTGGCTGTTACCCTTTACTTACACAGGCTGGGACTGTTACCTCACCCCAAAGTCCTTATCATTTTCCTAGCTCTTTCTTGGAGTCTCCAAAGGGTAACCTCACATGTATTTACAAAATCGTCTGTCAAACATTTCACCTTCTGCAAATATCAGAAAACCAGTTGTATAAAAAAGTCAAAATCAAAATCCAACTTAAGCCTCAACCAGGAGACTCTGCTGTCAAAAATAAGACCACATACTGCAATTTGCTTTTTGAATTTATCATGGACTTTCCCCCTTATCAGCATCTATAAATCCACCTTATCTCCTTCAACAGTTATATAGTAATCTGCTCTATAGCTTTCAATATTTTTCATAACAAATCTCCTTTTAAAGGACATTTAAGTTGTTTTCAACTGTTTGCTTTTTTAAAAAAATGTACCAGTGAATATTCTAGCACATAGCTTTTCCATTTGATTATTTTTTTTCATTAGAATAAATGATGTGAAGTTAAAATATTAAGCCAAAAGGTGCACGTGTGGATGAGGATTTGGACATGTTTCCAATTTATCTCCAGAAAGGCTTTAAGCATTTATCCCACCACAGTCTAGAAGACCATCTTCTCCCCTGTACCCTTGCCAACGCTACTTATTGTCTGTCTTTTTAATCCTTGCCAAATCTGATGTATGAAAATAACATCTTGTCATTTTCATTATCATTTCTTTGATTATGAGCAAGGTTGAACTCACATTTAACTGTCATTTGTCGTTCTTTTTTTTTTTTTGGCAGTACGCGGGTCTCTCACTGTTGTGGCCTCTCCCGTTGCGGAGCACAGGCTCCGGACGCGCAGGCTCAGTGGCCATGGCTCACTGGCCCAGCCGCTCCGCAGCATGTGGGATCTTCCCAGACCAGGGCACGAACCCGTGTCCCCTGCATCGGCAGGCGGACTCTCAACCACTGCGCCACCAGGGAGGCCCTGTCATTCTTCTTTTGTAGAATCTCCCATTTTTAGTGAGGTCTACTTCTGACTAATTTTTGAGTTGCTCATATATGGTAAAGAGATTAACCATGTTTCTATCACATACGAAGTAACTAATATTTCTCATTTTGACATTTGACTTTACATTTTCTTTTGTGCTCTGTCATGTCACACAGAAATTTTCCTTTGTTTTCTGGCTTTGATATCAATGCCAAGAAACACTTTCTCTATCCCAAAGATTATAAAAATATTTTCATCTGTTTTCTAGGCCAAGGTTACATATAAACAGTAAAGCCAGGGACTTCCCTGGTTGTGCAGTGGTTAAGAATCGCCTGCCAATGCAGGGGACACGGGTTCGATCCCTGGTCCGGGAAGATGCCACGTGCCACGAAGCAACTAAGCCCGTGCCCCACAACTACTGAAGCCTGTGCACTTAGAGTCTCTGCTCCACAAGAGAAGCCACCGCAATGAGAAGCCTGCACACCGCAAGGAAGAGTAGAACCCGCTCGCCTCAGCTAGAGAAAGCCCGCGCACAGCAACGAAGACCCAACACAGCCAAAAATAAATAAATTAATAAATAATGTAAAAAAACAAACAAACAGTAAAGCCAGAATTTGAACATGAGTTTGTCTTACTTCATACCTTGTGTGTGTAACTCTTCACTATATTGTTAGTTAGCAAATAATAGCAAGTATCTCTGGATATTAAAACTACAGGTTACCTTTAGTTTATTTTTACTTAGCTGTATTTTCACACATGTACAATAAGGCATGATAGTATAGTGGTTAAAAGAGGGAACTCTGTGGCCACAGCTCTGCTACTTCTTAGTCATGTGATTCCGGAAAAGTTACTTACCTTCTCTGTGCCTTGATTTACTTATCCATAAAATGGGGGACATGGTAGTACCTACCTTGTAAAATTATTGTGCAAACTCAATGAATTAAGACAAGTGTTAGAACAGTGCCTGCTATATCATAAGCTCAAAATAAGCTTTTGTTTTAATGAACATAGACTACTTTTATAACAAAAAAACCTTAAGCTTATTTTTTAAATGAGAATATGTTGTTAAGGGCAAGTAACTGAAAAGCCCATTAGCCCAGCCCCCTGGAGAGCTGTCCTGGGATTCCAGGGCAAACCCTCACGGTCCAGGCCTCACACTCAGCTCCATCAAATTAAGCCCCCAAGGGGACACAGCAGTTACACCCCCTGCTCCTAGCCCTGACCTCCCCTCTTGTTTCCAAGAGGCAGAGCTTTCTAATCCCAAGTAGCTTTTTAGGTAAAGAACAAATATTTGGAGGATGAAAAGAAAAAGGAAACGTGTCTGATTCATTCTTCAGACATTTCCCAAGTGCCCATTATGTGTGATCTACCTGGTCAGGTAACTGCTACCATTTATGAGGACCTACTGTGTGCTGGTACTTAATGAACATTATTTCATAAAAAACTCACCCCCTCCCATGAAGCAGACATGACTGTATCCCTATTTTACAGAGGAGGAAACTGAAGTTCAGAGAGCTAAGTGACTTGCCGCAAATCCCCAGAGCTGGTAGATGGCAGGGCCAGCCTTGTCCAGAGGTGGCCTGGCCCTGCTGCGCTCTGCTGATTCGGCTGCACTGTCTCTCCTGAGCTCCCATCCCTGCTTAAACATTATTTGGGAAGAAACTGGGGTCTCAAAGAAGGCCCAGCTGGGCAGGCATTTGGGGTGGCCAGCCAGCCTCCCGCCAGCCTTGGGCAGAGCACCAACCTATGGCCACGAGGAAGGAAAGGGCTTCCGGGCTGCCGCTCACCTGGGGGCCTGGATGGGACCCTGACTGGGACCCTGACTGGGGACTCATCATGAACTGCTCTTCAGAGCTGAGCCCTGAATGCCTGGAACAGATTCCCGCTCTAGCCAAGCAGGGTGCACGCACACTGCAGCTTCCTCCCTGGCTCTCTTCCCACACACCTCTAGGCACTAGCCTCAGCCCACAGGGTGCCAACTGGGAGCCAAGGCATGTTGCCTAATTACCTCCCTCGAGACTCTGAAGGGTCTACACAGCTTCCGCAGGCCCGCATCCTCTTCCGTCCTCTTCCTGGAAGCCCACCCAGATCCCACTCCCACAGCTCCCCCAGGGAGGGGCTGGCTGTCCCCTCCTGCATCCCAGCATCACTCCTGCCTCAAGACCTGTCTCGTCTTTCCCCCTGATCCCCAAGCCCTTCTCCTTCTGAAGCAGGAAGTAGGCCTTCTCCACCTTTGAATCCCCCAGCCGTCAGCCAAGAGCTGGGCACGTAGAAAGTGCTCAATAAATGTTGGTGATTAATGAATGAGTACATCAATCTAAAGTAGACACACCTGTAGTTCTCTTCAAGGAACTGGCTGATGAATGGCTCGATGCTTTGGGTTCTGGTGGAGAAATTAGAAAACCTGAATTTGAGAACAAGCTCTGCCTTGACCTGCATTTAGTCCCTGGCTCTGGACGGATCACCAAGAACCTTTCTGAACTTGAGATTCCTCAGCACACTCTGCACAGGCGGAGGAAAAGAAGGAGGTGACGGCCCTGGAAAGTGCTCTGCTTGAAGAGCAGCCCCGATTGCAGTTTCTCATCCACTGGGAGGCAGGGGAAGGACGTAAGGCCATCTAGCTCTGCTGACAGGTGCCTGCCTGGGGACCTTTAAGTCCAGGCAGTGACCTCTCAGCCAGGCCCAAAGCTCTGAGGTCATTTCCCCTGACACCAGAGACTTGGCACCTGCTGGGATCCTTGGTGGACTAGCATGCCAGGAGTGCCCCTGATCTGACGCCTCCCGCCCTGGCTCCTGGCAAAGAGACCTGGGAGGAGCACACCGCCTTCCGCTGCCCGGAGCTCAGGCCCTGCTGCAGGGCAGGCAAAGGCTAGGGGAGAGGGAAGGTCACTGAGCTGCTAGCTGGCGTCCTGCAAGGCTGACCTTGGGCTCAGGGGCACCCTTAGGCAAGTGCAAGGGCAGACCCCTTCTGGAGACCTCAGAAGATCTGAAAGGGGATCCAGCCTGATTCTCGCAGCCCCTCCACTGTTGACGCCACCAACAGTTGCTAAGAGACAGCAGGCATCACAGGAGCTGGCAGGAAGTGTTCCCCAGAGCCCTGCCAACACCAGGCCCCTGGCAGAGCCTGGGGCTCTGTCCACATCCTCGGCCTCTGCAGAGGCCAGAGATCGCCACCAGGAGCCAGTAGCTTTGCTGAGAAATCACTCGCTTGGAGCATGCAAGCTGCACCTAGCAATCCTCAGAGAGGAGGCGAGGGCGTTGGGGAGGACACAGGGTCTGGACACCAAGCAGTGTGTGATCGTGGTAGCTCCCTAGCTAGCAAGTCACGTAACCTCCTTTTTTCTTTTTTTTTTTTTTTAAAGATTTGTTTTCTGTTTTTTGTGGTTTCTTTAAATTTATTTTATTTTTGGCTGCGTTGGGTCTTCGTTGCTGCAGGCGAGCTTTCTCTAGTTGCGGCCAGTGGGGGTTACTCTTCGTTGTGGTGCGTGGGCTTCTCATTGCGGTGGCTTCTCTTGTTGCGGAGCATGGGCTCTAGGGTGCGCAGGCTTCAGTAGTTGTGGCACGTGGGCTCAGTAGTTGTGGCTCACGGGCTCTAGAGCACAGGCTCAGTAGTTGTGGCGCATGGGCTTAGCTGCTCCGTGGCATGTGGGACCTTCCTGGACCAGGGCTTGAACCCACGTTCCCTGAATTGGCGAGCGGATTCTTAACCGCTGCGTCACCATGTAACCTCTTCGAACTTCAGTTTCTTTCTCAATAAAATGAGAATATTTAGACAACATCAACAGACCTCCCAGAGGGATTGTTAGAATTGAAAGAGATAATGGCTGGAGAGGGCTCAGTAAGTTATAAGGTGGAGTTCAATGCCAGTCATTATCATTATAAATAAAGAACTGGGTTTAGGGCACTTGGTGAAAGAAGACAGGCCCATCCTCCACTCGGCCAAATTTGAGGTTTACCAAATCATGTCTACGGTAGGTTTTTATCCCATTTTTAATAAATATATAAATGTATATGCTATCAAATGATATACAAAAATTATAAGACAGAATGTTTTAAATGATACATTTTATTAAACCTAATTTTTATAGATATATAAATAAAATCTATGACTAAATGTATTGTCTCCTCTATAGTCTGGGAAGTTAGTCACAAACTGTTAATAACTACCTCATCAAGAGGGGATTGTGGGTGGTTTTTAATCTTACTCTCTTTCCTTACCCATATTTTCTGTCTTTTCTGTAATGTTTGATTGCTTGCATGCTTTTTTAAGAAACAGACAGAGTGGGTTCCGGGCTACAGTGCTACAGAGGGGGCGTCTTCCACACTAGAAGATCCATCTTGTCCAGACTTTTACCATGGAATGACTCAGGCTCTGCACAGGTGGCTTCCTCGGGGCTGCTGATTCAGAGTAAAATCCTTTTTTCAAAGAAATCTCACACAGAAGCCCAAGGTACACGCAGGAGGGGGAGGCAGCCTGTGCAGTGGAAGGGGCTCAGCCTCAGGAATCAGAGAGGCCTGGGGCTGTAGTGCCCCAGACACGCCCTCCCACCCCCAGCTCTTTATCTGTAAAATGGGATCCTAATACTTGCCCACAGGGCAGCTGTGAGAATTCAGTGTAATATCTTTGTAATGTACAAAATGTGTTAGCAATTAGTAAAGTTTTTAAACAAAAATATATAGTCAGAATTGCTCTGGTTAAAGGGCACACACCCCTTCCCTGATCCTCTGTGTAGCCCCAGTAGCCCCGAAGGGATCTCCAGGGGAGCCAGATTTCCAAAAAGCGGGGTTGGAACCCTCTGTAGAAGGAGGGGCACCCAGCTAGGGTCAGGAGGCGGCATGCCCAGGCCAGGCTGGGCCGCTAGCCAGTTCCTAGGGCATTTTATCTCTCTGTGCCCTGGTTCCTTTGCAAACCAAACAAGAGTAGCTCTCAATGGGAGGTGTGAAAACTTTTATTGGGCCTGGGGGCAGATTTTGCTTTGTCACAATGACTGTTGAATAGTCTCTCCTCTGGCCAGAATTTCAACTGCCCCTTCAAACAGCCTGGTAGATGAAACAGCTATTAATAACCCCCTGTTTAAAAATCCATTTTACCTGTGTTTTATATGTTTACATATAAAGTGCAAGAATTTTTGCAGTTTTACCCTATGTTGTGTTTTCTGGGATCGTAAATCCTATGTAAATCAAGGTAAGATGTATTGTTTTGTGCATTAATTTACCAAGACATTTCAGAAAATCAAACCACTGATGGCAGCACAGCTCACAGTGTTGGACCCACCAAAACATCACACCACAAAACATCACATACACTTATGCTGATTCCACACACCAGTACAAGCATCCATTTCATTAATTCTACTGGCGCAGTTTGGCCAGGACAGTTGTCTGTTTGAAAGCCTATTTTTTTTTCCTAAGCCTCAGTTTTTATTTATTTTATACAATTTTTAAAGGTTACACTCTATTTACAGTTATTACAAAATATTGGCTGTATTCCCCATGTTGTACAAAACATCCCTGTACCTTACACCCAATAGTTTGTACCTCCCACTCCCCGGCCCCTATAGTGCCCCTCCCCTCACCACTGGTAACCACTAGTTTGTTCTCTATATCTGGGAGTCTGCTTTCTTTTGTTGTTATATTCACTAGTTTGTTGTATTTTTAAAATTCCACATGTAAGTGATATCATTCAGTGTTTATCTTTCTCTGTCTGACTTATTTCACTTAGCATAATGCCCTCCAAGTCCATCCACTTTGCTGCAAATGGCAAAATTTCATTCTCTTTTATGGCTGAGTAGTATTACATTGTACATATATACCACATCTTCTTTATCCATTCAGCTGTTGATGGGCACTTAGGTTGCTTCCATATCCTACCATGAACATTGGGGTGCACATTAGTGTTTTTGTTTCTTTCAGATGTATACCCTGGAGTGGAATTGCTAGGTCATATGGCAGTTCTATTGTTAGTTTTTTGAGAAACCTCCATACTGTTTTCCACAATGGCTGCACCAGTTTACACTCCCACCAACAGTGTATGAGGGTTCCCTTTTCTCCACAACCCGTCCAACATTTGTTATTTGTGTTATTTGTTATTTGTGCACACAGGCTCTAGGTGTGCGGGCTTCAGTAGTTGCAGCATGCAGGCTCAGTTGTTGCAGCACACGGGTTCTAGAGCGCAGGCTCCGTAGTTGTGGTGCATGGGCTTAGTTGCTCCGTGGCATGTGGGATCTTCCCAGACCAGGAATCGAACTCATGTCCCCTGCATTGGCAGGCAGTTACTTAACCACTGCACCACCAGGGAAGTCCCTCTCATTGTGGTTTTGATTTGCATTTCCCTGATGCTTAGCGATGTTGAGCATCTTTTCATGAACCCATTGGCCATCTGCATTTTCTCTTTGGAAAAATGTCTATTCAGGTCTCTTGCCCATTCTTTAATCACATTGGTTGTTTTTTTTTTGATGTTGAGTTGTATGAGCTGTTTATATATGTTGGATATTAACCCCTTATTGATCATATCATTTGCAAACACCTTCTCATATTCCATAGGTTGTCTTTTCATTTTGTTGGTTTCCCTTGCTGTGTAAAAGCTTTTGAGTTTAATTAGGTCCCATCTGTTTATTTTTGCTTTTATTTCCTTTACTTTTAGGAGATGGATCCAAAAGAATGTTGCTGCAATTTATGTCAAGAGTGTTCTATGTTTTCCTCTAGGAGTTTTATGCTATCCTTACATTTAGGTCTTTAATCCATTTTGAGTTTATTTTTGTACATGGTGTTAGAGAATGTTCTAATTTCATTCTTTTACATGTAGCTGTCCAGTTTTCCCAGCACTGCTTATTGAAGAGACTGTCTTTTCTTTCTTATATATTCTTGCCTCCTTTGTTGTAGATTAATTGACCATAATTGCCTGGGTTTACTTCCGGGCTCTCTATCCTGTTCCATTGATCTATGTTTTTGTGCCAGTACCATAATGTTTTGATTATTGTAGCTTTGTAGTATAGTCTGAGGTCAGGGAACCTGATTCCTCCAGCTCTGTTCTTCTACTACACACAGGTATAAGCATCTGTTTCATTAATTCTACTAGCGTAGTTCGGCCAGGGCATTTACCTGTTTGAAGGCCTATTATTTTATTTTATTATAAAGTACTATTCTTTTATATATGTAATACATATAGGTCAGTTATGTTATGTATACATTTCAGAACAATAAAAAGGGTTTTATAAAATATTTTTACCAGGTATTTGTTATAAGAAAGGGACTTTGACAGCTGTATCAAATTGTGGGAAGAGACTAGGAAAAGGAGCATAGGTGTTGGGACTGTGGGTTGGGAACCTCGGCTAACAGTAAACCATAGATTTCAAGTAATGACTCCCACCCTGCCTTCCCTGGCTGTTGAGCACAGTTCAGGAGCCCTCCTCCAGAACACCTGTTTTTGGGGCTGGGAAAGCCATATCAGATCCAGTGGCCCTGCCCTGGAGCCATTCTCAGTCTGAGGCTCCCAATCCAAGGGGGATTTACCAGTTGAGAAAACCCCTGGTTAAACTGAACTCAGCACAAAAGACTGGGCATCTCCTGATGATATTCTCAGCTTCCAGTCAGTTGGACTCATCAACCCAAACTGAGGCAAGGGGGTGGGGTGTCTCAGGCAGCATCTGAAGGGCATCCCTAGGGTTCTGGTTGCCAGGGAAACCACAGCAGCTGGAACTGTGAGCCCACAGGCTGCCAGGCACCCCACTAGGGCTAATTCTCTAGAACAGAAGATCTCAAAAGTTGGTCCTCACCCTGGGGCCTAAGGACAAGTAAGAAGTATAAAGCCAACATGTGTATATAAATGTAGAAGTTGTCAAGACTTGTTTCTTTGAAGCACTGTCCTTAGATCTGAGGTCATGACCTTCCTATTGCTTTTTGTATTAATATTACCTTGCTTTTACGAAATAGCGATGATGGTAGAGGAGCTGGGGTATTTTCATAAACAACCTCTACACGGCAAAATAGTGAACAACCCTCTTTGTTGGCCCCACCATTTATTCTCTCTCCTTCCCCCTCCCCTCTCTCTCTCACCACCCTGCTCTTTTCTTTTCCTATCTTTCTATCTCCTCCTAAAAGTTTTGGAATGGAAGGAAACTGCATGAAAACCAACAAGTTCACTACAATGGTTCAGGAGCCATCCCAGTAGCCATCTGGACCTGGCACAGTTAGGTCACCAAAAAAGGGCATGGTTAGGGCTTCCCTGGTGGCGCAGTGGTTGAGAGTCCGCCTGCCGATGCAGGGGACACGGGTTCGTGCCGCGGTCCGGGAAGATCCCACATGCCGCGGAGCGGCTGGGCCCGTGAATCATGGCCGCTGAGCCTGCGCGTCCGGAGCCTGTGGTCCGCAACGGGAGAGGCCACAACAGTGAGAGGCCCGCGTACCGCAAAAAAAAGAAAAAGAAAAAGAAAAAAAAGGGCGTGGTTAGCTTTACCTGGGGAAACTTCACAAAGGAGATGGTGTTTGAGCTACGTCTGAAATTTCAGGGGCTGCTTGCTGGGGGATAGATAGATGGATGGTGGGAAGCGGGGGAGGAGGGATGGCGTGAGGCAGAGCATCAGCGAGCCTCTTGTTAGAGATGTTGCCATCAGAGTGTCTCATCTAAGAGGGGCCACATCAGGCCATGAAGCCGGAGTAGTCAGTGGACGCCAGGTAACTGCAGGTCTTGGGGGACAAGCTAAGACCTGTGGAGTCCAGCCTCTGAATTGATATCCTCAGCATCAAACAGTTACTGTCTAGGATTTGAAACTTCAAACTGAGTATAGGCAGGAGGGTGTGTCGGGAGGCTAGGTGGTGCAGACAGCGTTCTGAAGGAACTGGAGGCTCCCTTCAGAAGTTCTTTATGCAGGATGTCAGCAGGCCTTCCCCAGACCACAGGGGGATGCTGAGCCACTGGGGTCTCCAAAGTGACAAGAGACCTGTAGTGTAGACCACTCCCCAGGGACCTTCATGAAGATACAAAAGCAGCAAATTTTGCTGAGAATGACGATGCCTGCACTCTGTGAGAATAATATACCCCCTACACAGGATGTGTAGGCTCGGTTCAGTCTCCAGCCTCGGGGGTGGGAGGTGGGGTCCGGGGGGGGTGTTTAGGGGATTCCCTATTGGAATAAAATTGGACTTATTTTATTTATTTATTTTTTATCCTTGTACTATTTTTTTTTTTTTTTTTTAGGCTCCGGACGCGCAGGCTCAGCGGTCATGGCTCATGGGCCCAGCTGCTCCGCGGCACGTGGGATCCTCGCGGGCCTAGGCAGGAACCCACGTCCCCTGCATCGGCAGGCGGACTCTCAACCACTGCGCCACCAGGGAAGCCCCTCCCTTGGACTATTTTGAATTTTTTCCAGTTTTATTAAGAATAATTGACACACATCGCTATGTAAGTTTAAAGCGTACAGCATGATGGTTTGATTTACATATTGTATATTGTGAAATGATTATTGTAATAGGTTCAGCTAATGTCCATCTTCTCATAGAGATACAATAACAACTTTTATTTTTTTTTATATAACTGTTTAATTTTGTTCTGAGCCTCTGTTTTGCTAGGTGGCAGAAATGTCATCTCAAGCAACTTGGGGTGCTTGCCTCTTTGCTCAGGATCACCTCTAATTTCTGGAGGACTTACCAAGGGCTTGTTATCAAGGGTCCATGTCCCATCTGTCCTCAGGGTTGATGTGGGGGACACTCTCTCCTCAGTGCTCTGGGTCTGGAGCCTCTCTCACTGCTGGGGGGCCCGGCATCATTTCATAGCTCCCCACTCTTGGAAGTTGTCTGTGGTCACAGCCCTTTCTTTGGATCTTGCTGCCTCTCCCGAACTCTTCCCAGGAAGGGACATTGGGTGCTCTGGTCATTGGCTGGGAGTTTTGCCTCCAACCCGAGGCTGAGATAGGGGTCAAGGTCCCTCTCGAATCCAGAATCCATCAGTATCTACTGCAGGCCTTCCTCTCTGCCTTTCTCCCCTCCCCCAACTTGTGGCATCCTATCTGCCCTAGGGGAGGGGTGCTGGTCTTACTCATCATGTACCTGCCTCCATCTTTAAACATTAGATTTATTCTTTCTATTTGTCTAAAGGCATAGGTTTCTGAAACTCAAAAGCCAGGGAAAGAACATTTTTCTCCTCCACTTTCATCACATCCTCTCCCCAAGGCATCCAGCAAGTCTGGGCTTAGCTGCCTGAATGGGGCAAAAGGACCATGGGTGGGTCTGGATTCTTCTCTGCTGGAGCCCTGGGATCCTCTTTGTACTCTTCTGTGCCAGGTATTTGTCTCTTCATTTGGTTCCCTCCCTAATTATTAAAACAAAACAAAGCAAAACCTCTCCGGCTCTTTGCTGCAGCCCTTGCCTAGAGCGGTCTCTTGCAGGTTATCAGTGCTCTCTGGAGGTGGCCTTGCCGTACCCAAGCTGCTCTGCCATGGGTGACGGACAGTGGGTGATGGGGGATGGGCCAGGGCATGGGTGCAACCGATCTGTTGGGGCAATTGGTAATCAGGAAACTTGCAGGTCCATCACTGGTCCCTCTGTCTCTCTCATTCCAGTGCTCAGAGATTTCATTTCCTTGGCCACAAGGAAGATGATGATGATAGAAAATTACAAACGGGGAAAAGTTATCTTCCTTGTGGTTATTGCTAAAACTGAAGCAATGTTTCAGGACCATGTTTTACATTAAAAAATATTTCCTCGGGACTTCCCTGGCGGTTCCAGTGGTTAAGACTCTGCGCTTCCACTGCAAAGGGCATGAGTTTGATCCCTGGTCAGGGAGCTAAGATCCCACATGCCACATGATGCATGCAAAAAAAAAAAAAAAAAAATTTTCTCCAACCACCAACAAACATCTTATCCTTTATCTGTCACCAGCAAAGTGACAGCTTTTTCTCTCGTTTTTACTTTTCTTTTAATCCAATTTCCAGAAACAGAAGCTGCCTTTCTTGGAGATTTAAGTGTTTGTCCTTGAGAGACTGGGCTCTGTTTTTTGCCACCTACTACCCGATAACTGGTAAGAGGTGATTTGCATATACTGAGCCTTAGTTTCCTCATCTGTAAAGTGGGGATGCTAATAGTACCTACCTCAAAGAATCGTGAGGATTAGATGAGTGAATACTTGTAAAATGCTTTAGATCCATGTCTGTCAGTCACACAGTCAGCCCTCAATAAGTGTTGGCCTGAATCATGATGTGACCTAATTACTTCCCTGTGGTCCTTGGGAATTTATGGGGAGATTGGCATCAGGAACTCAAGGTTTTAAACTAAAGGAAGACTATTGTACTGGGAGGAAGTGAGAAAGGGAAATGCTAGAGATTTCAGGCCACATGATATCATTTCAACTATAAACAGCAGCAGAGCCAGCAATTCCTCCATCATCCTGCAAAGCAAGGAGCTCCTTCCTTTAAGTCACTTGAAGGACAAATAGAGCCCCACCCCCTCTGCCAACATAGGCATAAGGAAGTAACTCGAGAACCACATCCAGCAACAGAGAGTGAACTAGGAGTGCCCTGGTGGGCGCCGGCCCCGCAGCTGTGCTCCATCCACGGCTGCCAGTGCCCTCCAGCCTCCCTCGGCAGCCCAGGGACTGGGAGCTCCACCACGAGCTTCCAGTGAAGCCCCACTTCGGCAGGCTCCTGGATAATCCTCGGTGTGGACTTCCAGGATGGGGTACTTTGACAAGAGAGAAGCAGAGAAACATCTTTGTCCATGGATTTCAGAAGCATCCCTTAGGATTCCAGAGCTGGACACATCCTCTGGAGCCCACTGGCCTTCTTTGGACAGCCCACCTCTTAGCTACTCAGGACTAATCACCATCACCATTAGCACCATCACCATCATCATCACTGATGTTCCTTTTGAGCATTGATTACAACCTGGCACTTTTCTAAATACTAGTGCCTCCTCATACCAGCACACCAAAGCCCCTCAGACTCCCCCAGAACCCTGCCCAAAACGCCCTCTCCTCTAGGAAGCCTCTGTTGCTCTGCCAAGCTAGCAGGGGAGATCAGGTCACAAATATCTGTTGAGTACCTACTATGTATCTGAAAAAGACACACTGAGTTGCTGCCATTAAACAACTAATTGCAAGTGTGACAAAGGTGAGCAAAGGGGAAGTACAGGATGCCCCTGGGAATAGCCACCATGGAGAGTCGACCTCCTCCAGGGTGCCCAGGGCCGGAGCCCAGGCCAGTCACTGAGTGCCTCACAGGTCAATCGCCCATCTTCTTGGCTGCTGTTTCCACCATGTATGCACCTCATTCCCTCTGGTGGATGGATCGTTGAGCGACTTCATAATGGCAGAGTTGGGGAGGGATTCTGTGGTGTGTCCAGGCTGTGAGCTCGTTGAGGACAGGAAATATCTCACCCCTGCATCTTTGTGCCCAGAGTGGACATTGAGGAACAAATGTGGCTCCAGCAAAGGAAACTATCAAGAAAACGAAAAGGCAACCTACTGAGTGGGAGAAAGCATTATACCCCCAATATATTAAAAACTCACACAATGCAATAGCAAAAAGACATACAATTCAATTTAAAAATGGGCAGAAGATCTGAAGAGACATTTTTTCAAAGAAGACATGCAGATGGCCAACAGGCACATAAAAAGATGCTCAACATCACTAATAATCAGAGAAATGCAAATCAAATCCACCATGAGATATTACCTCACACCTGTTGGAATGGCCATTTTCAAAAGGACCAGATGTAAGTGCTGATGAGGGTGTAGAGGAAAGAAAACCCTAGTGCACTGTTGGTGGGATTGTAAATTGGTGCAATCACTATAGGAAACAGTATGGACATTCCTCAAAAACTTAAAAATAGAACTACCATGTGATCCAGCAATTCCACTTCTGGGTACTTATATAAAGAAAAGGAAAACATTAACTCAAAAAGATATCTGCAATCCCATGTTCAAGGCAGCATTATTCACAATAGCCAAGATATGGAAACAACCTGAGTGACCATCAATGGAAAAGTAGATGAAGAAAATGTGATATATATATATATATATATATATATATATATATATATATATATATATGCTGGAATATTATTCAGCCATAAGAAAGAAGGAAATCTTGCTGTATGGGACAACATGAATGGACCTTGAGGGCATTATGGTAAGTGAAATAAGTCAGAAAAAGAATAATATCATATGATATCACTTATATGTGGAATTTAAAAAAGAAACAACAAAGAAGCTCAGAGATACAGAGAACTGATCGGTGGTTGGCAGAGGAGTGGGATTGGGGCAGGGGGTGGTAGATGAAATGGGTAAAGGGGGTTAAAAGGTACAAACTCCAGTTATAAAATAAGTTCTGGGGAATATAATGTACAGAATGGTGACTATAGTTAATAATACTGTATTATATATTTGAAATTTACTAAGAGAGTAGATCTTAAAAGTTCTCATCACAGGAAAAAAATCTACTATGTATGGTGACAGAGGTTAACTAGACTTAATTGTGGTGATCATTCTGCAATATATACAGATATTGAACCATTATATTGTACACCTGAAGCTAATATAATGTTATATCAATTATACCTCAATTTTTTAAAAGACCATGAAATGATTTTTTAAAAAGGAATAAATATGAAGTGAATTAACATAGGAAGGAACAATAGAATAGATGAAGCCTTCATCATCGCCTTTTTTGTTTTTTCTTGGCGGTGCTGTGTGGCATGTGGGATCTTAGTTCCCTGACCAGGGATGAACCTGTGTCCTCTGCAGTGGAAGCACGGCGCCCTAACCACTGGACCACCAGGGAATTCCCCATCATTGCCTATTATAAGATAAAATTGTAGGGACTCCCCTGGTGGTGCAGTGGTTAAGAATTCGCCTGCCAATGCAGGGCACACGGGTTTGATGCCTGGTCCGGGAAGATCCCACATGCCGTGGAGCAACTAAGCCCGCGAGCCACAGCTACTGAGCCCGTGCGCCTAGAGCCCATGCTCCGCAACAAGAGGAGCCACCACAATGAGAAGGTCGCACAGCAACTAGAGAAAGCCTGCGCGCAGCATCGAAGACTCAATGCAGCCAAAAATTTAAAGAAAAAGAGAAAAAAAAGATAAATAAGTAAATTTATAAAAAAATTTTAAAATAAAATAAAATTGTAGGGGACTTGAGCTATTTCCCATTCTTCCCTGCCCAATGCCCGCCTCAGTGCTTGGCCCATAATAAACAACACTATTTGTTGAATGACTAAATGGATGCATACCTGAAAAAGTATAACCCTGGTATCTATCAGAGTGTATAGTATAGTGTATACTATGCACTCTATGAATGTTTGACAAATAAACTAATAAGTGAAATTACTAACATTATGTATATCCCTTAGAAAACTACCAAAATTCTTTTCCCCATTATCTTCTATTAATAGTTACTGGTAACAGATTTTCTACAACCTCACAATTGTTTACTCCCTTTTCTGGAATTTCTTAGCAAATTAAAAAAAGAAAAACCCACTGGGTGGAAAATGGACTGAGTCTACCTAAAAATATCTCCACGTGAGCAGCCAAATAGACTGTGGAGTCTGCCCGTGGCCTCCTGCTGGCGTTGGGGCTGCCACAGAGCGCGAGAGTGGGGACCAGGTAGCGGAGGAGGCTCCTGGGGCCAGGCAGGCTGCTCGCAAAAGCACAGCTACTTCAGCCGTATTCTCTCTGGAGGCTCAGTTTTTCTATTTTCAACATCATTATCCAATTTCCGTATGATTTTACAAGATGCAGGGTAAATATTAGTACAGTCCTTCTTTGCAAAGAGAAGCCATTTAATCCAATGAAGTATGGTTCACGGTGATGGATGATTTTGGACAAGCCGACCTTGTACAAAGTCAACATTTACGGGACTCTCAGAGCAGCCTCCCTCCTTGAAGAAAGCCGTTCCACGCCTGCTCAGCTTGATCCTCCATCAAAGGAAGTCAGAGCAGAAAGGGGAGACAGAGAAGGGCCATCTTTACGAAACGTGGAGGCTGAAAGATCAAGGCTGAGAGCAGAGAATCCTGGCTGAGTGCTGAGTAACTTGGGGGCTTTCCCACGGTCCGTTGGATTTTCCAGGGTGGTCCCTCGAGCTCACTTCCATTGTCAAGCACTAATCCCTCGTCTTACTCTCCACCTCACCTCAAAGGCTGAGCAGGGGAAGATCTTTCCTTGCCACCCTCCTCAGGAACCCCTTTTTTCCTCCTCCTTCCTCTCCTGCTAGGGATATTTGCTTAAAACAAAACGAAAAAAAACCCCAGAAGAACAATTGAAAGTTCAAAAAAGGTGCGACTATGCACAGGCAGGGGGCCTTGCTTTCTACTCTACCTTTTCCTGGGGGAAGGGGAGAGAGGGCTCCAGCGCTTCTGCCCACCACTCTCCCCCAGCTGTTTGCACCCATCTCAAGCACCAAGCCTGAGGCCGTGGGTCAGGGAGCACAGTGGGGCAGCTCAGGGAGTGAGCTCTGGGCGGCTCCTACCCCCCTCCTCTACTCTGCCCCAACCCAACAGACCCTCCCCAGTTGGTCTACCCCCCAGGGAGTGTCACTGGAAAGACTGGGATTACTCCCTCTGAAATACTACCATCTTCATCCACTTCAGCTCTTCTCCTACAATCATCACAATTTCTCCCGTGCCCACATGCGAACCTGTACTATTTTTTATAGCACAGGCCTTATTAAGGTATAATTTCCATGAAAATTCACCTATTTTAAGTATAGCTTGACAAGTTTTGATAAACTCAAACAGTATGTAACCACCACTAGAATCATGATCTATAGAATGTTTTCATCGCCCCAAAAGTTCCCACACGTCCCTTTGCAGTCACTCTCCTCCCCTCACTCCTGACTCCTGGTATGCTATTGCTTTGCCTTTTCAAAGTTTCATACAAGGGGGATCATATAGATCCATTGTTTTATGATGGCTTCCTAACATAATGCTTTTGAGGTTCATCCAAGTTGTGACATGTATTAACTGTTCAATCTTTTTTATTGCTGAGTACGGATTCTCCTTAATTTGCTTGTCCCTTCACCTGTCGAAGCACACTGGGCAGTTTCTAGTTTTGGGGTCCTATGTACGAAGCTGCTGTGAATACTTGGGTACAACCCGTACTATTTTTTATTTAATATTTTTCTTTAAATTAAATCTTTAAAATTAAAATTACCATAAATGCAAAACCTTTATAGTGTACCATAAGTCAACCAGGCAAAGACATGAAAAAGGATAATAAAAACAGTTATTCAATTCTAGCTAGATCCTGTTGCCTGCTCTCAGAATTCTTTAGATTTGTGTGCAAGTGCTTGAGTGAGGGAGAGCTCTTGGTGAAGAAGAAGGGAAATAGAAGGAGGCTACACAAGGGTGTAGGTTCCCCTGAAGTCTGGCCTTAGCCTGGTCCCGGGAGCTCTGGACCACAAAAGGCAGCACGGCCTTGAACCACCTTGATGCATGAACACGGGGCCCTGCCTCCTGCACCCATCAGTCGTTGCCTGAAGATGCCCCCCCCAGTGATGGTGTCATCTCTCACCTATTTCCAGGTGAGGCAACTTCCAAGAGAAGAGAAGGGTGTAAGCTGTTGGCAGCCAACACTCACGGCAGCTGGGAGGTGAGGGACAGTGGGTCAAGGGGATCTGAGCGGGGCCAACATAATCATTACACCAGCCAGAGGCTTAGACCTGAGGTCGCTGCCTCTGGAACTTAAGAAGAGAGATGAGCACGTGTCAGAGAGATGTTAAAGATCTGTTAGCACCAAACAGAGACTGTCTCCTTAAAGCTATCTGACAATGGGAAAAAGAATTAAAAATAGACCAACTTACTCACGGATACACTGTTCCTTGATGCCCTGCCTGGTCTGTTTGCCGCCTTCCTCAGCTCTGGTATCTCACCCACATTTTGGGACACAGTAGTCAAGCTTCGAATGGGGTCTAGCCCCAGGCTGCCTGCTTAGTTCCCCCTCAGTTCCCCCCTGCTCTCTTGGTGCTTTGCTATTTCCTAGCTGTTTCATCCAGCAGTTGGCTTGTTGGAGACTCTGCCCATTATTTGCTCCCGGGTCTGTTCCCTACCTTTCCGCTGTTCTCTATACAGGAAGCTACATTTCCCAGGCTCCCTTGCCAAGTCACTTCCAGATAGCTTTGACCAGTGGGGGAAACTGGTGAGAGACTGGAGTACAGGAAGAGGGGAGAAGACGGGCGTTTCTCCCCTCTTGTTCTGCCTTTGGTGGCACCTAAAGCAGTGGTCGTGTCTTCTCTATGGCTCCAGCACTCATAGGACAGCCCTCATGGGCCCCAGCTCCTGCAGGACAGCCCTTACCTCCACGTGGCCAGCGCCCACAGGAGCCTTGCCTGGTTTAGTGTCTGCCAGCAGCTCTGGCTCTGGCCAGGCTTGCACTCCGCAGCCTCAGGGTAAGAGGCTTCCTGTTCTTGCTAAGCTGTGTTCTTCACTCTTCCCTGTTTAGCTTCCTGTCCCTTCCATTTTCTGTATAACTAATTCCTTGTATTAAATTCCCTCTGTTGGCACCAGACAGAGACTGTCTCCTTAAAGCTCTCTGGCGATGGGAAAGAGAATGAAAAAGAGACCAGCTTTCTCACTCAACAGATACAGATCTACAGTAGTTTCTGGACCCTGACTGACCCAGAGAAGCAGCGAGACAGCAGTGAGCTAACCAAGTGTTTACAAAGTTGCCAGTAAGAAGCTCTGCAGAAATCAATCAGATGAGAAGGTCATTTAACTGTGAAAGTCACCCAAGGCTAAGGGCCAAGCTTCATCCACTTGAAAACGCAGATAGGATATAGAGGAAGAAGGAGGAAGAGGAGTAATGAACAGTTCACAGGTCTCCAGAAATCCACTTTGTGTTAACAGTCGCGCCCTTGACCTTGCTCCTACCCCCGCTTCTTCCTCTCACAGCAGCGCTAGCCCTTCCTGGCTTGCTTGGTAAGGGGCACTGACTCCTTTCCGCTGGCTCTTCAAAAAAAGTGTTTCTCATCTGTCCAGTGGGCCCTCTCATTAACAACAAGGATGTAAAGAAACACAGCGAGAGAGATCACAGAGGGACTTAATTTAGAACCACTTAAGTAAGTGGTTTTATGAGACCCGATTCCCTCTGTTATTTCTGAACAGTGCCATTGAGAATTTGAAGGCTCGCACACAGCTCCCACTTTTAATTACAGGTGGGAATTACCCTCCAGGTGGGAGAGTCAAGGAGGGAGGCAATCCTTCCAGGGAGAGTAAGACCGAGGCTGGACCCCAACGCTTTGCCTGGGATTCTGCTGTCAATTTCTCCTTGGAAATGGCCATGATTAGAGAGAGGGTCAGAAGGGAGCTGGGGGGAGGCTAGCCAAAGAGCAGAGTAACCTGGTGCTGAAGCAACATGAGTGCAGGGGATACTCCTTCCCTATGGGCGTCTTAAGACTTCACCAGCCTCCCTTGCTGGAAGGGATTCCCTCCAAGCCAGGCGCCCATGAGGGCCCCCAGGAAGCAGGACCTGCTCCAATCCCCCAGAACCTTCTCATGTGTGACACATTACATCTTTAAAAAGAAAAAATAACACTGTAGGTTTGTAACTGTCTATGGCTGGCCCCCTGGGTCTGGGCAAAAGCGACAACTGTGGATTCAGAATCCTGGGGCCTGGTTGTCTGAAGGGCATGGCTGATGGGGTGAGTGGTGGGAGGGGCTCTCCTGGAGGGGGCAGCCGTATTATCGCTCCAAGAAGGACTTACCAAATGGCGAAATGGGGAGAACAGGTCCAGGAGCAAGTTTTGGCAACATAGAAACAAGTGACTAAAGCTGGGTTTTCTTCCTCTTTTTATTTTTGGAAGCATTCACTGAATACTTAGTGTGTCAGGCACCAGCCTAGGCCTGTCTCAGGCCCGTCTCTTGCCTGAGCTCATCAGATCTTTGCAGCAGCCCCAGGGGTCAGCTGTTCCCCGCTGATGAGAAGGAAGTCAGTAAGTACATAAGGGAGATAAAGGAGCGTGCCAAGGTCACACAGCTGCCAGTGGCTCATTTTGCAAGAGCAATATTTAGACTCTGCAACCCAGGAGGCAAACTAAACACCTGGTGAGGCAAGGGTCAGCTGCCCGAGAGGCAGAGAGGAGGGCCCCAGGTGGGGGGATGGTGGCATCGCGCTCATGTGAAAGTTAGGCCAAAATAACCCACTGAGAAGCAGGGAAAGGAGGAACTGATTGGGTGTGAGTCTATGAAACAGATGATCTGTGCGTTTGGAAGCAAGAGCAGTGTCCCCGTTTCATCTGGACCTTTGCCCTGAAGGCTTTGCCTGGAGTTTGTCTTCACTTCAGCTCTTTCCCGGGAAGCCTTATTTCTTGTTTACTGCAGATGTGATGGAGATCCCGCTGTGCCCTGGAGCCTACTGAGCGCTGTGGAGGACACAGATATCAACGAGGTGGGACCCCTGCCCTGGAGAAGCCCACAGGGTAAAGAGAGGGGGCCATATATCCAGATAGAAATGACCAAGAGATGCCTGACTAGAGGAGTGAGCAAATGGTGCAAGATCCAGAAAGGAGAGGCATCAGGGAGGACTTCTCAGAGGAAGTGGTCTTTGCCATAGACCCAGAAGATGGACTGGGCTTGCAATTGCTGGATTGAGAGGGAAGGCTAGCTCAGGCTGAGGAAGTAGCCTGAACACAAAGGTGCAGAGGAGAAAAGGGGGTGGGGGTGGGGGTGGGGGAATGGCCAGGATCGGTGAGGAACCATATGTTGCTGGAGGGTGAGCTTTCGGAGCTGGTGTAGGGACAATAAGCCTGGAAGGGTCACTCAGGTTGGGTGATGAAAGGCTCCACTACTTACTGCTACACACTCAGCACTTCTACACGGACAGCACTAACCCTCAGAACACAGCTCCAGGGTGGGGATCAGCCCCCTGTTTGTCACATGGGGAAACCAGGGACTGTAGCAATTCTTTCTCCTCACTTCCTCTTCCTCCACCATCAGCAAGAGGTCTTCCTTGGAGGCCCCTGTGTTCCCTTGAGGACGACGACCTAGGTCGTCCACAGGTCCTGGTGGCTTCACATCAAGTTGCCATTTCCCCTGGTGAAAGGCTGCTCCCAGAAGCTTGGTGTAGTGGGCAGGGCACTGGACTGGGAGACGGGACACCTGGGGGCTAGTCTGGACCCCATCACCAACCGGGGGACCTTGTGCAAGTCACTTCCTCTCTCTGGGTCTTGCTTTCCTCATCTCCAAGATGAAGATGAGGAACTGAACTAAAGGTCTACCAACTCCAAGAGTCTGTGAGTGGTGAAATGGGGCCCAGGGTCAAGTTCAGGTCCCCGACATCCAATGAGGGGGGAAAAACAAGTGAAATGAAAGGGGCAGCAGTGTGAGGGCACCTGGCGACAGTCTGCCCTGGAAACAGCCGGCCTCAAAATCAGCTTGATGGGGGAAGCTGGGCTTCACAAAGGAACTGAAGTTTGAACAGCCCTGTGAAGGAAGGAAGGATGGGTATGAACTGCTAGGTGGACAGTACAGGAAGGGCTTTCCAGGCAGGAGGAGCTGTGTGGACAAAAGCAGAGAGGGAGGTGACAGCCTATGGCCTCGGGAAAGTGCAAAGGTGAAAACAGAGTGGCTGGAAGCGGCAGCCAGGCACATCCCCATGGGGCCAGGGGAGATGTTCTGTCCCAAGGGACGTGCTTGGGGCTGCCCATGGAAACCGCTAGTTTGACGACCGGCTGATTGCAGCGCGGATAGATACCTGCATACCATGTAGATCCCCGAACAGGCATGGTTTCCCCCTGTGGTCCTCACCTCTCCAGGAGTGACAAGGCAGAGGTAACTCACCACAGACTTCTTCCTACTTGGGAAAACAGGGTGAGTATCCCTGTGGGTGGGCATTGCAGGGGCCCTTGTTGGTGCAGCGCTAAAAAAACAGGACACGTGCTCTCTGGAGCTGCAGCCTGAGTGCTCACAGCATTAAAACCATTATCTGAGTTGAAGAAAATGAAAGATTAGGATTCAGGACTAAGAGGCCTCTCCCAGGGCCAGACATGTAGTAAGCATTCGATAAATAATTGAACATTTTCATATATGCCCCATTCCCCCGCTATAAGATTGACAGATTTATGACAATAAAGACAGTATCTTTGCCATCTTTACAGGCCCCTCAACCTTTGGCCCCCTGCTTTGAAGTTACCCAGAATGGATTCCACCTCCAGCTTAGCTACTACTTCCTGCTGTGTGACTTTGACAAGTCACTCACCCCCTCTGGAGACAGGATAATCATGCCCAGGCCAGATAGGATTATTGAGAAAAGATTATTATTGCAAGGATTATTGAGGCTGCACCTCCCTGGGCCCTCCACCATGGCAGTCATTGTGACTCCTGTTGTTATCTTGAATGGATGAAGAAGTAAGATGCTGGCCCTCTCTGACCCTCTAGTGTCTTCACCTGTAAGCAAAGGTGCTCAAGCACTTCTCCTTGCATCTACCTGGAACATCTCAGTGACCAGTGCTTCCTGTAAGAGGAATCTCCTTGCTACTGGCTTCCCAAGAGACTCCCTTGCCCTGGGACCTGCAGAAGTGATAGAAACATGGTGCTTCTCAATTCTGAGACTCTAAGACTTAGAGCAGAAGTTCATGGATCCTTTCACGGATCAGCCTCATGGGTGACCCAGGAGCCTCCTAAATTGGAGGCAAAAGGCTGTGAGAGTACATTTTCTGGAAAGAAGGTCCATATTAATTGCCATTTTATTTCATAGAATCAGATTACTCTCCTCAAGGGTCCTTCAGGGTTTGGACTGAGTCTCCAATGCCCAGCACAGTGTAGGTGTTTTGAGAGTGAAATTAATGGACATCTGTGAATTGATATGGTCCCCCAGGGGTGTGTTTTGTTCAGGATATGAAACGGATCTGAATTTAAGGTGACTATGTTCAGGTCCGTGGTAAACCCCAATAATTTGGAGATTACAACATCCTGTTGTTTGTTAAGTCTGATGCAAGTTCCCATACTCCTCCATATTCCCCATATCCAGAGCTCCTATGAATACTGATGGGTATAAACTGCTTTTCAAAACATAAAGTATATTATATTGATATTAATTTTTCTTGGGGCATCTTTGAGACTCTCTCAACACCCTTAAAAGTTGTTGATATACTGAAAAACCAGGATTTGGAAATACCACCCCCAATCCAGGAAATAAAGAAGATTAAGAAAAAAGGCCTTTTGTAATTCCCTGGCAGTCCAGTGGTTAGGACTCCACGCTTCCACTGCAGGGGTCTCGGGTTCGATCCCTTGTCGAGGAGCTAAGACCCCACATGCCGCACGGCGTAGCCAAAAAGAAAAAAAAAGGAAAAAGACCTTTTATACCCTGTGTCCTAGGAACTCTTCAAAGCCAGAAGGTCCTTTAGACCTACAGTGGGCCTTGGTGATGTTGTTTGGTAGCAAGGGCAAAGAGTTATCCAGGCTGAAACATCAAAAATGGCTTCTCAGCCCCACTTCAGCCCCCGTAGGTTGTATCATGCAATTTAGCACTTATTTATTGTATTGTTTTAAAGCTTTATATTATTAAAGTAGCAGATGACATCAATCTTCCATCGCACTTCTCCCCACCTCAGAAGCAATCTCTTTAACCACTAGTGATTGCAACTCTTCAGGTGGTTAATTCTACCTCAGAGGACATCTATTGACTCACACTGGGAAACATGAGGCTCTAACTCACTCACTCAATGTCCCCTGACTAGTCCTCTCAACATTCAGTAGTTCTAGTATTACTTTTCTTCTGTCCATTGGTTGCCTTTGTAAATTTAAATATTCAGAACTTTCTTTTCCATCAACCTGACATACTCCCTAACTTCTCTCTCACTTTGTAAGATAAAGGTATCAGAACTCTTTACCATTTTTTTTATCCTGCATCCCCCACCTTTCACACTTCATCTTTTGTCAGCTACACTTAAAAGAAAAAAGAAAACCTTCTCTTTTAGTACAACATAAAGAAATGTGCATGCATTGTAAGAGTACACTTTGATGATTTTTCAGAAAGGAAACACCCCTGTCTAACGAGCACCCAGATCAAGAAACAGAACATGGGCTTCCCTGGTGGTGCAGGGGTTGAGAGTCCGCCTGCCGATGCAGGGGACGCGGGTTTGTGCCCCGGTCCGGGAAGATCCCACATGCCGCGGAGCGGCTGGACCTGTGAGCCGTGGCCGCTGAGCCTGTGTGTCCAGAGCCTGTGCTCCGCAACGGGAGAGGCCACAACAGTGAGAGGCCCGCGTACCGCCAAAAAATAAAAAAGAAAGAAAGAAAGAAACAGAACCTTATTGTTCTCCCCAGAAATACCCGTTGTGATGTTGGAAGAGTCTCAAAGTTGTCCAAAACAAAACCAATTTTAATACATGTTTTAAAAACCAGTTTATATCCATCAGCATTTGTAGGGACTACAAGACATGGGAAATACAAAGGGGTTATGCGAAATAGCATACAATTCGATAAAAAATAGGGTTCTGTAATAAAAAAATTATTGGGTTTTCCATGGAACTGGACACAGTCACCTTAAATCCTTTTTTGTTTGCTTCCAGTTTGGACCATAATTTTCTTGTACAGTCCTCTTTTTTCCTGGAGTTTCTAACTGACTTAGTTTTTGTATCCCTTGGATTATGTGTCTATCATATTCTTACATTAAAAAAAAAAGTCTCAACTGAAGTCCTCCATTTTTCCAGATGCCTCTGTCCTGAACTCCTCCATATTTCTGCTGCGATTTAAATGATTTCCTTCTTGGCAATACTGTGTCTTCTGCTCTCCTGAGTTAGAGCTACTGTTTTCCAAGACCCCATTTTCCCCTACTTACTGGTTTACACATCCTCACATAGCTTCCTATGACAGGGACTGTGGGAGTTAAATTTTCTGAGAATTTGCCTGTTTGGAAAAGTTTTTTATTTTGCTCTTACCTGCTAGATATTTGGTTGGGTATAGAATTCCAGGTTTAAAATAATATTTTCTCATAACTGTGAAAGTATTTCTCTATTATGTCCAGAGTTACTACTAAGAAGTCTGAAACCAGACTGATTTCTGTTCCTTTTTTAACTGATTGTTTTGTCTCTTTGGAAACTTTTGGAACTTTCTATTTCCTTGCTATTCTGACATTTCACTAGAATGTCTTTTTCATTCACTGTGGGCCTTTTCAATCTAAAAATCTGGATCTTGATTCAACTTGGAGGAATTCTCTTCTTTCTTCTTTGTTATTTCTTCTTAATTTTTTGTCTTTCTTGTTTTCTCCTTTCTCTTGAATTCTTCTTTTCTCGCATAGTCAGACATTCTACCAAACTTTACTTTCCACCCTTTAATAATTTATTTTATTGACTTTGCTTTCCATCCTTTAATAATTTATTTTATTTTGGCAGTAATCTTTTAATCCTTAAAAGTGTCTTCTTATTCTCCAGCTGCTCCTTCTTCATAGCATCCTCTTCTTGTTTTACTAATGTAATATTGTCTTGAATCTCTCTGAGTATATTCATTAGGTGGTTTTAAAAATAGAATTTCTTTCTAATCCTTGAATTGTCTTTTTTTTTTTTTCTGTTCAGGTTTTTAATTTTTGGTTATTCCCTTACAAGTTGCTGCTTGCCTCAGAAACCTAGTAATCCATGATCTTCCGTTCATACTTAAGAAAGACAGGATGGGGTGGGGCGGGTGGGGCGCTGTTGCTTTCTCCTACTCTTGGAAAGGACTGACTGTTTCACTACATCTTCTCCAGAGAGGACCTCTTTGTGAAATGGTCCCTAGGGCTGCCATAACAAAATACCACAAATGGGTGGCTTACACAACAGAAATTTGTTTTCTCACAGTTCTGGAGGCTGGAAGTCTGAGATCAAGTTGTCAGGATTGGTTTCTCCAGAGGCCTCTCTCCTAGGCTTGCAGTCTTCTTGCTGTGTCCTCACACGGTCTTTCCTCTGTGTGTGTGTGCACTCCTGGTGTCTTGTCCTCTTCTTATAAGGACAGCAGTCCTATTGGGGTCCCCTATAAACTCATTTAACCTTAATTACCTCCTTACAGGCCCAATCTCCAAATACTGGCTGCAGGCTGCCGGATTTTGCTTCAGGGTGAACAGGAAGAAAACCAGCTGTAAGGCAGTTGGACCCCAAATGTTGAATGAGCAGGTCTTTCCTCTGAGACACTGTCAGTTAGGAATGTTTTCAGTCATGCTTTTAAAAACACTCAATTAGCAGAAGTTTGTTTTATTTTTCCACATGAGAAATCTGGAAGTAGATAGTCTACTACTATCTAACAGCTTAGCAAGGTCTTTGAGAAGCCAGACTCTTTCATCTTTTGCTCTTTGCTCTCTTAGCATTTTGACTTTTCATCATCATGATTGCAAGATGAGTCCACAGCTTCAGGCATTGCCTGCACATTCAGGGCAGGTAGAGTGGGGAAGGGCTGGCACCGGCCAGATCTGTCCAGTTTATCAGGGAAGCAGAGCTTTGCAGAAGCTCCCTTTTCATTGTATCTCTTTGGCCAGATCTGGGTCACAGGGCACAGCTACAAGTGAAGGGGGCCTGGGAAATAGGTTGTCAGACAATAGAAACAGAAGCAATGCTGCATTGGGGCTTATGATGGGCTCACAGGCAACCCCAAATGAAACTGGGGTTCTATGAGGAAGCTAGAAGGTGAGAATAGTTTTAGGGTAGGTAACTGTGTCTAGCACAGACACCAACATCTATACCCAAGGAGCATGCTCTCCTCCTCAGAAGCTCATAACACCTTCCCTAAAAGCTGCTCAAGTAGCCTTGATCAGCTGTCCTCTCTGCTCCCACGGTCCCATGGACACCTCAGTGTTGGCATTAATGACCTGGTTTGGAAACTTGGTCTCTGTCTTCCCTTCAGACTGTGAATTCCATGCGGGAGGAATTGTGTCGTGGTCATTTGGGGATCCCCAGAGGCCGGCAAAGGGCCTGACCCAGACGAGGTCCCTGGCTGCCCATTGACGGAGGAAGGAAGGGAGAGAAGGAAAGGAGGGAGGAGAAATGGGGAAAAGGGATGGGGAGGCAAGGCAGCACTTGTTCTCCTTTGGATTATTCTTCTGGCTCCTGATAGCAACATCTGTAGATTTTGGATTCTGGAGTTTCTATGATAGTATGGTCTAAACTGAACTTCATAGAATACTTGTATATGCAAAGAAAATGTGGCTTCCTTAGCTTTCCAGTGTCTGATGCGGCCGTACCCTGCAGAGAGGTGCAAGTGAAAGAGGAGAGCTGTGTCTAGTCTAGTCTGGTCAATAGGAGTCCAGATGAATCATCTCACAGCTCCTTTGAGGCACACCCACTTCTCCCCCAGGATGGTGCCTTGGTAGAGAGGGTCACTGAGTCCTGGAGATGACAGAAAGATCACCCTGACCCAGGCAGTGCCTCAGGGGTGCTCACTGGTCTCTGGAGATGAGTACCTCCTCTACCCTGCCCTCTGGGACTGGTGACTCCTGAAGTGTGACTGTTCCTCTGGTCTCCACTGCTAATGTCCATGGCTCTGACCATGGCGGCCTCTTCATCAGACACAGGTCTCTGATGGGCCACAGGCTCTCCCAGGCTCTCTGCCCCTCCTCCCTGTGACTTGGGTTCCTGGATGCCACACCTTGGAGCGCCAAGGTGTCCTGCCATAGGCTAGTTGTTGTAGCTGCCTTCGGTGCTACATCCTCACCATCTCTCCCATGCCATGGTAAAATGCTGCCAAACAGGAGGATAGAGTTCCCCTCAGTGCTGGCGCCTCCTGCACTCTGGCTAGGAGAGCCGATCACGGGCCCCCGAGTACTGAGGATGCCCCACCACCAGCTGGATGAGCCTGATGCCCCCACCTCCTCACTTGAAGGATAGCCCCAAAGGGCAAGGTTAGGACCCCACCTTCTCACCCTGCCTCAAGGTCCCTTCTTTTCAGAATCCCTGGAGGATGAAAGAACAGGCTTTTCATGTCCTCCCCTGTCTGACTGGGGATCCCATCAGGTCACACTCTCCTTTCCAACTCCAGTTTCATAGCTTAAATCCAATTGCACAAGGCATCTTTGCAGGAAGAGAGACCAGCCCACCAGTATGGGAACGTAACTATTACTGCAAAATATAATACTGGTACAACATATACCCAAATAAACTTGCAAAGAAGAAATATCTATTGGAAAGATGCAGGATCTCACATGGACCCAAAGGCAGGGAGTAAAGCAGAAATGGCAGGATACGGCTGCCTCATAATCCTCTAGAGTAACACAGCATTTCTTAGTCTCAACTACAGATTCTCAAGAGAGAAGCTGATTACCCAGCTTGGGTCCTGACCAGGGGGATGGGATCACAAGGTACAGACATGGCTTCTAGGGGGCCACCTATGTAAGAGAGGACACTTCGGGGGCAGTTTTTAATAGAAGAAGCAATGGTTTATGGGCTAAACAGACACCTGTCCAATTGTCCACTCTGATGGAGACCCAAATAACTGATGAAAATGAACTTAGAGAGGTTCTCAGAGCAATGTAAACATATCTCATTAAATAATAGAATTGTCTAGGAAAAAATAAATACTGTTTTTAGCCAATATTCAGTGTAAATATGTGGTTTTCCAAATGTTTTCTTTGTAGAAAGATAATCAGTTGACCTGCCACTTCTGCTGTGTTAATTCTTTTGTGGGACATTTATATGCCCTACTTCTCTTACATAAGAGTCATGAGGTAGCAATGAATTCTTAGTTATGACACCAAACACAAGCAACAAAAGAAAAAATAAATTGGGCTTCATTAAAATTAAAAACCTGTTGTGCATCAAAGGACATTACCAAGAAAGTAAAAATACTACTACAGAATAGGAAAAATATTTGCAAATCATGTATCTGATAAGGGTTTAATATCCAAAATATGTAATGAACTCCTAAAACTCACCAGCAAAGAGACAAACAACACAATTAAAAAAATGAGCAAAGGACTTGAATAGACATTTATCCGAAGATGATATACACATGGCCAATAAGCACATGAAAAGATGCTCAATATCCTTTAGTCATTAGGTAACTTCAAATCAAAACCACAATAAGATAGCACTTCACATCTACTAGGATGGCTACAATTATTTTTAAAAACCTGGAAATAAGTGTTGGTGAGGATATGGAGAAATTGGAACTCTTGTGCATTGCTGGTGGGAAAGTAAAATGGTGCAGCTGCTATGGAAAACAATTTGATGTTTCCTCAAAAAGTTAAACATAGAGTTACTACATGACTGAGCAATTCTACTCCTAAGTATGTATTCAAAAAAAAAATGAAAAGGACTCAAACAGATACTTATATGCCAATGTTCATAATAGCATTATTCACAATAACCAAAATGTAGAAACAGCCCATGTCTACCAACAGATGAATAGATACACAAAATATGGTCTATCCATACCATAGAATATTAACTAGCCATAAAAGGAATGTGTCCAAAATTCTGATTCATGCTACAACCTGGATGAACCTTGGAGACATTATGCTAAGTGAAATAAGCCAGACACAAAAGGACAAATACTGTTTGATTCCACTCATAGGATATATTTAGAATAGTCAAATCCTAGAGACAGAAAGTAGACCAGAAGTTACCAAGGGCTGAGGGGAGGAAGAATGGGGGCTTCTCTTAAGGGGTATAGAGTTTCTGTTTGCAGTGATGGAAAAGGTTTTGGAAATAGATAGTAGTAATGGTTGCACAACATTGTGAATGTAATTAATGCCACTGAATTTACTTTAAAATGGTTTAAATGACATATTTTACGTTATTTTTTTTAACTATGAAAAAAGGGGTCATGAGGATGTTGGATTAGAATTCTCAGCTCTGTTGGTGCAGCGAGGCACTGAAACCCCAAACGTGGGAGCCAGGTCTTTTGAAATTACTGCACCGCTAGCTCTGTTTGCTTCCTTTGTGGAAAAAACCCCACTACAACAACAACAAGCATGTGAAGAGAAGCCAAAAAAGACATTCTTATCTGTACCTTCTCTAACCTTGTTTGGAAAGGGACATATCACTGTAATCATCATGAAATGTAACTAAAAGTTATGGAAGGTGGACTGAGTGGCAGTGTTCTTCTTTAAGACATATTCATACTATTGAGTGTTTACCTCTGGTTAAAAATGTTTGCTGCACCCATGTAACATGAGTTAAGAGTCTTTTGCTGTGTGTATATCCATATCGAAGGATGTGGTTATTAGGGTTGACTGAGTTCCTTTCATGGAAGGAAATTCACTGTATGACAACTGGGGTCAGTAGACAATGAGATCTTTTTCTGTTGAATGTCTAAATTAATATCATTACTATTATCTTATAAAATGACTAAGTTTGACCCAGCAGTTCCAATCCTACTTATGTGCCCAAGAGAAGTGAAAATGTACATCTGTACAAAAACTTGTACATATTCACAGCAGGTTTATTCATAATAACCAAAAAGTGGAAACAACCAAATATCCATTAACTTATGAATGGATAAATAAAAAGTAGTGTAGCCATACAATGGAATATTATTTGTCAGTAAAAAGGAATGAAGTACTGACACATACTAAAAGGTTTTATGAACCTTGAAATTATTATGCTAAGTGAAAGAAGCCAGACACAAAAGACCGTATATTATAAGATTCCATTTGTGTGAAATGTCCAGAATAAGCAAATCTATACCGACAGAAACTAGGTTAATGGTTGCCTAGAGCTGGTGGGTGGGGGAGGGAAGGGTGACGGCTAAAAGGTACTAAGTTTCTTTTTAGGATGATGAAAAAGTTTAAGAAATAAGTTACGATGATCATTGCACAATTCTGTGAATATGCTAAAAACCATTGACTTGTACAATCTAAATGGGTGAATTGTACGGTAATGTGAATTATATCTCAATAAAACTGCAATCCAAAAAAAAAAAGTAAACGGAAGAGATTTTGGCTGACTGGCCGTGAGGACTAAAGGAAAGTATGAGGTCCAAGGGTACATATCTCTGAATTTACTACAATGTATAATTCTCTATGGGTTACAGTGTTCTAGTTTTTAAAAAGTGGTTATTAGATTATCAGCCCTAAGATGAAAACATGTGCAATGAATTAAATAAAACCCTAAATTACAAAAATCTGTGTGTATTTTAAAACCAATGATGAGTGGTTTAAATTGCATTTGACAGATAATTTATTTAGAGGGATGCAGAGAGAAAATTACCCTTCTTGAGTTACAATAGTGTAGTCATCTTTTTAAATAGCTTTATTGAGATATAATTCACATGCTACACATTTCACCCTTTTAAAGTGTAAATTCAATAGATTTTAGCATATTCACAGTTGTGCAACCATCACCACAGCCAATTTTAGAACATTTTATTCACCCCCAAAAAGAAACTCTGTACCCTTTAGCAATCACCCTTCAACCCCCCTGCCCATTATCCCCTCAGCCTTAGGCAATCATGAATCTTTCTGTCTGCATAGTTTTGCCTGTTCTGGACATTTCACATAAATGGAATCATATAATATGCTGTCTTTTGTGATTGGCTTATTTCCTTAGCATGATGTTTTCAAAGTTCGTCATGTTGTGTATCAGTACTTCATTCCTTTTTCTTGATAAATAACATTCCATTGTACGGATATAGCAATCTTACTTATCCATGTAGCAGTTGGTGGACATTTGGGTTGCTTCCACTATTGTGAATAATGCTTCTGTGAATGTTAGTGTATAAGTTTTTGCGTGGACATATGTTTTAGATTTTCCTGTTATATACTTGAAGTGGCATTGCTGGGTCATATGGTACTTCCCTTTTGAGGAACTGTCAGACAGTTTCCCAAAGTGGCTGCACCATTTCGCATCCCCACCAGCAGTGAGTGAGGGTTCCATTTTCTCCATGTCCTGCCAACACTTGTTATTATCTGTCTTTTTTAATAATCGCCATCCCGCTGAGTGGGTGATGGTACCTCGCTGTGGTTTTGACCTCCATTTCCCTGATGGCTGATGATATTGAGCATCTTTATATGCATCCAGTTTATCTTTGAATATCTTTCTCCTCTCTAACTCCCCTGCCCCTGCTTGTTTTGGCCCTAGCCATCTCTTCCCTGACTGGTTTGCATGCTGCCAAACTGGTCTTTCTGTCTTCTATTCCACTCCCTAAAATGCAATCTCAGACCATGTTGCTTTCTGCCTAAAACCTTGAGTGATGCCCAGTTGCCCACAGGACAGAGCCGTGACTGCTGGGTGTGGTATTTAAGACCCTTCATGGTCTATCTCTGACCTGTCTCTGTGTCCCATCCCTCTGTTCCCTCCTGTGCAGCTGTGCTGTTCCCTCTGCTTGTAGTCCCTCCCCTGAAGTGTCCAGCTAGTCAGCACTTACTGTCCTTCAAATAGGATATTTGGAGTGAAGTGAGATAGGACCCTCATGCTGCACAGTCCCAGGGGATGCCATTCACATTGCAATCTACACGGGGGGTCAGCAAAGTACAGCCCACAGGCCAAATCCCGCCCACCACCTGTTTTTGTATAGTGCACAAATGAAGATTTTTTTACATTTTTAATGGTTGAAAATAATTAAAAATAAGAATACTTCATGGCACAATTCAGGGCCTATAAATAAAGTTTAACTGGAATTCAGGCAAGCTGATTTGTGTACATAATGTCTCTTGCTGCATTTGTGCTACAACAACAGAGCTAAGAAATTGCAATGGAGACAGTATGGCCCACAAGACATAAAATATTTACTATCTGGCCCTCAATAGAAAACATTCGCCAAACCCTGGTCTATGTGAATGGAATCTTAAGAGTGGTGACATGTACAACCTACGTGGATGGGCCCCAGCAGCCCTGCCTCCAGGCTCCCCCGGAACTCTCTTCAAACCTCTACTCTGATTTTTTCACACGTTTTGTGTTCTTCCCCAACAGAGACTAGCCGAGACTAGCTGTGTGAGTCTCATTCATCTGTGTATCCTCAGAGTGTAGCCCAGGGTTTGGCACAGAAAAAGACCTCAGTAAATGTCTGCGTCACTGCATTGAATTAAATATTTCCTGGATACTGAAGATGAACTAATAAAACACTAAATATTTCAGGGTTCATGTAACTCATAAAAATGATGGGAGAACTGCTGGTAAATTTCCAGGTCCATTGTTTAAAAACATTCCACATTCTGGCATAACTTGTGCAATTTGTTATCTCTCTTCTCCCAGAGAAGTACTAATTGGCATATTTCACTGAATCAAATTAAAATCACTGTGGTTGGTGTGGAATGTTGGCGCTATCACAGCACCCCTCCAGCGGCTGGAGACAGCCCAGGCTGCGCAGGGTTGAGAACCCTTCCCCTAAAGCATGGTTCCAACTGGGGTAAGTTAATGCAGAGAGGTTCATCTGGCAAAATCAGAGGTCTTGGTGAAGAGGAAGGCCTGGCTAGGTTTGCAGAAGGGGATAGAATAAGAACACTGAAGATGTTACAGTCAAGAACTATTTGTGGAAGGCAGCGGAAGGGCATCAGTCAACCCTGAACCCACACTTTTGTGCTGAGTACTCAGAAGGATGCATCTGGCCTCCCTCATCTTATTTAGTCCCTGAAAAAACCTTTCTCAGTTGAGGGCACAGACCCAGAGAGGTAACACTGCTGGTCCATACCTGCCCTGTAGAGCTTGAGTTCAAGTCCAGATCTCAGGGTTCCCAGCCTGTCCTTCTTTGTCTATGGCAGGCACTGGATGGTCTTACCAAGACCTGGCTCTTTCAGCAAGTCACTTGCTTTTGTTTTGTTGCTCGTGGCTTCTCTTTAGCTCCTGAAATTAATTTATTCCCCTGTGGGAGAAAAGACCTAACCTCTTAACCTGAATTCAAAGGACTTCCAAGAACTGTCCCATGTCTTCCTTAATCTCCTCTTCTTCCCCCCATGCCCACTCATCAGGCCAGCCAAACAAAACTTAAATAATAGCTAAGATTTACTCTGCGCTCACCATGTACTGTTCTAAGCCATTTCACCAACACCGTCTCATTTATTGAAGGAGAATGAAACAAAAACTTTTTGTTTTTCTTTTTTTGTATTTCTTTTTTCCTTTTTTTTAAAAATATACCATCTCATTTATATCCTATGAAGTAGTGCAATTACCAGTCCTGTTCTATAGATGAGGAAACTAAGTACAGAGAGGTTAAATAACTTGCCTAGGGTCACACAGCCAGTAAGTGGTAGAGTTGGAATTTGAATGCAGGCAGTCTAATTTGAGAAAGCATAAGGGCTTACCCAGTGTGTTCTTCATCTCTTGCAAATGCCATTTCTTTTAGTTTTTTCCAATGGGCCATCTTCTATCTGTCTTCTAATCGTTGCACTTACAGTTCTCCTTTCCTAATACACTCGCCACCCCTGACTAACTCTACTCATTCTTCAGATTGCAGCTAAAATATCACCTCCTCTGGGAAGCCTTCCCTGATTCCTTGGTCTGTTTGCTACTCAGCTATCACTCCCTTAGCACCCTCTGTTTCCTCTCCATGGCACTAATCACGCTTTACTGACATAGCTGTTTGCAAGCCTGCCTCCCCACCCTAGACTGTAGGCTCTGTGAAGCCAGGAAGTATGCTTCTCAGACTTGTGTGAATGGGGTTCCCTCTCTGACACTCAGCCTGACAGAGACTAGGCTCTTAACACGTATTTGTGGAATGAATGCATTTGGCAGTGAACTTCTTGTCAAAACCTCTACTATGGATCCGCCTGAAGGTAAAAAATCAAATCAGGTTTTCGTGCTACTTGTTGTAAGATCTATAGGGAGGTGGGAGGAGAAGGAGGGAAGAGGGAGAGACAGAGACAGAGAGAGCAGGAGTCAGTGTACTGGTGGCGGTGCTCATACGTCACCAAGAATTCGTTGTATTAAATTTGTACATTTTTAGCACAGATCTAAACCACTGACCCCCACGTTCAACAACACAACAGTTCCAAGAGCCTTTCCATCCAGGCTCTTAGTCAACACCACTCTGGGCAGAGCCAGTAAGCAGCCAGGTGCCCACTGACAGTCACGCACTGCACAGTAGATGGAGCGAGGGCCTTTGACTCACCTGCAGGTGAGGAGGGAGGAGGGAAGGACAGTGGAGCCATATGGCTCCACCAGCGTGAAAAGGAGGGGCCAGGTCCCTCCACACAGCTTGGTTCCTGGAAAGGAACAGGACATCTGGTAACAGGGGTTGCCCTGGGAGACTGCAGGACAGGACTGGGAGGGAGAATTCCTTTTTCTTGTAGACTCTTTGAAATGTTGGAATTTTATTTTATTTTTTACTATGGACATGTCTATTTAAAAAAATAATTGAAATGTTGATTTTTAAAAATGAAAGTAATTAGTTAGGATGTTTGCAGACTTCCTGACTCACTCGCTCCCTGAACACATTTCGGGGGTTGGCTAATCAGACAGCACAGGCTTGTGGCCTTCCTCTCCTGACGCTGCAGTTCCTACACCTTCCTGGAATTTCAGACCATCTCAGCTTTCCCATAAGTGACTTAGGGAGGGTGTTTCCCAGTGCTCAGCCGTCTGCTGGCAAGCCCGGGCACTGTTAGGGAAGGATGTACCACTTTCAGATCCCAATCTGGCCAGTTAGAACCCCCCTGGTAAGAATAAATATGGGTATAGGGAGTACTAGAAGGGATGCTCACTCTCTAAGAATTTTTCCTTTTTCTTTTAAACTTTCTGTATTATTTGAATTTCTATAATCTGTATACATTACTTTGCAAACAGAAAAATGTGAAGGTATAAACAGTGCCTGATAAACTCCCAGATGCAACCAGCCTGCGGAGGGCCAATTCTGTATCCTGGGGGAGCAGGGGAGGCCCCCAGCCCTTGAGATACGTAGGAGGCCACCTGCATCCAGAGGGCTCACATGTGACTCAGAAACGCAGCCAGGTGAAAGCAGGTGCTTTAGTCAAGAGGGTGTTAAGCCGGGGAGTAGAGTGTCTGGTCCACCATGAGTACTTGTGTTCTAGAACTGTTCTTTTGGCTTGCCCCAGGTGTAGCTTCTTGTAAACCTCCTATAAATGTTCTAAATTTTTGTTTTTTTCTCACTCCATTGTGAGCATACCACCTCCTACCTTCCCAATAAGTATATAACCCCACCATCTCAATAATACCATCTCAATAAATATATAACCCCACCTGATGCTCAACCAAAACAATTATCTTTGTTCTTCCTTTTCTCTCTCTCCCAATAGCCAGTCCTGTGGATTTCCTCTCCAGAATATATCTCCAGTTCACTTCTCTCTACACTCGAGCTGTGACCAAACCCTGCACCACCCTTCACCTGAGTCACTGCTACAACCTCTCGCTGGTCCCCTGATGTCAGTCTTGCCCCTCCGTCCGCAGTCCCTCTTGGACGTGGCAGCCAGAATGCTCTCGTGCAGACACAAATCAGGTCTAGTTATTCACTTCAAGGCTCTGATGGCTCTCCAGCACACAGTAGATCAAATAGAAACTCTGTAATATGACCTGCAGGACTGTCTCCAGCATCATCCTTGAACTCACCCACTAGAGTTCCCCCACATGCATCCCACTCATGGTTGTTCATTAGGAATTTCATGGTGTTTCAAGCAATTTCATGTCTTTGCCCGTGCTTGTTCTCCTGGCATCTGGACTTCTTCACCAGAATCAGCTCCTTTTCTCTCCCCTGCCTCCTCCCAAAAATGTATCCACTTGGCTGTATCTCCATTTAGTAGAACAATCAAAATTTCATCTCCTCATCAAACACTCCCCTACTCGTTGGCCAATTGATCAGGTCCATCTCAACCTGATGAGTCATCTTGCTGATTTTCTTATATCCAATCAACAAATTACAGAACTCACCAATTTGGGGAATATCAGTTGACAACTCTTAAAGGGATCCAGGAAACAGTCCCACTGGAGTGGGGTGCCAGGAGGAAGCGCTGAGGCACAAATCAAGAAGGCAGCTCTGGCCTGACCCCCACTATCTGATGTCAGGGCCAAGCAGCCACTATTGCAAGACCCGTGCTGAGCGGCACGAGAGGTATTCCCCCTGAGTCAGCCACTCACGTGGCCTAGAGCTCTCATGCTTAGAAGTGTGCAGGGCTGGAAAATAGTAATGCTAGTTAACTAACCCTCAGAGCGTCACACCTACCACCACCCCCTCTGACCAGCTAATATCCTTAGCCATAAGTATATCTTTGAGCTGTTTATTCCCTAACCCAACTCTTGCATAAACGGTTTTCAACAAATACATGCATGGCTCCGTTCAAATGAACCCACGTTGGAAGACTGGTGGACAAGACTGGGGTCATAGATGTTTTTGCGTGCTGTTTGGGGTGGGTGATGTTCTAGCTGGGACAAATTGCTCTGGTCACTAAGTAACAAATCGTTCTTAGTGGAAGAATTGCATGAGGTGAGGGTTGTGCAATAGTGTCCTCGCCCTGACTCCCTACCTCTTCAGCAGAAGTGTTTCCATCAGCAGGGTTGCCGTGCATCTTGCCGAGGCAGTCGTGTAGAGACACACATCTGTAATTAACATTTAGGAGGTGCAGAGGGACGTCACAAAATTCCCACGTGGGTGCCAAGAAGGGGCAGGACCAGACGGAGGAGCCTTCTGGCACACCCTGCGAGCTCAGGGCAGAGCCCACTTCCTGGACACTGCCCATCCTTGATCCCTGTAGGAGCCCGGAGAGCCACCTTGTCAGCCTCCATGACACAGGGACACTGAGATGGGATAGGGCCGAGGGAGGAGAATGCACTCAGCTACTTGGCAGCCCCTTGGTAAGCATTACTCAGGCGTGTGCGCTGTGACCCCTGGCCTACTCCGGATTTGTTGCTGCATGTTAGGTAATTAGTATGTGGAGCGGCCTGGCTGACTCATGGATGTGACTGATAAGCCCTCTCCCTCCGCACTAAGGGGCAGATTTGAGTCCCCTATGGGAAGGATGGTGTGTGAGCTCCATTTAGAGTATTTTAGGCTACCTGGAATGTCTCTCCTGACAAGAGCCTCACACGTTCCACCTAACACACAGGTTTGTTTATTTGTTTTGGTTTAAAAGAAAGAAAAAAGAAACAAGCCCTTATTTTTATTTTCTAGGATGACAAGAATTGTTGCTCAATCCTTTAAGTTAGAGAACGTTGAATATTAAATAAGGGTTTGTGCCAATAACCATAGACGTTTCTCCAGTGCTAACATTTTAAAATTCCACGACCCGGGCTTCCCTGGTGGTGCAGTGGTTAAGAATCCGCCTGCCAATGCAGCGGACATGGGTTCGAGCCCTGGTCCCGGAAGATCCCACATGCCACGGAGCAACTAAGCCCGTGCACCGCAACTACTGAGCCTGCGCTCTAGAGTCCACGAGCCGCAACTACTGAAGCTCACGTGCCTCGAGCCTGTGCTCCACAGCAAGAGAAGCCACCACGATGAGAAGCCTGAGTGCTGCAACGAAGAGTAGCCCCCGCTCGCCGCAACCAGAGAAAGCCCGCGTGCAGCAACGAAGACCTAATGCAGCCAAAAAAAAAATTAAATAATTTAAAAAATAAAATAAAATTCCACGACCCTCAGAGATTTGTGCCACTCAAAAATGTTCAGCAAAGTAGAATGAAGCCTACACACCAAAAGGATGACTTAAGAATTCATTAAAATTAAAAGATTGAAATCTGTAATAGTTGAATTGGTGCTCTGAAATAGGAACCAGGTAAAGACTTGTGTTAATCCCTCCAGCTATAAATACATGCACCTCACAACCCCTCTCTGTGACTAGGAAAGAGGGTAACAGGGACTTCCCTGGCAGTCCAGTGGTTAAGACTACATGCTTCCAATGCAGGGGGCTCAGGTTCAATCCCTGGTCGGAGAACTAAGATCCCGCATGCCGCATGGCACGGCCAAAAAAAAAAAAGTGTAACAGAGCAGGACCCTAGGGGCCTTCCTAGGACAGACCCCCCCGCCCCCATGTCCTCCACCTGCCTTTTGCCTGTAGAGACACTTTAGCCAAAGAATAAAATTAATCAGAGAAATGAGAAAATCAGAACCAAAGGAAATTAGTCAAACAGGACAAAATAATAATTAAACAAAGTTGAGGACCTTTAGTTCCTCCTCAAGGGCTATAGGTAATATTCTTAGCCATGTGCTTTAAGCTGTTTTGCAGATACTGAAACCCCCATCAGATGGAAGAATTTAACCACATGATGACCAGACTGCAGCCATGCCATAAGCACCTCCATCTTACACAATTAGACAATCTCACGTATCTAAACAATCAAGATGATGTGATCAGACCACCACATGACCAATTTCAAGATGACTGTCAGAGCTGACTGTGCTGCTCTGCACATAGCCCCCTCCCTCTTCCTGTACACCCCCGAAACTCCCCTTTAAGAGCTGTTGTCCCTGATCGTCAGTGAGGAGTTGACCTTTAGACACAAATCTGCCTTCTCCCCCAGTTGCCGATCTTCTGAATAAAGCAAGCTTTCCTTTCCTACGAACACTTGTCTCTCAAATATTGGCTTTCGAGCAGCCAGCAACCGAACCTGAGTTTGGTAACAAGGGGAGCGGAGTCACTTCCTACACACTCTGGCCTCCGGTCGGTCCCATTCCTTTTCTTCTACATTTGCCTTTTCCTTCACCATGATTTTCAGCCCTCCAACATTTCCCTATTCTTCCATGGTCCCCTTTGTATTGCCTTCTTTCTCCATTCAGAAACTTGGTCCCACACACAAACACACAGTAATAATCAATATAGTCCAAGTTTCTTAAATATTCAAACCCAATCTGACTCTACCCGTGCATCCAGAGGTAGCTCCCCTCCTCCCAGCACAGACTCATTTGCCCAGCACCCATGCCTCTGTGCCCCTAGAACGTGCATGGTCCCTCCACGCCCAGCCTTGGGTCCAAGTTAAATGCTGCCTCCTACTTTGAGGTGTGCTCCCTGCATGAAATTCCTAACTCTTGTAGGGCAGAACTCACCTCTGGGGTTATTCAAATTATTCAAATGATTTGTGTCCCAGTCACTTCCCTCATGAGATGGTAAACTCCTTAAGGGTAGGGAATGAGAGCTCGTACATTTTTCTAGTCCCCACTGAGCTGAGTACAGATAGGAAAACAATATATTTTTTTAAATGAGTGAGTGAGTTTTCAAAGAACTTCTCTGGTTTTTTTTTTTTTTTTTTTTTCTGTTCGGTTAGTGACACCCTCCCCCACTGATCCCTGAACACACACAAAACAAAGAAAATAATCTCTTTATAAAACAGGGGAAGGAGAGGGACCAATGTCCAAAGTGTTTACCAGACTCTAAAATTTTCTTTCTCTTTATTTGATGGTGGAACTTATTTTTGACGTTATAATGAATTGTATTTTATTTTTTAGTATATAAAATCTTTTTTATTGTAAAGTCATTCAGCTAACAGTAAAAAGTTATAACAATACGCAAGTATGTGATGTGGGAACAGAAGTCTTCCCAGCCCAGGTTGCTCCATCAGGATTATGGGAGAGGAGCCCCATGGTGCTGCCCGGGGACCAGACGGGGCAGTGATACCGGCCAACACAGACGCACAAAAAGATAGCTCAACAAGTTTGATAAGCCTCACTCTTTTTCTTTTTTTCTGAGGATGATGCAAAATTGGCAACATCTTAGTGCTGCAAAGCTTATAATGTACTGCAATGCTAATGGGATTTCCTTATAGTGTTAGTGTTATGACAGCATCTAAATAACTTCCCTGGCAATTTTATACCCCAGAAATAACAGACTTCCGGTCACTGTGACTCTGTGCTGTGTCTGGATGCTGGGAGCATGAGTGAATTGAAGCTGCATCACCTGAAGCAAACTTGGTTGTTGGCGTCGAGAACTGTGAAAGAATCAGGCCTTTACGTTTCTTGCAAGCTATTTATCCTGCCATAGTTCTACGGATGTTGGCAGAAGACATGAGACTCCTGGGACAGAGGCAAAAGATTTGATCACTCACAGCAATAGCAGCAGCTCAGTATGAGCAATTTCTTGTATCTGTTTCCCAAGCCCCAATTCCCACAGGGTGACGTGAAGAGGGCAAGGTGTCACGTGCACTCACAGTGGGTTGCATTCCAGGAGAGGAACCCTGCATGTATTTGGGAATCCAAATCCTTTATGATGGCCAGTAAACTCATTTGCTCCAGAGCAATCCACTCTCTCTGTCTCGTCAGCAAACTTGCTCTATGCTCCGAAGGGAGGTACCATCTCTCGCTTCAAAAGCTCTTCACTACACAGACATCCCTAAAACAGCCTGTTTCAGTTAAGAGACCCGTGGACAATTGTCTCCCAAAAGCAGGGTTCTACTTTTGCTGATGCCTTGAGTTAATCAACAAGGATCAAAACCAATAAATGGTAGTAAATTCAAATAAATATTTATTGTGTGCTCCTTGGTTGGGGAGAGCAGGGTGGTCAGCAAATAAATGAATAAACAAACTAAAGGGGCTCTTTGAAGAGGTGACAAACAAACTGAGGCCAGATTTATAGTCATGTGAAGATCAAGGGTAAGAGAGGTAAGCAAGGGCCAGATCATGTAGGGCGGGAGACTGGGTTGTATTCTGGTGTGGTGAGAAGCCATCGGAAGGTTTAAAGCAGGGTCCTGGGTTACAAGACAAATGTGGGAATCCAGCTGCTCAAAGGGCCACCTCCTTGTTCTCATGTCCCAGGCTTCAGATCATCTTTGTGAGTAATGGGAACATTCAGCCAAAGTCAGTTAAAAAACCAAGTTTCCAGTGAGTCCTCATGGAGCGGCAGAAAGCAGACGGCGTCCTCTTCCTGGCGGCCTGGGCATTCAGAACGCAACTGTGGAACAGTGGATTTGACACCAGACCCTCAGCTCCTGGAGTGTGGCCTTCTTAATAGCTGACCCTGTCTGGGTAACGGAGCGCGCACATTGCTAGGAGAGCTGACCCATTGCAGGACAGCACTGCAGCCTCACAGGTGAAATGGTCTGGGCTCCTACCCAAACCCAGCTGTGCAGCCTCTGACAGCTACTTAACCTCTCTAGGCCTGTTCTGTCCTCTGTAAAGCAGGGACGACGACAGTGCCTATCTCATAGGGTTGTAATGAGGGTCACGGGAGCCTATGAAGAGCTCAGCATGGTGTGGGGCCCAGCGTGCTCACAGTCAAGTAAAGAGAGGGAGCGGCCCAGGGAACAAGGGAGCTGGGGACCAAGGACTGTGACACGTGAATACATGGCAGGACTCTGAGGGCCTCAGGGAGGCAGGACAGCTTCACGGGTCCTTCCAGCAGGTTCACCAGGCTCAGTCACCTGTAATGGAAGGTGGTAAAGAAATAGAAGGCGACGGGGAGATAGAGGGGTGTGAAGAAAGGGACTTTGGACTCAGACCTCTGTGTGAAGGCCAGCTGCACGACTGCCTACTTGTAGGGACCTCAGCTGGGCTGGTTCCATTTCCTGAAAAGGGTTTCCTCATTTATAAAGTGGGGAGACCCTCCTGGGGTTGTGAGGATCACGTGAGTTCATATAAGTGGCTGCCACAGGGTGGGCGTCCAGTAACTTACGTCTCCTAGAGCCTCTACTTACAGAACTAGAGCTGGAAAAGTGTTTCCGGGCTGACCCCCCCACTTCACGAATGGGGAATCTCAGAGAGAAGGCACTGACTGGTGAGCCCTCAGTGGGCGGGGAGTTGGGGTCTTTTCTAGACCCCTGCCCATTGCTTTGGCCCTTCTCCGTGGGCCCCTGTGACCCAGCTTCGCTGAGATAGAGGACATCTGAGATCCCGGCTTTGGAATGAGCTGGAGAAACCTAACCCTAACTGGGAATTTTGTCAGCTCCCCAGCAGGGCCTGCGTCAATTAGTTTAATGGGCTCCTTTGTGCAGCCCTTGCCAGGGAGCAGGAGGGACTGTATTTATTTGCTTTTTCCTTCACCACCTGGGTTTCACAAATGTGCATCCTTATATTGACTTTGAGGCTCTCTCAGTGTCAGGAAATCTACGCTTGCCCGTCCCCGTTGCCATAACAACAAGGTCCTGAAGGGTGTCAAGTGCATAATGTCCTGCCTTGTTCCTTAATACCCAGAGAGCAAAAAATGCAACCACTCAGATCTTACACTCTTTCCAAGAAATAAAAAAACACACACCGTAGTTAGCACAGTTTATAGAATCACCCAAAAATTATTTGGAAGCTGCTGAATGACTTACTTAACAAGATGCCCACCTGCCCTGAGGTTTTGCTTCCTGTCTCAGCTCTGGATGCCCTCTCTCATGACCTTCAGGTCTTGTGATACTGATCAAGCTGGCGAAGGATGTCTAGAAATCTGATCACCGCTGTCCACTCAAGCACCAAGTGCCCAGGTTCAGTTGTAAAAACTCAGTTCTTCACTGCATGAATATCTCACTTTCCTGGGCCAAAATTTAATGACCTCCTGGGGACTGCACACCTCAAATCCATTTTCACATAAATACCCTGTGGTTTTCCACGAACACATATTCTACCAGGTGGGGTTGTGCAGGAGAAGTTTGCATTATTAATTAGAGAAGGAAAGATTTAAACTGAGTAAAGAAAGCCAGTAGTTTTTCTCTTTGTGTCCAGGAAATCATTTTGGTTGGCATGTTCAGCCAGCAAGAAAGAGGGGGATCAAGGAATTACCTACAAATTGGAGCCTTTAAAATTCTATTGTTAGAATCTCTTAAGGAGATCCCTAACAACAATGGTCACTGTTTTTCTAATTCTAGTCTCTTTTCATCCTAAAACTTCCCTTCAAGGAGTCTAGAAAGTGTATACTCAAAGGGAGCAAAAAATGGACACATATGCTAAGGGAGTTGCCCAAGACAAATCTAAGATGAAAGAGGTCTTCTTTAAAGATAAGCGAGAAGGTGCTAAAGAGTTAGTTGTCCCAGCTCAGCGCTGGTCACATAGACCACCTCCTCTCAGCCACATTGCAGACTAAACAGAGACATCTTGCACATCACCTAACAGTCTGAAATTACTGTTAGGACTCTGCAGTTGAGTCCTATATCCTTCTATTCTTCAACTTACCTACCTTCCTTCTTTCCTTCCTTCATGGAAAACTTTTCAATCATCTTTGCTCTCTGGTGTTGGGAAAACAAACACAGAGAAGTCACAGTCCTTGTGCAATTTAGTTACGGGGACAAGACATATAGACATTTAACAGAGAACAAAAGGGACGGGCTGCTGGCCAGATTGTGTCCCTGGTGCCTCTCTGTTTCTTTACAACAAAGCTGGGAAGATTTTCTGAAAGGGTGCTCTTTGGATTGGCTCTTGAAAGAAAGGAGGAGGTGTACTGGCAGAGAGGTGGCCTTCCTGGTAGGGAAGGCAGTGAGGTGTCAGGGAAGGGCAATCAACTGAGAGTTAGGAGAACTTGGGATGCATCCAGGCTATCTTGAAGTGGGACCTGTATTTGGTGGGGGAGGTGGCCCAGGGCCTTCAAAGACATTTTCCAGTGCTAATTGTCTATGATCAGTCTATGATTCTGTGGTGTCAGGAATACAGAGAAGTCAGGCTTCTGTTTCTAGTGTGTGTTATATCTCTGTAGCCCAATGGGATTGTGTCCTTCCCAGGACCTTCGCACGTGCCTTTCCCTCTGCCCGGAACTCCTCTGGATCAGCTCTGGTCAATAGAACTTTCTGGGATGATGACAATGTTCTATTACCCTACGTAATCCGATACAGTAGCCACTAGCCAAATATGAATATTGCATACTTGAAATGTGGCTAGTGTGACTGAGGAATACATTTTTTGTTTTACTTAATTTTAATTAATTCCAATTTAAATAGCCACTGCATGGCCCTAGATTTTCTCATGGTTGGCTCCTTTGCGATGTTCAGATCTCACTTCTCAATCACCTTCTCCGAGAAGCTATCCCTTAGGTTTGCCACCTGTGGAAGGCAGAAGAATGCCCCCCACACCAAAGATGTCCATGTCTTAATCCCCAGAATCTGTGACTATATTATGTCACATGGCAAAAGGGAATTAAGGTTGTAGGAAGAACTAAGCTGCTAGTCAGCTGATCTTGAAATGGGAAGGTTATCCTGCACTTTCTGGGTGGGCTCAATTTAATCATATGAGCCTTCAAAAGTAGAAGCAAGTACAGAAACAGTTTGGGCTGGAGAATGAGATGGATGATAAAGGAGGAAGGATTTGAAGTGGTCAAACACTTGCTCAACAGCCTGAATGAGCAAGGATATGGATTCTCCCTTAGAGCCTCCAGAAAGGAGCATAGCCTTCTGACACCTTGATTTCAGTCCTGTGAGGTCCCACCAGACTTACAACCTACAGAACTAGAAGATAATAAATTGGCATCATTTTAAACCATTAAGTTTGTGGTAATTTGAGCAGCAATAGGAAACATCTATAACAGACTAGCTTTGGCCTTCCTCTGCCCAGGCCCCTCAGGAGTGAAGAGTCTAAGAGGGGCCCACCTGGAGCCCCCTTCTGGACCACACTTCAGCTCCCAGGACCATTGGATCCCAGTTCAAGGGCCCTGGGACTGCTCCCAAGGCTGTGTGCCCCTCCGCTTTTAGAGGATGGACAGAACCACAAGAGAACATTGCTTATGCCTATGTTTGGGAGGGAGTGAGGCCAGAGCTGGGACACTGTGCTGCAGTGCCACATGCACCCAGGTGATGTGCGGGACAGAGTGGGGTGAGGGAGCGTGGGAAGAGAAGAAGGTCAGGAGGAGAGCTAAAGGTCAAGCTGGGCTCTGGGCTGCCAGGTTCCAGTGGGAAACTCTAGGAAGCCTGCAGATTTTAAATTCAAACGTGTTTTTTTTGGTCGAGCTGTGAACCTTGTAGGATTTTAGTTCCCTGACCAGGGATCAAACCCAGGCCCTGGCAGTGAGAGCCCTGAGTTGTAACCATGGGACCACCGGACCCCAGACCTGGAATTCTTTATGAGGGTGTATGTGTCCTCATAGGAGGATAGAACATATTTTCATTAATAAATAGCCCGTTACCTGGATCATCCTTTTTCAGTACTTAGACATGTGTCTGGAGCCTCCATTTGTTCAGTCTGGCTCCCATCCATGATGGTCGGGGCAGGGCTATTGCTTTCTCTCTACCAATAGTCATACACCCCCATCCAGTCAGTCTCCCCATCACCTTGTTTTATTTTCTCCACAACACCTAATTCCGTCTGAAATTATTATGTGATTGCTCACATCATCACTGCCTTTCCCCATTAAAATGTAAACTCCAGAGAGCAGGTCTGTCTTGCTTAATGCTGTTTTCCCAGCACCTAGATGGAGTAGGTGCTTAATTGATATGTGTTGGATGAGTGGATGGGCAAATGCATTAAGGAGGAAGGGCCTTGCAGCTGGGCAGAGAGGTTTCACTTTGCATGCGGAATTTGGAAATACAGGTCTTTGTATAAGCTCTGCCACCATCCCTTCCCCACTCTGGAGAATTGGAATAGGAGTCCTTGAGGTCGCTTTAGGTTTTAAATTTCTAAGGTATTCTAGGGAAGGGGGACATTCTAGTGGTTTCTGGTCAGGAGACTCCTATTAGTGACTTTATTAGTTACCTACTGATGTATATCAAATCACCCCACATTTAGCAGTTTAAAGCAACAAACATAGATTATTAAACAGTTTCTGTGGGTCAGGAATTTGGGAGTGGCTTAGTTGGGTGGTTCTAATTCAGTGTCTCATGAGGTTGCAGTCAAGCTGATGGCTGGCTGGGGCTGCCATCATCTGAAGGCTTGACTGGGGCTGGAGGATCATTCCAAGACAGCCTACTCACAAGGCTGTTGGCTGGAGGCCTCAGTTCCTCGCTAGCTGTTGGTGACCAGCCTGGGTTGCTCACCATGCGGACTTCTCCAGAGGGTAACTTGAGTGTTCTCATGACAAAGTGGCTGGGTCTCCTAGAGCAAGTAATGCAAAAGAAAGAGAACAAGAAAGAAGATAAAGTGCCTTTTTTGGACCGCTTTTGAAAGTGACACACCATCACTTTTGTCCTATTTTATTTGTAAGAAATGAGTCACCAAGTCCAACCCACAATGAGGGGTTGGGGGATTAAGCTCTACTCTTTTTTTTGGCTGCACTGTGCAGCTTGAGGGATTAGTTCCCTGACCAAGGATTGAACCTGGGCCTCAGCAGTGAAAGCGTGGAGTCCTAACCACTGGACCACCAGGGAATTCCTTAAGCTCTATTTTTAAAAGAAGGTATATTTGTGGATATATATATATATATATATATTTTTTTTTTTTTTTTTTTTTTGCGGTACGCGGGCCTCTCACCGTTGTGGCCTCTCCCGTTGCAGAGCACAGGCTCCGGACACACAGGCCCAGCAGCCATGGCTCACGGGCTCAGCCACACCACGGCATGTGGGATCTTCCCAGACCGGGGCACAAACCCGTGTCCCCTGCATTGGCAGGCAGACTCCCAACAACTGCGCCACCAGGGAAACCCTGTGGATATATTTTTAAACCATCACAATGACCAAGCTAGGTCTTTCTTCCTTGCAAAGGCTAATCTCCCTCCTTGCTTTTTTTTTCAACCATTACTTCTTGCTTCTCTTGGGTCTTTGAATCTTTCACCGCTTTCTTCCTACCTTGCCTCTCCTATTTCCTCTGGTCATGGAAGTACACAGACACCACCACCCCCGCCCCCCTCTCAGGCCCCCAGCAATCTTACAAGTCCCTTTTTCTCCTAGTTGTCATCCCTCTGGTTCTGGGCTCTGGCCCCTCACTAGCGCCCCCTCCTCCCATCTGCTCTCTTTATCTCACTCTTCAGCTGGTTTCTCCTCCTCCTTCCTCTCTCTGAACATGGACGTTCTCTAATACCCTTTTGTTTCTCGGTATACTCTTGTCCTTGAAACTCTCATTAACTTCTATGATTTTTTTTTTTTTTTTTTTTGTGGTACGCGGGCCTCTCACTGCTGTGGCCTCTCCCGTTGCGGAGCACAGGCTCCAGACGCGCAGGCTCAGCGGCCATGGCTCACGGGTGCAGCCGCTCCGCGGCACGTGGGATCCTCCCGGATCAGGGCACAAACCCGTGTCCCCTGCATCGGCAGGCGGACTCTCAACCACTGCGCCACCAGGGAAGCCCAACTTCTATGATTTTAAGCAACCCTTCTAGGTAGAGATACCCCAAAGCACACTCTTTTCTCAAATTCCATCCCCAAATTTCCTCCTGTCTGCTGTACTTCTCCAGCTGCATACCCCAGAAGCCGCTCAGCCTGCCAAGTCTACATTTAGACCCCCTCCTCCAATCTGCTCATCAGCCCATAATCACCAAGATTCATAACCTCAGGGACTCTGACCCTTCCCTCTCCCCCATTTCACCACTAAGCCCTTTGGATTTCACCACTAAGCCCTTTGTATTTTACCACCAAGACAGTGTCACTAATCTAGTAAGAGAGCCTATGAATTGGTCTCTCTGTCTCCAGGGTACCCGGTCCACTCCTTCCTGCTCAGCATGCCTGAATTGATCCTTATACAGCATGGCTCTGAGTATGTTACTCCCCTGGCTCAAAACCTTTCAAGGGCTCCTCCTAGTTACAGACTTTCAGCTGGGCATCCCAGGTCTCACAGTCTGTGAGATTATGGTGCTTTGATGTTTAACCTCCAATAGGCTTGAACTCCCAAGACCTGAGATGAAATCTTGGATGTGTCACTTACTACTAATGTGACCCTGGGCAAGAAGCCTCACCTCCATGAGCCTGTGGTTTCCTATTTCCAAAAGGGGAATAGCATTACTTCCAATCAGGCGTCTTGAGGATTAAAAGAGATAATGTACATAAAGTTCTTATTCTTGTTCACATTAAACCAGGAGCTACACTGTAGCTGCTATCATTACCATCCCATTTAAAGACACTTAGCAAAAAACACCTGCTGCCAGGTAGGTGCTCAACAAATCACTGCTTTCCCAAGTGTTACTTGAGTGTGTACCTCTGGCATTACTTTTATTTTTAAATTATTTGTTCCAGTTGCTTTTCATTATGACAAGTGACAGGATTTCCAAATGCACATGTTAATACATTTATTATAGATCAGAAGTTGGCAATCTTTTCCTGTAAAGGGCCAGAGAGTGAATATTTTAGGCTAGGAGGGCCATGTACGGTCTATGTCGTAACAGTTCAATTCTGCTGTTACAGTGCAAAAGCAGCCGTGGACCACATGTAAATGAATGGTGGTAGGTGTGTCAAACAAAGCCTTTTAATGGACACTAAAATTTGGATTTCATATAATTTTTACACGTCATTAAATATTCTTCTTCTTTTCATGTTTTCCAATCATTTTAAAAAGTAAAACTATTCTTAGCCAGTGGGTCCTACAAGAACAGACGGTGTGCTAGATTTGGTCTGCGGGGCCAGTTGCTGACCCCTGGCACAGAGTGTTTACTACATTTAAACAATAAACAGAAATTGACTTGAGAATAATATGAAGTAGAGTACAGATGATATGTGGATCTGGAGAATATTCTGACAATGGTGCAAGAATAATCTAAGTTGGTGCAACACATCAATAAAACCGCATTGGCCACAGAGCTCTACAGTCTGGTTCAACCTAGCTGTCCAGCTGCATCTCTTCCAGGGCCCAGCCAAGCCAGGCTTTTGTTTCCCACATACCCTGCATGTTCCCGAGTCCTTTGGTCTGGAACACCCTCTCTGAGTTATTTTTACTCCCAATACTTCTGACACCAAAGGTGTGGAACTCTTCCACACCAGCAACCAGTTCAATTCTCCAGACAACCCCGTCCTGACACTGTCTACGTGGAGCCGGTGTCAGCCCTGCAGGTTGAAGGGCACAGTCCCACAAGAATGCCCTTACTTCAGATGACAGTCCCAAGCACTGGGTCCCCTAAGTGCCCACACTTCTATCAACTTGGCTACAAAGTTGGAGGTTCCCACAACCCCTTACTTTCAGGTTTGACAATTTGCTGAAACGGCTCACAGAACTTAGAAAAGTGCTTTACTTACCATTACCAGTTTATTATAAAGGATATTATGAAGGATACAAAAGAACAGCTAGATGGAGACGTACACAGTATGAGAAACGGAAGGGTCTGGAACACAGGAGCCTCTGTCAGGAACAAAAACCAAATACATATTTCTTGTTTGAACATGATATCACCCCTTCTCATTATGCTCATTAAAATGTCATGTAAGGGCCACATTAAATACCAAGTCTGTTAAAAGCCCTCCAGTGATTCCTCCCTCCCCCACAAATGATATTTTCCCTCCTCTGCCCCTGCTCTTCATGCCCTCTTCTCTCAGTAACAACCTGCTGGCACCTTCATTATTGTACTTGTATTAGAGTTATTTGGCTATTTATCTGACTTAAAACCAAGGTTCTTAAGGGTCTGGGACCTTATCTAGCCAGAACTTGGCAGTACCTGGCATAAAGCAGGCACTCAGAAAGCATTTCTTGAACTTTGTTTCCTTGAATTGAAAATGGGATTTGACATTATTCTGGCCACTGTGTAAACTGACATAATGGAGTGGAAGAGATTAGCTGGTAAAATTGTAGTCAATGGAGCGGGTCTGCTGGGAGGCTGTGGAGGGGAGAGGCCACACACATGGGGCACGGCTGGCAGAGAGTAGGGTTCGGTCTGCAAGGCTGTGCTCCTGGTTTATATCAGTGAAACCTTCAGGAAGCAGGTCTGAATAGAGAGAAAAGTAGGCTTCCTAGAGCTTCCCACGCACCCGAGAGGCTAAGCAAAGAGCACAGAGCAGTTCAACGGCTGATTGTCCCGGGCCCCTGGAGAACCCAGGCCTGAGAAGGGCGTCCCGATACGCATCGTGCCCCAGTTCTGTGGAGTGAATCAGGCTCTGATGCAACTGGCAGTGGGCCTTCATCACGAGCCCAATCTCTCAGGTTCGGTACAGACGAGCTTTGTCATTTCTCTGAGGGAATCACTGCCGTTCCTCTTCCAGGCTCAAAGCAGCCCCCCTGCCCCATCTAGCCCTCATGAGATGACAAGTTAAACTGCTCCAATGACCAGTTTTCATTAGGTAAGGAAGACCGATTAAGCAACGGTGACCCAAATAACCTTAGTGGTACAGATGCTTTTTCGAAGCCAGCGGAAGTCTTGCCAAATTAAAGGATGTCAGGATGAGATACTGTGAATATCAGTTTCCTTCTCTGTGGCAGTGGAGAGGATTAATGAAATGCTTGTGAAGTGCTTTGAAAATTTAAGCTGTTAAGAATTATCGTTCTGTGTAATAGGGAAAAAATAGAATTCTTGGCTCATTAAAGCTCTAATGTTGTAAGCCTGAGTGCTTTTTCCAGGATATCTTTGAAGGCTACATTTTTATTAAAAGAAAGGAAGAACAAGAAAGAAATGAAATGTGTCTATAATATGCATACACACGTGCTGGAAAGTCAGCTGGGTTAATCATTGTTTCTGTTGATTAAGAAATGAGCTGTGAGAAGCTGTTTCTTATTGCGTACCAAAGAGACAGTTACTAGGAATCAAGTGTTCAAACGTGCAGGGACAGTTTCACTAAAATATTAGCAGACACGCACTTGCTTTCTCTCAGTAGGCTCAAGGGATTCAAAGGCTGTGAGGCTGAATGCAGGTAAACATGGAGTTCGATGTGCTCTGATAGCCTTTTCCATCTTAACATAACCACATGAGGTAGACATCCTTCCGCCTTCACTCTGCTGGCAGGTTTGCCCAGGGATGCTTTTGCTTTGTTCCAGATGTCCTGTGATATTCAAAAGCGCGTCATCCTCAGTGGACCCTCGCATCTCTTTCTTCTTTTTTTTTTTAAGACCCCAAATAGCCAAACCAATCTTTTCTTTTTTTAAATATTTATTTACTTAATTTATTTATTTCGGCTGTGCCGGGTCTTAGTTGCAACACGCGTGATCTTTTAGTTGCAGCATGCGGACTCTTAGTAGCAGCATGCATGCAGGATCTAGTTCCCTGACCAGGGATTGAACCCAGTCCCCCTGCATTGGGAGCATGGAGTCTTACCCACAGGACCACCAGGGAAGTCCCCTCAGTTCTCTTTCAATCCACATTGACTGAGGACTTAGACTTCCTTTTTTGTCTGCACCCATTCCCTATTGCTGCTGCAATCAATTACCACAAACGTAATGACTTAAAATGACATAAGTGTATTCTTTTATAGTTCTGGATGTCAGCAGTGTGAAATCAGCCTCACCGGGCTAAAGTCAAGGTGTTGGCAGGGCTAGTTCCTTCTGGAGGATCCAGGGGAGAATGCATTTCCTTTGCCTTTCCAGCCTCTGGAGGCCGCCTGCATTTCCTGACTATTAGAGTAGGCTCTTCCTACTCTTTCCTGGCATCGCCCTGACCTCTGCTTCCCTCCTCACGTCTCCTTCTGTCAACTCTCCTGCTTCCCTCTTTCCCTTACAAGACCCTGTGATTACACTGGATGCACCAGGATAGCCCAGGATAATCTCCTCATCTCAAGATCCTTAACTCAATCATACCTGCAAAGTCCCTCTCCCAACATGTTCACAGGTTCTTGGGGGAAGTTGTGGATGCTTTGGGGGGGGCATTATTCTATCTACCAGACTCCATCTGCCAGCCCCCTTCTGTTGTTTTTTTGTTTTTTGTTTTCTGTCTACTCAAGCCAGGCCCTCTTCTAAATGTTTTACATGGATTAACTCATTTAACTTTCACAATCATCCTAGAAGAGAGGGTCTGTTACAATAGATGAGGAAACTGTGGCAAAAAGGTTAGATTACTTGCTTGGGGTCACTAATTTAGTACTCAAGCCTAGAACTCACAGACTTTGTGTCCTTAAAGACTTTTTATTACCTTTATTGTTTTTAATTATAAAAGTAGTGCATATATATGAGGAAAATAATTCAAATGAAAGTTCCTTTCCTTCTCCTCTACCCCATCTTCATCTGGATCACTCCTCCTAATAGCCCTTTGCAACTTTAGTGCTTCCAGCAGTCACCCTTATACCTTAATATTACACAGACACCTTAATTTTTAAATTAATATAGACAGTTTTAGGTAGTTGTCCAGATAAAATAACATGTACTTTTTACTAATTCTTCTAAAATTATTAAAATGAAAATCCTGAATTTAAAAATTCTCATCAAGGACTTGAGAGCTCTGGAGAAGAATTCATGTATAAACTCTTATAGATCAGTGTACCTTAGTTGAAACGCAGGCATAGAACAAAGAGCGAAGGCCTTGGAGCCAGGCAGGCCTGGCTGTCAGCTTTCACTCCATCTCCTATTGTTAGGTACCCTTGGAAAAGTTACTTTTCCTCTCTGCATTTCAGTTTCCTCATCCATACGATGCTCCCTTCATATGTGTTGTTAATTTTAAAGTAACTAACCTGTAAATTTTAGCACATGTTAGGAGTTCAACAAATGCTAGTTCTTCCAAGAAAGAAGGAACAAATGTCTTCTAACAAAGAATGAAAACATATAAAACAAAAAACATAAACAGATTCCATAGACAGCCAGAGGTTTTTAGGACATGGTCCTTGTCTAATATTTCCTCATTTGCTCAACAAAAATTTTGAGGGCTCTCTATGGCATTGTGCTAGGCCTGGATGGGGACACAATGGTGAATGTGCTGTGCCCCTCACTGCGAAGGGCTTAGTGTACTTCTTAGCACAGAACAGGAGCTCAGCATAGAATTTTTTAAAAGGCTAGCTTCTGATGACTATAAACAAAAGATCTGGATCTGTGGAAATGAGTACATGTGTGTTTGGGGGTCGGGGGGAGGCAGGGATTGTATCAAAAGCGCTGGACAGATGGATACTAATTGCATTTCACTGATTTAAGATTGACATTTGGGATGTAATTATTCTTAATACCACCAATCCCCACAGACCACCAGGTACGTAAAAACCTAAATGATTTTCCAGCTTCTTGCAAAATTTAGTGCCTATTACATAACCTGTTTCGTGAAGAAATAGATTCAATTCAAGGAAAAAAACAGTTCTGGATGAATGCATTTCCTGATCATTGAGGAACTTTTGGCAGTTAGTCCCTATCACGTTTTTGGGTGTTCATGCTGTATCTCCAATTTCTTCTCCACCTTGTTTGGCAGAATTTGTCTTGGATGCTATTTAATACAATCACCAACACCAGACAGTGACTGACTGTCAACAGGTGTGTCTGATAAAGAAAACATTGTTTCTGCTCTGCTTCAGGCATGTCTGACATGTTGAGGACCTGCTTTCCTTTGCAAAGCTGATAGGAATCTAGTATTTGGGAGGGAGGAGTGCTTCCCTGTTTCAGGCCAAGAAAGGCTCTCAGTTTGGCTAGCAGCAGAGCTAAGCTTGGAAGGGAATGCTAATACGTCTTCAGAGCTCTCCACCACAGCTGAATGATAAATGGGTATTAATGGTCTAACGTGAGAGAAGATAGCAGTAGTTTCCTGGGCAAGAGATATGTATGATTGCCTGGAAACAAACACAGCTCATCGACGATCCAGGAGAGATGGCTTTGGCCTTGTAAACTGGTCTGTTATAAAACAATTGTATTGACATTAGACACTTGGAAATCATCTGTACTGTCTTAACTGGTTTTGCCAGCTTTGACGGTGTTATCTGGGATTGCATGTAATCCATGCAAACGACAACTTGCTTTGACTGTATAGAGGACAGCCAGTGTGCCTTGAATGGTACTAGCGCATTCATCAAATGAGTCAGTGAACTAATAGAAGCTTGATGGAAGAGAAGTTTGAGAAATGGGCCTTCCAAAAAAACTCAGGGATTTCAGAGACCCATACAGAAAGCTATCAGTTAGAGCAGGAGAAGGACTTAACAAAGGCAGGATTTATGCTTTGGAAAAAGGGCACCGGTGATTGGGAGAAGGGAGGGTGATGCTAAGTGGGGCTAAGGCTTTGAGCTTTGGGGAGCTTTGGAAAGTTACTGTAGCATTGTATTGTTGTATTGGAGGGACAAAATGGAGTTTAGAATTTTGTATACCTGAGGAATTCCCTGGCAGTCCGGTGGTTAGGACTTTGAGCTTCCACTGCTGGGGCCCCAGGTTCGATCCCTGGTCAGGGAACTGAGATCCCACAAGTGTGGCCAAAAAAATAAATAAAAACCAGAACTTTGTATATCTGAGATTTATATTTATATATATATACACACACACATCTGTATCTATATATACACATTATATAAAATTTGAATTCATATTTCTTAAATTAAGAACACTGGTGGGTACAAAGATCTACATAGGTGTGTCTGAGTGCTCTTAATTTATAGAACAGTTTAAAATGGTCATACAAGAGAATGTGGGAGAGAGGAAGAATGTATGTATATGTGTGTATTTTTAGCAAATTTCCGTGTGAAAGAAACGATATCCAATTTTGAACATGATTCAATTAGTAAAAATCATGGACTAATGCAGTACGTCAAAACACTTTCTACTTATTCCACTCGCTCCTGCTTCATCTTTTGGTACAATCTCTCCAGACATCATGGAAAGACTAGTTGTTTTTGAGAAGATGTCAATGAGTTGGTCTCTAACCAATATTAAATGTCAAGTTACTATGAATTCGAATAAGATCCTAAAATATAGATACTATTATGAGCTCCTGCTTTATTCGTAAGTAGGAAACAGGAAAGTCACGCCGCTTACTATCACTGGAGCCTTTATTATGGGTCACCTACAGGATTAGCACTTTACATTCCATTGGAGTAGATGAAATTGCCATTTGATGTGATTTCAGGCGACCAGGAAGGCTCCCTACCCTGAAATATTTTCCCCATATGGCCTGAAAATATTTGGCACTCATCCTGAAATCCCATCATGTAGAGCACAATTTGGGTTGGCTTTAGAATTTACAAAATGCTTCTTTATAGATTAACTGTCATGGAAGAAGGGTTGCTTCCTTATTCAGAAAAGGATGCCTAGTTACTTCACAGTAGGGCTATTTTCCTTCAAATGTTTAAAACTTATAACAGTGTGTTTGTGTCCCACCCACACCTATCAGCCATTCATACCTTCAGTAGGAATGAACTAAATCAGATTAAGCCCCTCCCAAATCTAGGTAAGATTAGTGGGGATGAAATTATTCTAATGAGCTAGTTTTGCATAAAAGGGAAGTGGGAGAAGGAAGGAGACGTAGTTTCGACTTTTCTACAGGAGAGCAGGCACAAACCAAGCCAAGAAAAGCAAGTGTGAGAATTCCAGAAACAGAAGTTCCTTCTGAGTGGTGACGTGAAATCTCCAACACTTGGTAACTGACGTGTGGCATCTCCAAGGGACACTTTGTCCTGGGCACCCCTGCAGCTCCAAAGAATCCACCAATTTATAAGGTACTCTAGCATCAAAGGAGATAGTGTCATTTTCAGATGGACAAAATGCTGTTGATAAATGGGTATTAATGGTCTAACAGGGAGAAGGAACGGGGATATGAGGGGCCAAAATTTGATTTTGGCAAAGCATAGCATTTGTAATTTTGATTGCCACAAAATAATATGCACTGTAATTTATGGGCAATTCAAAGAATTTTCAAGGGTAATTTTTATTACACTTATTTTTTTCTTTATGGGCAGAGATTAGAACCTAACTCTGGTAAGCTGTGTCACCACTATATGTTATGTACTTTTGTATATACCATATGTTTGCTTTGTGTCTACCTTTTTTAAAAAAGGTAGACTGTTCCTTGGACTTTGATGAGACACAGCTCAAATCTCCAAGGGAGCGGGAAGTATAGTTTGAAAACTTAGGGAATCTGGGACTTTCTCTGGTCTGGCTCCTAGGAAAATACCAGGTTTTCCTTGAGACCAATGTACTTGGCCCTCTCTTTATAAAGAGGTAGTTTTCTCAAAGGTAGAGAGATAGTGTCCCACTGGCTTACATTATCCCATCAAACTTCCCTAATTAAAAAAAAAATTGGGCCTTCCCTGGTGGCGCAGTGGTTGAGAGTCTGCCTGCTGATGCAAGGGACACGGGTTCGTGCCCTGGTCCGGGAGGATTCCACATGCCGCGGAGCGGCTGGGCCCATGAGCCATGGCCGCTGAGCCTGTGCATCCGGAGCCTGTGAGAGAGAGGCCACGGCGGTGAGAGGCCCGTGTACCACACACACACACCAAAAAATTATTTTATTGAAGTATAGTTGATTTATAATGTATTAATTTCTGCTGTACAGCAAAGCGATTCAGTTATACATAAAGATATTTTTTTCATGTTCTTTTCCATTATGGCTTATCACAGAATATTGAATATAGTTCCCTGTGCTATACAGTAGGACCTTGTTGTTTAATCCATTCTATATATAATAGTTTGTATCTGCTAGTCCCAAACTCCCAATCCATCCTTCCGCCACCACACCTCCCCCTTGGCAACCACAAGTCTGTTCTCTATGTTTGCGAGTCTGTTTCTGTTTCATAGATAAGTTCATTTGTGTCATATTTTAGATTCCACATATAAGTGATATCATATGGTATTTGTCTTTCTCTTTCTGACTTACTTCACTTAGTATGATAATCTCTATGTCCATCCATGTTGCTGCAAATGGCATTATTTCACTCTTTTATGGCTGAGTAGTATTCTATTCATGTCTACCTTTTTGATTTAGTTTATTGAGTTCTACCTTATATCTTAAAAATATATACCATATACCATCTTGTAATGCCCAGTTTTGCCTTAATTGAATGGAAATTGAAAAACCTCAAAATAACTGCTGAAAAAGAACCTTTCTTGGTTTTCCTCATTACTTCCTTTACTAGGCCCTGTTCTCTAGAGGATGACTCCAGAGAATCTGCCTCAAGCACGGGTGGGGTGGGGTGGGGCAGGGACTGTGGGGAGTGACCTACCACCTCCTTCCTAAATCCTGGGTTAAGTCCTGGTTTTTTACTTTCCCATCAAGAAACACTGTGCTAACGGTCCCAGAGGAAGAGAGCAGCCACAAAAAGCAAAGTACTAGGTTGAGAACAGAAGTATCAACAGAGACAGTCTACAAGTTTTTTGGGGAAAGCTGGGAACTAGCAGCTTGCGTTAGTACCTAAGAGAACTTTGTGTGCCTCTGGCTTTCAAGCAGAAACTTTTTTTTTTTTTTTTTTTTTTGGTGGTACGCGGCCTCTCACTGTTGTGGCCTCTCCCATTGCGGAGCACAGGCTCCGGACGCTCAGGCTCAGTGGCCATGGCTCACGAGCCTAGCCGCTCCGCGGCATGTGGGATCTTCCCGGACCGGGGCACGAACCCGTGTCCCCTGCATCGGCAGGCGGACTCTCAACCACTGCGCCACCAGGGAAACCCAAGCAGAAACTTTTGAGTGTGTTTTCAGTGGAGTGCCTGCATAAAAATTTCCCTTTTTACAAAAAATTTATTATTTTTGTCTGTGCTGGGTTTTTGTTGCTGCACACGGGCCTATCCTAGCTGCGGTAAGCAGGGGCTACTCTTCATTGCGGTGCGCGGGCTTCTCATTGCAGTGGCTTCTCATGTTGCAGAGCACAGGCTCTAGGCGCTCAGGCTTCAGCAGTTGTGGCTCGTGAGCTCTAAAGCGCAGGCTCAGTAGTTGTGGCACGCGGGTTTAGTTGCTCCACAGCATGTGGGATCTTCCTGGACCAGGGCTCGAACCTGTGTCCCCTGGGCGGATTCTTAACCACTGCGCCACCAGGGAAGCCCTCCCATCTTTTTTTTTTTTTTTTAATTTATTTGTTTATTTACTTTTGGCTGCGTTGGTTCTTCGTTGCTGCACGCGGGCTTTTTCTGCTTGCGGCGAGCAGGGTCTACTCTTCGTTGCGGTGCGCGGGCTTTTCATTGCAGTGGCTTGTCTTATTGCCGAGCACGGGCTCTAGACACGCGGGCTTCAGTAGTTGTGGCTCCCGGGCTCTAGTGCGCAGGCCCAGTAGTTGTGGCGCATGGGCTTAGTTGTTCCGCGGCATGTGGGATCCCCCTGGACCAGGGCTCGAACCCGTGTCCCCTGCATTGGCAGGCGGACTCTCAACCACTGCACCACAAGGGAAGCCCCCTCCCATCTTTTTTAGATGGAAAATCTGATTTTGTATTGCTAGGGAACTTGGACGTAATGGGAGACTATTCCCTGGTGGTTTCTAAAATCTCATATAAAAAGTACCTTTTTGTTTTCACACATAATACTACCTTTATGGAGGCTCTTACATGGAAATCCAGAGTTTGTAAAGGTCTGACACTGGCGTTTGCTCTTATATATACCTTGTACCCGTCAAGAACCGTGAATGACATTTTCCTTTTATTTTTTATGTAAAGACTCTTCAACTAAAATAATCTTTTGTAACTCGTTCCGGTTTTGCTGAAGAGCAGCTCAAACCTAAGGAAGCGTCTTGGACCTCTTCCCCTTTAGGCGTGGGGTCCCACGTCGGTGGCCAAGGCAGCCGGTTTCTTCTTCCTTTGGGAAAGAGTAGAGTTGGGAAGGGCCAGAGGAGGCGTTGTGTGAAACCAGCAAACAAAACAGGAGGGGTGGTAGATACCGGGGCCGCGGCGCGGGACGACCCCTTGGGCCGCGGAACAAAGCCCCGCGGGGATCGCTCAACCGAGGTCCCTGACGCGGCAGGCGAGCGCCCGCTCCTCCCCGGGAGAGGACGGTTGCAGGCAAGAGCGCGATATGCCACCGTTTGTGGGCCGCGATGCGTTCAGTCACAGCAACGGTAGTCGAGGAGCCCAAGCTGTAGCCGCCACCTCGGAACCCCGCACCGCAAGGATTGCAAAACTATCAGCCTGCCGCGCAAGAGCCTCTGCGCCTGCGCGCCCGCGGGAAGCCCCGCCCTCTCCGGGCCGCCGGCGCGCGGGGCCGCGCCTCCTCATGGCGGCCGCCGCAGTGTGTGGTATTTAGCGGGAGCGCGCGGCGGGCTCGAGGACGCGCGAAACGGCGGCGGCGGCCAGGGGGGAACCGGGGCGGCCGTTGCGGGGCGCGCTCTCGAGCGGCGGCGGCGGCGGCCCAGGGTGTCCCGTCGGTGTCGGCACGGGGAAGAGGCGGTGGCGCTGCCCGCGGTGGCCGGGGTTGGCGGCGGCGACGGAGCGCGTTTGAGCCAGGACCGGGGTCCGAGGCGCGCTCTCCGCCCACAGGTAAGTGGGGCCCGGCCTGGAGGGAGGAGCTGGTCGCGAGGGGCTCTGCGGGAGGAGAACTCCCAGGCCCGGTAATGGCGGCGGGCGGGAAGGGCGGCCGGGCCGGGTCGCGCCGCCCGGGCGGGGGCGCGGGCAGCCCCCGGCGCCGGACGCCTTTGTCTCGGCCGGAGCCCGGCTGCCCGGCCGCCGGGCCGAGCGCCGCCCCCCGCCCCTCCCCTCCTCTGCCCGGCCCTTCCCCGCGCCGCGAGCCGGCTCGCCCCCGCCCCCGGCGCCCCGAGCCCCGCAGGCCCGCGCCGGGGGTCTGCCCCGAGAGGCCGGGCGAGGGCGGGGAAGGGCCTCCTCGCCGCCCGGCCCGGCCCCCGCGCGCCCGGGAGGCGGGCCCGGCCGGGGGAGGCGCCCGGCGCGCCCTGCTCCCGGTTGCCGGTCTTTGTTGTGAAGGGTCCCGGGGTGTGCGGCCAACATGGCGGAGGTCAGCTGAGTGCGGGCAGTGGCCAGCCCTTCTCTCCGGCCCCTCCCCGCACCGGTCCGGGGGCAGGACCGGGCGACTCGGCCGTCCTTGGCCTTCCCTGCCTGCCCCCGACCCCGGGAGCGGCCGTCCCCGATTGTGCTGCGTTCTTCCTTTCGCTCCGGCCCGAGCCTTCATTGTGCGGTGGGAAGAATGCAGCCTCCTCCCTTGTTTATGTCGTTAGAGAGGAGATCGCGTGAGCGTCTTGCCAGGGAAGCTCCAGCTTTTTATTGTAAACCTTGCTTTTCCTAGGCTTCATTTGTCGGGTAGTTTGGGGGCCTTTCTCGACTCTCCCAGATTTATAATTTAGGAATGTGGATAATCTGGGCCACAGCGTTGCGTAGGTTTTTCTTTTCCTGTGCCTGGAAAGATTCAGAATTTGTTTGCTCTGACATCTAGAGAAGTCCAGTTTGTGTGTTTGGAAAATCAGATGGTGTAGCTGATTTGTCAAAGTCGTAGAAGCCATGAGCACGGATATAGGACAGTGATCGGACTGACGGTTTCTAGCAGTTGAACATTTACCATTTCTTGATAAGGGGCTGTCAAGGGTAAATTTTTAACTCTTTGCATCAGTTGAACGTTGGGAGCACGACTCTGAAGTCAGACTGCCTGCTTTGGTTCCAGCCCTGCCCCACCGGTTTGTGACCTTGGGCAAGATACTTAACCTCTGTGCCTCATTTTCCTTATCTGAAAAATAGGGGTAATGACAGTACCTACCTCGTAGGACTGTTGGGAGAATTGATGAGATGATAGTAGGCGAAGAGCTTAGGGCTTAGAGCAGTGGCAAGCCCATGGTTAAGTGCTCAATAAATGTTTACTGCTAAGGCTGTTGTTTAATCACTGAATTTGTGAGATTATCTTGGCATGTTGGATATGTTGGAACTGCATAGGCCAGAATATGTGAAATTACATTATAAATCATTAGTGCTTGGGTTTTTCTTTTAATGCATTTTGTTACTTCTTAAAAATGAAAACAAGAGGTTTAGGTGGTAAATGTCCAGGCATTTGGAGATGATGGCATTGGGAAATTTCTATAGTAAGACATTTGGGTAGGTCTTGTGTGGTCTGGAATTTAAAAAATGAAATTCATGGGTCAGTTTGCTTTTGAGGACTTAACTAACTTGGCAGAGTGGAACAGTGAGTCTCTTTGAGTGTTAGGTGTCTGTGGTGTCACCATCTATTTTGGACATTACTGAAGAGCAGAGTGTAGTATGGTGATAAATGTAATGGTCTGGTAATTTTATCAGGCAGATATTGGCTCAAATTGGGGAGGAGAGGATGTTAGTTAGCTGTTAGGAGAACGTCGTGACAAGTAGATTTTGACCTAAAAAGGAGTATATAAATTATGTAATTTTTTGTTCTGGAAATTAAAGATACAGATTTTTGTGATCTGGAATAATTAGTTGCAACCCTAAAGTTGGCTTTGCCAAAATATTTTCTTTAGATATATTATAGACTTGCTGTACCTGACCCCTCTTGACACCGTTCCAGCATAATTTAGTAACATTTAATAATATTTTAAGCTGAAGTATAATTGATAGATATGGAACTTTTCAAGATAAGTATTACACAAACTACAAATTCAGAAATTTAATTCAATTCAGTGTAATGTGTTCTCCCGATAAGCTTTGGGAAATTCTTACAAAATTGTTGTAGAGCAATATTCTTTAGTATCTGTAATTAAAAAGAATATTAGGCTACAATTAATTGGAGTTACAAAAGAAATATCTAGCTATGGCAACAATGACATAATATGAAGAATAGGATTTTATTTTCAGCTTATACAGTGTTTTGAAAACAGGTCTTACATAAGGATGGTAACAAAGTAAGTTTAGTAACTTTGCAAAGCAACCACTTAAAATTGTATTTTAAAGCAGTTGATTTACTTGATTTCTAGAGATTGAAGGTTTTTCTTGGCTTAAGAGATCTGTTACACAGTTTCAGTTATAATTATGGAATGTCCATGCATACCTTATAAAAATGTTTAAATTTTGGTTAATTTTGGTCTAGACCTCATTACAAACAAAATCAATATGTGAAAACTGCAGATTTCCTACCCTTCCTTCCCCTGCCCCAAAAAAAAACCAGCAACTGGGTATAAATTTTTCCTCTCTAAAAAGCATCCTTAATGGTTTCTTTTATTTCTTTTATTTTTTTAATTTATTTTTTTAAAGGTCAAGTCTTTTATTTATTTATGGCTGCTTTGAGTCTTCATTACTGTGCATGGGCTTTCTCTAGTTGCGTCGAGTGGGGGCTTCTCTTGTTGTGGAGCACGGGCTCTAGGTGCGTGGGCTTCATAGTTGTGGCATGCAGGCTCAGTAGTTGTGGCTCGCGGGCTCAGTAGTTGTGACCCACGGGCTTAGTTGATCCGCAGCATGTGAGATCTTCGTGGACCAGGGCTTGAACCTTTGTCCACTGCGTTAGCGTGCAGATTCTTAACCACTGCGCCACCAGGGAAGTCCAGTGGTTTCTTTTAAATAGAGATTTTTCTAATGCATTTTGAATCATCTGGTTTTCCATGGCTATAGTTACTAGAGCTTCTGCTGCAAAAGGGCAGGGATTGTGGTTTTTTATTCCTATATCCTCAGTGCCTAACACTCAGTACAGACTTGTTTCCTGACCTACTACTTCTGTATTCGTATGACACTCAGATTTCTTTGCTGTGAAACTTAGACCCATGTATTCTCTTGCTCGCAGGTCATTTTTTTTTATGATTATTTTTTAGAGGAGTTTTAGATTCACAGCAAAATTGAACAGAAGGTTCAGAGATTTCCCGTGTACTCTGCCCCACTCCTGCATAACCTCCTCCATTATCAACATCTTCCATCAGAGTGATACATTTGTTACAACTGATGTACCTACACTGACACATTCTTACCCATAGGTTATGGTTTACATTATGGTTCACTCTTGGTGTTGTGTATTATGAATTTTAACAAATGTATGATATGTACCCACCATTATAGTATCACACAGAATAGTTTTCACTGCCCTAAAAATCCTCTGTGGTCTACCTATTCATCCCTTCCTCTTTCCTAACTTCTGGCAAGCACTAATCTTTTTACTGTCTCCATAGTTTTGTCCTTTCCAGAGTATTATGTAATTGGAATCATACAGTATGTACCCTTTTCACACTGGCTCCTTTCAGCTAGTCATATGCATTTAAGTTTCCTCCATGTCTTTTCATAGCTTGATAGCTCAGTTCTTTTTAGCGCTGAGTATTATTCCATTGTTGGGCATGTACCAGTTTGTTTATCTACTCACCTACCAGAGGACATCTTAGTTGCTGCCACGTTTTGGCAGTTATGAATAAAGCTGCTATAAACATCTGTGTGCACGTTTTTGTGTGGGCAGAAGTTTTCCGCTCCTTTGGGTAAATACCGAGGAGTATGATTGCTGGATCTTATGGAAAGAATATATTTAATTTTGTAGTAAACTGCCAAAATGCGTTTCAAGTGGTGGTACCATTTTCCATTCCCACCAGCAATGAGTGAGAGTTCCCGTTGCTCCACATGCCCACCAGCGTTTGGTGTTGTCAGTGTTCTGAATTTTGCCATTCTAAAAGGTATGTGGTGATACCTTATTTTTGTTTTAATTTGTGTTTCCCTGATGACAAATGATGTGGAGCACCTTTTCATGTGCTCTTTTGCCATCTGTGTATCGGATGAGACGAGGTGTCTGTTAAGGTCTTTTGCTCATTTTTTAATTGGCATGTTCGCTTTCTTGTTGAGTTTTAAGATTTCTGTGCTGCATTTTGGATAATAGTCCTTTATCAGAATTGTCTTTTGCAAACATTTTTTCCCAGTCTGTGGTTTGTCTTCTCATTTTTTTTTTTTAACATGTCTTCTCATTGTTTTGACTGTGTCTTTCCCTGCACGTCATTTTCCACTTTCACATACCAAGGTACTTCAAATTTATGTGTCTAAAACTAAAACCTTTGTTTCCAACCATACAAGGCTGTCATCCTCTGTATCCAGTGAGTCATAGAGCCCTGAGTTTTCTACTGTCTGGTTATCTCAAATCTGGTGTTGCTTCTGTCTCTCACTCATTTTCACATGTACGTTCAGTCCTTCTCTTTTACTTTCTAAGTGTCTATCTGCTTTCGGTCTCTGCCTCCTCCCTTCAGTTTTTCCCACTGCCATTTAAGGGAGCTTTCTAACATAGGTGACTTAAGGCCTTCAGTGTAAAGTCCCAAGTTCCTTGACATAGAGATAGTAAGTACACAGACCCTTCTGGAGCTGGCTTTTGTTACTTTCCTGTCATTTTCAACTGTGTACTTGCAAGTGCCTGTGTGCACCATATTTTGTCTTCCAACTAAGTAAGCTCTGTAATCTCAGCCTAGACATCACTTAGCTGAGGCACTCTTCCTGGATCTCCCCACCTTGAATTGGATGTCCTCTTTCCGTGTTCCCATAGCACTTTCTGCTTGGCCCTACTACAACCATATCCTCCTGAGCTATGATTTTTCTCTACTACTTTGCTTCCGCAGGTATAGACCGCAGTCTCTATGAGGACTTTGCCTTGATCACCCTTGTTGGTCTAGAGTTTAGCACTGTTGCTGGCGTGTAGTTGGTGCTCAGTAAATATTTATTGAATGACTGATACCTTCTCAGTGTTCAATTATGCTCTTCTAGCCTTATCCTCCAGCATTTCTTCTTTGCCATATCTGGTTAAACTGGATTCTTTTTGTTTCTTGAACATTCACCACACTTAAACACCTCTGTGCCTTTGCTCATGATTGTACTTGATCTCTCGCTACTTTGGGCACATGACTTAACCTCTCCAAGCCTTAGTTTCCACTAGCATGTGAACAGCCATGAAGCATATTGCTGCTCCTTGCTCTATGTCCTAAAGCTAGAGTAGCAGTGTAGCTCAGTGGTTAAGAGCCAGATCTGGATGTGTCTCTTGCCTCTATCACTTACTAGTGTGTTTATGATTTTAAGCTCAATGAGAGCAGAGACACTGCCTAAAAGCAGGGACACTTGCATTTAAAAGCACATTACTTAACACAGAGAAAGTGCTTAAATAATTTTAAAAATTAGTTATTTAATTTCTCTATTACCACTTACATTCTAGTAAGGGAGAAAAGAATTACAAATTGTGGTATGTACTGTAAAGAGTAAAGAGTAGTGGTGGGAGGGAGACTTGCTGTGAGAAGTGGTGATATTCAAGCTACCTTAAAAGGATAAGGAGCTAGTCCTTTGAAGGAGAGAAGGAAGAACATCTCAGATTGAAGGAGCAGCGGAGGTGAAGGCCCTGAGGCAGGAGTGAACATGGACTGTTCCAGGAACTGAGAGAAGAGAGTGTTTCTGGAGCAAATGGATGAGGGGGAGAGATAGGCAAGGATCAGATCCTGCAGAGTCAAAGTAAGGAATGTGAATTTAAGTGTACTGAGAAGGCATCAAAAGATTTTAATTAAATTAGTAACATAATCTGCTTTTAACTTTTAAGATTGCTTTAGCTGTTTGGAGAATAATTGGTTAGAAGGCCATTTCTTTGATCAGGAAGTATCGTAGTTGATTATAACCTGGATTAAGGTGGTGGCTGTGAAGATGAAGAGAAGTGGATGGATTTGAGATGTATTTTGGGGACAGAATTAACAGGGCTTGCTGATGGATTAGATATGAGAGGTGAGGGAAGGAAGGAATTAGGTTGTTTCTGGCATGAGTAATTGTGTGGATCATGGTGCTATTTACCAAGAATGGAAAAACTAGAGGGGGTGGGGGGTGGTGGTACAGATAGCAATAAAACTCAGAAAATGGAAGGATAGCAAATAAACTCAAAGTTCTGATATGTTGGATTTAAGATATCTATGAGACATCCAGAATGATCCAGTGAGGCAGAAGGAATATCACAGAAGCCAGATGGGAGATAGTAGAGCATGTTCGGGTGTTAGGAAATGGTCCAGTAGAAAAAGAGGGAGACATTGATGTGAGAAAGGGATAATAGAAGGAGTATGAAGTCTGAGAAGGTGACAGGACACTGCCCAAGGGCCTGGGTCACTTCTTCCATTCTAAGGGGAGGAAAAGGAAGTGGTAAGTCAGCATTTGATGGCTTCTGTTGTATTTTCTAAACGAAGTATGGGTGAAGCCATCGGTTGAGTATTTATAGTTAGTGATTACTGTACTATGGTGGGTTAAAGACATAGTAGAGAGACATATATTGAGAAACTGAGCAGAGGGGAGGAGAGAAGAGATTCTGTGATGTGTTTACCAGCTATGACACCTGATACTTATTGTTCTCAGGAGATTCTAGAATACCTAGAGCAATAGTGTTACTTCCCCCCCCCAGTGTAAACTTTTTTGATGAAGTGTAGGATAACTACATATAGAAAAGTGCTCAAATATTAAGGATACAGCTTGATGCATTTTCACACACTATCATGACCAGCTCCCATGTGTCCTGTTACTTTTATTTTGATTTTTGGGTGTGTGTGTGTGTAAATCTTCAGGAACTCTAGACTGAATGATATATCAATAGATAATACAGTCCATTTGGGGGTCAATTTATTCTCTAGGTTTGAGCCACAGTGACCAAAATGATATTGGCAAAGACCTTTTATTAGGTTTGAGGTTGGCCAGTCATGTTGAACTTACTTGTGGCTTTTGATTTTATTTTGAATAGTAGGGGATTGGGAGCACATGGAACTAGAAAGAGAAGTGGAGGAAAAATCTTTGGAGAACTAATTTATATTTATAAAGCAGATATTGCCAGTGAGAAATAGTCTCTTAGAAAATTAGAAAAATTTAATGCCAGTCTTGAATTTTATAGGAAGTATTATACTGTACTTGTTATAGTTATTATTGTCATGTTGACAGGCTTAGGTAGTAATGGTTGATACAGTGAAATTAAGTACACTGTACACTACATTTTTTACTTCAATTTTTGGTTTAAATGAAGTAATCTAATTGTTAAAAACTTGCTTTTTCCCCCTTTGTATTTTACCTTTTAGCTCCTTTGAACTCAGCTGAAGTTGAGTTGTGGCTTTTTTGTTTGTTTTTGTTTTGTCAGAGTCCCTGATTTAGTTTTGTTAGGGACAGCTTCAGATATCTTGTTAATACAGATAGTTCTGAGTTAATCTCTGTAGACTGTGTTCTTTTGATTTTGCTTGGAGAGGTGAGCAGATAAATTTTGTCTTAGAATTAACTTTTAAAATGCTAAATTTAGGTATTTTTTATAAGTATAAACTAAAATATATACATATTTGAAATATGTGGGTTTTAAAAAATGTGAATAAGCTGTTTTTTAAATAATTTTTTCCCTATAAGTAAGTATTCATCTATTTGAGGCATTTTAAGAAAAAAACTAAGAAAAAAAGAATGCAGTAGGCAAAATCAACTCTTGATCTCTCAGTGTTTAAATTTGTGTATGAAGTCACTAGCAATTCATTAGCAGGAAAGTGTGGGGACACAAAATATGCACTAAAATTTAATTATTATTAATCACCAAAGTAATATAAATGTTTTATGGAACATTTGAGAAATGCATACAGAAATGCAGCCCCCACCTTCCTCATGATTGTTCATAATGTGATAATTGAAAAGTAACCATTGTAGACATTTTGGTGTAGTTTCTAGTCTCTGTGTTCCACATTTTTTTGAGACAGCCATAGACATTTTAAAGTCCGTTTCTTTGATCTGACTTAAATCCTTGTAGATATTTTCCCATTAATGATTACCACTTGTCAGTAACTATACATGTTTGAACTGCATAATTCCAAATGATGAAGTTTGTGCTTACGGTCTATATCCTTCTGTTCTTGATATTTTGTGTACTTGTAGTTAGGTGGTCCCATCTCTGTTCTCTGTGATTTCTGGTTCTAAACTTGACCTCCTTTCCCCCTTCTCTAAACCCTTACCTTAAGTCTTTAAACCACATTCTGCAATTCGGATGTCCTTCTGGTTTCTTTTCTGTCCCATTACATGGTATGTACACACATGAGTACATATATAAAAATAGACAGCTATGTCAATGTCCATATTTACTTAATTCTTTTTTTCTCTTTTAACATAAATGGGATTGTAATATATCCTGTGGGCTTGTTTTTTTCCTCCACCTGTTTAAACAGTTTGATTCTTATATGTTAGTAGTTATGAGTCTATCTTTTTTAAAAGAAAAAAAAGGCAGCATCATGTTCTGTTGTATGGACCATAATTTAATCACTTTCTTAAGCTAGGGCTGTTTTCAGTTTATTTGCTCTTACAAACAGGACTGCTGTAGGCATCCATATGTATACAGCTTTGCCAATGTGTAAATCGTTGGATAGACTCTTGGAAGAGAAACTACTGGGTCAAAGAGTATTCAAACTTTATATTTTGAAACAAGCTGCCAAATCTTATTAGAAGCCTTCACAGTGGACATTTCCAACAGTGTAGGAAAGTCTGTTTCTGCACATCTTATGTAATACTTGGAGTCAAATCTTTGGAAACAAATTTATAATTTTTTAAGTAATGCATGCAGTTTGTGACAGTTCTCACATCAAGTTTTTGAATTTCTTTTTCTTTTAGTCTAAAGAGTTTTACATGTACAATAATTAAAAATCAAATATTTCACTAGGCTTATTTTTTAAAGAAAAACTCCCTGCCCCTACTCCTCTCCATGATCTAGGGGATGTAAATAATGTTTTGAAACCTTGCATCGTTATTCTGCCCTCAATACTTTTAGGATGATTTGGTTGGGCACAGAATTTCTAGAATGTTAATTAATCGTTTTCTTTGTGGATTTTAAAAAGTATTGCTCTGTTGCATCTAGCTTTGGATATTACTGCTCAAAAGTCCAAAGCTCTTTTGCCTTCTAATTTATTTATTCATCTAACAAATATTTATTGAACCTGTACTGTGTGTCAGGCATTGTTTTAAATGTTTGGGACACATCATTGAACCAGACAGATTCCCGTTTTCCAGGTGGTGAGGGGGGCTACAACAACAAACATAATAAGTAAATTGTATAGCCTGATAGAAGGTCATCCATTTTACTGACAACAACAGAATAGAAATGGAGGAGGGGAAGGGAAGAGGAAGAGAGGTAGAATGGGCAAGGATTAGGAGGAGGGGTCAGTGGGCACAGTGCTGGGCACTGTTTTAAATAGAGGGAACAGGGTAGGCCTCATTGAGAAGGTAATATGCAAGCAAAGATTAGAAGAAGGTGAAAGAGTTAGTCATATGGGTGTCCAGGAGAAAAGTATTTTAAGGTAGAGGCCCAAAGGAGCAACCTAGCCTTATGGAACAAGGAGGCTAGTACAGTGAGTGAGGGAGAAAGAGGTAGGAGATAAAGTCAAAAGAGTAATGGGACACATCATCATATTGTGTAGGGCCTTATAGGCTGTTGTAGGATTTATCTATTACCTGCACATGGGAGATTTTAATGGATTTTTTTGATTGCTGTGCTTGGAATCCGCGGGTGGGGTGGGAAACAAGGGTGGAAGCAAGGAGACTGGTTAGAAGGATATTGCAGTAATCCAGTTGAGAGATAATGAGGCATAGACTATATAATAGTAGTAGAGGTAGTGAGGAGTGGTTGGATTCTGGATATAGTTTTCAAGGAGGTACAGTAAGATTTCCTGGTGGTTTTAGATACAGGATGTGTAGAGAAGAATCAAGGATGACATGAAGGCTTGAAGGCTTTTGGACTGAGTATCTGGAAGCATGGAGTTTCCATCAAGTGAGGGGAAGGCTATTGGTTGAGTAGTCTGGGAGAAGGTAAGGAGTTCAGTTTTGGCCACCCCGCTGTAGGAATGTCTAGGAGGGTGTACACATCTGGGGTTTAAGACACATCTGGAGGGTTTTTGTATATAAAAATCTTGAAGTCCGTGGCAGTATCAGTGGAATTTTAAAAATACAAGAGTGAATGAGATCACCAAAGTGAAGAAAAGTGGGCCATGGACAACTCCCAAATTCAAGACTTTGGGGAGAAGAGCAGGAATCACTACCAGGCAGGAGCCAGTGATCTGATCAAATCTGTCAGATGTTGGTGACAGCTCAAAACTTACAAATTAAATACAAACAAAACTACAAAACCAGTAAAATTCAAATTATACTAATTATGAAAGTATTGAATACTGCCTGCTAAATTGAAGTCTTGAAACAACATGAGTTATGGAATTGACTATTATGCTGTAAGTTCTTTTTGAGTTGAGCACACCAAAATTATCCCATATGTTGTGGTCACCAGATGATGCATTTTCTTACCAATGTGTAAGTGCTTCAGTGAAAACCATGATGTCATTTGGGCTTCACTTCACACAAATGCATCATTTATATATTAGGTCCCCCTCTGTATTTCTCTTTAGCCTCCCATAATTAGAGTACTGTAGTACCAACTTGGAGCTAGTGTGACCATAAATGTAAATAGGAACATTCATTTACATGGCTAACAGGTGGATTCAGATGATTCAGAATGTGCTAATGCTGTTTTTTAGATTATTAAACACAGGAAAATAAAACAAATTTTTGTAGAGAAATGTGGCACCCACCCCGAGAACAGAATCTTAGTTTGAGGAAAATTAGAGTCTAAGTTAATTCGTGTGTTATATCCTTATTTGAAATAACTAAAATGATTTGGTTAGAATTTCAGATGCGATGCTTATGAAGACACAGATTATAACTCCTTCAAAGGAATATAATTTCTTTTGAATAAGGCTCCATGAATTTTTTAATATGGCATTTCCCCCTATAAATTCCATTATTTTTCTGCAGTAGTAGTAAAGAGCTATCAATATCAGTGTATTGATATTAAGACTCCGGTGTGACTTTTTACCTCATTTCTTTAATTTCTTCGTCTCAAGCAATGTGTTCTTTTCTGTTTAGCTTAGTTATCACCAACTCTTCATAGGTTATTACCAATTTAGATATGCTTAAAATTTTTGTTCTCTGTATTTATGTGTGTGTTTACTTACCGTTATTTGTCAGGAAAAATGGGAAGATGAATGTTACAGTGCAGAACTGGGTACAAGATATTTTATGAGGAAGATTTAAAAAGCATAGCTTAACATCAAGATGGAGCAAAAGAGCAAAGATCTACTGGAATGTGTGACAATTTTACATCCTAAGAGAATATAAAACATAATCAGGGTAGTGAACAGTTGTATTCAAACGTGGACGTGTAACTAAGTGAATAGTATTTGGCTGCTTTTATCTAGACACTGTGAGCTTTGGTTATATCGCAGTAGTGACTGTGTTGTAATCATGACTGACATGGTTTCAGTAATTTCAAGTGAATTCCCCAAAATTCTATTTAGTGATATGTGGTAGGACATAAAGTTGAGAGCCTATTTTTGACCCTCTTCCTGCTTCTTTTACTCTTTTACTCTTTTCTTTTCTTTTTTTTTGGCCGCACCATGTGGCATGTGGGATCTTAGTTCCCCAACCAGGGATTGAACCCGCACCCCGTGCAGTGGAAGTGTGGAGTCTTAACCACTGGACCGCCAGGGAAGTCCCCTGCTTCTTATATATTTCTCTGCTCTTACCTCTCTTCTCGATTCTTTGCTTTGATTTAATGTCTAATGGTTTAATGGCTGTTAGATTATACCACTTTGATACAGAAAATTTCAAAAAGCAACTTACTTGCTATGACTACAGTTTTAACTTAAAGAATTTAGGGGACTTTTTTTTTTGGTCAATTTTTATAAACATTGAAGATTAGTTGGATGCTAAGTTGAATATTCTGTGCCAGAGTGAGAAGATTATACATACTTTTTTTTAGAGTTATTTGAAAGAAAATAAGATTCAGGAATGAAGCAGTCTGGCTCTGTTCTTATTACTTCTTAATTTTTCTGATCTTCAATTTCCTCATCTGCAAAATGGAGATACACCCTTCTTTATGAGTCTTAAATAAAGACTGTATATGAAGCTGCTGACATGAAGCCTTACAGGTTGGTAGATGCTCAGTTTGAAGCTTCTTCCATAGCAAACTCTGTTATCTTTATCATGTTTCCGACAGTCCCAAGTTGAGGTTATGAAAATGAACACAGTACGTTGAAACAACAGTTTTCAGTAAAATCCTGTATAATCTGGGTCTTTTTTTTTTTTTTTTTTTTTTTTGCGGTACGCGGGCCTCTCACTGCTGTGGCCTCTCCCGTTGCGGAGCACAGGCTCCGGACGCGCAGGCTCAGCGGCCATGGCTCACGGGCCCAGCCGCTCCGCGGCATGTGGGATCCTCCCAGACCGGGGCACGAACCTGTGTCCCCTGCATTGGCAGGCGGACTCTCAACCACTGCGCCACCAGGGAAGCCCTAATCTGGGTCTTTTTAATTTAGTGATTCCTTGCAGGGTTCCTAGTATGGCTCTGTGAACATCACTGAGTGTGTTGTTAATAATATACCAAATGTTCCCACATACTTGATCTCAGTTAAAGTCCAAAAATCTTGTTGTTAGTTTTATTGTTTCACAAATGAGCAACTTGAGACCCAGGATATTGTAGTTTTGCCCAATATCAAAGTAATTAATATAGGTATATGCATAGGTATATTCTTAAGGTAGGTTACCAGTGGTGCATTACTAAAAAATGAAACTACTACCTAGGAATGAATGGGTTTATGGAACTGTGATGTCACAAACAAATGTTTTGAAAACTTAGAGAACTGGTATGAAAATATATTCAATTTTTTAGACTGTGTTTATGGTGATAAAATGATTTACTTCACCATATAGTGTTGTTATTATTTTTTAAAACAGACTTTATTTTTTTAGAGCAGTTTTAGATTCACAGCAGAAGTGAACAGAAGATACAGAGATTTCTTGTATTCACCCTGCCCCATCATTATCACCCAAAGTCCATGGTTTACATTAATGGTTCTCTCTTAGTGCTATATATTATATGAGTTCTGACAAATGTATAATGATATGTACCCACAACTGTAGCATACAGGATAGTTTCACTGCCCTAAAAATCCTTTGTGATCCACCTCTTCATCCCCTCCCTGCCCAGTCTCTGGCAAATACTGATCTTTTCACTGCCTCCATAGCTTTGCCTTTTCCAGCATGTCATATAGTTGGAATCATACAGTATGTAGCCTTTTCAGACTGGCTTCTTTCACTTAGCAGTATATATTTGTTTCCTTCATATGTTTTTGTGGCTTGATAGCTCATTTTTTAAAATTTCTGAATTATATTCCATTGTATGAATGTATCACAGTTTACCTCTTCACTATAGGAAGACATCTTAGTTGCTGCCACGTCTTGGGAATTATGAATAAAGCTGCTGTAAACATCTATGTGCAGGTTTTTGTGTGGACATAAGTTTCCAGCTCCTTTGGGTAAATACCAGCGAGCATGATTGCTGGATCTTATGGTAAGAATACGTTTAGTTTTGAATAAACTGCCTTCCAAGTGGCTGTACCATTTTGCATTTCCACCAGCAATGAATGAGAGTTCCCGTTGCTCCACATGTCCACCAGCATTTGCTGTTGTCAGTGTTCTGGATTTTGCCATTCTAAAAGGTGTGTGGTGATACCTTATTTTTGTTTTAATTTGTATTTCTCTGATGACAAATGATGTGGAGCACCTTTTCATATGCTCCTTTGCCATCTGTATATCTGATGAGGTGAGGTGTCTGTTAAGGTCTTTTGCCCGTTTTTTAATTGGCATGTTCGCTTTCTTGTTGAGTTTTAAGAGTTCTGTGCTGTATTTTGGATAATATAGTCCTTTATCAGATATGTCTTTTACAAACATTTTCTCCCAATCTTTGGTTTGTCTTCGCATTCTCCTGACTGTTGCAGAGCAGACATTTTTACTTTTAATCAAGTCCAGCTTATCAATTGATTCTTTCCTGGTTCATGCCTTTGGTGTTTCTGAAAAGTCATTGCCAAACCCAAGGTCATCTAGATCTTCTCCTGTGTTGTTATCTTCTAGGAGTTTTATAGTTTTGTATTTTACGTTTAGATCTGTGATCCATTTGAGTTAATTTTCGTGAAAGGTGTAAGATTTGTGTCTAGATTCCTTTTTTTTTGCATGTGGATACTCAGCTGTTCCAGCACCAATTGTTGAAGACTCTCTTCATTGTGTTGCCTTTTGCTCCTTTGTCAAAGATAAGCATAGTGTGTTGTAAAATAGTGTTATTTAAAGTGAATTTTAAATCTTAGTTGTGAATTCACTCTCTTTAATGTTATAGCAAGTAACAGATATATTCTACCTTAGGGGTCATCAGGGATGAGTGAGTTGTGGTTGTATACATGCTATTTCTTTTATTTGGAATCTTTCATACTGTTGTACTTGATTTATTCATTCCTTCCAGAAATATTTGAGTACCTGGTCTGGGCTGGGTACTGTCCTAGGTGCTGGAGATAGAAGCATGAGCAAAATAAACAAGGTCTATGCTGATGAAGTTTATATTGTAGTACAGAGCTCTTGAACCAGAAGTTAGTGGTTCAGGGATCCTGGGAGTTCTCAAGACCCTTTGAGGGTCAAAACTTTTTTTCACAATAATGAGACATGAGAGTAAAGTGAGGTTCCCAGAGGCTACATGACATGTGGTATCTTCACAGATTAATTGCAGAAGCAGATATTAAATATCCAACAGTATTTTTTATTGCATCAGATATTAAAAAGATTTGCAAAAAATGTAAAACATAAACACTCTTCTCCCTTTTATGGAAGATAGTTATTTTTCATAAACATTTTATGTAATAGATTTTTAATTGTTTTGTAAAAAATGTGATGGTAATTTTAACATAAATATTTTTAAAGTTCTTGGCTTGAATTTCTAATATTGTAAATATTAATACATATAAACCACATTGACAAAATGCTCTTTTGGGGTCCTCAATAATTTTTTAAAACTTTAAAGCAGTAAAGACATTTTTTTCTTAAATGGCCAGATAGGTTTAGCTTTAGGAGTCATAGGATCAACTTTTTATTTAACTCCATCCTTGAAAGCAGTCACAGATAATATGTAAATGAATGGGCTTAACTATGTTCCAGTAAAACTACTTACAAAAACAGGCAAGTGATCTGTAGCTGTAGTTTGCCAGTTACTGGTGTAAAGGGTTCCTGGTACCAAAAAAGTTTGAGAATTGCTGTTATCAGTGAAAAGCTGGTATTGTGGAGAGAGAGACGGGCAGAAGACAGACAATAAGTAAGTTATTTAGTAAGAGAATTTCATATGGCAAGAGATAATATGAAGACAGTAAGAAGGGTGATCTGGCCTTTAGAAATAAAGTGATCAGGAAAGGCCCCTCTAAGGAGCTGACGTAAGGTAACTCTTATTTTTTCAGGTTTTATCTCCCATCTTTTTTTTTTTTAATCTCTCCTGGCTACATTGGGATCTCTCTTGTGTTGGGAGCGAAAGCAAGACAGTTGAATCTTATTAAACTTAAATTCAGAAAAGGTTAATTTTTCAAGTTGAATTAGAAAATATCCAAAGCATATCTGCTTTGAAAGGATCTAGGAAATTATAACATATTGCCCAGATTAGAACACTGACCTACTTTATACGACATCTAGCAAGTTAACTTCTCTGTATCATTTTTCTCTTCTGAAAATGAGAGAGCTGGTTAACATCTTTTCCAAGTCTAAAATTTTTCATAATGTCTGTTTGCCTAGGATGCCATTTGTCACCTCTTCTAAGTCCTCCTCGATAGATAGCTCCAACTTCCTTTTTTTTTCTTTTTTCTTAAAGTAGTTCTGTGATCTGAAATATTTATTTTGAAATCTATTTTCCTGTCTATAATGCAGGGGGTAAATGCTTAACCTGGAAGCTCATTGAGGACAATACCTGGTACATAAGTATGCTTATTAATAAATATTTGGGGCAGCTGTTTTAGTGAGAATGGAGGAAAGTCCCTCCTCTGCCTCAGTATTTAACTTGCTGACCCTGGAACCATTTAGGTTATAGCAGTAAGAATGAAACCAACCAACAATGAAGCTCCAATGAGGGACATGAAAACTTTAATAGAGGGGTTAAGGAAGTACAAGAGCAATGCAGTATGAATTTATGTGGCCATTCCAGCTTCAGGGAAAGGAAGGGGAAGTAGCCGTTCCTGCCATCAAACTCTCTGTTCCCTTGTTGGAAATTGAGGATCTACATAATTAAATTCTTTAGCATACCAAGAGATAGGTAACTTTAGCAAAACCAAATTTATGAATTAGAATTTAATGAGTTCTCTTGGAATGCAGTGCAAAACAAAGATTGGAATTATGAGAAAAAAATATATAAGTGACTTGAAGATAGATCCAGGAGAGTCAGTATCAGGATTATGTGAAGAAAAGAACTGAGTAATGGTAAGAGTCGAAGAACAATTAGAAGAAAGGTCCACAAAGGTAAAAGACTTGAGTCTTGGGATTGAAAATATTCACCTCGTGTTTGGCAAGTGCTGATGGCATGTATCTAGATGTTTTGATGAAAATTTCTTCCAAAGATAAGAGTCTTAGAAGCTACCTGTCAGGGTAAAAAAGGTTACCTGCAAATGAATGAAAATAAAAATGACATTAGATTTTTCATCTACATAGTTACATGTCAGAAGACAGCAGAATTTATGTAGTTCTAGGGGTAAAGGGTGTGAACTAGAATTCTAAGCTTGTGCAAGAGCTTCAGATTGTTAAGACTGAGACTTAATTGCTTACATGCCCTTTCTGAAAACTTTTTTGAGGTACTATGGCCATACCAAAAAATGAATCATAATTAAGGATTCAAGGGGAAGAAAAAGATGGGTATTTGTCTTATGATATAGTTGTGAGAAATGAAATCAGAATGTTTGCAGTTAGGTTTAAATGATTGTTTTGACAAAAGTTTTGAAGTTTAGTACAGTCTTTATCCTGGCAGGTGGGAAAGGGAAAGCTTCACTATTAGCACATTAAATGACCTGCCTTGTTTTGGGAGATGTTAATACTTTTATTCTTGATGTTAATATAGATTCAATGTGAAATAAAAATAATAAGGATAATAGCTAGTAAAATAAAATTAGGATGTAGAATCATGCTTTCCAATAGGACTTTCTTCAGTGACAGGATATGGTGATACTATTTTGCATTCCCACCAGCAGAGTATGAGAGTTCCATCTCTTAGATGTGTCACAGGCATCTCACTTCTACTTTGCATTTCATCCATTATTACAGTTTGGTATCTAGCATAGTGCCTAATGGGTTCTGGTTAAGTATATGTTTTTTTTTTTACCAGGTGTAGAAGCCTCAAAATACAGTGTTAGGCATTAAAAAGCAAAAGTACTTTGCTTTACACATTTAAGTTATGGTTTGCATTTTCCTCTCCGTTTACTGTCATCACCTTTGTTCAGACTTCTGGTTTTACAGGTCTTCTATCAGGTCTTTTGTCCTGGGCTTTCCCCACTTCAGATCATCCCTCTTACTGGACACATAACTCTGATTCTGTGGCTACAACGTCTTCTGAATTATCTTCAGGAAAATAGAGCTTTTAGGAAAATACTTTGTATAATTTTTTAAAATTCCTATTACTTTGGTGCAGTTCTGGAAACTAAAAATAGATTGCTTAATTTTTTTCTTGGCATTATGGTTTTATAACAAAGTTTGATTTTTAACTTTTGGCATTTTAAGCTGTTGAATTTTAAGGAGACTTGCCTTAGTTTTAATTTCGTCTGAGGTAGACAAACCATTAGGATGTGGACATCTTTGAGGGGGGCCATTATTTGCAGGCCGCAGTAACTTTAGTAAAAGGCAAGAAAGTGAAAAGCACAACATTGTTGTGTATTCATTTTAATCAGAGAAATTCTTCATTAGTCATTTATAATTTATAATAGGAAACAAAGTTTCCCCCATGAAATTGAGAATAAAAGTTTAAGACTACTTCTATCATAAGTTTGTGAATGTGGCAAAGCAACGATTAAATACTCTGAAATTACTAAGGCAACATTAAAGGCTGATTCTAAAATGTTTTTATCTAAATTAAAATCTGTTTAAACTTTATACCAAACGGGGCCTGAGATGTAGGCTTTATTTTAGAAAGGGTAGGTAATAGTGCACTCTTGGTAAATTTTGGATTTTTGCTAACTTTGGATTCTATGGGCTTGTCTTAGTGTAATGTAGTTTTTGTGAAATTTTCCCTCGTAAAACCAGTTTAAATAAATGTTTTACCTAGTGGAGAAATTCTGTATTGTGCTAAAAATTAGTTAAATGGCAGTTGATCTTTGGTATACATTTTTGATAACCTTACAAGCTAAAGGCATCTTTTAGAGTATGTATCTGGAACCCACAAGTTCTATGTCTCTAACTAATTGATGACCTCAGGCAAAACAAGTTAACTTTTGGAATTGTGTGAGTACGTACATATTTTGGAATATGTACCACCTATGATATATATATAACTTACCCGTCTCCCTTAATCCAGACAAAAGCCATGCAAGGCTGGAAATATTGTCCCAGTTTTACAGCTGAGCGGGTGGTGAAGACTGGGTTTGAATCCAAGTGTAGATGGCTCCAGAACACCCACATTTTTACTGTGCTGACTCACTTGTTGCGAGGTTTGTCCATATATTAATGGCTTTCAGATAGTGTTGTAAGGATCTGTATAGGTCCTTTGGAAGTTTGGGAAAAAATTTTTCTTTGGCTTGAGAAATCTGTCATCCCTTTTATTTGTTTTACACATTTAGACTCTGTCTTAATTCTGTTTGGAGTTTTTCCTGCCTAAAACATTTTAAGTCTCCTGCTGTAGAAACCTGAGACTTAACTGTTGAATAGAATGAATATGTATTAGAAAATAAAAACCTAGGTAATAGTAATTTATATTTGTCAGTGAACAGACTATTTTCAATTACATTTCTATTCCTAATATCAAAATGAGGTTGAGGTGACTGAACACACTATATAGGGTGGGTAAGTGATTAGAGTTAAGATTTTATGCTGAAAATGGGCAATCTACAATTTGCAGTATAGGGTTCACTCCCCACTACCAGCTCTTGCTGCCTTTAAAGGCTGCCCTAAGCATGATGTAATGACAGGTTAAACTTCTGAATGCCTGAGCTGACGCAATGCAAATCTGAGGCCCTGGACTTTATTGGGACAAGGGTAATGCTTGTTTAAAAACAAAACAAGCTACTCTGTTTAATAAGGCCGTTTAAGTTGGCTTTCCTAGAGTGGGAAGAGAATAAAATCTCAATTTGAAGGTTGAAGCAGGAGTTTAATATGGTTATGTGTGTTTACTACTCTCACTGCGAAGTCTTCTCGAAGGGAGAAGGGGGAGTTTAAAACAAGGTGCGGTGAAAATGGGGAAGTGAGTTACAACTGAGGAAATAAGGTAGTTGACGCCCGATAAATAGTTATTGAACGAAGTAGGGAGAATGTTTTTACTGTATAAAAATCTAGCGTTCTCACGGTTAACCGAGAGAGTGTACTGCAGAGAAGAGTGCTTGTCTGGCCACGGATTTCCCATATATTCTGTGCAGATCTTGGGTTGAAACCAGCCGAAACCAACCGAAATTGCCTATATCTGACTGTTTGGGCCTACAGAAGCGGAGTGTTTCTACCTACTTGTAAGCTGGTGGAAATGCTGTGGCGTGTGCAGTGTCGCCAGGTTCGCGGGGATCTCGGGTTTATTCCGGCTGGGTGGCTGGTGGGAGTCGCGCGCTGCTTGCTTTAGAACCGCCCTAGGCTGAGTGGGGTGGAGCCTTAATCCCCGCCCGCCCCCCCCCCCGCCGCCCCGCCCTTCGCCCTCAGAGGCAGCCGCCGCCCTGAGCACAGCACAGTCTGAAACTCTGCGTGGAGCGGGACCTCCCAGCTGCGGGCCGGACCCTGCAGCAGTAGCTCGAGCTGGCACCGAGACCGCAACTCCTCGTCCGGTCGCTTCCACGCACGCTACAGTCTTGTCCTTCACCGAGCTGGCTGGAGCCTAGCCGATGAATTTGGGGAAGATAGACTTCCGAGACAGACAGACGAAGGTTTAGGGCCCAGCAGAGGACAGCTCGGCAATGGCTCCCATTTTTGGAGACGCAGGCGAATTTGAGCTCATGGGGAGGTGTGGTCGGCTCCTCTTGAGACAGGATGGGGGCTTCAGTTCTCTGCCTCTGTAGCCAGTGCTTCTGAGGAGTATTGAATGCAGTGTATGGAGCAGGGCACGTGCCTTCCCTTCTTGAAAACTTGACCCGGGACATGTTTAGGAACAAAAGGTGTCCAGGACGGCCCTCTGTTGCAAGTCGTCTTTACTTCTGGGGGAAAGGCTATGAGCTGCCTGGCTTCTCATGACGGGGAAGCCTCCCTTACCTTTTCTGTACTCCTGGAGGGGCGTCTTGCTTACTTGTTTACCAGCATCTGGGACAAAGAAGAGAAAAGGTACTGCCATTAAGAGACTGGGTTGCTTAAACTGTGAAATGGGAAAGTTGTGTGAGCCAGTGGAATCTAGATGGATCAGGGAATGGCTGCACCATAATTGAGCTGGCAGTGATGTTTCCTTTGGTCAGCTGTGTACTTTTCTCAATTTAAATCAAACTTCAGGTTATGTCATGACTCCAGCAGAGTTGTCCAGACACTTGAGTCCTTGGTTCCTACTGCAGGGCTGTGTGTGGGTTGGGGCTCTTTCTCTCTTTGAAGATGGAGCTGGGTTCCACCTTCCGAGCTTTGGGAAGCTTTAGTAGCTGCTATCCTGTAATACTTCCATTCACAAGAAATAGACGCCACATTTTGCTTGTTTTCACACTTTGAATAGGAATTTAAGTTGTGCTTTCTACAATGTTGGAAAAATAATAATGTACACTGTAACATGAGTCTGAACTGTTGATGATAAATGTATAACTATTTTGCTCGGTCAAGAAATTAAAACAGTAATACTTTTCTTGCTTAATAGTTACATTATGTTGAATACAAACTGAGTTTACTGCCTCTCAACGTGTGACTAGCTGTTTTGGTTTAGTGATTTGAAAGGCATTGGTGGCTTAGATTATTTTGTGTCCAAGGAACCACTTCCCAGTTATTATGTTGCTCTCTTAAATGAGCAGCATAAAATGGACCATGAAATAAACATACAGGATATTTTGGCAATGCTGATAAGCCCATTGTTTTACTAGTGACCTAAAACAAAATGCATGGATCATCATATGCACAAAGAATCTCCTCAGGGGAAACTGGATTACAGCAGAGTTCCTTTATAGTGCTTTTGTTGGGCTGGAATACGGGGTTATAGAGGGCTTCAGTGATGAGAGTTGATTCCTGTTGTCCTAAATCCATGTGATGAGCCACATTATGATAGAATTCTGTGGTACTTTCGTTTCCCCTTGTACTTTAGAATATACCTTTAGTGACAGTGGAATTGATCTGTTTTGGCATTTTTTTGTTTTTCTTTCACTCTCAGTCCCTATTTAAGGTGTCTATCCTTGAGCAATCTATGAGTAATAGAAGCCAAATTGCATTTATGTGGTCACATTGATAACAGCATTATTTTTCGAAGTTAAATTTTTTCCAACAGTAACAATTATAATTGAGAAAACATTAAATTTGAGGAGTTTAATTTTGTAGAAATATGGCTTATGGTTATTGGGAGTATACTCTTAGGACATCAGTAGACTGATTTTTTTGTCACCCCCAAGAAAGCGGCCCACTATATCCTAGCAAAGGTAGATTTCTGGGAAAAGGTGGCTTGTTTTATCTTTCATTTAGCTTAACAAGTTAGTTAATATTGTTGATCATTTCTTCCAGATGGCATTTATTAAATAATGTTTATCACTGTACTGATGAATGCTTCAGCAACACTGGTGAACTCTAGGGTACAAGGAGTTCTTTACCTGTTGGCTCTATCCCTCACCCCCAATGTTGTGTGAGTCTCTCTGATGCTTTTTATCTTTATTCTTTATTTATCTTTTCCTGACTCTCCTGCTTTGTAAATTATACCTGATTTATATTGTAGAATGGAAGTAGAGTAGAATGGTTTACTTTCTTTGAATACCAGACTCAAATCTTTTATTTGAGGATGGCCCTCCATTTCTCCTCCATACTTGCTCACTTTTGAAGGGGGCACAGATCAGTAGGAAACAAGGTTAATACCTAGCTGGTGTTAACATTCCATGGAGACGGATGATGGAATGGCAGTAGACCCTTCCCCTTGTAACCCCTTCCCTTTCCCAAATACACCTCTAGAGCAGATAACTGTTCACCATTAGGAGGAGTTAATCAGAGTGCCCTGGTGGTCCTTTGGATCACGTATATAACTCACTGGAGCTATCAACAGCTGCCTTAAGAATGAGGAAGAAATAGAATGAGTAGGGCAGGTGAACACAGAGAGGGAGGAGGAATTCCAGTCAAAACTGATTGCATTGAACTTAAACTACTTGTACAGTGTTCCTTAGTTGTTATGGTCCAGTTTCTATTTTAGCATTTATTCCATCCAAGGATGATTTTTTTAACATTATTTTTAGAGAAAAGGAATTCTAAATGTGCTCTGGAACATTTTGAAAAGAGATTTTATCCAGTGTACAATGCACATACTTCAAGTAATTTATGTTTTTTTAAACCGTTTTCCTTTTTGCTTACAGTAAATTCTGCATGAAACTTAAGTATTTATGGCATGTAAACATTATTTATATAAAACAAGTTATCGTTGTAATTATTTTTCTCCTGCCTCCTTTTATTTTTATTTATGTTTTTTATTACAGAAATGAGCCGTCAGACTGCAACAGCATTACCTACTGGAACCTCAAAGTGTACACCATCCCAGAGGGTACCTGCCCTGACTGGCACAACTGCGTCCAACAATGACTTGGCGAGTCTTTTTGAGTGTCCGGTCTGCTTTGACTATGTGTTACCACCCATTCTTCAGTGTCAGAGTGGCCATCTTGTTTGTAGCAACTGTCGCCCAAAGCTCACGTGTTGTCCAACATGCCGGGGCCCATTGGGATCCATTCGCAACTTGGCTATGGAGAAGGTGGCCAATTCAGTACTTTTCCCTTGTAAATATGCCTCTTCTGGATGTGAAATAACTCTGCCACACACAGAAAAAGCAGACCACGAAGAGCTCTGTGAGTTTAGGCCTTATTCCTGTCCGTGCCCTGGTGCTTCCTGTAAATGGCAAGGCTCTTTGGATGCTGTAATGCCGCATCTGATGCATCAGCATAAGTCTATTACAACCCTACAGGGAGAGGATATAGTTTTCCTTGCTACAGACATTAATCTTCCTGGTGCTGTTGACTGGGTGATGATGCAGTCCTGTTTTGGCTTTCACTTCATGTTAGTCTTGGAGAAACAGGAAAAATACGATGGTCACCAGCAATTCTTTGCAATTGTACAGCTGATAGGAACACGCAAGCAAGCTGAAAATTTTGCTTATCGACTTGAGCTAAATGGTCATAGGCGGCGATTGACTTGGGAAGCCACTCCTCGATCTATTCATGAGGGAATTGCAACAGCCATTATGAATAGTGACTGCCTAGTCTTTGACACCAGCATTGCACAGCTTTTTGCAGAAAATGGCAATTTAGGCATCAATGTAACTATTTCCATGTGTTGAAATGGCAATCAAACATTTTCTGGCCAGTGTTTAAAACCGTTGCATTCAATTTCACAGAGAATAAGGCACCTGTCTGCCTACCAACCAGAAGCTTTTGGTAGGTGGAAGCTAGAAACAGGAAGGTAAATGGAAGGCTGTTAAATACAGGAAACAGTTGCATGTAGTAACACTAATATATTTAAAAATAAGTCAACAGTAAACCACTGAAAATAAAATATATATATGTGTGTGTGTGTGTGTATATATATATATATATATATATATATACACACACCCAAGATGGGCATCTTTTGTATTAAGAAAGGAAGCATTGTAAAATAACTCTGAATTTGTGTTTGTTGTAGATTGAGTGTACTGTTAAAAAATATTGGGTTCTTGTTTTTTTTGTTTTGTTTTTTTTGTGGGTGCGTGCGTGAG